>NC_090927.1:462099283-462724283 GCF_040938575.1 Ambystoma mexicanum | reverse complement strand
AAGATAAGGGCAACACCCCCCCCTGCACGGTTGGGCCTGGGCACGGAGAGGATCTTGTAACCGTCAGGTAGGAGTGTGTCAAAGCTGGTGACAGAGCTGGCTGTGAACCATGTCTCAGTGAGACCGAGGACGTCAAGGTCCAGTTCCTCAAGAAGGTGACATATATCAGAGGAATGCTTGATGGCAGAGCAAGAGGTAAGAGTGGCAATGTGGAGAAGGTTGCCATCCTTGAAGGACTTCCGGAGAGGGGTACAGATCAGAGGTACGCCCTGCGGAGGTGTAGAAGAAGGAGGTGAAGAAGGAGCAAGAGAGGGGGCAGGGAGGGAGGGTAGAGACAAGGTAGCCGAGGACAGAGGAGGGGGGACAGCAGGAGAGGAGAGGAAGTTGATGAGGCGAGGGAAGCGTCTATCAAAGAGGTGAAGGTTGGCCTGAGGGCCTTGGACCAAGACGGTCCCATTAGCGTAGACATTAATGATGGCCTTAGAAGAGTGGAAGGGGGACAAGAGGACATCCCAGCGGGTGCCACCATTAATGGGAGAAGAGGAAAAAGGAGAGAGCACAGAGACCATATGAGGGGTCCATAGGTCAGGCGAAGGCACAAAAAAGTGGATGTCAGTGAGAGTTTCCTTAGAGCAGGCACTAGTGTAGGTGTCAGCGATAGGGAGGCCTGGGTTGGAGACCAGGATGTCCTTTTTAAACTTTTTCCTACCAGATTTAGTGAGGAGAGCAGGATAGTCAATAGAGAAGCAGTTAGAGAAGATAGGCGAGATAGAGAGCACCATAGAGTAGGAGGGAGTGGGGGGGGGAAGACAGGCGATGTGAGAGCCTGCAGACAGGAAGAGAGCGGCAAGCACAAGTTTACCACATTTAAGAACAGCAACAGTAATGCGTTTTAGGTACACAGTGGAGAGTCCACCTAAGTTTGAGAATCCTGCGAGGGGAGAAAAACCCTAGTTTACCACATTTAAGAACAGCAACAGTAATGCGTTTTAGGTACACAGTGGAGAGTCCACCTAAGTTTGAGAATCCTGCGAGGGGAGAAAAACCCTAGTTTACCACATTTAAGAACAGCAACAGTAATGCGTTTTAGGTACACAGTGGAGAGTCCACCTAAGTTTGAGAATCCTGCGAGGGGAGAAAAAACCCTAGTTTACCACATTTAAGAACAGCAACAGTAATGCGTTTTAGGTACACAGTGGAGAGTCCACCTAAGTTTGAGAATCCTGCGAGGGGAGAAAAAACCCTAGTTTACCACATTTAAGAACAGCAACAGTAATGCGTTTTAGGTACACAGTGGAGAGTCCACCTAAGTTTGAGAATCCTGCGAGGGGAGAAAAACCCTAGTTTACCACATTTAAGAACAGTAACAGTAATGCGTTTTAGGTACACAGTGGAGAGTCCACCTAAGTTTGAGAGTCCTGCGAGGGGAGAAAAACCCTAGTTTACCACATTTAAGAACAGCAACAGTAATGCGTTTTAGGTACACAGTGGAGAGTCCACCTAAGTTTGAGAATCCTGCGAGGGGAGAAAAACCCTAGTTTACCACATTTAAGAACAGCAACAGTAATGCGTTTTAGGTACACAGTGGAGAGTCCACCTAAGTTTGAGAATCCTGCGAGGGGAGAAAACCCTAGTTTACCACAACTGTGGAACACAGTGAGGTGAAGACACCATGCAAATGCAGTGGCCAGGCGTAGGTGGGGTGGGCAGGGAGAAGGTGGTGAAGGCAAATTGAACTTGCGTCTTGCGTCCCCTGTGGACACCTGCAGACACACAGGGAGCTGCAACTGTAGGAGTCACCCTTGGCCTTGGGGCCCTTAGCCGCAGGGGGCTGCCGGGCAGAGGGCTGCCCAGAAGGAGGTGGTTATAGGAAGAGGGAGGAGAGGAAGGGGATGGGGGGTGTGGGCGGGCAGGGAGGCGGGAGGGAGAGGAGAACCAGGAAGTGGGAGGGGAAGGGAGAGCAGGCACAACAACACGCTCTGAGCGCAGATGCAATTTCACTTTTTTAAAAGCACACAATTTACTCACGGATGCCGCTAGGGTCGGGCAGGGCTTCCAGGGCCTGCAATTCCCTCAGGGCTCCCAGTGACCGCTCTCCCAGGCTCAGCTGCTGCTTGGTGAGTATAATTGCCTCTGCACATGCATGCATGTCAGATACTGAGTATTGTCACAACCCCACTTATGATAACCATCATCACCTCCCCAGGGGACAGTGCCTACCCTCTGAGCACCCATATGATGACGCCAATTCGGAACCCCACCACACCACCGGAGGTAAGATACAACACAGCCCATATTGCAACCTGGGGCATAGTGGAGCGCACATTCGGAGTGCTCAAGTCATGCTTTCGCTCCCTTGACCGCTCTGGTGGGTAGCTGCTATACGCGCCCCCAGTAGTGTGCAGGATCATAGTGGCAGCATGTGTCCTGCACAAAGTTGCAACCCACCGGGGCCTGCGGGTGGACATGGTGGTGCCCCCACATTCCCAACCACATGCACACCCGGTGCGCATGGGAGGTGAAAGGGCACGTGGTGGGGCAGCCCGTACACAGCTGGTGGCTAATTACATCACCTAAAATACTACCCCTGTGGAGTGCACACAGCCCTGGCACATACCAGCTGACAATCAATGATGATGACATAAGGGACAGTCAACTGTCAGAACCATACCAGCCTGAGATTGGTCACCTGGCAGTGTTACATTGTGTGCATCCCTACCTACTTAAATACAACCAATGCTGTGTGAAAAAAGACACACATTCATGCTGCATGAATTACTACCCCCTTGAAAAATACACCATGAAAATAGTGCCATGTCACCCAACCCCTCCCCATCTCAGCTACCCAACACACCATGTCATGCAATGTGAAAGCTACAAAATGAATGCACAACACATGTCACAAGTGTCACAAAGTGCACTCTTCCAAATGTAAACAGACCACAGACAATATGCTCCCAGTAATCAATAAGAAACAGCACACATGAACAAATACTTACCAGCAACACATAACAGCAACACAGGATGAAACAGTGTCAAAATACAATAGTACAAAATCAAAGTAGTGCAAGTCTCACAACCTGACTAAGCCAGCACATCGACCCCTTCCAACTGCAGAGTGTTGCTGTCCAGCAAATGTGTCAGTGTACTGCATACAACATGAACTGCATCTGAACTGCATCTGCAAAGGAGACAGCGTTGTAATGACATGAAGAAGGTACATGTGAATAAGGAGAAAGACATGGATGCACAAGCACATATCAATACACCATGCAGTGTTCAATCCAACAACAATCCCCACTAGGGATGTACACACAGTTTTGACTACAAACTGCCCACACAGCTCATGGGAGCCCAATGTCACTGTGTAAGTTACTGTCACTTGGTCACACCCTTTGCAAACCCATGGAAAGGGGAAGCAGGAGGGGTGTGTGTGTCAGGAACCCAAGCATCTAACCCAAAGACAGGACAAGCCTGCATGTGCCCAGTTGGAATACACAGTGGATGCCCACGGAAGCCACACAAGGCAACACACTGTAAAAAAAAAAAAAATACAAAAATCAAAAATGGCCATGTGTGGACCAGGGGGGGAGGAGGCCACCCAGGAGGTTCGAGGACAGGGTGCACCCCAACACCCACCTGCGTGGATGTTGCAAAAATAAAATACCTCCATGGGCTCATGGCCTGCACCGCTACGCTACTGTGGGAGAACGGCTGTCGCTCTCTTCACCCTCTGCTGCTACATCAGGAGGTGCCGGTGCTATGGGAGGCAGCCCACGCAAAGCCCTGGTATGGTCCTCCATGGCAGCAAGCATGCGGGTGTGGAAGATCTGGTTCTGGAGGATGATAGTACAGAGATCCCCATGCAGCACCTCACGGGTTGCCTGCATTTCTGCATGCACGGCCTCGCGTGATGCCCGGATCTCCTCATGTGTTGCCTGGAGCTCAGCTAAGAGTGAATGTGTGAGCTGCTCCAGCTCCTGTTCTGCCCTAAAATTTCGGGAAGCCTCAAGTTCAACCAGATTCTCCCTGAGGAAATGGAATTCTAATCTCAGGGCTTCCCTGTGGCCCTAGGACTCTACAGATATGGCTTCGCGCAGAGTCTCCAGTGCCACCCGTCGGTCCCTGTTGGACGCCAACATGTCCTCCCTGTGTGATTGGCAAATGGACTCTGTTGCTGCTGTTGGAGCTCCATCTGCCTTTCAGGGGGGAGAATGGAAGTGGCCACCCTATCCATTGCCTGAGCCATCATTTCAACCGATGCTCCCTGTTGTGCTGCTATACTGTAAATTGAGTTTTCCCATACAGTATTGCCTGGTGGCGCATAGGCCACCGCGCCGGCGAGCACCACACCTGTTTGGGGCAAGGCGATCTGCACCTTGCTATGCTGGCACTGCCTGAGCTGCAGGACTGCATTCCCCCTCTGATCTGCTGGCCCAGGAACAGGATCAGATGTTGTGGAGTGTGACCCTGCATCCGTTACCGCCAAAGGCGGAGTTACCAACACTGACATCCCCATAGAGGGGTCTACCCCCGGTGCAGGTGGGTTGGACAGAACAGCATCCCTGCCAGAAACACTCACCTGCGACAGCACATAAGTCTCATCGTCCGATTCAGCACCTGAATCATAGAGGTCTGGGGAGGTGCACCCAGAGACACCCCTGGACAGTATGGTGTGTAGGAGGATTGGGTTTTCACCCACCACCACCCCACGTCCTCCACTGGTGCCCTGTCGTGGCTGGGATTCCTCCTGGGTCTGCACCATCTCCTCCACCTCAACAGCATCAAGTGCGTCATCACCTGAAAAAACATGAAAGACAACAAATGGAAACAGGCATGAGCACCATAGCACACACATAGGCCTGACAATCCAGAGATCCAGTACATGAATTACACATGTCCCACATGACTATAACCCTTGCATGCACTGTCAATGAGTTGGAAGGCGAGGCAAAAAGCAGACACTGAGGACTCCAAGATGGAAAAGCAACACATGTGCTGCATGCTGGATAGCACTGGCAGCACACATTAGCCTGTGAGTGGCATGGGCAATCCACATACATGACACATGCCAGCACACAGATGGCATGTAGCATAGCCATGGTACATTTGACAAGTACAGCCATATGTTACTGAATGAGTACTGTCACCCAGCCATGTGAGATGGACATGATGAGATGAAAAAAGCAAAATTGTGTGACAAAATACGCATGTGCCACACACTGCAAAACATCCAGTGTACAATTATACAGTGATGGCAGGAAGATGGATACATCAATGGCTGGTCACTTCAACACGACAGGAAACAACAATCATGTTCCACATTCAAACAGGCCCCAAAAATCAATGTGAGCAGGCCCTTACTCAATCAGCCTGAATGGTCACATCATTCCCATAACAAGGTAATAAATGTCGCCCATTATGGGGTGTAATATATGACAGAAGCATGTCACATATGTGGCATTAGGGCTGGAAAATGCGTTGCACAAATTGGAGGATTGAAACAATCAGGCTGAATGAACACTGAAAATTCTGAACAATGTTGTTGCAAGATGACAGTTCAAGGGCAACTGCAGTAATGTGGTGCTAATTGGCTACTGTGGTCATAAGGGATACTGTCATACCCAAATCCAAGGGCGATGAATGGTTTGGAGGAAGCACATGGGTGACCCATACCACTCAGGACTACACACCCTCACCTGGCACTCAATCAGAACACATCACCCAAGCAACATACACATGGATTACACACACATGCATGGGCACTCACCGGACAATGCTTCGTAATCTGGTAGGTCTCCCACGCCTTGGATCTGTTCCTCTGTGATGAAGGTTCCAGCTACAGACTCATGTTCAGTGAGTTGGTCGTCCTCTGGTGGAGACCCACCACCAGTCACCAGAGTAGAGGCATGATTTGAAGCCAGCTTGTTCTTTGCTCTGCGTTTCAGGTTATTCCACCGCTTGTAGCAATCATCAGCTGTGCGCCTCACAAATCCAAGGGCACTAATGTGGTCCTTGATGGTCTGCCAGTGGGCCCTACGTTGACCAGGCGTAGTCTTGCACCCTGCAGTCACCACCATTTCGCGACCATGTGCCGACACATAGGCCACAAGTTCATCAAGTTCGGCGTCATTAAAGCAAGGCTTCCTTGATGTGCCGGAGTGTGTAGCCGTGTCTGGGGTCTCAGCCTGTAGTGCTAGAGCATCCTTCTTCTTCTTCTTGGAAGGTGGTGCGGATCCTGAGTGACTTATGCCGCTCTGGACAGTAGGGGCAGAAGCGGAGGTGGACTGGGTACTTGAAGCCTGTAAAGGCACAATGACCAAAGGTCTTGGTGCAGGCATGGGCTGCAGGGTGATGTTGGCAGGGCCAAAGTCGGTGTGATGGACCTGGACCGACACTGGTCCCAGCTGGGAGACTCGGAGCTGGGGTGGATTGAGCTGCAGCTGCCCATGCAGCCTCCCCACCCTGGCTACTTGGGGCAGTAGATGACATTGCTGCCCCAGATCCACGTGGCTTGGTGACAGCAACTTTCACCGCCACACATGGCTTAGACTTGGTGACCTGGAAGTCAGCCTGGGAGTCATCCTGTGCTGGTTCAGTTGACAAAATGGGCCCGTCCAACAAGGGCTGAGCTGGGTTGGTGTCCGCTACGTTTCCCACAACCATTGGGGGGGCATAGGTGGCCCCGATTGGTCCTCCACACACGGGGCTCTAGGGGCACCCTGCAAATCCTGGCCACGTCCCCTCCCGCACCCACCATGCCCACCTCTTTGAGATCGGCCACCTTTGCCTCCCTTACTGCTTGGTTGCCTCCCAACCATGGCACTGATGTTGTTGTGCGTATGGGAGTTGCAGTAAACAATTTTCCTGGGCAATTGGGGTGAAAGGGGTAGGGTACTAGATGGAATTCGTACCCTAGTGCTCTAGCAAGGCTGTCTGTGACCCCTGGGGGAAGATGACGGGTCACGCAACGTACAGGCACCCCCAAAAAAAAAGTACACGTGCACGCAACCGCTGGTAGACCACGTGCAACGAAAAATGAACCCGCACTACGCTGTGGCACCCAGAAACACAAAAATAAGTGTACGCATGTTACACGAGCCTACAATGACCTCTGAAGGGGTACGCGACACACGGGGGCAACCACAGTTGGAAAATTCATGCGCAACTCACCGTCTGCCTTGGAAAAGAACGTGAAAAAGACGCACGTGTGCGCGTTGGCAACACTCCTGCCAAAAGAAGAAAAGAATGCAGTCTATGGAAACAGGGAGTACGAACTGGAAACGTTGTGAAGTAATCGCGTGTGAACCCACAAGAAGTACAAGAATCACCCGCTCGCTCTCCACAAAAAGCACGTACAAGAAAATAGCGTGATACTCGTACCTTTTAAGCCAGCCCACACATACAACGTCACTTACGTGCTTACGCGGTAAGGCCCTTTCCTCCAATGGCACGGTCACGTGCAGTTTTCTCACGTGCTGATTCACTATGCACCCGTGTAGTGGGGAACGCATGCACGCTCGCGTAACGTCACTTACGCGCTTACGCGCTAAGGGCCTTTCCTCGGATTTCACGTTGACGTACAATTTTTTCACTTGCCAAATCCCTCCGTATCAAGCTGGCCACGCAACAACACACAGAAGACCACGCTCCTGCCCAGAAGGCCGAATTACTGCCCCCCACAGCCCCGAGCACACTCCCACCTGCCATCTGCTGCTGCCTGCCTGCCTGCTGCCCACGTGACCTGCTATTTGCTGTTGCACGTCAGCCAGGGGTGCAGTTGCTGTGACCACCCCTGCTGGAACAGAAGACTCCCGACTGGGATACCATCGTTTCACAGCCCAGCCCCAGGACCCAGTTGCCCACCCACACCTGCCTCTGGGGTTGCCATGTCAGGCACAACACCATCTGGCACCACTGGCAACCCCCAGCCAGAGAGGCAGAGGGCCACCAGCTTCAGTGCCAGGGAAGTTGGTGTCCTGGTGGAGCAAGTCCTGGGGCAGTATGATGCCCTCTTTGGAAGTTCACGCGCCGACAATGAAGGACGGACGAGATTCTGGATGGACATCGTGACTGCCATCAACGAGGAGGGGGTGGCAGTCCGTGACATCAAACATGTCCGGAAGCGCTGGGAGGACTTCAGGTCCAGGACCCTCGACAAGGCCCGGCGCCTCTTGAAGGCAGCGAATGCCAAGGGGTGCCGGGTCACCTGTACGACCACCAAATGAGGGTCCTGGATACCATACGCCCAGCGCTCCACGTCCAGGTCCTTGAGAGGCAGACCCGTTTGGAGTCGAGCGGTAAGTGTACATGCCTACTGATTGGACGCTGTGCGTGTTGTGGTGTGCCAGGAGTGTGCAGGTTCAACATATGTCTTTGTAGGGCCATGTATGGCTGAGTATGTACAGGGACGTGAACCAGCCACATGTGATTCCTCTCATGTGTGAGACACATCGATGGTGTATGTGTTGGCAAGCATGCTGGCCAAATGCATGTGTGGGTGCGCACATGTGAAAATTATGTGTATGTACTGTGGCATGGTTGTGGTGTCACACATGGATGGGGGTTCCTGCTGCATGTATCTGCACTGTGTACATGTGCATGTGTGTGTATGTGACAAGTGTGCAACTGTGATGCAACATGGATGCATGTGACACTGACATGTAGGAGGCTGATTGCCATTGATTCATCTATCTACCTCTCTACCTGTGGTGTTCCCCAGGGGTCTAACCTCTCGCCCTGGCTTTTCAACCAATACCTGGCAACTCTTGCCCACTGCATTGCCATTTTCTGCTCAAATTTCCAGTGCTACGCTGACGACACTCAACTAATTTTCAGGCTGCCCTCTGCCACCTCCTCTCCCTCTCTCATCTCTGATTGCCTAACTGCCATTCAAGATTGGTGTGCCGCCAATGATCTTTGTCTGAATGCCAGCAAGACGGAGATCCTCCTCATCGGTACACCTTCACCATCCTTTCCCCTCACTCTCTGGCCGGCCTCCCTTGGCCCTCCTCCTACCCCCACCTGCGAGGCTAAGAACCTTGGGGTCATCTTTGACTCCACACTTTCCTTCTCCGCCCACATCTCTGAGGTCTCTAAAAAGTCAAATTTCTGACAGCACCTCCTCAGAGGTACTCTGCCTTTCCTCTCCTTCCCCCAGAGGCTCATGGTATCTCAAGCTCTGGTTCTCTCTAGCTTGGACTATTGTAACAGCCTCTATCTAAATCTACCTGCCTCTACCCTCTGCCCTCTGCAACTAATCCAGAACAGGACTGCGAGACTTGTCCTTGGCCTCAAGCCCTGGGATTGTATCTCTCCAGCTCTGAAATCTCTCCACTGGCTCCCAGTGGATGCAAGGATTAAATTCAAAACCCTCAGCATTGTCCACAAGGCTTTCTGGGGCCTGGGTCCAAAATACCTTCAGCTATCCCTCCGCAAATACCTCCCCCCTCGAGCTCTTCGCTCCTCGACCTCCAACTCACTCAGGGTCAGTCGTTTTTTTTCTAAGAAACGAGCTGGGGGTAGATCTCTGTCTTTGGCTGGGGCCTCCCTCTGGAACAGCCTCCCTGCCACTCTAAAACTTGAGGAGAACCATCTCCGGTTCCGGAAGCACCTCAAGACCTTCCTCTTTTCTTCTCCCCTTCTCCCCTGCTGATCTGTTCTCTCTTTGCACCGTGCACCTGGCCACCCTCTGTCTTTTGGGCCCAGGTACCTACTCATCCTGCCACCCTCCTGCACTGCCTCCAGGCCACCCCTTGCCCTGGGGTCTGTATCTGTACCCATACAGCCCCCCCTTTTTCTTCCTGCACTTATCAGACCTACCCTGTCTGCTGCCTTAAACCTAGCACTTGCAAATTGCTGGCTGCATTACCACTGTTTGTTGCCTTTATTATTTATTCGTTATTTATCTGTTTCTCCTCTGCTTCGCACTTTCCACCTCTCCCCCCTTCCATGCACTTTTCCCCTCCCCCCTCTCCTCTCTCTCCCATGCACTTGCGCGTTCTCAATGTCACTGGGCCTAGTAAGATCGCTGTTTTGTTCTCCCCTGTTCTCCTCCATTGCCTTGTCACGCTCTGAAACACTTGTGTACGAGCGCAATAGAAATAAAATATCTATCAATCAATCAATCAGATGTGACATGGAGGTGACATTATCACTGCAGTGGTGGATTTGTACAGCTTCATGTCAGTCTGGTGGCGTGTGTGCATGTGTTGTGCACTCCCTGTGTTTCATGTGATGTCAGGCTCACCTTCGGCTGCTCGTGCTGTTGTTTGTGTATGGACGGTGCTGCCTGGTGCAAGATTCCTGTTGATTTGCTCATGTGTGTGAGTTGAAATGACATATGTGTTGGGGAGTGTGATGCCATGTCTGTAGTTTTACACTGCCACTCCCGTGAAACTGTCATGTGTGTATCAGTGCATTGTACGGTGCCCTGATGTCTGTGTTCTATCTCTCCCTGTCTGCAGCGTCAACTGATGAAGAGGGCGGAGAGGGTGCTGTGGAGCAAAGCGGCAGGGATCGCACCACCAGCCGGAGACGCAAGGCCCGGCTCCCCTCCCAGGTTGTCATCTCGTCGGGGAGTGAGGAGTCTGGTGCCGCGTCCCAGGCCGCAGCTGCCGAGGGTATGTCCAAGAGGCGGAGGTCAGAGGTGGACTCCTCGGCAGCAGAAGGGGCAGCTGAGACCCCACAGGGTCTGACGGAGGAAGATGGCATGGAGTCATCCAGGTTAGTGGGGGGTTTGGTGGAGGAGGAAGCCGTGGAAGGGACACACACGGGGTCTGGAGGTGGGGATTCCACTGGTGCTAGTGGTGCAGTGCAGGGGCAGGGAAAGGAGGCAGCACAGGCCGCCACGGAGGTGCCTGTGTATAATCCTGTCCCCGATCCTGTGACTGCATCATCCTGCACCAGCAGGGATGCCTACGTCCAGACCCGTTTTCAGGGAGGGGATGAGCGCACAACAACTGGCCTTCCTCTCCCTCCGGACGTGGCAATCCGGGACCGGATTGAGCCTGTCCTGTCTGGGATGGCGTTGCGTCAACGGGGCATGCGAGATGACCTGCAGTGTTTTCGTGAAGACACTGCACGTCTTCTCGGATGCCTCGTTGACCGCGTTGACCTACTGGGACGGGTCACCAGGGCTGGATTCCTCCGTATGCTGGACCTTATTCCGACCCCCTCCTCACCTGAACCCCCTATGTGCCAGTCGTCCTACATGCCATCTTCCCACCCATGTATCACCTGGGTACCCTGTGGAGCTGCCTCTGACCCTGCGGCCAGGCTGGTGGAGGACACATCTCTGCCACAGTCGGGAGTCGGACGTCCAGCAGGGGTGGTCACCTCAACAACTGCACCCCAGCCGGAGGAGGACATGCAGGCAGCAAGAGGCAGGGCACAGGCACATGCACAGCAGCAGCAGCAACAAGGTGGGAGCCATGATGGCTCGGGGCCTTCAACATTTATTTATTTATTTATTCAGATTTGTAGAGCGCACATCAGCCCGGGGGCATCGTGGCGCTTGTTACAGACAATATCTTGGTTACATAGGATACAGTAATTCCATACAATACAGAATTTACAGTAGACATGTATACATTAATGACGCAGTATATTTACAAGGATTCCTGAGAGTTTCCTACTTATTTTGCAAGGACCGAGGTTTTCAGTTTCCTGCGAAAAATATCCGAGGGGCAGGCATCGGCCAGAGGGCAGGAGGACCCAGGATTGGAAGTGCCTTCCATGTGGCAGCGGTTGGTCCAGGCCATAGATGTGGAGCGGCGGCGGGCGGAAGAGGCACGGCTCACAATGGTCAGGGCGGAGAACTCCCTGCGGAGGGAACTGAGGCGGGGCGAGTGCCTCGAGGCAATTTGCAGGGCATCGTCCCTGCGAACCCTCGGGGCCATGGAAGAGGACCACCTCTAGGACATTGAGCAGGAGTTCGATGATGCCCTGGCCCGGGAAATCAGAAAGTGAGCCGTCGAACTAGCCCGCCGCCATTGTATATAGTTTTTAGTGTTAGGTTTCATTTTCGTTTTCCTTTATATATGGGTGTTTGGACTTTGCCCCACACATTTGTATATAGTTTTTTTATTAGGTCGTTTTTTTCATAGGTTTCTGTTCTTTCGTTGGGCTCATGGACCCTTGACAATTAATTGTACATAGTTGGACAATGGATTTATTGGAACTTTTTCTTTGGATTTCACCATGGATTAATGGATTTTACTTTTTATGTTTCCTTTGGATTTGCTTTGGTGGAGGGAGAGTTTGGACTATTTTTCTTTTGTATTTCTTTGGATTGGTTACACTTTTCATGTACTCATCTTTTGGACATGCTTTTCATTTCATGTTTGCAGTTTTTTTATGCTTTCATTTCATTGCTTTATTTTTGTCCATAATACATTTTGATATTTTACTTCCATGTGTGTAATTCGCTCATTGAGTTCATGCATGTGAAAATGTGGGTTTACACAATCAATGCCAACCAGTGTGTGTGTGTGACGGACATGTGTTGATGTAAATAGTTGACTTTTGGTTTGTGTCTTGGGATAGGCATGTCAGTGTGGGGGTGGATTGGGAAATCATTGCGTCTCAAGACTGGGGTGGCGTGCTGTGGTATTTTGGTGGAGATGTTGGCCATGATTGTGCATCTTTATGTCATGTGGGGGGGACATGAGTCGGGGCCTGCTGGCAGGTGCCCGTCAATGCTGGGTGGGTGGTGGTGCTGGGGGACATGAGTCGGGGCCTGCTGGCAGGTGCCCGTCAATGCTGGGTGGGTGAGGGTGCTGGGGGACATGAGTCAGGGCCTGCTGCCAGGTGCCCGTCAATGCTGGGTGGGAGGGGGTGCTGGGGGACATGAGTCGGGGCCTGAGGCTCACTGCCGGGTGGGTGGGGGTGCTGGGGGACATGAGTCGGGGCCTGCTGGCAGATGCCCATCAATGCTGGGTGGGTGGGGGTGCTGGGGGACATGAGTCGGGGCCTGAGGCTCACTGCCGGGTGGGTGGGGGTGCTGGGGGACATGAGTCAGGGCCTGAGGCTCACAGCTGGGTGGGTGGGGGTGCTGGGGACATGAGTCGGGGCCTGCTGGCAGGTGCCCATCAATGCTGGGTGGGTGGGGGTGCTGGGGGACATGAGTTGGGACCTGAGGCTCACTGCCGGGTGGGTGGGGGTGCTGGGGGACATGAGTCAGGGCCTGAGGCTCACTGACGGGTGGGTGGGGGTGCTGGGGGACATGAGTCAGGGCCTGCTGGCAGGTGCCCGTCAATGCTGGGTGGGTGGGGGTGCTGGGGGACATGAGTCGGGGCCTGCTGACAGGTGCCCGTCAATGCTGGGTGGGTGGGTGTGCTGGGGGACATGAGTTGGGACCTGAGGCTCACTGCCGGGTGGGTGGGGGTGCTGGGGGACATGAGTCAGGGCCTGAGGCTCACTGACGGGTGGGTGGGGCTGCTGGGGGACATGAGTCAGGGCCTGCTGGCAGGTGCCCGTCAATGCTGGGTGGGTGAGGGTGCTAGGGGACATGAGTCGGGGCCTGCTGCCAGGTGCCCGTCAATGCTGGGTGGGTGGGGGTGCTGGGGGACATGTGTCGGGGCCTGAGGCTCACTGCCGGGTGGGTGGGGGGTGCTGGGGGACATGAGTCAGGGCCTGCTGGCAGGTGCCCATCAATGCTGGGTGGGTGTGGGTGCTGGGGGACATGAGTCGGGGCCTGAGGCTCACTGCCGGGTGGGTGGGGGTGCTGGGGGACATGAGTCAGGGCCTGAGGCTCACTGCTGGGAGGGTGGGGGTGCTCTGGGACATGAGTCGGGGCCTACTGGCAGGTGCCCGTCAATGCTGGGTGGGTGGGGGTGCTGGGGGACATGAGTCGGGGCCTGCTGGCAGGTGTCCCTCACTGCTGGGGGGTGGGGGTGCAGGGGGACATGAGTTGGTGATCACTAGTGCAAGGTGATATGTGGGCTGGCTGGGGGGCATGCCCATGGTGGATGGGCTGCCTGCGGGACATGACCAGGGGTGCTGGGTAGTCTCCTGTGGTGTGGGCTGCCTGCAGGGGCTGTGGAGGGGGTAGAGGGCACACCTGGGAGGACCCACACTGCCAATTCACATGTGGGACTCCCTGCGCACCCCACTGGAAACACGTACCCCGCTCTGACAGCGAAATCGCGTGTGAAACTGCCCGCGAACCCCAGTAATACACGTACCCTGCTCGCAAAGGGCCAATCGTGTGTGGAACTTCCCGCGCACCCCTGAAATACACGTACCCCGCTCGTACAGGGCCAATCGCGTGTGAAACTTCCTGCGCACCCCCCAAATACACGTACCCCGCTCGCACTGGGCCAATCGCGTGTGAAACTCCCCACGAACCCCCGAAATGCACGTACCCCGCTCGCAGAGGGCCAATCGTGTGTGAAACTTCCTGCGCACCCCGAAATACACGTACCCCGCTCTGACAGCGAAATTGCTTGTGAAACTGCCCGTGAACCCCAGTAATACACGTACCCCACTCGCACAGGGCCAATCACGTGTGAAACTTCCCACGCACCCCCGAAATACATGTACCCCACTCTGACAGCGAAATCGCACGTGAAACTGCCCGCGAACCCCAGTAATACACGTACCCCGCTCGCACAGGGCCAATCGTGTGTGAAACTTCCTGCGCACCCCCGAAATACACATACCCCGCTCGCACAGGGCCAATCGCGTGTGATACTGCCCGTGAACCCCAGTAATACACGTACCCCGCTCGCACAGGGCCAATCGCGTGTGAAACTTCCCATGCACCCCCGAAATACACGTACCCACTCGCACAGGGCCAATCACATGTGAAACTCCCCGCGAACCCCCGAAATACACGTACCCCGCTAGCACATGGCCAATCGCGTGTGAAACTCCCCGCGAACCCCCGAAATACACGTACCCCGCTCGCACAGGGCCAATCACGTGTGATTCTCCCCGCGCAGTGGGGTACGTGTATTCGGAGGGGTGCGTGGGGAGTTTTACAGGCGTTTTCGTGGTTGGGGGCCTGTATGCTGATCCACTGGCCTGTGCGCCATGTACGGGATTTGTGCGCTGTACATGGCGCACGGGAAAGGTTGGGGGTGTAACTGGCGCTGCTGCAGGGTCGCTGCACCACTCTGTGCCACGGCTGGTAATGGATGTTAAAATCCATGAATACACTGTGCGCGGAAATGGATTTTGGCGCACACGGCTGGCGCAGACTGTCGCACGCGCACACTGTGCGCCAGCCGCGTGCGCCACTTGTGCGCTGAATTCTATGAATTACCCCCTATATGCAAGAAGCTTAGCTGATTCAGATGCCTGTTGGAGGTGCAAACATGCTATTGGGACTTTTGAACATATAATTTGGGAATGTTATGATCTAAGATCTTTCTGGAGAGGGGTCACTACGAAGATGAATGAAGTTCTACTGATGCATGAAGATTATGATTATACATTTTGGGAGAAGATGATATGGTGGAAGATTTCCCTTTTCCACAGAGGAGTTGGTTTTTCAGATGTCGAATTCCACCAAAAAAATCATATTGAGAAAATGGAAAAGTGAGGAAAGACCGATGATTTCAGAATGAATGGATGATTTAAGACAAGTGTCAAGATTTGAGAAGATAATCCTGTACAGGGATAAGAAAATTAATTTATTTGATCAAATCTGGGGCAGATTTTTGGATTTGTAATAATTTGCAGTCTAGAATGCAAAGGCCATTAGGAGCCAGCTTGGAAATATCCTTCCCGTGGTCTGTGAGGAGTCCAGCAGACCACAGGGCTGGCATGGCAGCTTTGGGAGAGCCGGTAGCCAAACAGCATCAGTGGATCACGGTGTGTAAGTATTGACTCAGCCACACAGCAACTAAGGGGAGTGGGAAAGTAACACAGGGTGCGAAGGTGGTTAATGAGTATTGTTGAGGATCTATGAAGTATTGTTGAGTATTGTCTAGTAGTGTCGAGTATTGTGAAGCAAAGTAGGGAAAGGATCAGAGGTAGATGTCATTTCTGCTGTTACGGCACATTCGATCTTGAGGGAAAAGGTTCTGGTGAACAACCTAGACTATTGATTTAAGGGCACGGATTACAGAAGTTATGCGAATATTGGATTTCCTGTAAATTGGGCATTGTATCTCGGGTCATGGATGATGGTGTCCCCATGTAAAGACTTAGTAAAGGGAGCTAGCCTAGATTGCAGATGGTGTTCGTCTGGTTAAGTCTCGAGGTGACGCTGTAGGTACAGATTGAATACAAAAAATATTGGTATCCCCTGTTAGGAGGCAGGAAGACAGCTTTGGGTTCATGTTGGGGTTATGTAAATGTTTGTATAATGGGACATTAGTGTTGTAAGTGATCTCTAGCACTCCCTTGTTTAGTAAAGTGGTGACGTCACACATCAGGTCTGTGCATAGGACTCGGAGAGCACGAGGAGTCATAGAAGTTGGTGTTGAGAAACCTAAAATTGACAGAGAAGGCTGTCCAGTGGTGGTGCGTGGAAGGCGCATGTGCGAGATTAGTGGGTGTGCCTGAGGAGGCGGAGAGTTGCAGAAGGGCGGTGCGTGAAGCACGCCTGACAGGTTGTTTTGGGGCAGAGAGGCTCGAGAGGAATTGTTGAAAACTGATATTTGTGCTATTCTGAATTAAAAATATCCATTGTGCTTGTGTAATAACGGAGTGTCGAAAGCCTCGACTTGAGGTCAGGTAAGTATAAAAGCAAAGCAATGTACCAAAGGAAGTGCGGGAGGATACTCCCCTACAGCACCTATGTAAGGCCCTTCCGCGATATAAAGACACGATTTGTAAATATAGCATAGAAAAGACAAAAAGCACATAGGGTAAATTGACTAAGCCACGGCCACAATGCTGAATTTTCTCCAAAAATGTGCAGCAACCATTACAGACACACACATACAATAAGGGGAAGAAAGTGGCCAATCGTATGGTGATATTTGAGCTCTGAAGAATGTTCCAGGAGGGCGAGGGGGAAGTAACGATGCGTCAATGGATGTTGTGCCAGCAGGAGACACCGGGTGCAGCGGCCCCGGCCCCTGCTCCCCCACCTTCTCCTGAGTACAAGAAAGAAGGAGCTGCAGCAGAAGCACAGGGATTATACCCTATATGGGAGCTAAAGGCAGCAGAAGGGTACACAAACCCAATATTACACCCTCCACCATATACCAAGGAGGAAGGGCAGAAAGGGTCCGGACAGACAGACGGTGGAAAGGGAGCACTCAGCAAGGCTCAGACAAGCACCAAGGAGGGGCTAGAAGGCATAGCATTGAATGAATGGGGAGGATAGCTCACCAGCAACATGCTCGCCTTGGAAACAAGAAAACACAGAGCAACACATCCCCGGGTCCGTTCTTGGAAACCTCTGGGTATTAAGCGTGTTATAAATAACCTATCATCATATCATAGGAGGGCAGATACTTCTGAAGCTGGATGGGAAGATAACAGGAGAATCAGCAGGGGTGACTAATGAAATGGAGGGCCATAAAGGAAGCAGCAAAGCACGAGAATGGGAGGAGATAATGGAAGAAGTAGAAAGGAGAAGGAAGAGGAGGGACGCGAGAGAGCGCGGAGAGACAAGCAAAGGGAAGATGAGAAAGAGCGGCGAGAGATGAAGAGAAGGAGGGAGCTCGAAGACTTAGAGAGACGAAGGGAAGAAGACAAGGCAGAAAAGTAAGTTTTAGTGAGAAGGGAACAGAGAAAGCGAGAAGTAAACTGACTCATAAGAGAGCGCAAATGCAAGGAGGAGCGTGCAATAAGAGACATAAGGACAATGTGGGGAATGGGTGTGGGAGACGACAAAGTGGGAGGAGTTAGACGAGCGGAGCCAGACAGCAGTACCACACAGGACAGGACTGCCACTCTATCGGATAGGACAGACGTAGGGTCCTCCGGGAGAAGGGGTAGCAGGGACTTGATTGACTTTGAAGGGAAGCTCAGTGATGACACGACTTCTGGGAGGCTGATCTTCGCTGATGATTTTGGCAGTCATATGGACACCGACTCAGACGGGGACGCAAAGTGAAGTGAGGACGAGGGAAGAGGGTGACCCAAGCATCGGTCGACGGGGAAAAGCACAGACAGGAGCGTGACATGGGAAGTAGGAAAAGACACAGGAGGATTTAGGAGTGACAACGACGATCGATCACAACAGTCCAGAGACTCATTACACAGTATGGATGACCTGAGCCCATACGTGCAGAGGCTTAGAGTTCTTCCAGAGGGAAGAAAGGGGGAGCAAGCAAAGGCATGTACTGACATTAGAGACACCGAGAGACCCGATCAGGGGGGGCAAATGGGGAGATCAAGTTCACACAGTTGCCCTTACTGGAAAAGGGAGGGAGGCGACCTCAATACATACCATGGAAGCACATAGACAAGGAAAACTTGAGGTGTAGACTACCCTCATTAACCATGGGTGCTAGGAAATGGGTATATGAAATGGAAAGGATGGCAGTGGGACAGAAATTAGCAGTAGGGGACGTAAAGGGGCTACTAGTGGCAATGCTTGGGGAAGCCGCTGATGATGTATGCAAAAGGGCGGGGTACCCAGGAGTAACCACCCAGGACACGGCGCATGATGGCACGCCATTTGCAAATTACTGAGCGGCCAAGAGCTTTGGCGCCTTGAAACGCGAGAACCGTGGGACAAAACAGTAGCGTTATTCTACCACATATTATGCCAAAGGTTGCCAAAGCAGGTGAAAGGCAACTGAAGAAATTGGTGGGGATGGAGGTAAAGCCTTGGTCAGAAATACAGCTCATGATAGTACACTACTGTAGGCTAATGCAAGAGAATGCAAGGAAAAAGCATGAGGAGGGACAGCAAGAGGAAGCGAAGTTAGTACAGATCTAAATATGCCATGGAAGGGACAGTATTAACAAGCACGGGATGACAAGGGGCACCACAGACACAGTACATACCACTGCCCGCGGGAGGTGGATTCATGGGCAAGGGTGTGCGCAGCATTGTTTACGAGGAAGAGGGGGGCCACCTAGAGGAAGTGGCAATGGGCATCAGATGCAGCAGAATCATATTAGCATTGGAACGCAGCAGGGAAAAGGAAGTGACAATTTATTCAGACTCAGCGTACGTGACATCCACAGTGCATTCTGGGCTATCACGTTGGATAAGGATGGGCTTTAGACGTGCTGATGGGTCAACAGTGCAGCACGCACTCCTATTGGGCAGATTGGTAGACGTCATAGATCTCCCAGAGTGAATAGCAATCATGAAACGCCAAGCACACACAAAAGGGGAAGATCCTATCTCCAGGGGTAACGATGCAGCAGATGCAGAGGCAAAATGTGCTGCCTACTTTAAGGACAGTTTACAAATGGAGGCTTCGTCATACGCGTGGGATTATGCAAGAACTATGATATAAAAGAGCGGTACAACACATTACCAGTGACACAAATTATGGCGCTACAGTGAGCTGCACCCAGGGAGGAAAAGGGACTGTGGCTAAAAAGGGAATGTACAGTATCTCCAATAGACACCCTATGGTGGCAAAACAACACATGGAAGGGGGTCATGCCACTTGCATTATTGCACACAGCACTAACACAACTACACTATCCAACCCATACAGGGAAGGAGGTGCTTGCCGCCCATGTTGGAGAAACATGGTTCTGTCCTAACTTGGCGGAACACGTGGCCGAATTCATGATGAATTTTTTGGTGTATAAACAATATACTGCAGGTCATACATTAAGAGCAGTGAGGGGAGCCATACCTTGCCCAGTGGGTCCATGCCAACACCTACAAGTCAACTATGTCGACATGACCCAAGTCTGCCAAAGGTACCACTAGATGATAGTGGTTGTGTGTCCATTTTCCTGTTGGATCGAGGCCGGTCCTTGTTCTCATCCTGATGCCCTTAGAGTGGCGAAATTCCTGATCCGGGAAGTATTCCCACATTGGGGCGTGTGTGAGGTCCAGCGCTCTGACAATGGCCCTCACTTCACCAATGAGATGTTCCAGCATATTACAACCTTGCTGGGAATCCAAAACAAATTCTTTTGTGCTTATCACCCACAATCGAACAGAATGTGTGAATGTCTCAACGGCTTGCTTAAAGAAGCTATTGCCAAGACTAAAAAGAGTTTGAACACATTTTGGCTGCATTGCCTCCCTCTAGCCTTGTTCGCACTGCACAATAAACCCAGGTCTGACCACCATTTAACCCCACATGACTTCCACTGTCTCCTCCCACTAGAGCAGTGAAGGATGCTGAGAAAGTGGCTAATGTATTGGGTCAGGAAATGTATAAGGATACGACTTCCTTGATTGCTAGTGCCACTTATTTCTCGCCAGCTGCAAAGACACCAGGAGAGGCCTGAAGCTGGAGAAGAAAACAACAGCATCGAAAGCCAAGAGTCTTTAGCAGCCACGCATATACCCAGGAGATCAGGTTCTGTTGAGGAATTATTACCGCAGGTGGGATGCGTCCAGGTTCACGGGCCCCTAAACAGTTGAACTGATAACTGAGAAAGCTGTTAAACTGATTGGAAAGAACATTTGGAATCAGTGATCGAAGTGAGGGGGAGCGACTGGGGCGGTGCTCCTCTACTTTTTTTCCCCCACTGTTACCATTGCTATACTTTTATTTTAAAAAGAAAACACTGCAGATCGGTTCTTTTTAAAATAAAAGTATAGGGTTTAGGACGAGAAGTCAATCAGCAGCTGCGGGTTGGGAGAGAGTGTTTAGTGGACTTCACTGTACCCGGTGAACAGCCCCTCTCTCCCGACCGTATTTTTATTTCGGGTGGGGCGGGACTCTCACCTTCAGTCTGCCTCATTACTCTACAGAGGCAGGCAGAGTCATAATATTCCCATTTGGTACCAATAACGAGGGCATATCTTCTGCACTAAAATGCTTCTAGTATTTTAGTGGGGAAGACAGGCCTTGCCTCGTTATTGGCACCAAATAGTAAAATACATGTTCTAGTGTTCATTTTGAGTTTGTATTAGCTGGGAAACTCTGTCAAGTTGACAGCATTTCCCTGTTGAATACAAAGTCAAAAGAACAATAACACGGGACCCACCTTCTCTGCAGATCGTTGCTGAGGTGTTATATAGTAAAAACAGGTTGTTAATCTTATGACCTTTTGCAATTCCTTATGAAAAACAAGTGCTATCTATATTTATAAAAATGTGTTTGGCCAGGGCATGGGTTGAGCTGGTGGTCACTTGCCTATATTCAGAGCGGAGGTGGAGGTATTTCTGCGCCTGTAGAGAAAATCAAAAGTTGGCACCCATGAACCCACAGTTTAATGGTGTAATAACTGCTCTCAGCACAACCGATGCATTTATTTGTGATTAAGAAGTTTACAATAGAAGGGGTTCTAAGCAGCAGCACTTAGTTACTGAACACAGTGTACAGGCTTCTCCTTGCCTTAGGCCATAGGATAACATTCAAACGGTTGGCATGAGTGAGGAGGCAGCAAATTGAATTTTCCCTAAATCACGGGGGCAGAGATCTGATCCCCTCCACCTATTGCGCTTGTCCATGGTGGTAGCTGCAATGCCCTGTATTTACTCTGAGCTCCTTCACTGAACTTTGGGCAACAGCGGCACTTTTGTGACCACCAGTAATCACTGGGTGAGAGATTTTAAGTTGCCCCAGGTCAAATGTAAGTGCTAAATACAGTTCAGTTTTCTTTGCATTCTGGTACTTGTAGTCCTGTATTAAAAATAGGGACTAAAACATCAGAATTTGAAGAAAACAGCAAGACTGAAATATGTTTTGACAGACGAGAACAAAATAAATATCCAAGAGTCCTCTCTTCTTTTGTCCATCCCATTGATTTGACGATCAGCACACCCATTATTCAATGCTCTAATTACCCTCAAATGCACTCCCCTTGCCGGCCAGCTTCACTACATTTTAGTGTTGGCTATTAGGTGCTTCTGAAGCACCACCTATAATCCAAAACTGCATTGGGTCATAGTTAGAAGGGAGATGGGATTTGAGGCGGGAGACACAGCTTTTGGGTATTTGGTTATTTACCCATCTAAAGACTCCCCATGGCCTCTTTAATCTCTATGGCCATTTTCACCCACCACTTGCACCACCCCACCCAAAACCACTTCCTGCTGGGATTTCTTTCTTCTGACTCTATCAAGCAATAACATCAAACTTTGTGCTGTAAATGCCTGCCAGTGCAATTGCAAATCAGTCTTTTGACAGAGCTGTAAATGCTCATCTGGTGTAATAAAAATGTCTTAGCCAAGTGTGCCTTCAGCCACTTCATTTATAATAAGCTTGCATGTTCTTGCACTGAAGTCCTGTTAAAACATGTATTGGCAAAGCCAACAGTTTTGGGTTGTGTATAGGCATTAAATAGACAATTGTCTGACACTACTATCATATGGCCAGTTACTTGCACTATTTTGCAGCTGTTACCATTAATGGCTAGATAATGGCATAATGGCAGTGTCTGGCAAATGCCTATCCCATGCCCACACCAAAGACAAAACAGCTGGCATTGCCAATGCTTCTTTTATTATGCTTCTACCTCAGCCTGTGCCCACTCAGAGCACCCAACCACTGTCTCTGCAAGCAAATTTCAAAACCTCAGTTGGCACCTGGACCCATTCTGTGTTCAGCTGCACCACGCCTCAGAGCACCATCAGCAGCTCATGGGTTTCCTAAGACAATTTGCACCCTGCTGCAGCGTCTGCTGATAAGATACACAGTGAGTACAGAGCTCATCTCTACAGCTTGTGCCGTACACCCATGTGGACAGTGGTCGAAGTGGGTGTGTTGTGTTTGTGAGTGATGCTCCTCTACTTAATTTGTTTTATGGTTTACTGTTCCTATACTTTTATTTTCAAAAAGAAACCATTTCGGAATGGTTTCGTTTTAAAATGTAAGTGTAGTAAGAAGCTGAAACTTGCACTTCAGTGCACTGCACTGAACATTCCCTCAAACAGCAGGTGTGTTGTTTAGGGGTTTGGATTGCGCGTGGGACCGGGAATGGCGATGGGGTTTGTGAAGAGAGGCGGGCAGGCCAGCAGGGAACATAGTTCCACTACTTCTTTTCATACACTTCGACCACTGTTTGGAATCACTTAGGTGACATCAAGCCCTACTAAGCAGTGGCCTCACCTGGCACCAACATCGACAGGGCCAACAATCCTCAACAAGAAGAGCAAGGGAACAAATCAGAATCAGCACTGCTGAGCAGAGGACACTCAATCGTTTCCCTCTCACGGACAGCAGAGTTAGGTTAAGGACTTCCTGCACATCCAGAGCGAGTGTACACTGCCTGTTATTTTTCTTTCTGCACACATTCATCGTGAAAGTGTGACTGTTTATATTGCATTTCTTCCATGCTGCCCACTGATTCCCAACCTGATACCTTCCAAGGCCAATTTGTCCAATTTATTAGAAGATCCAACTGGTCTCGAGCATGCCATCCTAATGTGTATTTCCATGTCTTCATAGTATACCTAGCCCAAGTTTACCCACAACTGGAAAGAGGAAACCCATCCATCCTTGCAGTCCTCAGAGACAGCTATTCATTTTTGCTATGACAGTCTACAGGGTCCACAGAGCTTGAACTACTACAATCCTAATACAGTAATGCTCATTTTTATGCATTTCAGGTGGGCAACTGATATCTTCAAGCTGCACCAGGATCCAAGTAGAACAGGTAATGGAAGGGGATATTTAAAAAAATGCTTATCTTGTCTTGTCTCTTATTTCCAAGCGGGGTTGCTGCCACTATATCCTCTACTAACATTACCCCAACTACAGCAGGTGGACAAGCAGGGGAGCACTGTAAGCACAGTAAGGAGAGGTAAGCACAGTGCTGATACAGATATAGGAGGGGTGGACCTATATCTCACTGACACTGCTCGAATGTCTAACAATATGTGGTACAAGCACATGACCAAAGGTAAAGAAACCACTGGGTAGAGCTGCTGTGTCTGCTCACTAATCCCCTATGCCATGAGTGCCTCCAGAACGTTTATAGCAACTGAAATACCAGCAGCAAGAGCACAATGCCTTATGTACCTATCCATGGTTACAACCTGAGGAAGACAGCAACATTCAGATGTATGTCCAAGGCAACGTTCCCCTATGAAGACAGTTAAATAAAGACTCTTGACATGATGAACAATTACTGGCAATTACTGGCAATTATACCAACTGGCAATTAGACCAAGCTATACAGTACATACCCGATGACCCACAGAAAGGAGAGATGAAAACAATAACGCAGAATGAATTACCATGCACAAAGAGGGGGGTAAAGGAAATAGGAAGGGAGCCAGGATGCTGGGAAAGACCACAGATGCTAGTGTATGGCCAAGTATATACAGCAGAAGGATGGAAAGAGGGAGTAGTAGGTAGCAAGGCACACACCCTAGTAAAAGCACCAGTAAACATAGTACAAGCCAAAGGGAAAGGAAAAGACCAGAGATGGCTGACATACATATGGTCCTGGATGCCATCATGGCCATCAGACGGACTGAAGGTACTAATAGGAGCACTAATATTAGTACTAGAGGCTGGCCACCAGGGGGCGCACGGACAGGCATGCTCTGCGCGTGAGCTCCGCAACCACGGCCCCCAAAGTGGACTGAGCCCCCACTTAAGGCCCCCCCCCCAGTGGTAAAAATGAACGTACTGCTGTCGGAAGGTCCCCCCCCCATGTGGTGAGAATCCGGAGCAAAAACGGTGGAAGACTCGCCCAGAAATCGCTCCGTGAAGCCGAGCCAACATACGAGCACTAGGACGACTGGCGGGCCCTCAGGCAACAACGAGCGGCGAACAGCAGAGAAGCTGGAGCAGGCCCCGCAGCTGAGAGCCCTGAAGAGGAGGGCACTGCCCGCAGTGAACGGGCGGCCCCCCACCACGAACGATCAGCGCTGTCAGTGGGGAGCCGGAGACAGGACCGACCTGAAGGTGGGTGATACGCGGTGCGAGGTGGCGCTGCTGTGAACCTGGCCCCTCAACGCCGCGGAGAGCCGGAATAGCCCGCCAAGCCCCAACGAAACCGGACACGTAGGGTGAAACCTGCCACAACAAACCTGAGAGACAGTCTCACAGGATAAACCCCCGGCACCCCCGACAGACGGCTCGCCCTACCGCAGCTTGAAAGAAAGAACGGGGCGGACACTGTGTGATACGGTCTCCGGAGAAAGAAGAGACCCGGGGCGGGTGATAAACTGTGCCCCACCGCGGCTACTGTCCTGGAGGTGCGCAGTGGACGAGGACCCGTCCGCCTGTACAAGATCAATGAGCAGAGCGTCTCCAAGCCCTTCCGTATCATACCCGGTCCTGCACACATCCATCGGACTGTATTGAGTCACAGGAGGCCAAGCACCGATGGTGAGTTCGGACTCGCCACCAGGGGGACAAAGCCTCAACTGAGGAAATAATCACTCCGAACCGACAACCACATTATGCGCTGAAAAGAAACAACGATACATTCACTCATCCCTGGAACCCAGGCTACTCGCAGCACTGCACAACTCCAAGCAATCGCCAGCAGACATTCTAATCCTAAGCTTCGCCTGAGGCACACTCATCCGCCATCGCCTGCAAAACGGATTGAAGGACGTATAATGGTACTGGGGGATAGTCCACTGTGCCGTCACAACAACGCCACCTGCATTCAACCTGCAGGCACACCCCCCCACATCGCATAAAAAGACGGCTCCCCTGCTGTCTAAAGAGCACTTCAGGTGACCCACGTGCGCCAGTGAATCTACCACACTTTGAGCATAACCACAGCCGTAACAGGATCTCTCAACCCCCAACCAGCCAAGACCACTGCTACTGAAGTACAGAGGGTTGGGCCCCCGATTTAGGGGCGTGTGCCTCCTCTGCAATCTGATAACCCAAATACCCCAAGCAACACCACAGTACCTCGGGAGAACCAATGGACATAAAGGACAAACTGGCTACATTCTCCTACGTCCCGACCTCTACCGAGAACCTGGACTCCACGATGGCGAATCAGAGCCCCTCAGTGAGTGAGTCCGCGGCTACCAAGGGAGACATCGCTGCTCTCCTGGGAGAAATTAAAAATATGGGGGCCAGTATTGGCTCCAAAATTGATAAAATCACCCAACGACTGGACACCATGGAGGAAAGGTTGGACGGAGTTGAGAATAATCAAGCATCAATAGATACCCTGGAGGCACAATTGGACCAGCGGATGACTGAATTGGAGCAACGTGAAGAGAGCTTCAAACTTAAGCTCGACGACTTGGAAAATCGGGAGAGACGGAACAACCTGAGAATCTTCGGTATTCCGGAACGACAGGGGGAAACAGAGAGTGATCTGAGGAATGTCCTCCATGACATCATCAAGCTCTTACTTGCCGACAAAGAGATTGATGAACCAAAGACAGAAAGAATACACAGAGCTGGCGGCCCTCCAGGCGGACCTAGATCAGTCCTAGCTCGATTTCACCGCTTCCAGGACAAGATGAGGATCCTAGAGAAAGCAAGAAGCAGTGACTCAATCACATTCCAAGGATCTCAAGTCACGATATATCAAGATCTATCCACTATGACCTTGGCACTCCGACGCATGTGCGGCCCCCTCACCAAACATCTGAAGGAAAAGAATATAAGATACAGATGGGGATACCCCTTCTCCCTATCCTTTGACTATAATGGGAACAAAACCAAGTTGAGTTCGGAAGGGGAGATCAAGGCGTGTATCTCAGATCTCCTTGGTCCAAACATGGAAGAAGACGGTCGAGAGGACCAGCGTCGAGAGGAAAGAAGATGGCGCATACAGGGGCCCAGAAGGAAACGAGTCAAGGGTTCAAGAAAATACCGGAGAGGTAACACCCCTCCAGGGGGTGAGAACTGATGAATCACAATACTGGTAAGATGGCATACATTTTAATACACATGTTCATGACCCGAACTACTTAAGGATCTATGGGCTCTGAAGAGATTTGGGTCATGTAAACGGAGAAGGGGGGTGATCGGAGGCTCAGTCAAGACTATGATGTTAATGTGATCTTGGGGACGTGAAGTAACGGTCCCCAGGGGTGGTTCGATGCCGGATCCACGTTTCTACTTGGGTCTGCACGAACGCCGTCAAGTTGGGAGAGTTTGGGGGAGGGGGGGTTGGGCGGACAATAAACGAACAGAATATGATGCACCAGCGGCAACACTAAAGATGTCTCAAGAATCCATGAGTCTTTATCTAAGATACATCTACTCAATGCGGGTCACAAATTCACGATTGACATACTTTGAAAATGGCACCGGTTGAAGAGCAGAAGGACAGGGAGTCCCTTAGGATAGGAACACTTAATGTGAAAGGCCTCAATTCACCAACCAAGAGATCACTGGTGGCAAGGGAATTCCGTAGATCTCAAATTGACGTCCTCCTTCTACAAGAGACAAAGTTCGCTAAGGGAGAAGAGAGGGGGATATTAGGGAAAAAAGGGGGAAAGGAATTCTGGGGCTCTGGCCCACTCAGGAAGGGAGGAGTCGGAATTTTGGTCAAAAATGGAATTAACTTTGAAGTGGAAAAGAGTTGGTCTGATGTGAGTGGGCGTGCCCTCCTGATATCCGGGGCAATCGCAAAGGTCAGAGTAACAGTGGCAGTAATATACTCTCCCAACACGGGACAATCCAAGTTTCTAGAGAAGTCAATACCCAAAATAATGTTAGAAGCATCGGGCCAGGTTGTTCTCGGAGGAGACTTTAATCTGTGGGCAGACCCGACCAAAGACTGGGAACCAGGTAACCCTGAGACAAGAAACCAACCGGGAAGTGATTACACGGGACTCCCTGACATAATGGAGATATATGATCTGCAAGACGTATGGAGAACTAAACACCCGCATGATAGAGGGTACACATTTTATTCTAATCCGCACAAAACTTTTACCCGGATCGACTATTTGTACCTCACCAAGGACCTTCTGGAATCCACGATATCATCGGAAATCATCCCGATAACGTGGTCAGACCATGATATGGTCCTGTCAGACATAAAATGGGCAGACTTGCCTGTTCCAGGAGGAAATTGGCGCTGTAACGAAAGCCTGTGGAAAGATGCAGTATTTAAAACTGAAATGGCGACTGAAATCGAGGAATACCTTAAACTAAATAACAATGGGGAAGTCTCCAAGCAAACAGTATGGGAGGCGGGTAAGGCCACTTGGAGAGGTATCCTAATACGTGAAGGATCTACCAAGAAAAGGGAAAGGAAGATCATCGAGCATAGGCTTAGGTCTGAAATATGCAAACTGGAAAGTGAGAATAGGGGACACCTAGGAGCAGATTGTGACAATATTAAAATAGCGCAACGTAAAAGGGAAGAACTGAGATTATTGGAACACGAACAAATCGTACGCAAACTTCGATTTCTCAAACAAAAATTCTATGAGAAAGGGGACAAAGCTGACGCACTACTGGCAGCCAGATTAAGAAAGCAAAGAGCGGAACGAAAAGTGAAAGAGATAATTGAAGAAAACCCCGAGACCCCCCCTACCCCCGTCACCATACCGGAGAGCTTCGCCAGCTTCTATGAGCAATTGTACACCTCAGAAGTGACCCCAGGCCAACTAGACACAGATCACTATCTCTCCCTGGTAGATATGCCCAAAATTTCGCACTCTGAAGCTGATCTGTTGGAATCCCCGATATCTGAACCCGAGGTTCAGGAAGCAATCAAGAGACTCACCGTAGGCAAATCTCCTGGTGAGGACGGGTATACTGCAGGGTTTTATAAAACCTTCAGCGCTCAACTTACACCATTCCTGACAGAGCTCTTCAATGAGATACTAGAAACAGGGACAGCCCCCGACTCCTTCACGAAGGCCCTCATAACGGTTATCCCGAAAGAAGGAAGGAACCCCAAACACTGTAGCTCATACCGCCCAATTTCTTTACTTAATTTAGATGTCAAAATCTATACTAGGGTACTAGCTGCTCGGCTAGAGGTACTAATCCCCCACCTTATACACAATGATCAAGTCGGATTTATAATGGGTAGGCAAGGAGCGGATACCATGCGCAAAACTCTCCATCTCATCCACTCATCACCAGAGCTACCAGGTAACCCTGCCCTATTGTCGATAGATGCGGAAAAGGCCTTTGATAGAGTGGAGTGGGGATTTCTGTGGGCGGTCCTTAGCAAAGTGGGAATAGGGCCGAGATTTAGGAAGGGTATACAAGCTGTATATGCATCCCCCCAAGCGTCTATTTCGGTCAACGGGGAATACTCCAGGTGGTTTGGACTAGGACGAGGTACTAGACAGGGATGTCCCCTCTCTGCGATTCTCTTCGCGCTCTCCCTGGAACCTCTAGCCCAAAATATACGAGCCAGCTCCAGAATAGAAGGCATGCGATTGGGGACCAGGGAATATAAGATTGCACTCTATGCTGACGACATACTCTTACACATTACTAATCCCTCTATATCCGTCCCGCATGCTCTCCAACTATTAGAAGAATATGGCCAACTTTCTGGGTTTAAAGTAAATAAGTCTAAATCAATATTGTTCCCTTTGCAAGGTACACAAGGAGAAAACGAAACTAGGTATTCTCCCCTTGGCCTCAGACTTGAACATTCAGTACTTAAATACTTAGGCATCCAGATCACTAAAAACTTGACGGATTTATATAAAGCAAACTCCCCCCCCTCCTCCGTAGTTTTTCGGCTGATCTGCAAAGATGGGACAAGCTCACAATCTTGTGGTTAGGGCGGATTAATGCCATTAAAATGGTATGTCTTCCCCGATTCCTGTACCCTTTCCAGATGTTACCTATCGAATTACCAGATGAGTTCTTCGCAGAGGCCAAAAGGCTCATGTTGAGATTCCTCTGGCAGGGGAAGAAGGCGAGAATCGGGTATGACACCTTGACGCTCCCAAAGGACAGAGGAGGAGTAGGTCTTCCCGACCTGCGAGGATACTACAAAGCCTCACAATTACGTGTCCTTATCTCACACTTGCGTGACCACAACCACCTCCAGTGGATCCACATGGACAACCACTATTTCTCCCCAGCCACAGTGTCAGAATGGTTATGGACCCCCCGTAAGAGAATCCAGCGGAAAATCAAGGGCCATCCAATACTGAGTACTATATGGACAATCTGGCAACCAGGCAAAGCAATGAACAAGATTACCACCTGGCCGTCTCCACTGAGCCATTTATGGTCCCCTGGTATGAACGACCAAATACCCGACGTAGGTAGATACCAATCCTGGTATGATGCGGGCCTCGAAAGAGTAGGGCAACTTCTGAAAAAGGACACCTTCATATCTCTTCCGGACCTAACTGAAGTCCTAGGAATAGGCCCACTATCCACTTTCCAATACATCCAGATAAAAGGAGTCCTTACGAAACCTGCGTGGAAGGAAAAGCTCCAGAGAGAACTCACCCCGTTCGAACGAATCCTGGACTCCAAGTCTGAACTAAAGGGTCTGATATCCTTGATGTACAGGGAACTCATCGAAGCAGGCAACGGATCCACGGAAAATCTCAGAAGCCGATGGGGAAGAGACCTGGGAGAGGAGATAGACCCTGAACAATGGGAATTGATGTGCAAAGCAGCATCCAAAACATCCCTTTCTAGCCAATACAAAGCACATGCCATTAAACTCTTACACCGCTGGCAATACGACCCACTCAAGTTGTCCCGGATGTTCCAGACACTGAGCCCAAAATGCTGGCGGGAATGTGGAGAGACAGCCGACTACTGGCACATGTGGTGGAGCTGCCCACACATAAAGGTATTTTGGGAAGAAGTCCTGACATGGATCAAAGACATAGATGGCATACAAAGAGATGCGGACCCACGTCTGATTCTCTTTGGACTGGAGAGGGACGAGGATGGATGGACCAGACTCAGAGGTCTTGCCCCACAGTTACTCCTCGCAGCCCGAGCGCTGCTTGTAACAAAATGGAAATCCAGAACAGTCCCAAGTAAGAAAGAATGGATCTGCCTATCCACCAACATCTATACGATGGAGATGATCACTGCTTCACTACATAACAAAGCGCCACAATGCGAAACCCTATGGTCGGAATTCCGAAGTAAACATCTTTCTGAGACGACGGACTCCCAATCAGATAATGATACCGGACCCTGAGTTAAAACAAAAACCCAATGGCCTTCATTGAGAAACGGTGTTGACCCTAGAACCAGAGAGAACCACAGGATAAGTGGGTAAAACTCTATCCACTATGGTTATATTGATGGAGAAAAGAGATGTCGCAAAGATGCACGTCCCACTGGGGGGAGGGCGGTGGGAGGGTACGGGCTATGTTATTTTCTCTGTTACAACCAAGGAACGGACTTGAATATAGCAGCGGTCTACTGAATGAAAAATTCTAATGCTGTTTCTTTAATGTAACCATACGCTAATAGTGCTGTAAAAAGTGAAATGTTTCATCTGTTTTGTTTTTTTTTTCTCTTTTTGTTGCCTTAAAACCAATAAAACCAAATTAAAAAAAAAAAAAATATTAGTACTAGTGGGACTGTGTGTGGTGAAGATCCGAATCACACAACGTCGCAAAACCACTGAGAAGACAATAGGGATGAAGGTGTTAGTAGATGTGAACATGGAAGAAGAAAAAGACAAGATAGTAGAAGAGAGAAAATACCTGAGAGCAAGGATAAATGAATGCCCACTATTCCCGACAGAGATGATAACAATCGATAATCCATTCGACAATTACAGATACTGGGGAAAATGGGTATAGTGCAAACCAGAGGGAGACTGTAGCTATATGACCTGGAGTTTCGATGACCATGCAAATTACTATGGACATCTTGGAGGAGTAATGAAGATATGGCTACCAAAACCAAGAGTGATGAAGTATGGAATTTTGGTCAACATGTTGACCAAAGGGGGGACTGAAGAGAGGGTCCTTGGAATGGCCCTTCTCACACCCATGAACATGACGGCCCGAAGATTAAAAAATGCACAAAGTCACTCACTATTAGGACAGGCCCCACAAGCACCAGTGACCGACACGTATGCAGAGAAACATTCTCTGAGAAAGCCATTCAAACCTTATCCAATTAATGTCTTTGTGGATACAGGTGCTTCAATAGTGGTCATGGACCCAAATGCATCGATGGATGATGTTGACTAATGCCAAGAATCCACTGTGCTGATATCATCAGTGACACCATGACATAGCCACGTTAGTCATGAAGTACACTCGCAACCATGCACAATGTTACACAACCACACACTGGTATACATGAAGAACATGCTTACATAGTTCTATAGATAGAGGACCGATACATATACATACTGTCAAAAGCTTTTATTATTTTTCTTATTAGCCAAGTGCAGAAACGCTGAATGCAAGGCAACTAAGAGATGCAGAGCAAGTTTGCTGATACTTATGCAACTAACCCTATGGAACTACAGGACCACATAAGGAGCCTTGCAGGACCAAATACGACTAACCTACAGGAAACATAGCACGATATAGATGTGTAGAAATCGTAGAATAAGTATAACGAGGATGACATAAGGCCACAAGCTGCAGGATGAGAGACAAGGGAAAGCAAAACCAGGCTGCACAGAACAGGAAGGCCAGGGCTCACAGCCAAGGTCAGAGACAAGCAGCACATCCGGAACCTAAAATGACAAGGGGCTATCTGCAGAAAAACAGAATAAATCCTCATAGATTGCAGACCAGAAGAGCTTGATTTCGTGGTCCCCAACCATGTGATGCGGCCGAGCTAGACACTGGTTATTCACCCGCGATGGGAAGACGAACGGTTCTCAGCACCACATACATGAAGTGAAACATGCACAAGTTAACAATGTTGCAACATGGAGAGCACTCTCACAAGCAAAAGTGGCAGTGCTAACAGATACATTGGGAACACATTCCCATCACCTTGAAGCGGTGCACAGAGCGTTGAGAACAGAGCTGGGTGCCAGGCCTGGGGAGACCAGTTCCAGCCAATCAGGGGACAAAAATCCAGGGGTTTCTAGATAGTTTCTTGGAGAAGGGGCAGTCCAGCCACCTGACATGAGAGGGACAATTAATTAAGATCCATAGGGGTAATCCAAACTGTATACCACTCCGAGCACCCAACCAGAAAGTGGGATAGATTTTTCGGGAAAGGTCCCATTTTGTGACGACACTCTGCAACAAAAAGGGTAAGCACAGGTTTGAGAGCGGTGACTCTGGAGATTTTTGAATGTCCTTGATGATCCGTGTAAATTCTTTTGTAGTAAACGACAGTCGAACTTGCCCTTGGATGAGTCCTCCGTTTCTACTGGGGGAAGGGTTGTTGGGCCTTTGGGAACTGAACGGGTGAGCTCATAGTAACTCCCAGACCTCTGGCATACCAGACCTTACCAACAGTTTCTGTGTTTCCAACACAATGATGTGGTTGTCCACATATAGTTAAATTCAAAGTAGTTATATACCAGTTTATATGGGGATACAAGAAGGCTAGAATCTCAAGCAAAATACTATGAGATACTTTCAATGGAGGAGGGCTCCATGTTCCGAACATGCTCCTATACTCTCCTTTATTGCCGTGTAGCACAATTGAAGCTACTTGGGTAATGGTGGCAGACCCACTCAGACAATCAGTGGTGGCAGATGGATGCAGCCACATGCTAAATACCACTATGGAGAGCACTATGCATGACTAAGCAGGGTCGACCCAAGCCTCTCTAGATTAACCCGGTTACACAAACAATATGTGAGATATGGGACGCACTGACTAAAAAGAGGGGCTAGTGTTATTCCGTTCCCATTGACCGAAATACACACCAACCCAGAGTTCTCTCCTGCATACATCACCAACCCTTTCCAAAGGTGGCGGAATAACCACGCTTTGTGTATATCAGAAATTTTTAAGAATGGAAAAATTAAGCCGTTTGAGGAAGGCAAACGACAATTCTCTCTGGCTCAACACAAACGACTGCTATACCTTCAGATAAGACATTGGGCGACAGGAAAACACAAAGGCGGCAACGTGTATGTCCCTCACAAACTTTAAAAAACTTGTAACCACACCAACATCACCCAAAGGCATGTTTTCCAATATCTAAAAGGCACTACTAGAACTAGACTCCACTTCACGTTCCGTCCACGGAATGAAATGGGAGAAAGTTTTGGGGAGAACGATATTTGATACCAAGTGGAAAGACATTTGCAGCAGGGCTAAAACTATATCCATTTGCAACCAACATAAAGAAGTAGCCTATACGTTGTTATTCACGTGGTACATGAGCCCCCAAAAACGAAAGCATATCAGTCCTAATTTTATGGAGTGCATACTGGCACAACTGTGGAGGTAAAGGTTCGCTATTTCACATATGGTAGGAGTGCCCAAAAATGGCGAGCTTTTGGAAGGAGATTATCAAACACATTTCCGAAATCACTGAGAGGCAATTACCCTAAATTCACGAGGCGTGAGGACCAGTACAATTATACTAGCAGCAGCTAAACTAGTCATAGGAACTCTGCGGAGAAAACCAGACACGCCTTATATCAATCTGTGATGGAACAAACGAGGGCGTCTACTGTCAATGGAGAAACCTATGTGATCAATGGGAGGGGAGCAAGGTCAAGCTTCTGCCTGCACTTCGAGAATGGACATACCAGAATTAGGTGTCAATGCGGGCAAAGACGATGATTAAGGTGACAGAGGATAGTCATGTTTAGCCATTACCAGTTCAATGCGCTCAAGCATCTGAGAATGTTTTTCATATTGAGGATGTAATATTCCTGCTTCACTCTGCCCTCTCTTTTATTTTCTCCAAACCCTTCTCCCATACACTCTCTCTCGCTTTCACTCTCTCTCTAATTCCCCCATACTTCCCCTTCTCTCTCTATGTTCATTTCTCTCTTACTCATCGTCTATACCCCCGTTTGTACTTCCCTTCTCATACTTCATTTAATGCAACTGGTACCATTCCCTCTCACATTCACTACCCCACCTGTGTTCTACTCTAAATCTGCCTCCCATTCTTGAGCACTCCGGTCCACCTTCCATCCTCCGCCTGGAATCTTGGTCCACCCGAACACCTCCTGATCTCACCCCTGCAAACCACACTCTGGGCTCCATTCATTTCCCTTTTATAGTGCACTCTTCCTTATTTGGACTCGCAGCTGCTCCATTGGCTCTGGCAGTCACCTTACTTTGTAGGTCAATCTAAAGCTGTTCCTTCCCTTTGGGCCCGGGTACACGGTTGAAAAGCTTTAAAAATCTCTCTTAGCCACGTCCCCTTTTCTGACTCTGTTTATAGGGTGGCATCCAGGTGCCCAGGCTGCTCGCTTTCCATGTTGCTTTCCTAATTTTCTGGTGAGGTTTGTTGCCAATTTAGTTTGAGAGGGTTTTTGTCTCTCCTGTTCCCCTGATGACTGTCCTCACGCTCAGTTAATTTTCTTTTGCCCCACCATTTGCCTGGGGTACTTCTGGGGTTGGCAGGTCTGGTGGTGTGTGTCTTATTTCTGTTTGGCAAGAACAATCCCAGTCCATGCCATTTTAGTTCTTGATTCTATTACCCTGCTTCCAGTCCCTGTTTTCTTAGTTGTGCCCAGGTGCATTCTAGAAGTTGCTGTTATGAAAGAGACAAAAGAGAACTCTGGTCAGAAAAAGGACTGGAAGGGATCACGTGACAACGAGAGGTACCTTCGTTTGCATTCAAGGCAATTGAGGTGGTTTCAGTGACAACAACCCCCCCCCCAACTTCCAATCCTTGAACCAGGGATAGGCCTGGCTCTGGCCATTGCCCTGCTAAGCCTCTTGCCCCAGGTTGGGAGGGATCCCTGTCCCCACTGACAAGATCATGAACCTGACCCTGTCCCAATGAGGTACTTTGGAGGGCAAGAGAGATTGAAATGAGGAAGAACATGAGTTATAGGGGTAAGGAAGAGCACAAGGGACTGGGCAGAGGAAGATCTTGGATGAGAAAGAGCATGAGGGACTGGGATTGAGAAGAGCATAAGAAACTGGCATAGTATGAGTGACTGCCACAAGGAATCACTCATGAGGCATGAGCATGAGGTCCTGAGAGGCGGAAGTGGATGAGGCAGTAGGAAGAGAAAGATCATGAGAGTCTGGGATGAGGGAGAGCATGACCGATCCCCGCTGCAGGGCTTGGTTCTTGTGGGTTGCGGACCCGGAATACACCTGGGACTCACTCTGACTGCATCTAGCTGCTGGGATTGTTGGGATGCACATTCCACTCTGGCCCTTTATACCCAGTCAGTGAAAGTCTGGTTCTCTGGGTTGCCAGCCCATGCGGTCCTGGGCTGCCTCACAGAGCCCCGGTAGCTCTCCCCTGGGACTCCCACTGGACCCCAGATCCCCAGCTGCTGGACTCGCTTAAGCTTCAGCGTGTACTCAGGCCCGTTGGGCCCCACCTGCACTGGAACTCCCTGGCTACTTAGGGGATTAGCTTGCAACCTTCCTGGGGCACCGTCCTGGGTGCAGTGTTCCTCACCTGTGCCACACAGCCACCCTGCAGGAAGGCACTTCCCGTCGACTATTAATGGAGCCCTGCCGGAGCCAAATGTTTGAGTCAGCCAGGCTGGCTGAGACTCCGGTTATCTGCTCCGACAGCCCTGGCCCGAAGGCCAGTGGGGTGTTACCGACAAACCAGAATACCAGGCCGTGCTTGTACCTATGTAAAGCGCTTTGGATAAAGGCGCTATATAAAGAACAATACAAATACAAATACAAAATACAGTGGCCCTTATGGGCTTCTGATGGCATTGCTGCTACCATCCAGGTTCAGGCTTAGGCCACAGTCTGCACCCAAGACCTAGCCTCCCTTCCCTGTCTCCTGCAGCCAGGGTGCCTTGGTGCTCCACTGGCTGGACCTACCACTCTTTGATGGCTGACAGGGGAGTGAGAAGGCCATCTGGTCTGCAAGGCTGGCTCAAAGTGGGGGGGAGAGAGCTACATGCCCCCTCGCCCTGCTGTGCATCCGGGGGGATTGACGTGGCTCACGGGTCCTGCACCGCCATGCAGCAGCCTGGGCTAGCACTGGCCATCCCCCATCCACTCTGATCCGACCACTGGGGAGCTGCCAGGCTGCTTGATCTTTGCTCTGCTCGAAGGGGAGAGTCACCCATGTAAGAGGCCGTCCTCAGGCCATACCCTCAAATCGACACCGTCACAAGGCAGGCGGAAGCTAATTGCTTGAAACACAAGATGCCCCAGCAGAGCCATTGCTCGAAACAACGGCAGGGACCGACCAAGCAGGCCAACCCTAGACCCCTAGACAGACCAAGTGCGCCCAATCGATTCCATGAAGTGCAGGGAGGCACACAAACAGGCCGCTCTCCCGTCTTTGTGCAAGACAGCTGAGGTTCTCCTGTATGCCCGGCACCCTGCTCCACGGAAAGGTAGGCCTCTCGAAAGAGCACCAAAGGCTCAAGTGTGCTGGTAGGGTGCCCCAAGCATGTAGGCTGTGCAGGGACATCTCATGGGGAACGACCCTTGGCCAGTTTGGGGGGTGCAGTGGTTTCACTACGGAGCCCGGGTGGGCAGCGAGAACCATGGAGAGCACAATCAGGACCCATACACACTATCTACAGTTATCTGGGGGAAGGAGAATAAGCTTTCTTTTAATCTGTGTTCCCTGGGCGACAGAGGGGCATGTCTGGGCAAAAGCGTCCAGCATACTTAAAGATCAAACTGGAGAAACATTTAAAATTGGCACCCATCTAGGTTTCCATAGTAGGTCGGCCATCTGGTCCTTGCATTCATTTCTATGGTGAACTAGAAGATGGTCGGGCTCGGGGACCTCTGCTGGGCAGGGGCAGCTGACTTGCATGGAAGGCATGTGCCAAAGAGCGGGGGTAGCACTCCCGGCTGCCCTGGAGCTCTGGCTGGGGCATGTTAGAGCTTTACCTTTAGGGAGGGCCCGGGCCCACTTTGGGGCTCGCAGGGATGTCTGCTGGGCAGGGGGGCGGCCGCCCCACATCAGCACTGGCACCCAGCCGACCCACATGGAAGGCAGGCACCCAAGAGTGATGGCAGAACCCCCGGCCATCCTGGGGCTCTGGCGCAATAGCGGTTTTCCCTCTGTGTAGGGTAAGGGCCCTCGTCAGGGTGCACAGGGACCTCTGCTGGGCAGCGGCCGACATGCATGGGAAGTAAGCACCCATGAGTGGGGACAGAACCCTCAGCTGTCCTGGAGCTCTGGGTGGGGTACTTTAGAGCATTTCCCCTTGGGCAGGGGGCTACTGAATCACGTACACAACAGGCGGCCAAGGGTAGAGGCAACACCCCCTGCCACCATGGAGCTATGGCTGTGGCACAATAGAGCGTATCCTTCGAGGGAGTGCTGAGGACCTCACCGGGGCACGCAGGGACCTCCGCTGGGCATTGGGGCGGCCAACCCACATGGTAAGCAAGCACCCACGGGTGGGAACAACACCCCCAGCTTTCTTGGAGCTCTGGCCAGTGCATGTTAGAGTTGCTCCCCCAAGGAATGGGCTGGGCCCTCGCTGAGGCACGCAGGGACCTCGGCTGGGCAGGGGTGGCTGAATCGCTTGCGAGATGGGTGTCCAAGGGGCAGGGGCAGCGTCCCTGGCCGTCCTGGACCTCTGGCCTTGGCACAATAGAGCATTCCCCTCTGGGGAGGGCCAGGCCTCCGCTGTCGTGCGCAGGGACCTCCACAGGGCAGGCGGCAGCCGACCCATGTTGGAGGCAGGCAGCCAATGCAGGGACAGCACCCCCAGCCATCCTGCAGCTCTTTTTGGGACACATTACAACTTTTCCCTCTTGGGAGGGCCGGGCCCCCACGAGGGGATGCCAGGCCCTCCGCTGGGCTTGGGGGGCGGCTGAACCACATGGTAGACAGGTGTCGAAAGGGTGGGGGCAGCACTCCCGGTTGTCCTGCAGCTCTGGACGGGGCATGTTAGAGCTTTACATTTAGGGAGGGCCGGGCCCCCTTTGGGGCTCGCAGGGATGTCTGCTGGGCAGGGGGGTGGCCGCCCCATATCAGCGCTGGAACCCAGCGGACCCACATAGAAGGCATGCACCCAAGAGTGAGGGCAGCACCCCCAGACATCCTGGGGTTCTGGCGTGATAGCGGTTTTCCCTCTGCGGAGGCCCAGGTCCCGTGTCAGAGTGCACAGGGATCTCTACTGGGAAGCGGCCGACATGCATGGGAAGTAAGCATCCAAGGGTGGGGACAGCACCCCCAGCTGTCCTGGAGCTCTGGCTGGGGTGCGTTACAGTATTTCCTCTAGGGAAGAGCAGGGGCCCCCACTGGGGTTTGCTGGGCTCTCCACTGGGCAGGGGGCTGCCGAATGACATGCAAGACAGGTGTACGAGGGTGGGGGCAGCACCCCCAGACATCCTGGAGCTCTAGAGCTTATCCTTCAAAGGGGGTGCTGGGGACCCCACTGGGGCATGCAAGTGAACTCTTACTCCTAAGAGCCCTTTAAGACGAGGTACCAATACTCAGATGCGGATGGGATGCAGAAGTTACTCAAACATTAATAATCAGAATGACTCAGGAAGTTGGCAAAGTGCTTTCTGTTTTAATATCAACTATCTAAAACAGGGAGTACAACGAGCATCATCCAACACTTCACAGCTCGATCTCGAAACATTTCATAAAAAACAGCTCTTTTATAACAGAAATTTGTCACTGCTGATGTCATACTATGTGGCAAACTACAAAACCTATGAGTACCTGTGGTTGGCTCTCAGTGAACATCTACGTATATGTTCTATATAGCCACTGGTTATGATTGGGTACCTAAGTCAGGTGGGCATCAAAACCCACCCCAATAACTAGTCATCATTGTTGTGACAATGAGGCAAAATAGGCGGTTAAAGGGAAAGAAAATGTTGGTCTTTATTCAGTTTTAACCAAAACAATGCTGGTTAGCAAAATTAAATTCTTTTCCCAGAGTCCTTCTGGGTGTTCTTTTTGTGGAGCAAATGTTTTCCTCTGTTTTCTTGTAGGGTACGTTATAAGGACCTCTGACAATCTTCTTCCACTTAGTCCTCATACGCCCAGGTGCTTCCTGTAGTTCCGGAATCCAGGTCTGCTCGGCTCTGCAAGGGGAACAAGAATGAGCACCCATCTTCCAACTATCTGGCTCTTTATATAGGCAGGTAAGAATGGGCCAATCAGGGTCTACTTCCTGTCTTGGAGCATAAAAACCCCCATATGCCCCGCCCCCTTTTCCTTGTGAGCTACCTTCCGTGTTCTTCCCTGACCCTGTTCCCCTGATGTGCTGCTGCCGCCCAGGTAAGTGTCTGCTGTTTTGGTTGCCCCCATGTGCGGGCTGTGTATCCCCTGTAATAGAACTCCCCCTGTGGGCCTGTGTCTTCGCTGAAGCGGATTGTCTTCCTCCAGTCCGCTGGTTCTGCGGACACGTGGTTGGTGTCCTGCTCACGGTTGCAATACACGGGGACCGCGTCTCCATGCGGAGACTGGGCTTCTTCCATCCGGCGGCCGGTTGTAGCCAGTTCCTCATCGCGGTTACAGTTTCCTTCCTCCCTCCCGATGGCCGCCAGTGCCGCTCTGACACGGCGAGTCTTCCCCGGCTGTACTCAGTGCTCTGCTTCTCGCTCCGAGAACTTGGGGGCTTCGTTCCAGCGGGGACGGCTACCCTTCCTTCTTGCCGTCAGTGTCGCTCTGGCGAGGCGGGACCTTCCCGGCTGGACACGGATCTCTGTCTCTCGGCCTGTGGAGTCGGGGTTTTCGTCCTCGCGGGGACGTTTCGGTAACCTCATCTCTGCAGTCTGACCCATGGTCGGCTGTTCGGGGGTTTTTATCATTATTCCACGCATTCCCAAGCACTGATGTTATGCTCTCCCACTCATTTAGTTCCTCTGTACTGGGTAGGTTGGGTTTGCCTGTGTGTTCCCACCACTTGCCTACCATACAGGTCGCGCTTGATTCTTTTCCCAGCCCGTAGGTCTCCCTTCCATATTCCTGTGTTGTGTGGACCCCCATGTCTGGGTCATTACAATTGTCATCACTAAATACACAATGATCAATTGGTTCTTCACACTTTAGGCTCTTAATTACATAGCCCACTATGATTGGTTTGGCATCCTTGTACCCCTCTAAAATATTCCACATGCTAGCAGCACCCAGGCTACCAGACCAGGTGCATGGAAGCTCGGAGTGATCATGCCTCCCCTCCAATTAACCCACAATCCATCAACACTCCATCAGTTTGTCAGACAATTAGGCTTTTGAACTTGGCCTTGTAACTGTTGACTTTGTCTGGGAAATATAGGGAGTATAGCTTCACTCTGTCTTCTAGTTACGGCACAGCCTGACCCAAGCTATTTTGATCTCACCCATGTGACTTGAAGACCACTCTTTCCAAGTCTTTTGCACCATTTAATCCTATTAAATGACGAACTGCAGAACCCTTGAGTGTTTTTTCAAATTGCTTCAAACAGAAGCGTGTTCCTTTCTCACATTCGTTGTAGCCTTTTTAACAGGCATCAGTTTCACTGTGGTCTTATTTCCTTGGTTCGGGGCCACCTCCATCTTCTCTGAAACTTGCCATGCCATAAGTAGTTTCCAACTGCACCACTCATTTGAAAGTCTTTTTGTTGTTCATTGGGTTTCAGGCCTGCTAAAGTGCGTTGTGAAATCATTCAGGTTATATACATTCCTATGTATATACATTGGTGCATCGCGGCAATCTAATTCACTACATGGCAAGCCTTATGAATGCTTTTTCAGCACTGTACACATGTAAACTGATTTACATATTTTCCAGCATTTCTGTAGCATGAGCATCTTCATCTTGAGCCTGAAATGTTGCTCATCTGTACTGTCTGTTCTTCAACTCTTTTAGAGAATACTGTCACATTTCTTCTCTCCATTTAGCCTCTAGATACGTCAACTCCTGTTTCATATGACATTATCAGGCTCCTTTCTTTATTTAAATGCACATTTCTTCCGGTACTTCATCCACAAGAATACTGTGTCTCTGTGCATTTAGGTAGGGTTTCCTCAAAGGATATCTTGTCTCGAAGGCTCTCTGCGGTATTGGTACACTGACTGGGACTGCACATGTCGTCATCTCAGGTTGCCAACATATAAGCAACATAAGGGCGGAGATTGAAGTGAGGATGTCTGACTGTACCTCTACACTCCCCCCATCTGAGCGATTCATCGACCACTTCATCTTCAATCTTTACATCAAGAAATCCTCGTCTGTAAAACTGTTTCTTTGGGACCCAAATCTTCACAACTCCTTTCAGGCCTCCTGCTGATTTCACATGCTCATCAGCACTCCAGATCAAAAGGGTGCAGTGTCCAGTAGGACTACACTAGGCCCATCTTCCCACTTACCTCTTCTGGTGTCTTGGATACAGAAACGTTGTACCTTCAGGTGCCTGTATGCTGGCTTTCACATAGTTTCTGATTTCTTCATCTGTTAGTTCCTTAGTCTTCCATCCTGATTCAACATCAATCATGATCTTCATTCCTACAGCTTTCTTTGCAGTCTTCTTGCATTATGAGATTATTATTCTGATCACACAAAATCAAAGCATGATCATCACCAACAGGCCTCCAAGAAACTTGAACATGTCTGCCATCCATTGTGGAACCCATAAGAAAACTGTTCCAAACCAACTATCATCAGCAATGACTTCCACTTCATCAATCATCTGGACGTGCAGGTCTGTCAACATGGATATGGCCTCTGTCAATGTGCCATTCTCATCGTCGTGAGAAGGTATAAAGGTGGAACATGATTCTCCAATTTTGGCACAAACACCTCCATCCATAGCTGTAATCATATCCAAGACATATCTGTTCTGAAGAGTCATCAGTCTTATCGCTGTCAGCTCCTCCTTGATTGCATTGAATCCTTTTATGGTAGTGTTGATCATTTGCAGAATCTCACATCTGGTTATCTGCAGCCATTTAGTGTTTGCATCCGTCTGGATCCTGAGCATGAAGATTATCGTGAATATCGATGAGGTCTTGCTGAACAGTCTGTATTGATACGGAATAGAATCAAAAGCCTCTACTGATTTTGCTGAGAAATAGTTCTCCCTCTTCAATCGACTCAAACGTTCTGCAGACCTCTTTTTCCTCATATGTGCGTCTGCTTTCGGAAATTCACCAATGCTCAGATCACGTTTTGGAATTACCAATGCTGGAACATGGACATTCACTAATGAACACAGTCCTCCCCAATCCTGGCGCAGCTTCATATAAGCTCTGAATCCACAAGCCCAGTAATAATCCATAATCACTGCTGTCCCAACACTCATTCCCGGTGCATCAAAGATTCATCCACAGTTCTGATTTTCTCCCATTTTTCTTGTGCCATTGTTTCTGAAACACAGCTTTGCACTTTCCATGGGCACTATCTGCAAGGGTCCTCCTTGGTCCTCGCCCCAAGTCAGTAGTTTAGGAAGTTTTGACCATACTGGTTTACACAGCCTTTCCACATTGTCAACAATTGGTTTGTAGTTACCCATTACTACCCAAGCTCTGCAGATTACACCTTCTTCCCAACAGTATGGAGAGAGCACTGAACCCGAGATCTGCATTTGGCCTCTTTCTTTCCATCTTCGGATCTCCTCTTTAGTTTTTCCTGGGCTCTCCAGTTTTTTATTTACTTCCCATCTGATTCCAGCGCCTTTCACTCCACGCTGTTCATACCTGATCACGTGATTCTTAGCGTGGGTTCTTGCTCTTGTCTTTGTGTCTTGCACATAGTCATCTTCATCTGCATCTGTCCATTCAGTTGCCCATTTTAAGTAAGCTCTTCGACCCATAAACTGGCCTCTTGTTTGACAGAATGCTATGTGAGATAGGCAGTGTGCTGTCAGGACATCTATTTAAATAGCTATGAAGACTTTAGATTTTCCTATACCATAAGGCAGGAGTTCACATGCATAGCAGTCCTCTTCAAACCCCTTTTGCCCACCTTTTTCATGTGCTGATACCAAACATTGTTTCCTAAGTGTGCTGTGCTGTCTATATAATTATTTGATTCATAATCATCTTCTGGTGGATATCTCTTAGGTCTCCTCCTTGCCACATGTGGCTCAATCATTATGGTATACAGTATATCAGCAAAGCTTTTTCTCACTGGAGGGATCATAGGAACATTAGTCAGTGAAACTGGTGCCTTTACATGTACTACTGGTGTAGGAGTGGTTACAGAAAAACTCTTTTGTCTCTCCCTAAGAATCTGTATCTGGTGCTCAGAAATAATTTCCCAGACGCCCTTTCCTAAATAAGGATGTCTAGTGACATTTGCCATAGAACCACGTGCATTTAGATAAGTTACTGGAGTAGGAACAATCACATAAGGCCTAGGATCTCTTGCAACATAGACTTCTCCCTTACCTTCAGGAGTGGGGAGAATAAAAGGGACTCTCCCTTTTTTCAGATCCATAACATATGCCGCATGTATTACCAGGATTAAAAGGACAACAAAAAACATTAAGCAGGCATAAATCATGCACCAATAAAAGATGCCCCAACAACATGAAGATGCTGATTGTCATCGTCTCTCTCTTTCTGGAATAGCTAAGTGGTCTATGGACCACATGATTTGCCTGTAATTAACTTTAAGGAAATAAAAATGCTTTATTCAGGCAATCTCATAACCCTTCCGATAGCTACTGTATCTTTTCCAGAAGCAACTGGCTGATTGCTGGATGATTAATAGGGTTCCTACTAAAGACAAACGTGTCGTCCTTTCACCAAAAGAGGTAGGGTTGTACTTCGGGTAGATAATAGAAGATTAACGCCACTAAGTTATGGATATCTTCCCAGGACAACACCATTCACTAGTTCATGAAGAAACATCATACAAGCAATGAATCTGTTCCATTATATCACGCAGCAAGTGATTAAGGGCAAGCTGATTCCTTGGATCTCTCAGAAATGTACAAATATCAGTTTGCCTACCAACAAGATGTGGGCGTTCTTCGATTAGGAAATAAAGACCATGCTGCATAGTTTATGAGCGTCATCATTGGACAAGATCATCAGTTTGCTCACAAAGATGCACCAGGCGGTGAATGAGCCTGATTGCAAAGTTCACCTATCAACCAATTTATTGCAGGTCGGTTTCTGGGATCCCTTAGAAATACACAAGTGCTTGTACGTTGTCCAAAAAGATGAGGATGCTTGCAAATCAAAAGGTAAAGAATCAATCCAAGTAGTTTATGAAAATCTTTATCAAGCAGAACCATCTGTATGCTCAAAAAAACGTTCAGGCAACAGTCTGATTTGATATAGAATTGCTGCCAAAAGTCATCTAATCACTGGACCATTCTTAGGATCTTGGAGGAAAGTATGAATATCACCACAACGGCCAACAGAGCAGGGTAAGCTTGGAGTATGAAGATAAAGACAGTAATGAGTAGTCTGTGTTTGTCCACATCAGTGAGGACCATAGAGTTGTCCATAGAATTGTCCAAAAAGAAACTCTGTTTGAAATGAATCCGGGAACTGCTCTCTCTTCCAGTCATCAAATAAGAAATCCCAGTCTGGCATTGCTCTGCTCTCTCTTTTGCAGTCCAAAGTCAAATGTCAACACTACTCTGTGGCTCAAGAAGAATGATTTTTCTACTCTCTGTAGTAGCACATGCAAAGAATGCTTTCCAGGAAAGCCACAGTCCAAAGTTCTCTTTGTCTACCCTTGGATAGTCTTTGCGTCCTTCTTCCTCGTCATCAATCTTGCCTGCACGTGCTGAACTGCTTCTTCTTGACTTGCTTCTAAATGGCATGGGAGGGCAGGGGCCTCTCCAGCATAGAATTGTACATCACCTTGATGAATCCACGCTCTTCTTCCTACAACTTCTACAGCTGATGGTGTAGTGTTTTCCACAATGAAAGGGCTGCCAAATCTAGGCTTGTGCCATTTTCTGGTGAAATTGCAAATCAGTGCCTGGTCTCCTGGAAAGACCTTTGATACAATTAGTTCTTGCACTCAAGTTGCTGAATGGTCTTCATCTGTCTTCTGAGCACGACACCCTGTCCTCTTGACTACTTGTGGTCATGCATGTTAACTATTCTTGCAATTCCGTTCCTAATAATTCTGCAGTTATCTGGGCATCACTCCTAATCCTCGTTGGCGGCGTTAGAGGTGTTCTCATTTGCCTCCCAGTGACTAGTTTGTGGGGTGTGAGGTGATGGTCTGAGCCAGGTTGGTTTCTAAGTGCATATAATGCAAGGGGTAGGCAATACAGCCACCCCCTTCTTCAGGGTCAGTTTGAGCTTAGCTATTCTTTCTTTTAGCAGGCCATTGAGCCTTTCACATATCTCATTTCCTTGTGGATGATAAGATGAAGAAAACTTGTGTTTTATGCCAAGCAGCAAGCTAATTTGCTCAAATACTTTGTTAAAAAAATGGGGGCCATTATCTGATCTCAGCACCTCACATACTCCCCATATAGGAAAGACTTCTCAAACTAAAAATCTCGCAGTGAAAGTGGTTTCAGGATGTGTGCACGGACCAGCCTCGATCCACCTTGAGAAAGGGCACACTAACACTGTCATATACCTATAACCATTACAGACTTGCAGCATATCCACTTAATCTATGTGTAGGTGCTGAAAAGGCCCATTTGGTCAAGGGATGACTCCTCTGACTGTTCGCAGTGTGTGCCCAGCAGTAAACATTTGACATACGATGCAATTGATTACATAAAATGCAATGTGCCTCATTACAAGTTTGGCGGTAGCCGTGCCTGGAGCTCTGGCTGTGGCATGATAGAGCTTATCCATCGAGGCAGTGCTTTGGACCCCATCGGTGCAAGCAGGGACCTCCGCTGGGCATTGGGGCAGCCAACACATGTGGGAAGCAAGCACCCAAGGGTGGGGACAACACTCCCAACTTTCTTGGAGCTCTGGCCAGTGCGCGTCAGAGTGTTTTCCCCCAGGATTTGGCCTGGGTCCCCGCTGAGGCACACAGGGACAACCGCTGGGCAGGGGCGGCTGAATCGCTTGCGAGATAGGTGTCCAAGGGGGCAGGGGCAGCATTCCTGGCCGACCTGGACCTCTGGCCATGGAACAATAGAGCTTTTCCCTTGGGGAGGGCCAGGCCTCTGCCAGGGTGCGTAGGGACCTCCACTGGGCAGGGAGGCAGCGACCCATGTTGGAGGCAAGCACCCAACACAAGGGACAGCACCCCCAGACATCCTGGAGCTCTGTTTGGGACACTTACAGCTTTTCCCTCTGGGGAGGGCTGGGGCCCCACCAGGGTGTGCCATGGACCTTTGCTGAGCTTGGGGGTGGCTGAACCGCATGGTAGACAGGTGTCCAAGGGTGGGGGCAGCACCCCCGGCCAACCTGGAGCTCTGGCTGTGGTGTGATAGAGCTTTTCCCTATGGGGAGGGACGGGGTCCCTGCCAAGGCACCCAGGGACCTCCGCTGGGCAGCAGGGCAGCCCACTTGCATGGGAAGCAAGCACCCAATGGTGGGGTCAACACCATGAGCTATCCTGGAGCTCTGACCAGGATGCGTTAATGTTTTTGACAGCGTGAGGATCTCTGCTCGGAAGGGGGCCACCAAACCACTTGGGAGGTAAGTGTGCAAGGAGCAGGTGCAGTACCCCCGGCTGTCCTGGAGCTTTTGCTGGAGCTCGATAGTGCTTTTCCAATCAGCCTGGCCTGATGCCTTAGAGCTTTACGCTCCTGAGAGGGTTTGGACCGCTGCTGTGTAGACCAAGTTTCCCAGTTCTATGCGGGACTCCTCGAGCCAGTGATGTTCCTTTTATCTCACACTGCATGCCTATGCGAGTGGGCGAGGAGATTTTATAAACCCTGGGATTGAGATGAGGAAGAGCATGAGGGACTAGGATGAGGAAGAGCATAAGGAACTGGGATGAGGAAGATGAGTGACTGTGACGAGAAAGTGGATGATTGACTGGGACAAGGAAGGACATGAGGGACTGGGGCGATGAAGAGCATGAAGGACTGAGATGAGAAAATCATGAGGGACTAAGGAAGAGCATGAGTGACTGAGATGAGGAAGAGCATAAATTACTAGGCACAGCAGGAGCATGACTGACAGATATGAGGAAAAGCTGGTGGCACTTGGACAGGGAAGTGCATGATGTACAAAGACGAGGAAGGTCTTGGTGTACTGGGACAAGGAACAGCTTGAGGGTGTGGACAGAGGAAGAGCATGAAGAACTTGTACGAGAAAGAGCATGAGAAATGGCATGGGGACGGGCATGAGGGACTGCAACAAGGGACAGCATGAGGGACTAAGTTGAAGAAGAGCAGGAGGAACTGGGATAGTATGAGGGAGTGGCACAAGGAAGATCATGAGGGATGGGAAGAGGCAGAGCATGAGGGAATGCAATGAGTTAGAGAATGAGGGACTCCAACAAAGAAGAGCATGACCTACTGGAATAGCAAGATAAATTGAAACAGTGAAGAGCATGAGGCTCTGGGGGAGTAAGATGATGAGAGTCTGGGTGGAAGAGCATGATGGACTGGAATGGGAAAGTGCATGAGGGAATGGGACAAAGAAGACTTTGAGAGACTGGGATGAGATATATTATGTGGGACATAGATGAGGAAGTACATGCAGCAATGAGAGTAGGAAGTGCAGGAAGGACAGGGCTGAGGAAGTGTATGAGCAACTGGGATGAGAATGAGCATGGGGATAGGAATGAGAAAGAGCATGAGGGACTGGTACAAGGAAGAGTGTGATGTATTGGGATTAAGAAGAGTATGCACACATGGAATAGTATGAGCGACTGACACAAGGAAGAGCATGAACTACTGAGTGATGGTGACAAGAAAGTGCATGAGGGACCGGGATGAGGGAGAACATGATGGGTTACGATGAGGAGGAGCAGGAGGGGTTGGACAAGGAAAATCATAATGGACTGAGAAGGGGCAGAGCATAAGGGAATGGGATGAGTATGATGGGTTACGATGAAGAAGAGCATGAAGGGTTGGACGAGGAAGAACATGAGGGAGAGGGACAGTATGAGGGACTGGGATGAAGAAGAGTATGTGGGATTAGGATGAGGAAGGAAATTATTGACTCTGATCACGACATGGATGTTGGAATGGGATGAGGAAGGGCTTGAGGGACTAGAATGAAGGAGATCATGTGGGACTGATATAAAAATGATCATGAGAGACTGGGGAAGAGCATTAGGAAATGGAACCAGGAAGAGCATAAGAGACTGAGAAAAAGAATAGCATGGGGGACTGTGGTCAATAATTAAGGAATGGGCCAATAAAGAGCCTGATAGACTGTGATGAGGAAGAGCTTTAGGGACTGACATGAGGAAGAGCATGAATGAATTGGGTGAGGAAGAGCTTGAGGAGCAAGAACAGGGAAAACCACGAAGGACTGATTATAGGAAAAGCATGAAGGACTAAACAACAAAGATCATGAGTGACGGAACAAGGACGAACACGACGGACTGATATGGGGAAAAGCATGAGGGAATTAGACAGAGAAGAGCCTGACATACTAAAATGAGGAGGAGCAGGAGGGACTGGGATAAGGAACAGCTTGATGGCCTGGACAGAAGAAGATCATGATGAACTGGGATTAAGAAGAGCTTGAGGAACTGGAATAGTGTGTGTGACTGACACAAGGGAGGGCATGAGGCACTGAGAGGAGGAAAATCATGAGGGGCTAGGATGAGAAAGCATGAGGGATTGGGATGAGGGAGAGCAGGAGGGACTACAATGAGGAAGAGAAAGAGGGACTGCAATGAGGAAGAGCATGAGACACCGGGAGAGCATGAGAGACTGAGTCCAGAAAGATCATGAAAGTCAGGCTGAGTAAAAGCATGAGGGACTGAAATGAGGAGGAGCATAAGGGACTGGGATGAATGAGGAAGAGCATGAGGGATTGGGATGAGGATGAGGGACTGGGATGAGATATAGCAAGAGGGACTGAGACGCGGAAGTACATGTGTCAATGAAAGTAGGAAGCACATGGAGGGCTTCATTGAGGAAGAATTTGATCATCTGAGATGAGCATTAGGGAAGGGGATGAGGGAGAACTTAAGGGACCGTGACACGGAAAGCAATGCAGCAGGGATGAGCATTAGGTACTCGGAGACCAAGAGGGATTGAGATGAGGAAGAGGTTGAAGATCAGGGACAAGGAAGAGCATGAGGGACTAGGAGGAGGAAGCACATAGAAGACTGACATGGGGAAAACATGAGGGACTTGGACAAGTAAGAGCTTGAGGAACTGGGCTGTGGAAGAGCACGAGGGACTGGGACAAGGATGAGTAACTGCAATGAAGAAGAGCATGAGCATCTGGAAAGAATAATGGATAAGAATGAGGATGATTATGAGGGACTGCAATGAGTAAGAGAATGAGCGACTGTGACTATGAAGAACATGAGATACTGGAAGAGCAAGAGAGACTGAATCAAGCAAGTACATGAGGATCTGGGTGAGTAAGAGTGTGAGGGACTGAAATGAGGAACAGCATGATGGGCTGAGGTAAGGAAGTCGATGAGGGATTGGAATGAGGAAGAGCATAAGAGACTGGGATGAGCTAGCACATGAGGGACTAAGATGTGAAGCACCTGAGGCAATGAGAGCAGGAAGCCCATGAGGCACTAAGTTGAGGAAGAGTTTGAGGAACTGGAATGAGGAAGAGCATGAGGCTGTATGACAAGGAAAAGCACAAGTGCTACAGATGGCCAGATTCGAAGATGGTGCAAGGATTTCTATATTTCAAGATGTTAAAAATCATGTTTTTTCCTGTGGTCAGGGTGCAGGCAGGGTAAACTAATGGACTTCCCTTTGGGCTTCCCCCACACCGTTACTCAGGAGTCCTTAAACCCCATATTTCACAGATACCGAACGATAACACCTACTGTCTAATACTAACTATCAGTGAGGGCCCAAAGAGGCAAAAGCCTTATCTATCTGGTTCCCACCAGGGATTTTCTAGGAGTCCCTGACTTAACACTTTGGCAGGTATCTCAATAGCAACTGGTGTTTTGGGTGTGCCAGTGTCAGACACTCTGATCTAACCTCTCCCTTAGTTGCTCCCTTTCTCCCCCCCAGACATTGCTAGTACCTCTTTTCTACTCTATCTCTCTCTTTCATCCTGTCTCACTCCCTCCAATTGTCTTCCCGCTCTCCCTATCCCTATCCTTCTTCTGTCCTTTGATGTGCAGACTCACTCTCTGGTCTTATTTCCTCACTCATCTCTATTTCTCTCTCAGCTCTACTCTTTTCTCCCCACTCAACTCTCCTCTCCCCTCTATTCTCTACTCACTTCTCCCCTCTGTATCCCCCCTCTACACACAGTCCCCTAATCTTACCACATTCTCTCCACCTACCTCTTCCAACTGCCTCCCCTCTTACTGCTTCACTCCACCCCACCACTATTCTCACTACCACCACACCCTCTCTCCATACCCTCCTACCATAAACCCTCTCACATTCACACTCTCTTGGATTCCCCTTATACGCCCCCCTCTCTTTCCCTCACTCTCTCATTCTCTCTCTCTCTCTTTTGCTCTCTCTCTCTTTTGCTCTCTCTCTCTCTCTCTCTATCTTCCATTGGCTCTTGCTCAATCACTTTTTACACCTCATACATTTCATAAAACTGGTACCATTCTCTCTCACAATCAATACCTCACCTGTACTTTGCTCCAACTCTGCCACTGACTTTTCAACACTCTTCTCCATCATCCGTCCTCAGCTTGGTTTCTTGGTCCACCTATACCTAACCTCACCCCTACAACCCACACTCTGCACTACATCTCTTCCCTCTTTATAGTGCTCTCTTCCTTGTTCGGCTTCTCACCTGCCACTTCATTGTCTCCAGCACTCAGCTGAATCTGTTGGCTAATCTAAAGCTGTTCCTTCCCCAGGGACAGGGATACACAGTTGAAACGTTTTTATTTTAAAAAGCCCTTTTAGTCCCACACCCTTTTCACTCTCTGCGGGGTAGCAGCCATGTGCTGGTGTGGTTTGTTGCCAACTCGTTTTGGGGGAGGGCTTGTGTCACTCTGGTTCCTCTGAAGTCTCTCCTCATTCCCAGTTCATTTTCTTATACTCTGTCATTTGCCTGTGGTCCTACTGGGGTTGGCAGGTTGGGTGTCTCATTTCTGTTTGGCAACAAAAATCCCAGTCCATGTCGATCTAGTTCTTGAGTCTATTCCCCTGATCCGGTTTTTCTTTTGTTGTGCCCAGGTGCACTCTGGGAGTTGCTGTCCTGCAAGAGATAAAAGAGAACTCTGAAGAGAAAAAGTACTGGGTGGGATCATGTGACAAATAGAGGTACCTACATTTGAATTCAAGGCACTTGAGGGATGGCATTCATCGGGGTAATCCTCCTGCCCAATGTCGGGAGGGATATCTGACCCACCCCCCCCCGACCTCCCCTACAGGCTCATGACCCTGATCCTGTCCACATGAGGTACTTGGAGAGCATGAGAGATTGAAAAGTGGAAGAGCATGTGAGCATGAGGACTGCGATGAAGGCAGGCCCGAGGAACTGCAGCAAGGAAGAGCATGAGGGACTGGGATAATATGAGTGACTGACATAATGAAAAGCATGAGGCATGAGGGACTAGTACGAGGAAGAGTTTGATGGACTGGGAAGAAAGTGAGGATGAGGGATTGCAATCAGAAAGAGAATAAGGAAGAGCATGAGTCCAAGAGCATGAGTTACTGGGAGAGCATGATAGATTGAGTGGAACAAGAGCATGCGTTTTCTGGGTGAGTACAAGCATGAGGGACTCAGACGAGGAAGCACATGAGGGACTGGGATGAGCGAGAGCATGAGGGATTGGGACAAAGACAGGTTTGAGGGACTGGAATGAAAGATAGCATATGGGACTGAGATGAGGAAGCACATGAGGCAATGAGAGTAGGAGGTGCATGAAACACAGGCAGGGCAGAGGAAGAGTTTGAGCAACTGAGATGAGGAAAAGCATATGGGACTGTGATGAGGAAGAACAAGGTGCAGTGCGACAAGGAAGAGCATGGGTTACTGCGAGAACAAGAGAGATTGAGATGAAGAAGAGGAACAGGGAAGAGGAAGAGCATGAGTTACTAGGAATAGGAAGAGTATGGAGGACTGATATGAAGAGGAGCTTGAGGGGCTGATGTGAGGTAGAGCATGAGGATCTGGGACGAGGGACAGCTTGATGGACTGGGCAGAGAAAAATCATGAGGAACTGAGATGTGAAAGAGCATGAGGTTATTGGGACAAAGAAGAACATGAGAGATTGGGATTAAGAAAATCAGGAGTAAATGGGTTAGTAGGAATGGCTAACACAACATGGGCTACTGAGTGAAGGATGACCACAAGGGATAGGGATGCGAAATAGAATAAGGGACTGGTATGTGGGAGAGCATAATAGGTTGGGATGGGGAGGAGCATGAGGGGTTTTATGTGGAAGAGGATGAGGGACTGAGAATGGGCAGATCATGAGGGACTAGGATGAGCAGGTGAAAATAGCATGAGGAAGTGCATGAGGAACTGGGATGGGGAATGTGATGAGTGACTGTGACCAGGACCTTGGATGATGGACTGGGAGGAGGAAGGGTATGTGGGACTAGGATGAGGTAGAACAGGAAGAACTGGGATGAGGAAGATGAGTGACTGTGATTAGGACATGGATGATGTACTCGGGGGAGGAAGGACATGTAGAACTGGGATGAGGGTGAGCAAAATGGACTGGGGCAACCAACTTGAACCAAAGTATTGTACTGTGAAATTCCTTTTTTGCGAACCTAGGCTCTACCCTGGGAGCAGGTGTGTTTCTTGCAAGAATGCAACAATAAAATCTATCCTGTGAAGATGATCTGAGTTTGGCTCGGAAATAAAGACCCTGAACTGGGTCACTGGTTGAAACACAGCCATTTAGGAACTCAAATAGTAGTTCTCAGTTGGCCATCTTTATACAATGCCCTTCTCCCCACGGTAGTGTGCCCTGTCCCATCACCTGCTCGGCATAAACACAAACCTTTAGAAAAACAAACACATGAAGACAGGCAGATAATAGACATTCCAAATGAAGATGGTAAAATGAAGTTAAAGCCAAATAACAGCCTAAGCATATCTCTGTGGGGTAAATAAATCCTGAGCCCCCCTGCAGCCCCTGGCCCCACCTCTGAACGGTTTCACTCACCTAGTCCAAATACAGACACTTTTATGAACGCTGTTACACTACAATGATGAGGTTTCCAGGAGAACAGTTGAGGGATCAGATTCAGATTTCTCAGTAGAAGGGACTCCCTTGTGCACCAGGCCCAACTTGGTCCTAAAATGAGAAGGTTGGCGATACATGCCTTAAGTGCCAAGGACGAGTATGCTCATCCTTTTTTGCATAGACTTGCATAATAGCCTGACACTTAAGGGGTTAAAGTGGTCGGTACCATTTTTCAGGTAGTTTCTAAACCCTTTGAGGGGCTTTTCCTGCGACTTTGACCCTGAGCGCACTTTTGCTTTTCCGTCATCCCTGCCTGATGCTCTCTGTCTTCCTCAGTCTTTGAATCTTGAGCAACTGAAGACTGCCTTTCTTCAGGTGACTATTAGGGAGCCATTTTCATCAGCTCATGTGCTTCCTCTTTGGTAATAGAATGTGGTAAGTGTGCAGGAGCCTGCTTGGGAGAGCCCAATCTACATTTGATGTTCTGGTCTCTGAGCCAGACCATCACCATCTTGAAGCTCTTCTTTTTTTAATGAGTGTGGCCTGTCTAAGGTCCTTACATAATCGAAGGAAAGCGCCTCCGGACAAAGTTTCACCAAACTTCCTTGCTTTTGCCATCACTACTTCTGTTGGTAAAAGGCCACATTGGTCAGCACATCGGGGGCGAGATCATTTTATTTTCGGAATAATGAATAGAACCCATGTGTGCAGTCTAAGGTCATGTATGCCTCATCTGGAATCTGAAGGAGATTTAGAAGCACTCTGCACACATTCCTCAAGTTATTGATTACAAATGTGTCTAGCGACCTCCCAAATGATGACATTATTCCAACACAACTGTGGTTATTCCAATAGAGAGAACCTAAACCACCCCAAGCACCAACGTCAAAACATCATAAGAGATCAATTAATGCACATAAGGGCACATCATGAGAAGACCATATTTATATAACTTGGAATGAAAGCACAGAATTCATAACAACAGCCAATACGTGTCTCGCTAACTAGGGTCTTTTCCAAGGATAAATGACTTGAGTCATTAAGCATGCAACTGAATAGTTCTGAATGTAAAGGCAGAAAGACAGGTGCTCCTTGATCGTCGCACGGTATGATCGAGAAAAATGCCAAAAAACAACACGAGACAAATGTAATCACAACAAGGCTGCCAAATGGTACCAGGGAATACAGTAGTCAAGGGGTCTATTTACCCCTGGCGTGTTCGGAGTGTGTCAAACACAGGATTCAACCAACTAGGATCTTTTTCGAGGCTGTGCTTGTCAAGTGCAATGTTGAATACAAGGTTATAACACATGTCATGCAAAAAAGAAAACTTTTTTTGACTAACAATATCCATTCTTTAACCAAACAGAAGAGCGCAAAAAAGAGGAGCAGAAAACAAGAGGAGAGAAAACCAAGACAAAGATTAATAAGAACATTGGATCCAAGCATTTAAAAATAGCATAGTTATTACAAGTTGTCAAGATGGATTTCTAAACTCTGACCTGGTGGCCAGAGGTTTAGGAGGCCACCCTAGTTTAGTGGAGCAGGGGAACCTTCTGTAAAAACCAGACCAATCTACGGTAGCTTGGCAAGCGGTCAAGACTAAGGGCCTCATTACAAGTTTGGCGGTAGCCCTTAAAACCGGCAGTAGTGCTGTTACCGCCGGATTTAAGGTTCCGACCAAATCACGGCTTTGGCTGATTTCCCCCCAGCACTGAGCTGGGGGGGAAATCCGCCCAGATTTTGCCGATTTTCGGCACATTTACCGCCGGCGGGAAATCCGCTGGCGGTAAAAGCGCAAAATTTCCCCATTGAGCCCAATGGGGAATGGGGAATGGGGCATTCCCGAATGGACTCAATGGGGAATGGGGATTTCCCGTTCCGCCAAACCCGTGATCCGGCGCTAATAGCGCTGGTGGGATTAGCGGTAGGGCTAATAACGCCAGCGCTATTAGCGCCGGCGTTACCGCCCAACTCGTGATGAGGCCCACAGCCTGTGGAGGGGTGAGAGTGATCAAAAGCCCACAATGAGCACACACACTAAAACTCCACAGATTACTCTTAGACAGATGTATATCAAAAGTAAATGAATTATAGGGTTTTATAACAAAACACGATTAAACCACAGTATCAAGAAAACAGTTACCACACACGCTTATTCACTATGTAACATATATACAAAATGCGTTTAGCCTAATGCTGATGAAAGGGGAGAAAATAAGCACAACCTGCAACAGAAAGGGGTAAGTTCAACACAGACATCGCACTGGGAAATTCTTCATAGTGAATCCCTATCTTATGTAGTAGAGCCCTAAGAAGTGAGGAGCCTTGTGCTCAAAGTACAGCAGTGCATTAACAATGCATGGTCGTGCTTAAAGCGAAAAGTGGATTCTCTTCAGGGAGCTGTAGCTGCTTAGGAAGGGGATTGAGGCAATGAAGAATAAAGTCTTACTCCTTCAGGAGGGTGTACCCTTGCAGAAAGAGCGACTTTCAGAGTTCGGGAATAGGTGGGGAGTGCAGGCTAGCCCAGCCAAGGGGAGCATCTTTTAAGGGATTCTCATGCATAAAAACAGATGAATGTGCCAGGGGGGCACCGGAAAGGGATGAAAGTACTCACCGACCCTCTACACAGTACAGACCAAACTTTGCCAGTCTAGTCCACTTCGCTAGTAGGTTTCACCCCTGCAGTTACAGGACGCTCCGACTCTCAGTGGCTGCGGGAGGGGACGATCATCTGTGGTGGGACACAGTAGCCTTTTCTCAGCTCTCGAAGAAAGGAGAAGGATAATTTTGGTGCAGCCCATCTCAGGACATGGTGGGGCAGGTCTGTAAGCACTTACAGCAACAGTCACCGCACCGGGGCGACACAGGGACCACAAATGCTCGCAGCATGGCACACTCTCATAAATTCTGACCCACGCAAGCTAAGTGGAAGGGGCACCCTACCACAAGTAAGCGATTCGTAAAGTCTTGAGTCTCACCTCAGGATGGCGGCGTTCCTGTGCGGTACCCTGGGTTTGACCTGGACAGTTCACTGTATGGTCCAGGAACACTTCCGAAGGGGCTCTTTGCGAGGGCAAGCAGGAGGTGCTGAGAGTAGTTGTTCCCACTACTCCACAGGGGCAAAGAACCCTTGCAGGCCTTCTTGGTACGATGCAAAATCAGGGGTCTGATGGGACAACAGCGGGGTCAGGGTGCCAAACCTTACTAGCATGTCTGCGCTTTTCCTCGAGTCTTCTCTTTTGTTAAGGATACCTGGCTTCTTTTGTAGTGCAGTGTGAACATCAGTTGATTGACGTGAATGGCACCAGTAGTGTGGATTTGGACCAGACAGTCCCAACCCTCTTCTCGGGCACTAGCACACGTGACATGTAGGAGCCCGCGAAAGATGCGGTTTTCGCGGGAGGCTGCATGCCCAAATAAGGAATACCCACGTCTCTCGACCTGAGTGAAAGCAAAGGGACAAAATGGCCAAAGCACAGAACAAAAGACTTTGTGGCACGGCCATTTTCTACGCTGCACAAAGTCTTGGGCCAAACACAGTAAACAGGGTATGGTCTATAAAAACAAAGTAAAAATACTTTAGAAGTAAACTGCTGCCACCAGTTCGTCATAGGCACACTTGTACAAACACCAACAAATCGTTAGAGGGTGGCTAGGGCCATAAAACAAAAGGACACCTATGCGTAGTACTGGAAGGTTCTTGTCACATAGATAAAACGTTACCAAGAAATGGTAACATAGTCGAAGGCTAAGAGAAACATTGTTTTCCAGTACTGACAGCCTGAAGGACGTGTCAGTTTCCCCTAAGAAGTGAGCGAAAGCTCAGAGGAGTGAAGCTGAAGGCTGTGCTCCACTGGAAAAAGTCACAGTTAGGTAAGCCAAACAAAAGCAAAAAGTTAGGGGGGTCACAAATGGAGGGAAAATTGCACCTAAGGGAAATCTTTCCTAACTGTTAGGCAAGATTGTATGTAGTACCCTTTCGGTGCACTACAACAACCTTGACCTCCAGGCAATAGGAACCCAACCTTTGGTATAAGTCTGTACTACACAGGTTGGTAGTGTGGCTGATCAGCCAGGCTTATCTCAAGAGGGGTCAATGTGAGCAGTAGGGGAGTTAAACAGAGATTCACAGTGACAAGTATCCAAATAAACACTTACAGGCAAGGTTTCTATATTAAACAATTATTAATTTATTTTACTGTCAGTTTGAATAAGCCTTCTTCAGAAGGGGCAATATAATAGTAACACATAAATACACTCCAAAATACACACTCTTAGTTTCTCTAAATCAGCAAGTACCCATTTGGGAAGGCACACAGACGCTTCCTGCACCCTCAGGTGACTTAAATAGTTAGGACACTGTGGACCTTAATATATCACTGGTACATTTAGAGCAATACGTAAGTTGATGTCAAAGAAAAGAGGTTTCAGAATAAGACAAGAGATCACACAAATATTCTGAAGCAGGTAAGTACTTTTGAGCCCCCAATGCAAAGCAAGTTCACCCTTTCCTTTAATGAAGGTAAAACACACAATCAGAGGAGAGAAGAGTCATCCAGGGAGCCAAGCCAGCCAATGTCAATTGGGCAAATGTCTAGGTGAGCTGAAGCACTTCTTGCACGTAAGTCAAAGTCTTGCACAATGTTTTATATGTCTTAGTAAAGAAAGTAGAGTCAAGCAGGGCCACAAGCTGGGAGGCATGTGAGTTGTAGAAGATGCAAGCAACTCTACAGAAGCAACCAAGACAAATCACAACTGAGAACAAGTAAGGCTACAAGACAAGAGGTAAGTTCTCTTAGACTGTACAGTACCTTTGGTTAGAAGAAATGGTTCCAGCTGGCTTCTCCTCCTGTGTGGCTCTGCAGATCCTTTTGTTCCTGGGCCTCAGTCGTGGGGACAAGAGGGAGGACATCTGGGGACTCCTGCAACACATCGGGGCGGTCGGCAACAGCAAAGGGCAAACTTCAATTCAGTGGCACTTCGGTGTTTAAGCTCCTTGTGTCTGACAGCAAATAGCAACACTGTGGTTCTCAGATACTACTTCAGACTTTCCTTGCTTCTGGGGTCCAGCACTCTGTTGAGGTGGCTCAGGCTTGGTCAGTCAGGCACCAGGGAAGTCTGGAGGATCTTCCTTGCGCTCAGGTCCGACTTAAAGGCAACGCACACAATCTGGTGTTCCTCTCCCTGGCACTTCGGTTCCAGCAGCAGCAGTGGAAGTACAGCCAGCTCTGAGAGGATATCCAGACAGGCATACTTTGGAGTTGATTGGTCCCACCAACTCAAGGGGAGAAGTCGTCCTTGCAGGGCTTCTCTAGTCGAGGCGAATTCTGAGCTTCAGCACAGCAGAGGGCCTTCACCAGGCAAACCAACGGTCCAGGAGTTGAAACAGGCGTCTCTTTCAAGTTCTTTGGATTACTTCATCCAGTGGTTGACCCTGCCTTGCAAACCATTTAGCCTCGCCTTTTATGCAGGTTTCTCCCATTCAATCCAGCCTAGCTGTCAATCAGACAGCAGGTTGGCTGTCCTTGCTGGACAGCCAGCCGGCCAATCACCTTTGGGTGCATTCCTGTAACCAAGGGGATTAAGCACAGGGAGTTTCGGGCACCTCCCTCACTTCCTGCCCCTGCCTGACATACTGGAGCCAGAGGCGAGCTTCACTAGTGAATCCCGCCAAAGAGAAAATGAACGAAGGGACCAAACCTGGTTTGGCACACAGAGTAAATCCCAAGAAGGACCTGTCCAACAAGAAGTGACAAAAAAAGAAGATCGGGGCCATTTTTGACAGAATGGGCACCCATGGGTGCTTTACTCCAGCTGCGAACGCAGCTCACAGTAAAAACATCCAATGGTAGTTAAAAGTAAACCACTGCCACAAGCCATTAATTGCAGAAAGGGTAACATAAAAATATTATATGAGAAACTAGACCAAGGGGAAACTGAGTAACTCCTCTAGCACTCTATGTAAGATAGTGTGTGCTGGGTCTAGAAAGTTACAAGTGTAAGTAAAGTCAATTTCACTTCACTGCTCTTGGAAACAGTAGTTTATCCAAGAGAAGGTATTTAAACCTTTAGGAAATATAAGACTTCCCCGTGCCACTGCACCGAAGGTGCTGTGTGACACAATGTAAAAAGAGGATGCCTATGGAGTTTGTCAGACTCTACAACCAAAAGAAAAGCAGAGTTCAAAATCACATTAAAATACATGAGAGAGTGGGAAAATGGTCTCACTCTCTGCAGGTTAAAAATTAAAATGTCCTAGAGTCTCTAGCGTAGAGAGGAATTAGCACATTTCTGAGAATTCTCCCTACCACTAACACAAGTCACTATCTCTATAATACTTTAGAACCAAACAACAATCATTTGCATGAATAATTTGTTATCGCAAACTCCATTTTAAAGGACTTGGAAGTCCTAAAACAACTTTAAGTCAAAGCAAGAGAAACCAAACCGTGCATGTATTAATTCACAATTACCCCACATTTGCATGTCTAAGCTGAACGTCAAACATGTACATTTTAGTCTACGACACCTTCAATGTCCCCCAACAGGGACAATTGAAAGGCCTCAACATCACCTAAATGACTTGGGTCATTACGTATGCAACTGAATAGGTCTGAATGCAAAGGCAGAAAGACACATGGTTCTTGATCGTCGCACTGAAATCCTTTTTTTTAATTATTAGCGTACATATAGTCTTATAAAACACTTTATACACAGTCACATTACATATGCACAACATCAAGAACATATCTTTTTATATAGCAATAATCGCTTTTCCATGATCGTAGAATCACAGCTATTCTGGTTGCCTTCTAATCGCACATACTCTGTCGCCTTCAGATAGTTCCAGCCCCATATTTCCACTCCGTAAACCATTGTCGGCAAAGATTTGCCAGGAACAGAGTAAGAATTGTCTGCACAGAATGCTCTCCATGCCTGCCCGCAAATATATTAATGGCTCGTGTCAACTGTGTGAACTTTCGACCTACAGACTCCCTTTGTGCATCCCACTTTCTCTGCTCATCAATTACTTCACCAAGATACTTATACTCACTAACTTGTTCCACAATGTGTCTGCCAATGGTCCATTCACACCTACTAAAAATAATCCCAGCATGCTTAAATACCATAATTTTCGTTTTAGAGGTGTTTATTTTAAGCCCATGTATTCTGGAATAGTCACCCAAAGCATCTAATTTTTCCTGGAGGTGCAGAGGTGTATATCTAATAGTAATAAATCATCGGCATAGCCGAGCCAGGATATAGAGATGTTACCAAACTTAATAGTGTAGGTTTCCGATAGTTCAAGTGCCTCTTTTAGATCTGCCAAATACATGTTAAACAAACTATGGGCTAAAATGTATACTTGCTTAACACCTTGCGCCATGGGAATCCAATTAGTGACCCTTTCAGTACCATCTAACCTCACTCGCACCCATGTATATCTATGCAGTAACGACAAAATAGATAGTAAACCCCCTACATGCAAGTAATTGAACAAAATAGAATAGAGAAAGAAAAGAAGCAATTTTCTGAAAGTGAGAAAGTGCATCTGCTACATAAGGGAACCTTTGAAGTTAAATCATATGTACAAGATATACATATAAGAAACAGTAGCAAGTCAGTATATAATGGGCAGAGTAAACCAGCCAATAAAGCTTTGGTGTATTACCAAAAGTGGAAGTATGAGCAAAATACTAATGAGGCAATATGCTATGGACAAAATGAATTAACCAGAAGGGCGGATGTAGTGAATTGTCAAGAGTAGAGGTGAAGACAAAAGCACATGAATGAGAAGCCCTGGCAGGAGAGTATCCAGGCAATTACAAGTGTCAGCAGTCAAGTATCCTGGATTTTCTGTTGGCAATGGGCTGGTACAACCCCAGGATGAAAAGGTGAAATCTGCCAAGGAAGCTCCCATCCCCAAGCCTAAGAAAAATCCAGAGGCCTTTTTATGCTTAGTGGGGTATTATAGTCAATGTTTTCCTAGTTAGCATTCCATCACGTCTTGCCTCACAGACAAACTTAAGAATGGAGAATCCCAAAAGTTAAAGTGGAGGGAGGAAGACAAACTGTATTTTGACAAAATTAAAAACGTGCTGTGTATTGAACCTGTGTTGAAGGTGGCAAATTTCGATAGGGAATTCATTCTTCAGGTAGACGCTTCACATGTTGGGTTAGGGGCAGTTCTCTCACAAGATCATAATGGTATAGAACACCCCATTCTTTACATTAGTAGAAGATTGTTTCCCTGAGAAAAGAACTATACCCCTATTGAGTTTGAGGCCTTGGCAATAAAATGGGCAGTGTTATATCTTAAATACTACCTCACTGCCCAGAAATTTTGATTGATAACAGATCACTCTCCATTAACATGGATGAGCCTCCACAAACACACCAATGCACGGATCATGAGCTGGTTCTTAGACCTACAGCCCTATTGCTTCATGGTGGAACACCAAAAAGAAAGAGAATAAGGTAATGTAGACTTCCGTCCCTGTTTGCCAATAGGTGCTGAGAGAACCAGCAGCATTAAGGCAAGGGCATATAATGAATCCAATAACTTTTTGGTGGTGACTTCCCCCTGTGTGGATAGGGAAAGGCAGCCACTACCTGATCCTAATGTTGGGAGCGGCTATATGAGGGAGGATCACATGGGGGAGACAGCCTCTGGGAGGCAGTAGTGGTATCAACGGATGAGACATGGTATCCTCTTTCCCCTTGCAGGATGAATCTCCCATGTATAACTAATGGCCTTTTGTAATTCTTCCTCTACTCCCTCAAGAGAAAGTATTGAATCTCTCTCATTCCAATCTACAGACCAACTTTCAAACACTGATTTGTCCTCAAAACCTTTTTAGAAACATTCCTCATATGTTTTTGTGCAAGTCAACTAAAAGGGGCAACTATTCCTAGAAACACCATAACACTCTGACAGGGAAGAGGAGTGGAGGAATACAGAGCAGGAAAAACCCAGAGCACAGGCAATGCTCTAGTTGTTTGGCGTACACAACAGTACCCAGGACATGTAAATCAGGGCCACCAGAAACAATGGTAGACTGCTGGTGGGAGTGGGCTGCTCCTCTCTATACGACTGATAAAGTGAAAAAGAGATGGTGGAGCCAACTGGCTCAGGCACTGAGAAGAGGAAAGCTGCATGAGGAAGACATCATGCAGTGGGAATGCCTGAAGTCAGTGCAAGGCTCCTGGGCATTCGCCGGTAGAAGAAAGCAGCGAGGCATTTACCAAACACTGTGCAGAGCATAGAATCCCAGCTGGAAACGTGGGAAGCAGCAACACAGAAAGCCAAGCAGCGTGAGTGGAAAATCTCCCAAAGACTGCTGACGACAAGCGGTGAGAAAGACAAGGAACGCAACCAACAGCTGGTTAGTCAACACGGGGATGGAGGGAACACCAGGGCGTATTGGCAAGCAAGTCGCATGTAAGTAATTGAACAAAATAGAACCGAGAAAGAAAGACATTTTCTGAAAGTGAGAAAGTAAAAGTGCATCTGCTAAATAAGGGAACCTTTGAAGTTTACCCATATGTACAAGATGTACGTATAAGAAACAGTAACAAGTCAGTATATAATGGACAAAGAGAACTAGCCAATAAAGCTAAGGTGGTGAATTACCAAGAGTGGAAGTATGGCCAAAATACTAATGATGAAATATGCTATGGACAAAATGAATTAGCCAGAAGGGCTAATGTAGTGTATTGTCAAAAGTGGAGGTGAAGACAAAAGCACATAGATGAGACGCTCTGGCAGGAGAGTGTACCAGTCAATTACAAGTGTATAAATACAAGAAGCTCTGGCAGGAGAGTATACAAAGCAAATACAAGTGTATGAATACAGGAAGTCCTGTCAGGAGAGTATACCAGGCAATTAAAAGTGTCTGAATAAGAGAAACCTTGGCAGGAGAGTACATCAGGTATCCTGACAACTTAAAAGCCAAAGAATACTGTATATGGCTTTTGATATTGAACAAAAGGAAAGACAAGAACTGTTGTGTATAAAGATAGGTGAAGAAGAACCCAGGGTCATGGAGACACCCTTTGGGGCGAGGAGCGATATCCTTGAGAGACATTTTGTTGGAGTTACTTATTGCTTTGCCCATTTGAACATTTCTAAAACACTGAAGGCCAAAGACATTATCCTTTTCACTTTAAGATTAATTTCCTTAGATTGTGAGTGTCAAGTTAGTACTTTGGACAATGCGGTTTTGTTTTGGACATTCTGACACCGACAAATCCTTAGTTTTGCATTTAGGTAGGGAAACACCTCTAGTGCAGGGACAGAGAGGCATGTTCCCACCCCCTTTTATTTATCAATAAAAGTCTTTAGCCAAAATCATGTCTAACTTGTGTCTGAGTTTCATTCCTGACTGCTCGCAATAGTGAAAAGCCTATAGTTGTGTGGTTTGTTCCTGTTGCCTTTCTTAAAAACCAGCAATATTATACTATCCCTCCCGGAACAAGGGATCATACCTGTACTGCATTAAGAAGTTGGTGAAGTGCCCTAGCTCATAATCAGGCTCCATTTTTAATAAGGCATGACATGTGCCATTGGGTCCTGCAACACGCAAGAAGTTAAGTTTCTTAATGTTCTCCTCCAGTTCACAAACAGTAACATTATACTCCCATCATTGCTTATATTCCTGAGGGAATAAAGAGGCATCTAACTTCTCATCCAAGGTGTCCACTATGTAGTTCTGCCAGTCAGTTTGTGTGGAGCCATAAATTAACACTCAGGCGCAGTTACTGGAGGTAATAACCCTCCAGAATAATCTATCTTTATTAGTAAGTGTATGGAGTACAGGGTTCTTCCACATTTCTCTATCTTACTCCTTGAAGTAAGCACACAGCCACTTGTTATACTTCTTTTTATGAGTTTTAGAGCCACCCCTAGTGACACAGTGTTGATAGGCCTAGCACTATTCTCATGAGTGTGTAACAATCTATGGTCGCATCGATGCTTCCTCTTCAACTTCATTGTGCATTTAACACCTACTTTACCTCTGTCATTGCTAGGATGTACCAGTGTCTCTATAGTATCCAAGGTATTCTCCAAGGACTTAAAGAGGTCTTCAATCAGCCATTCCTGATTTGCCTCCTCATCTCTACAAATTTAATCAGCTCCACATGTGCTACACAATTAGCCATTGTCAGTTTTAAGGGGGTCCATCTCACCCCATTTGCCCCTCTGCTGACTGTAACCTCCCCACATTTGCCAGAATCTGACGGAATTTGTCTGACTACAGGATAGCATACAGTGGAACATGGTCACTTTCTTCCCTACTCCAGTTACCATATCAACGACCAATGGTAGGGCCAATTGATTGACAAAAAGATAGTCAATTGATGAGGCACTTTTTCCGCAGATTCGTGTGAAGCCACCATGTCCATCTCCGGGACCAAACCCATTCAGCATCATCATATCGAACAAATAAAGCTAGCTAGCCCAAGAAAATCCCTTTTTATTATACAGATTTGTCTTGGTGAACATACATGATGTATGAAAAACAGTGGTCAAAGGAGTGGTTGGGAGCAGTGCTCCTCTACTTTCTTTTAGGTTTCACTGTTTCTATACTTTTATTTTAAAAAGAAACCTTTCTGAAATGGTTTTGTTTTAAAATAAAAGTGTAGGAAGAAGTTGAAACTTTCACTTCAATGCAGTGCACTGAAGGTTCCCTTATATAGCAGGTGCATTTGTTTAGGGGTTTGGATTACGTGTTGGAGGCGGAATGGTGATGGGGTTTGTGGGGGGCAGGGACAGGCCTGCAGGGAACGTAGTTTCACTACTTTGTTTCGTACACTTTGACCACTAGTGTAAACATTGGACAACTGAGGAATCCTGGCATTAAAGTCCCCCTCCCCTATAATAACTGGCGTATGATCACTCGTCACATCCAAAAGATCTTTGATGGTGCTTAGGGTCTTTTAGTGATGGACCATTGTGGGAGGATCATACACATTTATGATGAGCACTCCACCCTTTAGCCTACTATCCTGGTTTATCATCCTTGCTAGAATGTTGTCAGTACTAAGCTTGTGTTTGTCGAGTGTCCATGTATTGTCAACAGATACATCCATTGCCTAACCATCCCCAACTGGTGGGCATAAGGAGGATATTTTAGACCTCTCATGCACACACACCGCCAAGTTTACAGAGGAATTCCACAGTAGGCAGGGAACACCCACTAGAAGTCAAGGGAGCAACCAATAACCTTCCTAACTTAACCATCACTAACCGTAGGGGGGGTCGTTCGGGGGGACACACCTCCATGACACATGTATGACCCATGTCCACATACCGCCAGACTTCTACAGAAGATAATTACAACAGCGCAAAGTACCTACCGACTAGGATGACAAAAAATATCAAAGCACACAAGATGGTCATAGATGCCGACCACAGAAACCAAAGCAAAGAGGTAACCCCCCGCTAACCCAATACAAAAACCACATTTTTCCACAAACTCTTCTTCTACAGAAACTCAGGCAACCACATCTCTGCAGAGCAAACCGCACGTACTTCACCACACTGCAACAACATACAAAGAACAGATAACGATGTACAACAGCACATGGGAATCGCTCAGACTCGAAAATCGCACCTAAACTCAGCGAACTGTGCAAATTGAACTGAACTGAAGCTGCCAACAGAACATCATATCTCACTTTCCTATTCCCACTGCACCCTACTAACCACTCCTACAGCCGCCCTGTTTCACACCGTCGTTTTTCAGATCCACCAGAGTGCCAGGGGATCACTCCGGTGGTGATAGTGCATGGTACAAGTAACCTTTAACATTAACATTAACATATATTTAGGCCACCTTTGGGCCTTCCCTTGGTCTCCTTCTTTGCTGGAACATTAATGGATTGTCGACCATCAAATTCAATTGGCGCATCTGATAATGTCTCCTACAATAAGATTAAAGAAAATAATTGACTATTATCGCTAAGATCGTCCTCGTTCCAATAATGTGTAGATCCCTGCTAGTACTCCATGAACACAATACTGGAAAGAGGTCAGGGCTTCTGTGTGAAGTGAGGTTGGAATGCCTTTGGCAGCCATTGCCAATAGTCTTCTATGGTACCCCCACATCCACTCTCGGCTTAGCTGGTGCAGCCTCTTTAGATATACTAGACTTGTCCAGGTTTGTATTGCTATGGCCATTATTAAGTCGCCTATCAGGGTTCGTACAGTGCCTCATAGAGTCATCCCTGACAGCCTTCAGTTTTGGAATCACTACCAGGTAGCATTCATAATCCCTCTTGAATATTTCATCTTCATGATCAGGCACGAATTCCAATAATCATTTGTTTGAAATACCACGTTTGAAATAGTGCGGGGCGCGGTGCGCCTTCTATTTGATCAACTAATAATATATGGTCACAAGTAATCATTCTCAAAGGTAAGATGCCCTTTAATATTTGCATCAGTATAGTGGCGATGTATGGAGGAGTGCCAGTTCAACTCAGACACACATCATACCTGCAGTTCTTTATACCCTTCAGGAATTTTTTCAATAATATGTGTAGTTATAGTGCCAATCGTTGCCATGTTTTTTCTGGCTACTGGAGACTTGACACAATCACCTTTTAAAGTCCACATTTGTCTGTGTAGAAAGCGTGTTGGTCGCGTTAGTGTGCTGAAATAGAAGGTTAAGGCCTTACGAAATCTAAACATTCTCTTCCACCCTGGTTGGTCTCTTTTTTATTTTAGACTGTCTATATTTAGGACCACCCACTTTGTCACCCTCACTCCTTATTTCCCCATTGTGTTTCTGTGCTACCAAGAACGATCTAATGTCCTTACCTTTCCCTTTTTTATTGTTCATATTAATATCAATACATTCATTTTCATGTTCCACCATAATCACTGAGACCCCCCTTTCCTCCAAGTTCATTGCATTGTTGTTGTTTTTCTCCATGTTATTTTTTTTTGTCTTTGTACTTTTCTAGTGTTTTTAAGCCTCCCGTGCTTCCTACCAGGGATAATATCTATTAAAACAGAGGCACCTTTCTCGTTCTCAATCAACATCACTGTTTCAGTTTCTGACACTAATACTTTTTGCTTACTCTTTCCAGATTTCTTATTCTTATACATAAAGGCTTGTTGAACCAACCTCCACTTTTGTTGTTTACATTTTTTCGTCTTCCCATTATCTTTCTGCAAATTCGGGAAAACAGCATCAACATCCTTATCTACCTTGTCATCAATATGTCTGTCTGTGTGCTATTCAAAAGCACACTTACCAACGGATTGTCACTGAAGCCCTCCTCTGTACCAGATCTTTTGTTATAGTGATTACTAAGATCACTATTGCCAGTACTGATATTCGTATTGAGATCAGTATTGTTAAGGCTGTTTAGAGAAATTACCTAAAAAAAAAATGGTTGCATTGACCAAAAGTTCTAAAAATGCTACCACCAAAGGTTCGAACACCAAAAGTTCAAACCTTTGGTGGTAGCATTGAAAAAAAAAAACGGCGGCTGCTGTGGTGTCCCCTGCATCACCCCGCTCAGTATACTTCATGGTATAGTGAGCGGGGGTTGCGGGGGAAACCCCCGCAGCCTTCCGTTTAAAAAAAAAGAAAAGGGGGCTGTGGGGTTGTCCCCCTCATCGTCACGCTCACTATACTTTATGGTATAGTGAGCGGGGGCTGCGGGGGACACCCCCGCAGCCTTCCGCTACAAAAAAAAGTTTTAAAAAAGGAAAGAAAAGGACCCTGCAGTGCCGTTTCCTGATCACGGAAGTGAAAGGGAACTGGGCTGCAGGGAACCAGTGTGAAGATGAAGGTAAGTGGGGTTTGTTTATGTTGGGGGTGTGCTGAGGGTGTGGGTGGGGGGTTGTTATGGGTGTGTTGTGGGTGTGTTGTGTGTGTGGGTGTGAGAATGTATGTGTGTTCGCATGACAAAAGGTGCAAACTTTTGGTAGTTCGCACCTTTCTCATGCGAACGATTTGCCCGCGGCACTTTCTGCCGCGGGCAAATCACTCGGCTTTGTTAAGGCTAGGTAGCATTTTGTCAATCGTACACACCTGAATTATATCCTTCAATAGAGAAGCATGAAACTCAAGCTTGGTTTCAGTTGTTTCACATTTTCCAATAACATCACTGTTAAGGCTAGTTTGTTTTTTGCCAATCATACACACCTGTACTATGTCCTTCAATAAAGTGGTATGACACTAAATCTTAGACTCTATTAGTGCACATTTGCCAATAACAATTGTCAATAATCGTTAAAATTCCATATACTGCCTAATAGAAGACGAGCTATCCCGCCCACTTCTAGATGTTAAGTCATGTCTTAGACTCTCCACCTCCTCGTTATTTTCAGTTGGCTGAATCTCATCTAATGTGGATTCATGGAATAGAGCTGGGGGTACAGCCAAGGGTGAAAACGAGTGCTGTATAATCTTTGGGCCCATACAATTGTAGGTTTCAAGGCTCTTGGCTACTCTGAATCAATATTAGACTCAATGCTAGTAAGTAAATGCTCAAGCTCAACGTTGATTCGTCCGGCATTCGGTGAATCCACAACACATGTATTCCCCTGTTGATTTTCCATGTTATTTAGAGTGCCCACAGTCTCTAACACTGGACCTACGGATTCCTCCTCTAACAGTGGTAGCACTTTTATAATATTGTCTGTCATTTATTTTTATCACAAACAAGCCAGCGATGATGCTATATCCAGCGCTGATAACTGTTCATCCTTCCTGCTATCAATCTAACCAATCGGAAAAAATGTGCGATTCTATTTGATGGGGTTAGCAGCCCCACTTCCTTAGACACCTTTCCCAGAGCTTTAATAACTTTCGCAGGACATATCCTATGATTTCTTAGCTGATAAATTCAAGTAGATTGCGCAGTCGAGAGGGTTTTGCTTACCGCTCTACTTCTGCCTTTATCTTGAGGCCCTGATTGAACACTGTGCTGTGCTGAGGCCCCCTCCACCTCTCGCCTTTCTACCTCCATCTGTCAGTCTAGAATAATGGATACCTCTCATATTTGACCGCAAACATATTTTGGTGGCCGTGGGCCAACCGTCTCATGCACGATATGACAGACATATAGGTTTCTGAGTTTGCCAATGAACGACCATTTTTGATGTAACAAGGATCGCCATTTTGTTTTCTAACCATTGCTCATTGCTTTCTGTTCTTATTGCTTCGCAGCACATTTTTTGCTTACACTGCTCGACTGTAAAACATTGTTGTCTGCACATGAAAGGACAAGGCCGCAGGGCCACGAGGATAACAAGAGTTTGTTGAAACACAACGTAGGCAGCGCCAGGAAGGAATGCCCGGCTCCCTCCCGAATGTAGCCTTGAAGCAGAGCTGCAGGGCATTTAATCATTTCGCGGCTGCCAGCCAGTCTCGTTATATGGTAGAATATGTTAGAATAAAGCAGCTAAAGGCTTGAATTATGCTCTTCTTACGGCCCCCCTTTACTGAGCCCTGTAGAGCGTGTCGGCTCCCAGGACACGAATAGCACCTCATAGATAGCAGGGTCTGGAATATGACTCTTCCCCGGTATGTAGCTCGCTTCCAAGAACAGAAGCACTGTGTTCTGTTCAACAACTGAAAGATGCCTCCGCACTTACAAATTGCATATTGTTACTAGAATAGATATTTGAAGGTGTCATAATTGTTGAACGTGTCCATCATTACACCGAGTTCAAAGAAACCCAATAAAGGGGGGTGTTAAACATGTCATAGCTGATTGTATGATATGTATTTTGTATATATGTAACTGATGTACGTAATTCACTCTCTTGCGTCCCTCGAGGTCTAGAGATAAACGTCGCGGGGCATGAGACCTAGTTGGCCAACTGAGACTATTTGCTTTGCAATAAACCCTAGCTTTGGGAATACAACCTCGTGTCTGGCGTATCTATCGTGAGTGGTGACTTGCCTTGTTTCCATAGACGTAAGGGACTTCTAGGGGCCCCTTTCAAGATGGCGCCCGAATAGGGACCCTCCCCCACTTGTTCCATCACATACCTTGTAATTGAGTCAAGGCGGAGAATGGCGAGGACGGGACGATCGAGCTGGGATCAAGAGGTGTTCGGGGCGCCCTGTAGAAGTGATGAGAGATTCCTTTGCAGATCTGCACACATCTGATCCCTGATCGACGTGCCTGGCTAGAGAACAAGGAGGCGAGGGTCCCAAAATGAGGCGGAAGCCAAGAAACGCAGACACAACGTCATTGGTTGCGTCAGTATACAGACGACTTGTGTCCGAAAGGACAAATTGATTTATCAGGTGAGTCATTCCCCGATTCAAAGTAATCCTGATATTGGTTGAGAGTTGACTTTGCAAAATCAAACGCCCTAGGTAAGGTTGATTAACCAGGGGAAAGGTTGAAACATGCCTGGGGTATTGTCCACCCTAGCGAGGTTTTTCCGCTGTGGTAGACAATCTTTGGAAGATGGCCAAATTGCACCACCTGGGGGAACGCCGGCATATGAGATGTATGTGAACTACGGAGTGGGTGCAATAATATTCTGTGAGACTTGGCATAGGCAAACCAGAAAGCAACAAGACTATCAGTGGTTGATTAATAGTAGTTTTGAGATAGCGAGAATAGATAACTTGGAAAGGGTGTTGATAAGAAAGAAAGCGCGCCCTGCAGCATTTGATATCGTTAAGGACTGGAGAAGGGAAGCAATGCTCCGATTTAGAAGTAGAGCGAAGCATGCGCGCAGGCATAAATCGAAAGGTGAAGTAGCGGAAGAAAAGGAAGAGGAGGAGTGGACTGAGAGTCTAAGGAGGTCAGGTAGACGTGACCGGTTGAATATAGAAAAAATATACCCAAAACGAGAATTGCACATAGCAGATGAATTGATAGAAAACATATTGACCCATACAAAACAAGGCCCAAGATCAGAAGCGAGGCCAAACACGTCAGTAACTAGGGCCCAAACCCCGCCCGTAGCCCAAACTCTCCCTCCTGTAGCTCAAGCCCTTCCACAGCCACAGACCGCGCACGTAACACTCCCTATTAGCCAACCAGGCCCACAGCAGACACTCCCTGTTCCCATTGTCCCATCCGCACCTCCCGCCTTAGATACAGACTCGGTACCGTCCGTCCCTCTCGGGGTTGAAGTTGAAACCACAGGGGCGAGAGGCGGGACTGAACAACGTGGATGCACGAGGGTAACTCGCGGTGCGATCAGCAAAGAAAGGAATGTGGAATTGCAGCAACAGGCAGAGATGTATATAGACGGGAATGATGGGTCGGCAACATTAACTTCAATATATGACTTCCGAAGAAGCAGCGAAAGACAGGTAGTGCTGGAATGCATGGGTGAATATTTGATGGAGAGATGGAAACAGTTAATTGGGAAATTACCACCGCAGCGATTGTTGGATTTGAATGCATTAGCACGCTCTAGGGAGAGGGATGAAGAAGTGAGAGAACATGTATATGGACTTTTTGAACTTAAAGATGAATTAGATAATGATTATGCCGAAATGTTTACTGCACCTGGGTACAGGGGTAAGGATATTGGGAGACATAGGAAGGAAGCTGTAGAGCCGTATATACGATGACATTCAATGTCGTCAGTGCAGAGGGGCGACAAGTTGAAAGTATGTATACGAGAAGCGTTTAGATGGATGTCGGATCCCAGTATCCCCACAATGGAGATACATGAGATATTTGATGAATATTCCATGCCCATGAAAAGAAAAGCACTGCAGTCGATGGCTGAACATTTACTAGACAAAGATATAAAAAACGATAAGGCCAGCCCACCCGAAATAATGGCAGTATATAAGAGAGGACTAGAGCGAGGGACAGGAGAAACAGCCCTATCGCTTGATCTGGGAATATTGTTACACATGAGAGAAGGGGGAGGGACAGTAAATGGGGAATTTCCTATGAGAGAGGTCCCAACTACCTTTGTGCCCAAAGTAGAGGTTCCCGCAGCGGGCAACGTAGCGGCGCAGGTAACACCAGCCCATTATACCGCCCAATATGTGCATGTCCCCTTTTCCAGACAGGCGGTGAACAACATAAAGCAGACGATTCCTGATATAAGAAAGAATCGTGCAGGGTTTTACAAGGAAGTAGAGTCCTGCCTGCAATCATCCATGCTTACCATGGGTGACATAAACCTACTATTCCCAGTGATCCTGCCAACAGACATATGGAAGCAAATAAGAAAGGTGGATGACATAACGACCTTTGGCGCCACATGGGCGGACTTCATAATAGAAGACAGGAATAAAGCGGTTGGAGGAACAGCGGGACCGAACCTGGTAGCATTACCAGCACGCATAGTACAGAAATTAAAAGAAATTGTCCCAGAGAAAATAATTCAATGGGACAAATTGACTGCATGTGAACAAGGCAATGATGAGTTAGCTACAGATTATTTTAACAGGTTTGAAGAAGTATTTACAGTCTTCAGTGGGCAGGATGTGAGCTCGGAAGCGGGAAAGAGGTTATTTGTTGACAAATATGTGAGGGGGTTAAAGCTTCCAATCCAGAACCTAATAATGACATCAGAGAGTGCATGACAAGCAAAAACGCTGGGCGAAGTATTACACATGGCCCAATATTATGAGAACAGAGTGACTGCAGAGAAAGAAAAAGAGGAGAAGGATAGGGTAAATCTGAAAACACGGGTACTACTGCAGCAAGTATTAGGACATAATAGAGGGAGAGGGAATGCACAAGGAAGGAGTAATTCGAATATATGCATGGGGGAGCAGTGGGGCCAAATCAGTGTGCGTATTGTAAGGAGGAAGGACACTGGCGAGCGCAATGTCCACATCTGCAGAATAGAAATGGGTCTGTTCAGAGGAGACAGCATAGAGGGCACCAAGGAGCGAATGGACCAAATAGGAATAGTATGCAGCAGGACCACAATAATGGAGGTAATCAAAACCAAGCCAAAAACCAAAGTGCCCCTAACCAGAGTCAGGGACAGCAAAACCAACAGTATGGAAACCAGAGTGGGGGAAATAGAGGGAAGAGTGGGAACGTTTTCGATACACAGCCAAACACGTATTACAGTAATGGTAATGATTACAAATCGGACGATGTGTTATTTCCCCAATAGGACAGCCCAGGACAGGGGTCAGAACCAGTGTCTATTCCCGTGAATCAGAGAGGACCCTACGTAGAAATGAGAGTCGGGAATGAGAAGCACTGCTTTCTTGTAGATACAGGAGCGCAAAAGTGTTCAATAGACCATCACTTGGTTCCAGATTTACCACTGTCAGGGCAAAAGAATGTTTCCATAGGGTTCGCAGGTACACCAGTCATAAACCCAGTGTCCCAACCAGTCCCAGTTACTATAGGACCATTCACTGAACATTGTCCTTTCCTTTTAACAGAAAATTGTGGGGAGAACCTGTTGGGATTAAATTTGTTGAAAAAATTAGGTTCCGTTATACATTGCACGGCAGACGGGGTGTTCCTAACGATTTGGCCACAAGATGCCCCTGTGTGAGAATTTATGTCTGAAACTTTACCAGGAGAACTAAGTAAAGTGCCAACCTGTATATGGGCAATGCATGACAATGATGTAGGATGCTTAAAAATAGAGCCAGTAAAGATCATTTTGAAAGAGGGTGTTACACTACCGCAAATTCCCCCATACAGAATTTCGGCTGAAGGTGAGAAACTATTGAAGAGTATTGTTACAGATTTAGTGAAATTAGGGGTAATTGAAGAAATTACAGGCAGTACATGCAACAGCCCGATTCTTCCAGTTTATAAAAAAGGAGGCAATGAAGTACCATACCGTTTCATAATTGAATTTCGCGCGCTGAACAAAGTAGTAGATCCACAATTTCATTTGGTCCCAGACGTCACTACAATATTGACAATGATACCTGTCTCAGCAGAATACTTTAGTGTAATTGATCTGAAAAATGCTTTCTTTAGCATACCGGTGGACAAGGACAGCAGATATTTGTTTGCGTTCACATTAGGAGGACGATCATTTACATTTACGCGGATTCCGCAAGGATACATGGAAAGTCCGAATATTTACAGTAGAGCATTGAAAGAGCAGCTAGACATGCTAGAATTACCAGTGGGTTGCGTACTCTTGCAATACATAGATGATCTGTTGTTAGCTGCTGACACAGAGGAGATTTGTAAAGAAAGCACTGTATTACTATTGTCACACCTAGCGGCACATGGCCATAAAGCTAGTTTGAAGAAATTTCAATATAATAAAAAGGAGGTGGCTTATTTAGGCTATATACTTTCGAAAGAAGGGAGAAGGCTAACGCCAGAACGCATAGAAAGTATTTCTTGTATGCCTATTCCAAAGACACAGAAAAGAGTCAGAGCCATAATAGGCATGGCTTCATATTGCCGACAATGGATCGGTAATTTTGTCTTAATTGTGAAACCATGGTGAATTTGACTAGAAAGGATGCGGTTATGCCTCTACAGTGGGATGAGGAATGTCAGAGAGCATTCGATCAATTGAAAACTGCATTGGATATTGCATATGTTCTGCTCCAGTTTTGGGCACACCAAATTATGAGAACGGTTTTTAGACTGTTTGTGTGTGAAAGTGAAGGATGTGCATTGGCGGTTTTGACACAGGAACAAGGTGGAAGAAATAGGCCATGCGGCTATTTTTCTTCTGCGCTGGACCCTGTAGCGCGCGCACTACCACGATGTTTACGATCTGTCGCGGCGGCCGCTGCGTCAGTGAAACAAACGGAAGGGATGGTATTGGGGCATACTTTAATTCTGATGGTGCCACATGCCATAGACGTTCTATTAAATAGAACACAGGCGCAACACCTCACCTCTGCTAGATTGACAAGATATGAGATTATCTTGTTCGTGCCCCATATCCAAATTATGAGGTGTAGCGCTTTGAATCCTGCAGAATTAATGCCACTACCCATAAAAGAAATTGGTGAGAATGAATCACCGCCCCGTGATTGATTAATGGTCACTGAGGAAGAAACCAAGGGGAGTGTTGATTTAAGTGATACCCCACAGAAAGAGCCAGATGGAGAGTTATTTTGTGACGGCTCTTGTTTTAAATTACCTGATGGCACGACAACTGCCGCGTACGCTATCACTACCCTAGAGAGCGTTGTAGAAAGCAAAAGAATCCCCTACAACTCGGCGCAAGCCGCAGAGATAATAGCATTCACCAGAGCCTGCGAGATTTCTGAAAATTTGAATGTCAATATATATACTGATAGTCAGTATGCTTTTGGGGTGGTTCATAACTTTGGTCGACTATGGGCTGAGAGAGGGTTTTTGACATCACATGGTGCCAGAATTCAACATGGCCCTTTGATTGTACGATTGCTGTCTGCACTCACGTTTCCAAAGCGCCTAGCAATAGTGAAATGCGATGCACACAAAAAGGTAACATGCAAAGTAGGAGAGGGAAACGCGTTTGCAGACAGAATTGCGAAACAAACTGCCACTGATTTAAATACCAAGATGATGACAGTTCAGACTGAGGAAGTACCCTGTATGATAGAAAATGGAGTTGCCACTGTCAAAGAAATGCAGGCCGAAGCTACAGCCGATGAAATACAAGGGTGGGCAGAGGGCTCTGCTGAGTTACATCAGGAGGGTTGTTGGGTGGACAAGGGAACTAGAAACTGGATGTTGCCAAATTCGAATGTGACTGCAATGGTCACAATGGCCCACAGCCCTACTCACATCTGTGCGAAAAAGATAATACAGCACCTATCTACAGTATGGCAGAATGTAAACATAAAGAGGAATGCAGAGAGGTTGGTACAGAACTGTATCACGTGTTTACAACACAATGTAGGAAAGGGAACAGTGACTCCAATAGGCAGTTTTGGCCCGCCCTCTATGCCTTTTGAGGTAATCCATTTTGATTTCATAGAGATGGAGAGATGCCAAAATTTGAAATATGTCTTAGTGATGATCTGTGCATTCAGCAAGTGGGTGGAGGCATATCCCTTAAAAGACTGCAAAGCAATGAGCACGGCAAAAGTAATGTTTAAAGAATATTTTTCCCGTTTTGGCTTGCCCCGTGTCCTATGGTCAGATAATGGCCCACATTTTGTGGGCGCAGTGGTGTTACAGATATGTGCAGGTCTTCAGATTGATAAGAGATTCCATAGTTCAAGGTATCCGAGTTCGGCCGGTTTTGTGAAGAGGCACAAAGGGATTCTCAAGTCAAAAATAAGCAAGATATGTGCAGGAAGCAAGTTGAGTTGGGTGGATGCATTACCAATAGCGCTAGTATGCATGCATACGTCTGTACAGGCTAAAACTGGGCTCTACCCATACGAAATCGTAAAATGGGGAGGCCGGCAAATGTTTGGTGCGCATCTCAGCCAAAACGACTTAGAGAAGTAAAACATCCTGTGCTTAGTACTTATTGTGGCCTTTTAATGCAGAAATTGTGTTTGATTCATCAGCAGGTGCAGGAGGCTTTACCAGTGAGATACGCCGGTCCGGGGCATGCGCTGGAGCCAGGAGACTGGGTGCTGCTTAAAAATTTTGAAAGAAAGTCATCGTTAGCACCCAGGTGGCGCGGCCCCTATCAAGTACTCTTGGCAACGCAGACGGCGATACCGGTGGATGGACGGAAGTCGTGGATCCATGCCACCCATACCAAAAAGATTCCAACTTCACTGAAAGACTTGCCTGACCCAGACGACCGGGAAGAGACAGCGGTCCTAGAAACGAAAGACACTGTTGCCAGTAAGCCGCCACCAAATCTGCCCAAGCGAGAAGTGAAACAAAGCCTGAGACGATTGCCAAAAAGGGGGAAGGGCAAAGAGTGCCCCAACGTTGCCCAGCAGAATCTACATCACTGTTGGCCGGCACGAAATCTGCCTTGCAAATACCGGCAGAAACTAAACTTGTACCCCTTTGGCGCCCACCAGCACTTGCCAGCACGCCAAACACCGAAACTGCATCACTGGCGCAGCGCACACCAGCACCTACAGTAGCGCCACAGGCTGACTTTGAGCCTGAATCTGGAAGTGCACCGGCACTGTTCACGGATCACACAATACCAGGAGGGAGGCGATATAATTTGCGGCCTCGAAAGACAAAGTGATACACAGTTCTTTGGTGTTTATGTCAACCTATGGTTCTGCTCATGGACGGAGAAGGAACTTGAGGTGTAGAGGAGAGAAGCATGAGAATTGTGCAAGTCGGACAATTCAAGACTCGCGGCTCCTCGGTGCGATCATAAAAAGTACATGTGTCTGGAACCAGAGCGGACAAGCTGGGCGCACATGGTACTAAGGCAATGGAGAACCGATCAAAAGTCCTCTGAGCAGTATGAGAAAGGACAAGTGATCTTGCCTAAAAACAAATAAGCAAATCCAGGCTATGAAGGACTGGCAGAACTGATCTGCGACAATTCCGTTGAAGTTATTGACATCAGAGCAAGTGCAACGAAGAGAGATATCCACGACGAACTCTAATAAGGAAGAAGAAGGACGATGAGAAACATGTTGGGACCGGTTTCAGCCTCCTCCTGCACCGCTGCTGAGAATGAGTTAATTGTAAAGACTGTAAGCTTAAGAAAAACGCATGGTAAAAAGAATTGTATGCTGGCACTGACACTAATTATGTGCTTTATGAGTGTGGTAGCACCAATAACGACAGCCCTAGTATTATGGTATGTGGAATCGATACACCCATTGGGAATGTTTGTACCAATAGTTAATATATCCACTACTGAAAGCCCGGTTCAGGTGATTACTTATACCTTGTCCCCAATGGAAGAAAGACACAGGGAAGGGTTTGGGAACAATATGTTGTTAATAATTATGAATATGACACATGCAATTCTAAAGAAAACAAATTGCTGGGTATGTGCCCATTTACCGCAGCATGCTGGGAAAGGAATAGGTTGGTATGTATAGCCATTACCATTAAGTTCTGCATGTAGTGCATCTTTAAGTGCAATGTTCTATGGGAAATGGAATAAGAGTAGTACGGGTCAATTAGACAGAACAAACATGAATGAGTTTGAGGAAATAATTATGAGGCCTGTGGGTTGTTCCATATTCCATAAAGCACAAGTGATGACCCTAGAGCCTACGAGGAAAAGTAAGCGAAAGATAACACAACAAAATAGACAAGATAGATTGTCCCCACCAGTTAAAACATCTGTGATGACGTTTCGTGTAAGAACAGACGGGAACAAAGATGCAGTTCCCACCTTCTTACACAGTGAATTATAACCCAAGAACTGTCCCTTTTTGTCTAAAAAAGAAAGGCTCCTATTCAGTCGTAACATTTACTGGATGCATGAATACAGTGGTATTAAAATGGGAAATAGAACCGGTATATGTGGGAGATCCAGTTTATTTTATATGTGGAGAGAAAGCATATCCTTGGTTGCCCAGAAACTGGGGAGGTATATGTTACCTAGGTCTACTGTTCCCAGGATTGTTCCTCTTAGAAACAGCAGACATAGCCCGACTATCCAAATCTAGAGCCAAAAGGAGTAGCAAAGGCGTTCTGATAGCGACTGACGTAGCAAAAACATTCATTGCATTTTTGTCCCAAATAGTGAACTCCTATAACATAAGGCAGCTGTCCAGAATACTAAAAAATACCATAAACACAACGACAGATATACTATTTAACATGACGTTGGAAGAAAAAGGAATCAGGTTAATGACGCTGCAAAATAGAATGGCTCTCGATGTGATCCTGGTTGATCGTGGGGGAATTTTCAAAATAGTGGGATGAGCGTGTTGTGTATTTGTAGATGACTATTCCCCTATAATCTTTGAAGCGATAAAGAAAATGCATGTCCTAAGCTCCGAACTCCCTAATGGAGAAGGAGGCTGGGGAATAGAGTCCTGGTTTTGGGGAATACTGCGTTCTTGGGGTTGGAAGTTGATTTCGATATTAGTAGTGGTGTTTGGAATATTCAAAACGTGCTGTTGTTGCATACACTGCCTACCGATAGTTTGCACCGAGGTAACTGAGGGATGTACTAAGGGATGTATGCATATGATGACAAGAAGAAAACAAACTTATGGTCGGGCTGACCAAGACACAAATGAGATGAAAACAGCAAAATAATTGATGGCTATACATATTAATGAAGATGATGATGCTTACAATAGCATGCAAAATTCAGACATAAGTACTTCAGACTCATCGTCATCAGAGGAGGATACAATGAATGGATGAGACGTTTGGCATACGGCCAAAGGACGGTTTGTCAGTCTAGAAAAATGAATACCTCTCATATTTGACGGCAAACATATTTTGGTGGCCGTGGGCCAACCGTCTCATGCACAATATGACAGACATATAGGTTTCCGAGTTTGCCAATGAACGTCCATTTTTGATGTAACAAGGATCGCCATTTTGTTTTTTAACCATTGCTCATTGCTTTCTGTTCTTATTGCTTCGCAGCACATTTTCTGCTTACACTGCTCGACTGTAAAACATTGTTGTCTGCACGTGAAAGGACAAGGCCGCAGGGCCGCGAGGATAACAAGAGTTCGTTGAAACACAATGTAGGCAGCGCCAGGAAGGAATGCCCGGCTCCCTCCCGAATGTAGCCTTGAAGCAGAGCTGCAGGGCATTTAATCATTTCGCACCTGCCAGCCAGTCTCGTTATATGGTAGAATATGTTAGAATAAAGCAGGTAAAGGCTTGAATTATGCTCTTCTTACGGCCCCCCTTTACTGAGCCCTGTAGAGCGTGTCGGCTCCCAGGACATGAATAGCACCTCATAGATAGCAGGGTCTGGAATGTGACTCTTCCCCCGTAAGTAGCTGTCTTCCAAGAACAGAAGCACTGTGTTCTGTTCAACAACTGAAAGATGCCTCCGCACTTACAAATTGCATATTGTTACTAGAATAGATATTTGAAGGTGTCATAATTGTCGAACGTGTCCCTCATCACACCGAGTTCAAAGAAACCCAATAAAGGGGGGTGTTAAACATGTCATAGCTGATTGTATGATATGCATTTTGTATATATGTAACTGATGTACGTAATTCACTCTCTTGCGTCCATCGAGGTCTAGAGATACATGTCGCGGGGCGTGAGACCGAGTTGGCCAACTGAGACTATTTGCTTTGCAATAAACCCTAGCTTTGGGAATACAACCTTGTGTCTGGCATATCTATCGTGTGTGGTGACTTGCCTTGTTTCCATAGACGTAAGGGATCCCTAGGGGCCCCTTACACATCCTCCTTGACGCATGACGGCGATGCGATTTGCGCACTTCACGTGCAGGTTGTTCCTTATGTAAATGACTCAACAGGTGCTTTAAAGGGGATACCTCTGCCGCAGCTACCACTTCGGCATCTGGGCACAGAAGTCCAGGCACGCCAAATAAAACAGGTCAAACACCACACTTGAGTATCCGCACTGTTGCCGTGATCAATGCAGCAAAACACACTGAAGTAGTCGCACTCAAATGTATTGAAAGGAAAATAAGGAATTCGTCCAAGAACAGAATAATAAGTAGTGATCAAACAGATTCCCTACTGGTATGATCCCGAAAGTTCCTAAAGACAAATATAATAACAACAAGGTTTCCAAATGTTACCAGGGACTACAATGATGAATCCTGTGGAATCATCACTGATCCCCAGCTGGACTTCTCCTCCCCTGTGGCCAGGGTACAGCAGTCGCTACCTGATACTGACCATTGGGGTGATATTATGAGGGAGGATCACATGGGAGGAGATGGCTGTCGGGCAGATGTGGTGACCCCTTCGTGAGAGATGGAGTATTCTTCCCTTCCAAATGAAGACCCTATAATTCCTAAATTCCTGATATCCCTCCAGTTACAAAAACCTAAAACCCTTCCTACAAGACATTCTAAGCAGAATACCATTCGAACCTCAAATACACCCAACTCACATTTAGCATGCTTTGACTCTGATGTTTATTCTAAAAATAATGTTTATAAATCCGATAAAATCTATGGACTCCAACTACCATAATGCCTCAAGTACTGAGACGAGGAAGAGGAAGGAGTTGATATGGATTGAAAGAAACTCCAAGCTAAACACACAGACTAGTTGTTACAATGAAGATATTTAAAAATAGCTTGTGCTTTCAAATGGATGTCGCAGAAGAGAGAAGCAGAGCAAACGAAGCAGGAAGCATAATTGCGGATGAAGGCAGACACACAGGGACAGACTGTGTTGAAGGAGGCAGGTGCTTTCAAGCTGCTGTCTGTAAGCATTACCTGCCCGAGTGTCGGAAGATCCACAGAGGTGCGGCAGGCACCTGGGGAAATCTGCTGAAGTACCAGCAGCAGCAAGGAAGCTGTCAGAATGGAGTTGTGCCAAACAGCAGCAGCTTCACCGTCGAGTGAGTGCAGAGCTGGTGGGAGAGCTGAAAGAGGGTCTGCGAAGCGGGAAATGCCTTTTCTGACAGAGGACTTCACTGCAGCAACGTGCCATGGGTCGGAAACGCCATCAGACACTGTGAATCTGCCCAGTGATGATGGAAACTCCGGGGCGGACCGACAGGCACATGAACAATAAAGAGTTCATTTTTAATACCGACCAAGTAAAATAGAAAGACAGAATTTGCACAAATTCTTATGCTTGAGATGTCGACATGGGGAAATCTGTAGCAAATGTCATCACAAGCAGATAAATGTTAATGAAGAAGCTGGAAGACAGAATTTGCGCAAGTCCCCATATCTGAGAGGTCAATATGGGGAAAGTTGGAGCAAGTGTTGCCACAAGCAAATGAATAATGGTGAAGAAGTTAAAAAACAGAACCTGAACTGCACTGACTATCGAACCGATGGCCATAATGATTAGAATAAAACATGGGGATAGAGGAATACGAATGTCAGGCCCGCCACAATCGATCTTTTTATATGCAGATGATACACTATTGTATCTTAGGAACCCTAAAACTAACCTGGCACCAGTAATGCAAGACGTATATGAATTCGCTAAATACTCGGGATATAAAATTAATAATGAAAAATCCGAAATATTACCGTTAACACCTAAAACCACATGCCCGATATCAACAGGAAATGTTAAATGGGCAACGGGAAATATTAGATATTTAGGTATTCTGGTATCCCGGGACAAAAAAAACACTCTTTGCAGAAAACTATGAAGCAATAATGCAGACGTTAAAGGCAACATTGCAAACGTGGGCCAAACTACCCATATCCCTGAATGGCAGGGTCGCGATCCTTAAAATGGTCGTACTCCCTAAGTTATTGTATTTATTCACTAATATACCAATCTGGCCAGGCAAGACCTTTTTTGAGAAAATAAGGACAATGGTGGTCTCCTTTGTATGGGACAGGAAAACCCCTTGAATGAAATGGGAAAAACTCACTGAACCTTACGGCACAGGGGGGCTAACAGCACCGGATTTCGAGCTATACTATCTTACAGCACAAGCGCAATTCGCGAAACACTGGTATGACCCCGAAGATAGGTCACCCCATATATGGCTCGAAAAGTTTGTAATATTCTATCCTCAATACAAAGCTTCCTGTCCCTTTGACCCAGTGGGGACCACGGTACGCGCATGGATGGCATTATATAAAAAACTGAAAATAGATACCCCATATAACCCAGATGTGCCCCTATGGAAATACCCCGGTATACCACCCACATTAGATAAGACAATACAAAGGCATTGGGACCCAGACAAGGAACTTCAAATACGAGACATGTTCCCGAATGGCAGATTTGTAACGCTTGAGGAATTCAGGGTGGCAATAGGGGGGGACCAACTAAAACGCTTGAATACCACAGGATGAAATCTGCATTTAGCGCTCGCTGGCCACTCTTTCCGGATGAGCCACCACCACACCCATGCATACAAGCCGCCACATCTTGTACAGAGCTGGGAGTCTCTAAACTTTATGCACTGGTTCAACTACACACCCCCACCATAAATCAAGTAAAAGCCAAATGGGAAGAAGACCTGAACTTAAACATCCGGGATGAAAAATGGACGAAATATTGTATGCTCACCAAATCAGTATCAGAACGCAGGCCTAAGACTTATCCAGTTCAAAATCCTAAATAGGTTACACTACACTACTGCAAAAATGGCCAAGTTCTCAGAGACGCATTCAGGGGACTGCCCTAAATGCAAGGCTAGCCAAGCGGGAGCATATCACATGTATTGGGAATGCCCCCCTATTGCTGCATTCTGGAGGGAGATAGCGGAAATACTTGAAGACATTACACAAATTCCTGTAAACATGTATCCGCTGAAATATTTGTTTGGAGACATAGGCAAACAATGTTGCATGTGCTATAGCCAAAAGATGCATACTGAAATGTTGGACAAATGCCTCTCCGCCAAAAACTGAACATTTTCTTCGAGATCTGGCCTACATAAACGAATGTGAGGAACAATATACCATGACTGTGACACTGAGATGTCGCTCAAAGGACATATGGGCCCCGTTTAGAATGTACTTATGTGAAATGGCTTCTGATGGAGACATGTCTATGTGAACAAGTTATGATACCTGAGTTATGTCTTTAATAACCTGTATGTTGTATGTACCGACATATGCAAGTGCAATGAGTTTAATCTGTATTGACCTTCAGTAATACAAAAAGGAACAAAAAAAACAGACAGAACCTGAACAAGTCTCCTTCTATGAAATGTCAGTATGGAGAAAGGTGGTACAAGTAGTGTCTAAAGCTAATTAAGTAAAGACAGTAAAGGAATGCAACTGTGCTATACTGAAAGACAGAGAGAACATTGAAAAAGTCCTGATAAACGAAGCATATCAGGCAGTATATCTTTGGGGGAAAGATACCTGGCAGGAGAGTATACCAGGGGATTTACAAATCCAGGGGTGGGTCCCTGTACAGGAAGTAGCCCATTTAAAAGTATATGAAAGAAAGAGACATTGTGAAGAGATACCTGGCAGGAGAGTATATCAGGGATCTAAAGAAACTACTGAAGGATTCCTGGCAGAAGAGAATACCAGGAAGTTGTTCTTAGAAAGATATTGTGCAGAAGAAAATCGTTTATCATCCTTGAAACAGTTGTTGCGTGGAAGAGAGACTTTTGCCATCTTTGAAAGTATTATATAAAATAGACACTTTTGCCAACCTTTAGAAGTTGTTGTATGGAAGAGACATTCTTACCATCCTTAAGGAAACATTGCTTGAAAAGACACTTTCACCATCTTTCTAGAAATAATCCAGGGGAAGGATTTCACCCTCTGGATACAAGGGCTTCTCCTTGGAAGAAACCCTTTTTGTTGGACTTATTTATTTGCTTTACACATGAACACTTTTTGGCTAAACCTAGACCAGTGACATTCTTCCTTACACTTCTTATTTGTTTATTTCGAGTGTGAGGGTCAGATATGTTTTGGACACAACAGTTTTCATCATGTGGACAACAAGACACAGACTGATCTGTAGTTTTAGTTTCCTAGGCAGGGAAACTATCTTTAGGATAGGGACAGAGAGGCTTTTATCCAGGCCTTTTCTATTGAAAACTATGTCCGATGTTAAACACTACCAGTTTGTGTCCCCCTCTCATTTCTGACCCCTCACAATACCTACAATAATCAAACATCAAATGAGTCACCTGATCTCAGACAAAGCCACTTTACATATAAACACAAATACATGTGTCTAGAAATGCAGATGAATGACTGAAACTCAGTCAGTACAGAAAATATTAGTTACAGTAGTTGAGGGGTCCATGTTCAGCGAGTGCCAGTTGTGTTCATAGTCGATAATACAGATGGGCGCCATATTATTTTATTAAATAGTGAAGAGCCAAAGTCATGTGGGGAAATGTTACGTGCAATGTGAAAAGGAAAACCCCACTGATTGGAAGTGCATGACTGACAGTGTAGTTCTGGCAATACTAACGGAGGGAAGGCAATATTAAAACATGCACATATTGGAATTTTATATTACATGTGTACCTGCCACCTGCGAATACACAATACTATGTTCAAAATAATCAAGCACAAAATGGCCTGGGTGCTCACATGTATAGGTGCTGCTCAAGAAATAACAATAATACAGTCAAAAACAAAACATAAATTATCACATAAAGGCCATGATCCCTCGATCTAATACAGGATAAATGTGGCAGCGTAAAGATCTCCACACTAGAATCATGCCAGCAGCATAAAGACCAAGATTATTGAGGATGTCAAGTGCTTGCAGAGTAAGGTGCTTAATATTGATCAGTGAACAGACCTGTTTAAGAACCTGAACTAGGAGCAAGAAAAGTGCCTTTAGTTAAGGGGGTTGTCTGTGACCAGTGGTCGAAATTCCCTGAGAACAATCCCTTTTGCATATTTAATGATGTTACCTAAATATCTGACACAAGGTAGTGCTGTGGCTCTGGAAGTGAAAATACAATAGGTTTGTGTACTGCCATGATTAATAAGGAAGCAATGCATAAATCACAAATAGACAAGGAGAGAAGTCAAGCATGAAAATTGACGATGTGCCTATGTCCAAATATATCAACAGTGCAATTCAGATAGAAGTCCTTAAACTACCTTCATACGTTTGCAATACCATGTAATGCAATCATTTTCGAGAGTTTCTCCACATTACCTTTGATTTTCTGCTTTGGTTCCATGAGCAACACCTATACATACGTCTTCATAACAAAGCCCCACTGACCCAAAGCCTCTGCGATACTGTAATTGTGCCACTGTTTGCTCTGGTTGTTTTTTTCTTGCTCCAGAGCTTGCATTAGTACCTTTTTATTGCCTGATGCCCAGCGACATTGCAATGGTGGTCAGATCAAGGGGAACTCTGTGTGTGTAGAGGGGGTGAGGGTGGTAATAGGACTCTCACAAGCCTCTCATATACACACCTTGGCCTAGCACATCAAGTGGCCCCTTCTCAGATGACTGTTTGGTGGGGAGGGGCGGTAGGAAGAGGGGAAGAACATCATTTAGGAAAGGTTGCTGTGAGCACCAATTAAATACAGAATTAACACTTACAAAAAATGCAATGACATATCCATATTTCAAACTGAAAGAAAAAATAAAATTAAGATGCAAGATGCTGCCACGTCCAGTTTCTGCAGAGTGGGGGAAACTTACTGAAAGGAAGACAAACATTACGTTGTGGGTGAAGGATCAAGTACAGGGATTGTATCCCTCCACGTTGGGGTGTGGGCGAACAGAATTTTTCCTGCCAGCTGATGTGGCGTATCTTCCGGAAAAGGCTCCATTTTCTCAGCTTTGGTACAGATTTCCCCTGCTCTTCAAGATCTTGCTGCTTTCCGTGACATACGTTTTAGGCAAAACAGACCTTGCTCTTGTAGCGCCATATGGAAGCTTTGAATGTGTCAACTCCAGGCATCCAAGTATCCTGGTCCCATCTTCACATACTTCATTGAAACAGAGACCAGGAATCACTCCTGGTGATTCTTTTTTTTTAAAAACATTTTATTTTATCAATTGGTCTATATAAAATCTTAAACACATAAGAGAATACATGAATTCATACAAAATGCTAAAATACCAGCCCCGATTTTATAAGTCGTCATCAAATAAAGTTGCAGAATCATATACTTCTTGCTGCTGACAATCAAGCATTCATGGAAAATGTCAACATGAGTAATGAGAGCAATATGTCCCATTAAGCATTTACTATAACGTTTTTCAAATGTAGTCCAATACCTTTTTAGAAAAGCAAGAATGGCAGTCTCCGTGCCATATTGTTAAACCCTCATGCATTCACACAAAGCTCATCATCATTCACCGCTACTCCAGACTACGGCAATTAAGCACAGTTAGTTTTATCTCGTTAGATAGAGGACATCTAATCATCAAGGGCTGTGATTCAAGTTGAGAAGGATTTTTACACAAAAACTCAAAATCTTAGTTGCAGCTAATTGATTAAAATGCAGTTACATGAAATTGTGGCATACTCATCAAAAACGAGAGTATGTATTCTTTAAAAATGGTAACCACGATAAGTATTTAAAGAAGGAACATGATGTTTGATAAGGGTGCGATATAAACAAAGATTGACTTTTAGTAGACTCTAGAAGTAGTTGCCCATATTGCTTGTAAAACCTCTCTTTGGTAATTGCGAATTATACTTCTCGCGACGTTAGCAGAGAAGTTTCCTCAGTGAACTATATTCTGGTCAGACAAGTCTAGCAGCACAATTTCATCAACACATATAAGAAGATCAATCTCAGTTTGTTTAGCTTAAGGTTAAGTGGGGCTGATAAGCCTAGAACCCCTGACCATTTTTGGCCGGCTATGGTGCCCAACTATTGTATGTCCTTATCTGCCCACAATTCTTCTCCAAATAAATAGCTTGATATGCAAACACTGGTGACTAAAGCATATAGCTACCATGTTACAACAAAGGCTCTATGTAGAGACATTAGGGAATGATTGTGATTGGCTCTTTCTTTGTATACTGGTTTTCAATTACCTTGGAATCTATAGTTGACCCCAGGTATCATACCTGCCTGACTACTTTTAGCATATCCACTCACACACATATCCGAGTCTCAGAGTATAAAGTGAGTAACATTGCCAGTAGACCCGCTTTCGATGCCCTATGATTGAGGTTTCACCCACAGAAACTGTCTGTCCACCATATCAAACGTAGCAGTAATTTAATATATTATGGTTAACTATAGTGGGTATTACCCATCTGATTTTGCTATATTTGCTGACTGAATTAACATGAATGAGTTGACTGAAGTAGACAGTCTTTCTGCAAGCCAGTTTGGGTGATTGACAGAAATGTAAAAGGTTGTTGGTCGCTACCCATGTTGTAAGTTCTGTTAATAAGCTCTTGGCAAGTAATTTTCCATAGCCATAAAGGAGAGCTATCAGTCGTTTCCCCAGCAACAGTCAGAATCCCTTTTTCTAAATGGGATCAAAATTCGTTTACGCCATTGCCCAAATATCACCCCTGTTGTGCCGATTTCCTGGAACAAGGGGTAAAGTAGAAGAGCCGACAACTCTGCATTGTTGTTTATGAAGTTCGAGATTGCATCCGGTCAGGGGCATGCAAACATTTTAATGATTTAATAAAGCCTCCTATTTCGGTAATTGATGATATATGTTCAGCTGGCAGTAACTGTCATTACCTTCCTGACTGAAAACCTGTCCCAGGATGGAATATTAATTCTATATGGCCACCCACATTGCGTCAGAGGTCACATTCAACTGTGTTTCGGGTGGCATAGCATTTGTCCCACTGAGAAGTATCCAAAAGAGTTCTTACATTGCCTTTTAATTGCTCTGAGCATGTTTTGCCCGCTATTTGTGTTAACCTCTCATCTATTAAGCTTAAGCCTTTCTCTATTTTCATGCTTTTTAAAATGTTATTTATCTTTAATTTTTTTTGCATTCATTCAAAGAATTCCGAATTTCTTTTCACGTCTTTTTGCTTATTTTTAAGATTGAGAGATGGTGTCATTTTGTCAGCAGTTACTCTGTCCTACTTGAGCACTACTTGTGATTTGATGTTTTTCTTGTGTAATGCAATTCAACTGGCATTACAAGGCAATTATCTATATTTTTGTTTAAAAGTTTGGAGTTGTTCCGAAAAGGAAAAATCTGCCTGGAAGGAAGAAACCGTTCAATGACTAAAGGCTGTGAAAAGGATGGTATGGACTGTAATTGCAAACAAAGACCTCCAGGCCAGTTGAGTCATTATATTTCCCTGACTGCTGTTAAATCAACGATAGACTCTACTTCAGTGTGCAAAATGTCCACTTGCCACTCGAAAATGGCGAGTGAAAATTGGACCAGGGCGCTTATACAAAAGAAGCCGTTTCCTGGTCTCTCTGAAGCACTATACTTTCCAGGCCATCATTGGCTTATCAATGTCAGCCCCTCCCATCCCTGCACGGAGCGCAACACCCATTTTGGGATCACAGCACCCAAAGCGGCAAAGCCATTTCCTGGGCTCTCTCAGGCACTATACTTTCCAGGCCATCATTGGAGGAGGGAGCCCCTCCCAGTCCTACACAGGGCGCTGCTACTTAATTGGGATGACGGCACCCAAAGCCATAGGCGCTGAGTACATGGGGGAAGCAGGGGCACTTGGTCCCGTAGTGCTTGAAAAAACAGGGGCAGGAGTGTCTTTTTGCCCCCGTTGTGCATCTGACAGCCTCCTGTTATGTACGCCTTATGTCCCGTGAGCACGGTGATGTAAGGTGCCTGTAAATAAAGGCCCTGCCCCACCACGAGCAAGACAGTTCAGAGCACGATCCTCACTACGTGTGTGTGTACGAGTCATTGCTCTCCCCCAGCCGGGCCTTCCACGCAGGGCCTCATACATTCTCTCTTCCGCCTGTGCACCGGCAAGTGAGAATCTAACACTGGCGACGAGGGACGAAAGATACAAGCACCACGTGCGGAAGCTACAACTCAGCCTACAAGCCCGCGACACGGGCACATTTTGGGAACACGGTGGTGGGACCATCCCCCACCCGAAGAAAAAAAAAAGATATATTTTTTTTCCCTTTTGTCCTGCTACCCTTTACCTCATCTCCTCATACAACGCCCCAACATCACTAAGACTGCAAAGCATTGCAGTCTCTGAACAGATATGAACCTGGGCCTGCCCACAGATTTATCATCAGGCCAGGCAACGCAGGAGGTGACACTACAACACATTCAACAACAGAGGAGAGCCACTGGGTACCTCGACACCCCATCGACAACATCACGAAGGTGAGGAGTATTCACTGCACACGCACGTTAACTGTGGCAACCCCAATATCAGAACAACATGGCGACTGGCCTGTCCACACCCAGACCTGGCACGCCGTCGGGACTAGCACCGTCACTCTCACCCGCAACACCATCCCTGTGACCGCCTGGTGGAACGACAATGGCGTTGGGACCATTCAACCCCTACACCGACACATCGTCAGTGGGTCCCCGCTGGCTATTGTGGATCCAGCAGTTTGAAATGGCGATGGACTGTAAAGACATCACAACGCCCAGGAAGATGAGATTACACCTTCCGCTCAATCTGGATGATGACGTCCTCCGAATTTTCAACTCACTGGTAATCGGAGATGGCTCAGACATCTACCAACTAGCCAAAGATGCTCTCACAGCCCATTTTATGCCACAACTGAACCAGACTATGAGACTTTCATCTTCTGCACGACCATCCAGATGGAGGAAGAAACACTCGACGATTACCACACGAGACTCAGAAAACTCGCACTCTTGTGTGAATTCGACAATGTCGAAAAGGAGCTAAGACGCCAAATCTCTGAAAAACTGCACAGAATGGTGTTGAGCGGAAAAGGCATTTCCCTAGCCAGGATCCTCAAATATGGGCATCAAAGAGAACTGTCGCATGCGAGGGCGACACACATAAGCACCACACTGCAGAAGCTCCAACTGATGCTGACGACAGCGACAATAGCCCAAATCGCCAACCGCCAGCAGCCGAGAGAAGACCCCAATGACACAAACAATTCACCTCTGTGGCAGTCAAGGATTCCAGGACCTACAGAATGTGGATGGTGCGGAGGCGTGCGTCATGGAAGATGAAATTGCCCAGCACATGGAGCCACGTGCAGAGCATGTGGCCGTAAGAACCACTATGTGAGAGTCTGCAGATCATATGGGCAACCACAATGCCCCCAACCACAACAAGACAAAAGAATCCCTAAGAAAAAGAAACAAGCCAACGCCTGCCGTGTTGAAACTGCCAACTCATCAACCGAAGAAGCAGGTGATGATGACATAACGAAAGATGCAGAAAGCGGACAAATGAGAAGGGGGAGAAAAGTCTACCTAGTCTCGGCACTCGAACACAGAGGCGTGGAGTCGGCGAAGAAGCAAAGAAGACGAAAATGCCTATTAGCCATACAGGGCAAGAGACACAAATGACAATTGATACTGGGGCATCCATAAACGTCATGCCGGCAACTATGTTCCAAAAACTATGCCCCATCCTGGCTTAAAGCCGACGGACACGCTGCTATTTCCCTACGGATGCAAGACCCCACTACCAGTGGAGGGACGCTTCAGAACAACACTCAGTAGAGGCGACCGAGTGCTACAGTCAAAGGTATACATCGTCAATGCGGGCATCGAATGCCTACTGAGTGAGGATGCAGCGGAAGACCTGGGACTAATCCGTTTCATCTGTGACGTAACAGACCCAACAGACATCACCAGCCTCCTCAAGAAGTACCTGGGCCTCCTCAAAGGCATCGAATGCCTGAAAGGAAAACGTATAAAGCTCCACAACGACAAATCAGTACTGCCCCAAGCAGTGCGTCACAGAAGAACCCCATTCCACATGAGGGACCAAGTCAAAAAGGAGCTGCGAGAACTTGAAAAGGCAGAAATCATAGAGGAAGTCGCTGGGCCGACACCGTGGGTATCACCCATGGTGGGGACAAAGAAGCCGAAGAAACCGGTAAAGGTCAGGATATGCATCAACATGCGCCTTCCAAATGCAGCAATCAAGCGGGAACGACACATCACCCCCACACTCGACAAAATTATCACTGACCTCACGGGGTCGAAGGTATTCTCAAAAATGTATCTCAACGCTGGATACCATCAGTTAAAACTGAATCGTGACTCCAGATATATCACTACCTTTTCCAGGCACCTGGGCCTACGCCGGTACAAAAGGTTACGTTTCGGCATCTCCTCAGCGGCTGAGGATTTCCAACAGGCCATCCAAGAGGTGATGCAGGGCATCCCCAGAGTACTCAATGTCAGCAATGACATCCTCATCCATGCCAGCGACAGACACAAACACATGCATCGCCTCGAGATGGTGCTCAGCAGACTGAAGGCCGCAGGTCTGACCATCCACCAGGAAAATTGTGAATTGATGAAGGAATAGATCACTTTTTTCTGATACGTGTTTAACAGCGCTGGGGTATCAGCTGACCCACAATAGGTTGCAGAAAACAACAAAGCCTCTCCACCAACAACACCCACAGAGGTACGCAGCTTCCTAGGTATGGCGACATACTGCGGGAGGTTCATCCCCAACCTGGCAACAATGTCCGAGCCGCTCAGAGTACTCACCAAATCCAACACAAAATGGGCCTGGAGCCCCGACTGCCAGGAGGCAAAACATCCCTTTCAGCTGAGACAACAATGGCCTACTATGACCCCACACTGTCAACAGAACTATACGTCGACGCCAGACCCGTTGGCCTCGGGCCATCCTCGTTCAAGTTGATCGGACAGGAGAGACAAAGCCAATTGCCTATGCGTCCCGCGCCCTGACTCCAACTGAACAACGATACTCAAACATAGAGAAAGAAGCCATTGCAGTACTGTGGGGCTGCCGACCATTTCCACATATATCTATTTGGACGGAAGTTCAGGGCCTACACGGACCACAAGCCCCTCATCCCCATATTCACTGGATCATTCTCGCACCCCCTGGCCAGGATAGGGAAGTGGCTGCTATACCTGCAGCAATACAAGTTTGAGTTAACCTACCAACCAGGAACCAGCAACCCAGCGGACGTCCTACCCAGGCACCCGAGGGCGGCCCCTGCAGGGGAAGTGAATGTGGCAGAAGAAACCGAGCAGCACATATGCCAGGTCATGCATACTATGAAACCCAAAGCGGTCAACATCGAGGACATCGTAGAAGCCACCCAAACCGAACCCTGCTGTGACCTAATCAAAGACTCCAACATATCAGGCGAGTGGAAATCCTTCCTCCGCAATGTACAAAACCGCACACCCGAAGCCAGAGACTTCCTCATGGGCATGTTCCCGGTACGATAAGACCTGTCGGTCACCAGTGAAGGACTAATCCTGAGAGGGGCACGGATCGTGATCCCTAACAGTCTACAGGACCGAATCATAGCGCTGGCCCATGAAGGCCACCAAGGTATGGTCAGGACTGAAGCCAGAATCCGACACAGAGTGTGGTTCCCACACATCAACACCAAGGTGGAACAACCCATAACAGCCTGCCTCCCTTGCCAGATCACAAGTGCACCACCGAACCCCGAACCCAAACAAGCGGCAGAGCAGGGGTCCTCAAGATGGGACGCAATCAGCATTGACTTTTGCACGGTTCAGGAAGGCATGTACCTGTTAGTAGCTATCGATGACTACTCAAGATACCCGGAGGTGGAAATTGTGTCATCCACACCAGCAGAAATGGTGATACTGGCACTCGAAAAGATGTTCGCCACCCATGGCCTGCCACGACGCATTACAAGTGATAATGGACCGCCTTTCCAGGGTACGGAGATCAAAAAGTACCTGGATGACCAGAACATCCAATACCACCACATCATGCCGAGATGGCCACAAGCAAACAGCGACGTAGAGAGGTTCATGCGAACCATTAACAAGGTGATACGCCTATCCCGGGCACACTCCAGCCCCACAGCACCACAGGTCTAAAACCGGCAGACTTCATGTATGGGACAGTGATAAATTCATCCATTCCACACCACCCAAGCAGGGGCACAGGCACCTATGACAGCAATTGCACTCATCATAGGAGAATAACTGAAAACGAGCGCATGAGCATCAGGAGGCATGCACGGAACTCAAAACACCAAGTCAGTGACCAGGTGTTGGTGGTGCACAACCCCACGAAGACCAAGCTCGAAACACAGTATGACCTGGTCCCCTGAACTGTAACCCGAAGACAGGGAACAATGGTAATGGCAGCACGAGGGCACCGCCTGATCACCAGGAATGCCTCGTGGTTCAAGAGGGTGCCACAACAAATGTGGACTGGTAGGGACCAGCAGCTCTCGGAGGAAGTGGAGTCGCCGCTGAAGGATGAGAACCACCAACTCGAGGGAGTGTCGACTTCGAGGTACGAAGCAGACGAACCACCGGATGGGCTGGATGAGGCATCCCCAAGTGAGGAAGGTGAGCCACAACAGGACACAGGTCTGGGAACGGCCCCTAGACAGTGGCATTATGCTTTAAGAACAGCACTGACAGCCCCGGAAAGGTTAAAAGACTATGGGGGTCATTACGACCAAGGCGGTAACCATGGCGCTAATATTTTACCGATTGCGCCATGGTGAATGGCGGAGTTACCACCCCATTCCAAGGTTGGCGGGCAGTAATTCCCCATTCACCATTGGCCTTCCCCATTCCCATTTTTGCCCCCATAGGGCTCAATTGAAATGGGGAAGGCGGTAGTTACGGTACCGCAAATTGCGGTACCATAAATACCTCCAAGGTCCCTTTGCGGGTCCAATCCTTAACGGCTGGTAAAAACCAGCCGTTAAGGTCGGGACCCGCAAAGAGACCTCGTAATTAGGCGGTAAGGGGTTAACGGCGCCGCCACCTTTTACGGCGCCATTAACTCCTTACCGCCTGGGTCGTAATGAGGCCCTACGAGTGGTAAAATGACATTGGAGGGAGGGCAAATCTGTGCTGGACTAGAGTGCACAGTAGAGTTAAGTTGGATAGGTTAACACAGTTACATAGGATATTTATTATTGCAATTTGTTGGGAAAAAGGAGGAATGTTATGTACACCTTATGTCCCGCGAGCGTGGTGACGTAAGGCACCTGTAAAAAAGGGCCTGCCCCGAGTGAGGCAGTTCCGGGCACGATCCTCACTACGTGTGTGTGTATGAGTCATTGCTCTCCCCCAGCCGGGCCTTCCACGCGGGGCCTCATACTTTCTCTCTTCCACTGGTGCACCGGCAAGTGAGAATCTAACACCTCCCACGTTAGCCGAAGAGCGCGGGCCGGCCTTCCCTGAAGTGAGCACTCTCAGCACTGCAACACTTGCTAATTTTGCAAGAAGCGTGCATGCTAACACTTCGCGCAACCCTGAGCACAGCCTTACCTCCAGATTGCTTTCATATTTGAAACTTGCAAATTGTGCCATAATGTCACTGACATTATGTCATGATTTTAACAGGCGGCCCCCTTGCTAAAGACAATGCCGTCTGTTCTGCCGCTAAAGATCCGAATGCCAGGCCAGCAGCAGGAGCTCTGACAAACAATAGATCAATTTGATGTAACCTGACGCGAGGACATTATGCGCTGCACACTCCGAAGTCAGCCCAGACACAGGATTCTAATTTCTAGCTCACACCGGCACATAAGAGGAAGAGTTCTCTGCGCTCCCAGGACAGAGGAATCTGCCACAGCCCTTCAGAAATCCAGCTTCCAGTGCTCGCTGCGGCAATGACATGCAGTGATGAAAGGGAGAGATACAGACGTCTTGCCGCTTTCATGTTTGAAACTTGCAAATCGTGCCATAATGTTTTACATTATGGCACGATTTGCCTGGGAGATCTATTGTATTTTTCAAACCTGCCTTATACCTAAATAGTGTGCCACTAGAGCTGGGGGAGCTAGGGATTTCATGGGTAGGGCAGAGCCTGGGGGTCAGGTCTGGCTCTAGGAGCCCACTACAGACTGAGCCCATGAAAGCCCTGCCTCCCCTAGAAAAAGAAAAAGAATTAAACGTGGCCTTGCAGGGCCACATTCATTTTTGTATCATATTTGGGCATTTCTTTCCATTTTGGCCACGCAGCGCTGGCAAAATGGAAAGAAATGGCCAAATATGAAAAAAACTAAAGTCTTCATATTTGGCCATTTCTATCCATTTTGCCCACACAGCACCTGCAAAATGGAAAGAAATGCCCAGAAAATGAAGATAGGGCGGGAAGTGGGGCCTGTGGTGCTGCCCTTTTAAGGGCTTCGGCACGCGGCGGATTTGGCTGAATTTATGGAAACTCCTCGCTGGTTTTGGGCTAAATTACACCATTTGTAGCCATAAACTTTGTGATTTGGACTTTCTGCTACATAATTTACGCCCTGATTCTGAACTGGTGTGGACATCTGAAGATCAAGAGCGTCTGCATTGGTGTGCCTTATGTGTCCTGGTGTGGAAGTTTTGAAGATCAAATTGGCCCATTTGGCCAATCTGGCTGGGTGAGTTGCGGCCCCTGTATCATCTGAGAGGGGTGCTTGTACGCTTGACCCATGAGTGATCCGGCTAATCAGGACGGAGGGCAACCAGCAGTTCAACAACAGCCTCAAGGCCAGCTCCTACCTGCACTTCCAGCCATCGCCCAGATGAGGCCCCCAGCGGCACTTCAACCCATCCCTGAGTTCAACGTGTCTGGCCCTCCATCCAGCCTTGGGCCTAGGTGGAGGCGATGGATCGATCGTTTGGACATGTATTTCAGGGCAACAATGGAAACCAACGATGACAGCATGTTGGCCACATTACTGCATGCCGCAGTGCCTGCGGTGCACAAGATATTTGACTCCCTCCAGCCTGCTGATGCTTCCTATGGCGCAGCAAAGACCGCTCTTAATCATTTTCTTCCATTGGCCAATGCTGACTATGAGCGTTCTATGATGCTCTCCACCCGCCAGAAGGAAGATGAGACACTGGACACTTTCTATGGCCATCTCAGGCGGCTGTCGGTGGCATGTGCATGGGACAACCCTGATGACATGGTCAGGAACCCTCTCATACAAGAGTGTTCATGAGGAAAGCTGCAGAGCCAGGTGCTGAGAGAACCTGGGATCACTTTGCCCCGCATCTTAGAGCTGGGTCGCTGCCAGGAAGTATCGGAGGTACGTGTTTCCAGAATGGAAGCAGGGACACGTCCCATCAAGACAGAGGTCTGTGCAGTGGGGTGTGGCTGCAGGGGTGCCAGGAGGCCGTCTGGTAACTTCCACGATAGGGGCGGCAAGCCGGGGGTGGCAAGCCTAAAGTGTGGGTATGACCTGCCTCACCCTGCAGAGTGCCCAGCGGCAGGAAGAACATGCGGTTGGTGCAGCCTGGCTGACCACTAAGCCAGGGTATGCAGAGTCCCTGCCTGTGATGGTGCCCAGGGGTCCAGTGCGGTCTGGTTTCTTCAGACAGTCTTGCCCGCCCAATGTCACCCACGTCAATCAGGGTTAGCAGGGCGCACAACTTGACGAAGAGAACATTTTCTTTGTATCAAGCATAGAGGCCCTCAAGTCCAAGAGCCAAAGGCAGCCGTGGTGCATTGTGGCAGTTAATGAGTCTCCCATCCCTCTGCTGGTGGACACGGGGGGCATCCGTTAATGTGATGGCCAGAGAACACTATGATGCCATGAAATGCCTCCCAAAGCTATCCGCCCCTAGGTCTTGCATCTTCACATTCGGGGGTTCCCAACCAATTCCCCTGGATGGTGCATTTGTAGCTCAGGTGGGGCATGGTGGTTCAATAATAAAATCACGTTTTTATGTGACACCCATCAGCACCAACACACTGCTGAGCTGTGCGGCGGCGGAAGCCCTCGGAATCATAAGCTTTGCGTATTCAGTATACGTGGAGGACATGAAGACTTTCTCTTGACAAGTATTCCAAACTATTCCAAGGGATTGGACAGATGACTGGTGACCCAGTGAGGCTGCATATCACCGAATCGGTGCAACCCATTGCCCTCCAGCACCGCAGGGTTCCCTTCCATCTGAGGGAATTGGTAGACAAAGAGCTGGACAACCTCGACATCATTGAGAAAGTGGATGGCCCGACACCATGGGTGTCACCCATTGTGGTGGCCCGAAAACCTAAGCAACCTGACTCGGTAAGGATCTGTGTAGATATGAAACTCCCCAACAAGGTGATCCGGAAAGAGCAACACCTGACACCGACCATAGATGATATTATCACCGAGTTGCAGGAGGCCTGCTTCTTCTCGAAGCTCGATCTCAGGGCCGGATACTATCAGGTCATGTTGCACCCAGAGTCCAGGTACATCACAACATTCACGACTCATCGAAGCCTCTACCGATATAAGAGTCTCAGTTTTGGGGTATCATCGGCGGCTGAGGTTTTTCAAAATATCATCAGGGTTGCACTGGCAGACCTTGACGGCGTGCTGAACATTAGCAATGATATTCTTGTATTTGCTAAGTCTGAAGTGGAACACCTACACAAGCTGGCAAAGACTTTTGAACGGCTGCAGTCATTGGGCCTCACCCTCCATCGGGAGAAATGTGAATTTCTGAAGACAAACATCGAGTTCTTTGGCTTCATGTTTAAGGAGGGAGGAGTATCTCCCGATCCCAGAAAAGTGAAGGACAGACGCACGCCCACCAGAAAATGTATCAGAGGTCAGAAGCTTTTTGGGCACTGTGACCTACTGTGGCCACTTTATCAAAAACCTGGTGCCCAGGTCTGAGCCCCTAAGGGCCCTCACCAAAAAAGAGACTGTGTGGCAGTGGGGACCGCTTGAGCAAGCAGCCTTCGAGGACATTAAGAACACCCTCACGGCAGAAGACACAATGGCGTTCTTTGACCCCGCTCTCCAGTCCGAGATAATTGTGGATGCCAGCCCGTTTGGCCTGGGGCCGTCTTGACACAGATCAGGCCCGCTCCACCGTCCACCCGGTCGCATACGCCAGCAAAGTGCTGTCTGTGACTGAGCAGCGCTACTCCCAGATCGAGCGGGAGGCCCTGGCTGTTTTTTGGGGGTTCAGGCACTTCAGCCTGTATGTGCTGGGTAGACCAGTGACAGTTGTGACCGACCATAAGCCCCTGCTCCCATCCTGGCTGGGTCATCATCGAAACTACTGGCGAGGATCGAAAGATGGATGCTCGCGCTACTGGAGTATGGGGTCTCGCTGGTCTATCGGCCTGGCTCCAACAACGTGGCTGACTATTTGTCTCGCCATCCGAGGGGAGCCACCGACGGCGAGATGGACGCATGTGCGGCATAAGCCGACAACCAGGTTCAACTGGTGGTGGAGGTGGCAACCCCCAATGCGTTGCCTCTGGAGGAACTGGAGGCCGCGGCAGCACAGGATGAATGCTTCCATATCCTAAGAACGGCCATGCAGCAAGGGTCCTGGAGGAGCGTGCTGGAATCAATGGCAGGGTGCACGCAGGAGGCAAAGGTGGCACTTGAACAGCTGTGGAAAGAGAGGGAAGAACTGTTTGGCTACCTGGCTGCTATTGAGGTGCGATCGGATCGTGATCCCTCAGGCCAAGGTCCAAGAGGTGATTGGTAAGCCCATACGAATCACCAAGGCCCACCAATGCCTCAAGGTATGGTTCCCTGAGCTGGACCGACGAGTTGACGAGTTTGTGGTCTCGTGCGTGTGGTGCGAGGCAGTGTCTCCCGGGCAGAGGGATCCCGCCATCGAGGCCATGCCCCGTGGCACGCGGCCCTGGGAGGTAGTCCATGCGGATTTTGGGTCCACCACGCAAGGCACTCACTTCCTGGTGGTGGTGGATGAGTACTCCAGATACCCGGAAGTCGAATTCATCAAGTCAGTGGCCTTTGAGCACGTGGTGGTGGCAATGGAGAAGGTCTTCGCTGCCCATGGATTCCCCACAACCCTGAACTCAGACAATGGGGCGCCATTCCAAGGAGAGCGATTTGCAGCACTGATGGACGATTATGAAGAGCAACACCAGAAAATTACCCCGCTCTGGCCCAGGACAAATGGGGAGGCGGAGAGACTGAATAAGGTGTTCCGCATCGCGCAGGGGCAAGGAAGGTGCCTGGAACGGGCGCTATACCAATTCCTGCGGGTCTACCAGACAACCCTACACACCTCCATGGGGTGGCCCCAGTACAAGCACTATTCAAACGGTGCCCGAGGGGGTTGCTGCCCAAGGTCAGAGAAAAGGAACTAGGGGTAATTGACAGCCAGCAGGTGGAACAAGACCGCCGGCTGAGGACTGAGCAGGAGAATGTGAGGAGAGGCCTCCGACAAAAACACCTCGTGCCGGGGGATGAGGTGCTAATTCGAAACAGGCACCCCCATGGGAAGCTATCCTTGACATATGAACTGGAGCTGCTTGACGTGGTTGCTGTAAAAGGGTCCATGGTGACCGCCTCGGATGGCCGGGCGTCGGTCACGAGGAATGTGAGCTTCTTTAAGAGACGGGGGAGCCTAGGACTGATGCACCCCAGGACCAAGACGTTGTGGACATACCCGATGAGGGTACGTCCCTCTTGAGCCCCTGTTAGTAAACCGGCCACTGGTGGAACTCCTCTCCCGGAGGCGAGCAGAAGGTACCCCCTGAGGACAGGGTGAGGGAAACCTGTTTGCCTCAGAAACTATGTTCTGGAACAAGGATTTTGTGTGACCCGGGTGGGGTCTGCCCTTCAAGGGGGAGGAGGGCCCCTGGGTGGCTGTGGTTAAAGGGGTTGAAGAGCACAGTTGTGTGGTTTGATTTTGTTAACTGGTTATTAAGTTATATTTTGATTGTTATTGTTGAAGTGTTTATTGTTTGTCCTCATGGAAAAGGAGGAGTGTGGTGCTGCCTCTTTTAGGGCTTCGGCACGCGGCGGAGTGACTTTGCACTCCGCTGCTTGCCTTTAAATAAAGGGGGCATGCCCTGACGGTCATTGCGTCCGGGGAGCCCGAACCGAGTGGACGTCTCTGTGTGAGTCTGTTACAGGGATCTGGGGGCTCACAGAACATTGCACTGGGGTATGCAGTGCCCCACAACAGGGCCTACGTTAATTAAATCCGTGGTAGCTGCTGCACGCCTGTCTCATCCTGCACAGAGCGACACCCCGATCTGCCCCCAACCAATCGTGTTGTCTGGGGCGGGACATGAAGTCATGGTTCGAGGGTGGTGTGTTTGGCGGGCTGGGCCTGCAAGCAAAGTGAGCTGCTTTTTTTTGCTTTTTCTCTTGCCGCCATCGTGTGCCCACTGTCACACTTATACTGGACAGTCATGGTGGGGCACGTGGCGGTTCGTGGCGTCCAGGAGTAACAGCCAGAAACGAGGTTCGGGCTGGAGCCCCTGTTGGAGCTCGGGCCAGTCCCGCCAGGCTCGCCAACCTCTAGGTGCCACATACCTGACAGTGGTATCCACTGCCAAACGAACGCCGGCATGATGATCTCCACACTGAAGGCCTGGGCTCCTCCCTCTACCTGTGCCTTTCTAATGAAAGCGATACCATCACAGACACCTCTGAGTGCCTGCGTTGCTGCAGCTCCCCGTGAAGTGCAGTGTCTTCAGGCATTTCAAAAGCCTGTGCTGTCAGCCTCTTTAGGTAAGTAATGTTCATGGTAAAATTGGGTTTGTAAAAAATGGAAAGTGCTTGACTTTTTAAAAGAAAGTTAAACTTTGTGTTTTTGTTTTAATAATATGCTTTCAAAAAGGAAAACGCATTTCCATGTGATACTTTTATGATTAATTGTGTGTCTTATTTCATAGTTTTTGTGCTTTAGTTTTTCTTTTCACTATTCCTCTCTTTTTTCTTTCATTTTTAGTTTGGACTATTAGGTGGCGCTTGCGACACCTATAAGCCAAAACTATTGCATTGGAGTACATATAGGGAGGAATAACATATGAGAAGGGACAGTCTGTAGGCCTTGTTTGGTCATGTGCCCACCCATTGCCTGCCCATGGCCATGCTAATCGCTATGGCCATTCCCACCCATTCATGACTCTACCCACCCAAAACACCTCTTAATGGGAAATCTTTGAGGTCACCTTACCATGATGCTTTGCATTCAAAGTACTACCAGTGCTTGATCAAAGCATAAACGAGCTACTGGTGGAATTAAAATGTCACTCGATTTTTTTAAAAAAAACACTTCCCGCATTCTAATTTTCGTCTGGACAAGATGCCAATTCTGCCATACAAGCGCTTAGCCACATTTGTATCCAGGGGTGTACTCGGATTAGAAGCCATGTACAGAGAACATTCTTAGCCAGCTCCTCTCCAAAAGTGACAGACAATGTTATAATTGCCCATCAACCAGAAACATCATACACAATTGGGCCCGGTAAGTCCGAGGTCATACCACTTTTGGCTTGAAACCTATGCAAAAATATAGCAGACAAAAAAAACAAAACCATTTGTGTCAATAGGTCAAAATAACAGAATTGGTAACAGCATGCTTCAGTTATCACACATCATCCAATGTAATGTCTCCAATGTGAAACGTGCCATTTTTCATCCATTAGGTTGACATGACAGAGCTGAGAATGTACATGACCATCTCGTCTGTCTCCCTTGTACCACTCCTTAGTACTGGAAGTTCGCCTGCTCCCGGGAAAGAGGAACTCTCTTAAGAGCCTGATTCACAGAAGCGTTTTATAACCTGTCCATCAACCAGGGAATGTATCCTGTAAGTACCATAATGTAATATGTATGTGTCATGGTTGTAGCTAACGCAACACACTACTGCTGAAGGTTTGGAGCACATGGACTTGCAAAGCGTCACCCATCACACTTCTTTCACAAATGAGGGCGAGTGACTTTCGCATCTGGCTAGTGTCCTACAACTCTAAATTGTCCGCCGTGCTCTACTTAATCTTCTAGTGCCTATGCTATTATTCTTTTCTGCCCTAGGCACCGTCTCCCCCATAAACCTGCTGATTGTATCGTCCATCGGGCAGCATGCCCGATAGTGGCCTTCTAGGCAGTGGCCGAGTATTACCTTCCAGTAGAACCTGCAATTCCTTCGCTGGGTTTCACAAACTGCTTATCCTGAGCTAGGACAGGGGTTACAAACGCCAAATGTGTTCCGTGTGGCCACGGTGAACCCCTGCCCACCAACAACATTTCCTTCAAGCATGCACAAAGACATCCTGAAATCATGGTAGGTGGGTTGTGAGTACACTATCAGGGAGGATGCAGTTGGATTACCCTTACGCTCCGCTTTAGAGTTCTTCGAGCACAACACGACAGAGTGGTCGGAACAGACAACCACGGTGTGAAGGTGCCTTACGATGCCCAGGCTGCCCTGCACCTCAATGAAGTGTGGCAGGCGCAGCTGGATTTGAAGCAGCACTTAAATGTGACAGGTTACTTTGGTAACACAACCCAAACTTGTATAGTGAAAGCAGGGGAGTTGCTAGGTCTGGAAAAGACCTGGGGCTAAGCTAATGTCGGAACTGTTGGGACTGGGGGCTAGCTAGTCTTTTGGCTGTAGCTCCTGAGATTCTATCCGGGGCTACAACCAAAAGATCAGGGGCTATAGCCCCCTTAGCAACGCCCCTGAGTGAAAGATAGATGATTCCTCTCACTTCGGGGAGGAGCAGTAAAGAGCTGTCAACGTTGCTTCGCGTTTACACGTGTGTAAAGCCTGATATCCAAGGACAGCCATCCTATGCTTTGACACAGTGTGAGGGTGAAATCATGTGCGTTACAACACCACCTGACTGGTGGTTCTGTTGCCTCTCAGGTGACTAACATTAGGGCTGTTTTACCTTTATGCAGCAAAAACTCAGTTATCATGGCGGATATTCCAAGCTTTTCTCAGGAGCACTGGGAGGAATGCAGTGACTAGAAACATTACTTTTATACTGGTCTGGCAAAAAGCTCATGGGTAAAAGAAACTCCCTCTATCTGAGAAGTACCTCGCTGGATGTTTTACAGGCAAAACCACTCACATTTACTTCTGTTTTTTAATAGGTGGTATTTTGTACAAGAGACCCCCTCAACACTGAAAATGAGGTCTCCTGCCTGACTTCTAAATTAAAATGTATAAAAAAAACATTTCTTCTGCCTGGGACTACCACCTCTCTGATGCTTCAAGACAAGTCAAGGCAATCATTGTTACTCTTGCTTACACCGCCTCACGTTATCTCGTTTCACTAAATAGGGTAACATTTTGAATTTAAGAATTGAGCCACCTGCAAACTTTGACGAGTTCCTATTTCAATTGCCACACTCTATTTCTCAGCCATTTTCCCAGAAAAATGAGCATCATTAACATTATTAAGACTTGTCAGAGTCATCACCCACCATCATTTCTTTAACTCCTATTACCCAGCACAGGCACTGTAAGACCCTACAGCCTGGATCTACAGTGGTAGTCCTTTTTAACAAAATTCCCGGTGGATCTCTAGAGAGAAACATTCCTTCCTAAGGTACTCGTCCCGACCCACACAGATCACCCAACTCTTAAACTTTCCAAAGTGCAGAAAACAGACGTATAACTATAAAGAAGATTTCGAAAATGGATCTAAATAATTATAAATGGAGCTTGTTACTTACAATGTGCGTCATTGGTGCATTGTGAGTCAACTTGAGAAACTTGGGTTTGCTACTCAGTCAATCCTTCATGAATGAATGAAACTTATCAATGTCAGAAATAGACTTTGGACAGTTCGCAAAATCCTATAGGACCAATTGTACATAAAACTTAAGACAAGAAAAATGTCAAAACTGCACAACTCAAACCGAAACATGCTTAGAATAATTACATAATTTAACAGTCATATAAGTACACATCAGTCTTTAAATAGTGAAGTATAAAGTGCATAAAAGGTTTTTGTTCTAGCCGGGCAGACTCTTTGTCAGATTTTCAGCTGCGTCATTCTCCACAGCAAAGATGCAGCCAAGATGACGTGCTGGTCGATCAATATTCACGTTCAATGCTCGCCATTAACTCTTCTTCGGAAACATCATACACAATTGGGCCTGGTAAGTCCGAGGGCATGCCACTTTTGTCTTGAAACCTACGTTAAAAAAAGGTAGCCGACAGAAAAACAAAATCATTTGCGTCAAAAGGTCAAAAGAACTGGATTGGTAGAAGCATGCTTCAGTTATAAACCATCAACCATTGTAATGACTCCAATGCAAAATGTGCCATTTTTCATTTATTAGGTTGACATGAACGAGCTGAGAATGTACATGACCATCTCGTCTGTCTCCCCTGTACCACTGCTTACTACTGGAAGTGTGCCTGCTCCTGGGAAAGAGGAAGTCTCTTAAGTCTTCTTTTAATACCTAGGAAACCGTCCTCTGTCTGTTTTTTTCTCCTGCCTGGGACTTCACTGTGTTTTTTGTACTGGCCTAGTCTATTCCTAGGCACTGTAAGAATTGGGAGAAAACAATAACTGGTCTGTTTCTATGAGGTGTGTGCAATCTTTAGACAACAAAGAGGACATTTGTACATACAAAGGTAGGAAAGTTAATTAGCTCGTTGTATGCTCAAACACATGCAATTTCTTAAGAACAGTTGCAAGGAGCACTCACACACACACCCCCCCCGAAATGAATGCAATATATGCTTATTTTCAACTCACAGAACCTTTATTCCTACCCATCACACACCCTCACAGTTTTTCCGCACTTAGAGATAACTTTGCTTCTGTAAAGACACTGATTTGATAATGCTTTACTTAATGAATATTAGCTCGTTTTCAATGTGACTCCCAATAATAAACCTGTAGGAATGGGTTTGTCCCAGAAACACAGAAAAATACAATGGGCTGCTTCACAATCGGTCCGATTTTCTTTGCGAGCGATAAGGACTCACTACTCTGACTTTACTTGTCTTCAGGTAAGTAAAAACTTCATTAGGCCACAAGGCACATTGTTGGTACATTTCACCAATAACCACAAAAGAAAAACGTCCTGGGGGGAAAAAAACATTTATGTTTTACAATTAAAATGAGAGACCTTGTTATGAATTTCTCATGTCGAAAGATTTTTTGGGTGGAAAACTGTAAAGAATAACAGCATGAACTTTCCTGCTGCATTGCCGTTCCTTTCTGTGGCAAAACAATACAACAGGTGCCCGCTGTCTACCTGGGCCATGCCTGCTAGCGTTGTCCTCATCCTCTGACATGATGGTGCCCGGGTGAACGAGGGCAGTGGATGAAAAATGTAATTTCCTCTTTTTCTTTGGGCCTGATTCACAGAGCGTTTTCCAAAGGGGTTGCGGCATTATAAAATGCTTCTGTGAATTTGTCTTTCGATGAATGTGCAATACATTCTGCTTGGGGTGGCCCACACAAGCACCTCCCCCTGCCCCCCAGAGAGGAGAGATACCAGCCAACCAAGCCACAAGGAGAAACTAGCAGGCTCACCGCACTAGTGTGTGTACCATCGCCTGCTGATCTAATAATGTGGGTGGCAGCGCTGTCACTGGTGCCGTGCACTCGTTGTGTGGAGCAGCCTGAGCACAGAAATGGTGCTGCTGCGCGAGGCACCCTTCCTTTCCACCGGCACAGCAGGCTCCATGTCGTAGACCATGTGGGAGTGCCTGACATACTGTTGATAAGCAGTGCTTGGTTGGGCAGTGCCGTGACTCTTCGTGGCAAGTTTTTATGTGCACCCCCACCCAAGCTACAAGGGAGTACACTGCAGGAAAAGGCCACACAGGATACCAGATTATCACGAAGTGAGCTTGTGACTTCTGGCCACCCATTATTTTCCAGCGTGTCACATGATGACGCCTTTTACACCATCAGGTCTGCTCCCGCAAATGCGCCCACGAACAAACCACTATACTCACCGTACTGATAGTTAGGGTGGTTAACTTTCAAAATAATTTAGCAGGATGTTGACTCCACCCGGAGTCGGTACAACAGCTCACCGCATAGCTCCAACCTTAGATACAAGAAGGCATGGACACAGAGCTGCAAGACAACATGTCTTTATTTCTGCATTCTGAACTCCCAACCGAACTCCTGGAAACCCGCCCCCCCTCCCTTTCCACCCACTCGGTGATGCACCCACGTGAGATACTACAACCTCCCCACTTTTTAACTGTGCACACAACTTCATTCCATTTCTTCAATTAGTCTTTTTGTCCGAGCCCTAGCCCTTTAAGGTCGGCCCGTAGGGACATCCACCTCTTGCACAAGGCTGAAGTGTTCAGGGGGTTCCAACAATCATGCTCAGACTCCTGACCATCCCCATCATACAGTTCCTCCATGTCTTGGGCGGCAACTCCTTCGCACTATAACTCTCCATTCATCCCTTCAGGGAACTTGCAGAAGTGTGAGGAGTTCCTTATTTTCTTCCTCTGTCCATCCTCCGCTAACACCATGGACCCTCTTACATGCGTGACAGTTAGCAGCATACTGCTTAATTATTGCTGTGTGTTTATGAGAGCTGGGTTGTCTCACAACCACAATGTCACCTTCCTTCGCTCTTCGTCTACCTTCCGCATAATGCTTCATCCTTGCTTTAGCCTGAGCATCTCGTTCCCTCATTTCGTCATCGTTCACTTATCTTTCTTCAGGGAGTGTGATGTGGGGTAGGCGCGTTCGAACATTTCGTTCAAACATGACCTCTGACTGTGTTTTCCCTGTGGTGCTATGCAGGGTTTTACGATAGTCTCCCAGGAGCTGATATAATAGTTTCTCCAGCGCCTCTCCAGTTGGGTACGTAATCTGGATGGATCTCTTGACGTTGTCCATGAAACTTTCCACTGTTCCATTGGCCTGAGGCCACAATGGCATAACTTTCTTATGCTTGAAACCCACATACTGAGCAAAGGTTTTAAAGTCTTGTCCTTGATGGGGGGGACCGTTGTCTGACTTTACCACTTTGGGTACACCGTAGGCTGTAAACATTGTATCCAACACTGGGATTGTATGACATGCCGCCGTGGATGACACTATTTGTATATCGGGTTATTGGGAAGGGTTATCCACTGCCACCAGCACGTGTTCACCTCAAACATTGTTCCAAAGAAATCAATGGCCACTACGTCCAATGTGTGCTAAGGCATCTCCGTAATCTGCAGGGGTTCACGGCATGTGTGTGGATTTAGGATAGCACATGTAGGACAATCTTTTAGCAACAATTCCACTTGGCCATCCATGTGCGGGAACCATACTTTCTGACGCAAAAGTCTGTTTGTGGACATAATGCCCCTGTGGCTCTCATGCGCCAACTCCAAACTTTCCTCCTTAAGCTCTGAGGTATCACCATGCGGGTTCCCTTTAGCCGCAGTCCTTCCTCTGCCCATGTTAGTCCAACCCTCACCAGTAAAAGCCTCAGAACCTCGCTTTGTGTTTCTAGAGACGTGTCTTTCTCCATTCTCATTGCATGCTTCCATCTTCCTGATTGCAAATAGCACAGGATGATTTGCAAAACCGGGTCGTTTTCCAATTCCTGAGCTATCTGCATGATGTTAATCCCCTCCAGTATGGCCTCCTTAATAACATAGTGTATATATTGGTCTGCAATTGACACCTTTGGGTCTGCATGTCACGGCTCGCTCTCTTCGCTCCCGTTCCCGTCACTTGGGGGCATGTTTTGGGGTTTATTCCCTACTGGACATTTCCTCCGAACCTTATGCTACAGTGGTGTGATGAATTGGGAGCGCTAAAACCTTATTTTCCAAGTTACTTCCCTTCCGGATCCATTCCAGGTTTTTGGCAGCCAGCATGCTACTTTAATCTAATGACTATGCTTCCCAGAATGCCTGGCTCACTGCTTCACCTCCTCCCTTGCAGGACAAGGTTGGGTGGAGGATAGGCAACACCTGTGGCTGCAGGTGCAGCAGGCGGCACACCTGAGGGGTGTGCTCGTTAAGCAGCTTTAAAAGCCTCAGTTTACTTCAGTCCAGCGCTGGTCATTGTTGCAGTGTTCCTGTTGTGACTGGTCCCTTGTTCCTGGTTCCTAGCTTTTGTGCCTAGTTCCTAGTTCCTGTTTCTTGTTCATCTGCCCTGGATTTCGAATTTATGTGCTTAATTGATTTCTGCTTTCTGGATTTCCCTTTCTGTCTTCCTCTGTCTGCAGGCAGCCTTTCTCAGTGCTCTACCCTTTGATGCAGCCCAATTTGCCTGTGTTCTGTTTCTTTGATGCTGTCCTTTGCTACTGAAAGACTTAATGCATTAGTCTTTCCCTTTATAGATTTAGCTTCCTGCCTTTTCTCCTTGGATGGGTGGGAAAGGTTTCCGTTTGTGATATCATTTTCCCTGCTCCTGATCCTTACCTTCTATTGGGATCCATTCCATGTTTTCCTTTGCACTTCTGCATTTATTTCCCATTGATTATTAGGTGTGGGGTGCAGTTGTAACTAGCCCATGTGTGAATGCCTTTTGTTTTCCTCTCTATTCTATAATCACATTTCCTACTTGCCCCTTGACTTGGCTCTTATGTATTTAGTTATCCTCCACCCATTGCTGTTATAGCCTTCTGGGTCCCAGTTTGATCAACTGGGTTTGTGGGTTTACTGACATTCAAGTGGTCTTTCCGGTCCTCGTGAGTACTGTTTCTAAGTTCCTTATTCAGTATCTTCCAGAGTGTCAGCTCACAGATCCTGTCCTTGCTTGCCCTCTATGTGGGCTTAGCGCTGTCAGTATCTGTAATAGCATAGTGGGTAAGGAGTTTGCCGACTTTCCTTTCAGTCATAAGGAGGTTCTAAGTGCTTACCCCACATCCCTTTTCATATATTGGTATTATTGTTTCGCTCTATTTGCACTCCTGGGTTTTAGTATACACAAGTCTTGGGTATTGTATGCATGTTGTTAGATTCAAAGTTGTTCACTGTGCGATTCCGTGCACATTTCCCTTGACATATTCATTGCCTTCCTCCTTTCTTAACACTGCAGTTGGACAGGGTGGCGGGACAAAAAGTCTGCTGGATTCTCCTCCTTCCCCAGCCGGTGTACTATGCCGAATTGATAGTCCTGAAGGCGGAGCCCTCACCTGACAATTCGGGGAGGCATCTTCGCCTGTGGATTTCCAAATATGAATAGAACCACTTGGTGGTCTGTTACCACTAGAAAAGGTGTCCCATACATGAACAAGTGAAAATGCTCGCAGGCCCGCACAACTGCTAGTCCCTCCTTTTTGGCCTGTGAGTAAGCCTATTCTGTGGGCGACAGACTCCTGCTGGCATATAACACAATGTGCCTCTTGTCAGGTGTTTCGGGATCAACTTGGGTCAGACTGACTCCTAGTCCCACGGGACTGACATCCACTGTGAGTTCTGTTTCTCTAGCCGGGTTGAAGTACGTCATGTTGTCTGCTGCTGAGAAGCATTGGCGCATAGCTTCAAACGCATTGTGACACTCCTCTGACCACTCGAAGACAGCCTCCCTCCTCGTAAGCATTTGAAGGTGTTCGCTCACATATGCAAAGTTCTGTATGTAACTCGTACAGTAACTGGTAAGATCCAGAAAAGAGTGAAAATCTGACACATTTGTTGGGGGAGGTAGTGTTCCTAAGCGCAGCTACCTTTTCGAGTTCCGGCATCATTCCTTGTGCTGAGAATATATGCCCAAAAAACTGTAGCTCCCCCTTCCGAAACTCACACTTCTCTTTGTTCAGAGTGAGATTTGCAGCCTCCAATGCCATGCACACTCTCGCCATGGTATTGTCATGCTGTTCTTGATCTTTGCCGAACACCAAGATGTCGTCGCTGTAATTCAAGCAATTTGGAATGTGCTTGATGACATTGTAAATTTCTAATTGGAATATTTCGGCGGCCGACGATACTCCAAAACGTAGTCTCTTATACCTAAAAAGTCTGAAGTGAGTGATGATGGTAGTAATATATTGTGATTCTTTGCTTAGCTCCAACTGATGGTACCCCTTGTTTTTGGTCTAATTTGGAGAAGATTTGAGCCCCATTTAGCAAGTGTATCAGGTCTGTTATTCTTGGGTCTTGATGTCTCTCTCAGAATTGCTTTGATGGGTCTGCGCATGTCGACACAGATTCGGATATTGTCTGAACCTTTCTTGGGTACTGGGACTATGGGCGAGACGCATGGGGTGGGACCATCCACTGGCTCAATGATTTCTTGTTCTAACAAGTGATGCAGTTCCTCCTCTACTTGTTTCTGAATGTTTTTCAGGATACTCCTGTTGTGCCACTCCGCGCACCTCAGGGTTGATGTGCAGACTTATCCGCCTGTCCTTAAGGTTTCCAAGTCCTTTGAGCAGTTTGGGGAATAGTTGTTCCATATTGTCCGGAGCGTCAATGTATTTGTGAGCCATGAGTCCATATAATATGTGGATCAACCCCATGTCCATGGCAGCCCTGAAACTGAAATACCACAGGGTTTGAACTAGTAGACCAATACAAAGATGACGGAGTACACAAGTAGTTTGAGCTTGGTTTACAGTTCCCAAGCTTATTTTCTTTTATTCAAGCAAATATGCTGTATCAAAAAATATATTAAACAATTCATATAACTCTATGGCCCATGCTCTTAATTCATTTGTTCACATTTATACTTTCCTCATCAATCTCTCATTCTACACTTCATACTTTGAAAAAATGGTCTGTATATAAAAAACAGTAAAAACATCTGTTATCTCTAAATATGTTTACAATTCATTGTGAAAACATCCCCACCAATTTGGGGTATCACACAAGTCTGTGTTCTGTTATTCCCACAGTTCTCACGTCGACACGTGTTTCAGTTGCTCTCAGCGAGCATCATCATTAATACTCTCTCTGTACGGCAACCTTCTTCAGGACAAAACAACCCATTTTTCAGGCACATATATTGACATGGGCCACACCATCTAAAAAAATACATAAAACACTACATTAGTATTGTTTATCCCCGTCACCCCTTTTCAAGTTATTTGATTGCATATTAATATGATGTGCTCTATAATCACTAGAACAACAACCAACTCACCTCCTATCCGATGGGCTCAGAAGGGACAGTTGGAATCTGGAGGCAAATGGTCCTAGGGACGTTAAAACAGGTACCCCTTCTCTTTATTGCAGCCCTGAAACTGAGAATGCACCCACTTTCAGCAGTGGCCTCCAACATGTGTATGGGTAGTGTGTTGGATAGTCTAATGTACTTGCACTCTGCCATGAAGTACCCTTTGCATGGTAATGGTGTCCGAGCCCCATATGGATAAATGTTTACATCTGCCGGTTTTAACCTCGGGGCCTTTTGGATCTTCTCATACGCCTCTTCACTGATAACATTCACGGTAGCTGCTGTGTCCCTGAGGAATTCCTCGGACAGACCATGTATCTGTAAGAGAAGTATGGGGCTGTGTTCTTTAGCAGTTGGGGTGCCAGGGCATATGTGTAGCCTTTCCTTTTCTTTTCTTCCTGGTTGGGTTGGCTGGTTTTCTGTCTCCTCCGGAACTCTTCAGCCGATGAACCACTAGATGCGCTGTCTTAGGTGGACTGTTCTACTAGGTATCTCACGTACCTTCGGGGCTTCCATTGTGCCCTCTGTATTGACGATCTACAAGTGCGCCATTCCCGCAGCTGTTTGCGATTTCTAAGATTCTCTTCAACCCCTCTACTAGTAACGTTTTAGAAGGGTGTCACATGGTGCTTTCTGTTTCACTTGTGGTCTGGTCATTTTCTCCTTTGACTTGGTTGACCCTCCTTGCGAGATGTCGCTTCGGGGCTGACTGCGCGACATGCGACAAACTGCTTTGAAGTGTCCTTCCAGTCCACCTGCAGTGCATTCTGGTCCTACTGCTGGGCATACACCCTCATGTGGGTGTTTATAGCCGCAACGATAGCAAAAAGGGTCACTGTGAAGAAATGACATTGACGGTGCGGTCAACTTGTGAATGGCCTTGGATGCCGTTATCGATACCTTGACATTCCCCATGGCCTCCACCTGTTGTTCCAGCGCTGTTTCAGACCTGAGCAGCTTTAAAATCTCGTCCAGAGAGCACTTTTTCTGAAGCAAGAGTTTGCGAAATATCGGGGACTCGCCACCAGCAATAATTTGTGACCGCAGGGCCTCTTTATTTGAGTAATTGTTGAAATCACAGTGCTTCATTCTCACTCGCAGTCTCATGACAAATGTGTCCATCAACTCCACTTTTTGCTGTTTGGTGCTGTTAAAAACTTGACATTCATAATCCACATTGGTGTGTGGAGTGAAATAGTCAGTGAAGGCATCTCTGAGGCCCGTGTATGAGTCAGTGGTGCTGCCCGGAAGTCATCTACTATGTCTCTTACGTTCGGCCCAACTGCTAGGTGTAGGAGGTCATTCTTCTTTTCATCCCTTAGAGGGCCAATTGCTCTCACATATACTTTGAAATCTCGCATCCACCTTTTCCGTCTGTGCCCGAGGGTGCCGGTCTCACTTAAGTCAAACTGGTTTGGCAGCTGCACGACTATGTTGTCTTGCAGTTTTGAGGGTAGGCCCCCTTATAGCATATAAGGGGGCTATTGGGACCATTCTTTCCTGATAGAGACATTCAGCTATTGGGACCATTTTTCCCGATATAACTCACTGAAACAGACATCTAACTATTGGGACCAATTTTTTCCTGATAGAACGCACCAAAACAGGCAGATCTAAGATTGCTGTAACTACCGAGGCATACCATAAAAACTTTCAAAACAAGGGTGCGAGACAGATTGATGTTTGCACCAGGTATTTTTTGTCTGGGTAATTTCAAAGAACACAAGTTGTCGATAAATGTACATATGTGTTATTCTATTTGCACATTCAAAACATCTATTTGTTTTATTTATGTTATATTTTGGATCCTTTTCAAAATGCTCACGTTCAAGTTGTATTGTTTTGTTTAAAACACTATTAGTTTTGACTTGTATCTCAAAAAAGAAAAAACATTTTTTTGTATATATATGTAAGTGTTTGCTTCACTTATATCCACAGCCCCTTGTGTGTATGTGGGTTTTCTTCCTGGACTCTTTTTTTACTCATTTACTTTGGGATACACTCCATTAGTAAAATTGGTAAAGGTTCCCTGATATAACAAATATGTCTTGCTTTACTCAATGACAGTATCAGGATGAGCCCTCACCAGTAGCAGTATTATTTGTTCTGTACTAGTTTACTTCTTGCCCGAATCTGCTACTTCTCACCACAGGCATACCGAGTATTTGGGTGCCCCTTATAGCATAGGTGGAGGAGTGGCAGGTGCCCCCGCCTGCTCCTGATCTGACATGGCCACCCTATCTGGTTCAATTCATCAGCTTGGCTTGGGAAGAGATGTGTGTGCGCGGATCCCTGCTCCAGCAGTGGATGTGGACCACCTTCACTATTGAGCTTGTTCCAAGATGAACCACAGATTTTCACACTTGCACATGTGGACCTGTCCATTTCCAGCAACCCAGCCATCTCCTTCATGATGATAGAACAACGTGTCTTGACGTTTCCACCTTTGTTGTCACCATTCATTATTTTTGTTTTGTCTTGTCAGGTCTTCCTCCCCAGCCTCCTTACATATGGGGACGGCTGGTTCACACTTTCTAGGTGACGTAGCGCACCAGCGCTTCCTCGTCACAGGGATTATATTGGCACTGGAGTACTCCCGTGCCCCTGCGTCATTGCTTCCAGTGCACCCTGTACAATGCGTGCAGCACTCGCGGGCACACTGCGACGTTGTCGCCAATGTTGACTCTATCCGGAGTCGGAACAACAGCTCACTGCACCGTGCCAGCCTTAGACACAAGAAGGCGCGGACACAGAGCTGCAAGAGAACGTGTCTTTATTTCTGCATTCCCAACTCCCAACCGAACTCCTGGAAACTCACCCCCCTCCCTTTCCGCCCACCCTGCTCCCCATGCCTGTGGCTCCCGTCCACTCACGTGATGCACCCATGTGATGTGCTACACGGGACAATTTATTTACGCAGGCCATTGGAAGTGTTTGGTTGTGCATGCTGTTCATGGACTACATGTAAAGTATAGCTCATTCTTTCTTCCCCATGGACATTGTTGGCAAAGTTGGAGGAGCATGGCCCTCTTCAATTAATGTTAAGTGTCAATAGTGCATTGTGTGGCATTTTCACCGTAGGAAAAAAATATTCGATTTTGATTAATTCTGCTTAATTTTCAAGTTTTTGAGCTTTATCTGGGTTTTTGTACAAGGCAGTATTTTGTGTCTTTAATAATGAGCTTGTTTTAGAATGTGAATAACTCAATTGCCATTACAAATAATCCTCTTCTGTTAATTGCCAGCCACACATTTTTACTGGAATCATTTCGGATTTAATTGATGGAATTATTCTGTATTTTCACTTTAGAAAACAATTCTTGAACCAAATTCCCGCTGCCCTTTTTGAGGGATGTATTTTCAATTGCAATGCTGAAAAACATTGACCCTGCTCCACTCTTCTGAGTGGGTGAGGTGGCCCAGTCACATTCTCCTCACGACCAGATCCAAAGCCACATCAAACCAGATCCACATAAAAATCGCATCACACCCACATTACATCCATATCAATCCCAGCCAAATCCCCAAAGATATCTACATTACAGATATAATCTCATCACAAGCGCAATCGGATGACAAGCACATCCACAATCACTTCTTCATCATAACGACAACCACATCAAAACCTCAAGCATGTCCTTACATCCACAAGACAACCACTTCTGCATTACTTGAACATGTCCTCGGGCCACACAGTTACCCAGTCCACAGAGAGAGGGCTTAAGGGCATGCATGAGGCCTCCTCAGGGCACGTGATACCGGCCAGGTACAGCCCCCATGTTGTACCAATGCCTCTTCTTTTTGCTAGTGCTCTCTGAACCATTGGGGTTCTCGAGGCTCTGCGGCATGTTTCAGTGGTTTACGCACTGTGAAGGAAATACAAACACAGCAAGTAATGATCAGATATGCACCAGTGTGCCAGCCTGCTTTGCTCAGCAGAGCAGAAAAACCCTATGTTCTCTTGTAGGCTGCGCATAACACCAGGTGAAAGGCGAGAACAATTTGAGTCCGGGTGGAATGCAGTTAAGGTGTGAAGGGTTGTTTACCTTTCACTTGAACTCTTAATTCTCCAGCCAAACTGCAGAGGAGCACACCTCAAATCTGGACGGGGTAGGTCTGGTTAAGGGTGTGGTAAGATCTCTCTGTTTTGTTACCAAGTGCATCTTTGCTGGAATGTTAATATGAAATGCTGTGTTTTCAAGCACAGCTTCCTTCCGCTTTGATAGGGGGAGGGGTGGAAACCAATGCCTGGAAACACTTGTGTGTAGGCGCCATACAAATGTCCAATAAATATAAACAAATCCTTCTCCAGCACACACACTTCTGGTGCATTTCAAGGCTCTACCTCTTCCACCCTTGTGTTTTTATCACCTTCCCAATTTTGATTTAGAAACCATAAGCCAGTTTTGATGGTTTTGGTGGAGTTTTGCTAATTTTTTGTTTTATTTATCTGTTAAGTTATTACGGCCCCTTCATTGTGAGTATGTTTGTATGTGTGTGCATCTGCTGTGAGATGTCATGCAATATTGGTCTGTTAAGTTGCATGGGCTTCATTACACGTTTTGCGGGGACGTAAAAAAGTGGCTGCAATTCCGCCACTTAAGGAATTTGGGAATTACTGCAATTTTTACCACACTGCCAAATTCAGAATTAACGGTTGAAGTGGAGGATTCACCTGCAGCAACATGCGGGGCTAAATCCTCCACTTTAATGCCAAAAATCTGCTGCATTACTGTGGCGGAAATCACTGCACCCACAGTATTTCCACCAAAATCCCCATGGAGTCCAAGAATTGGGATTTACACAACCTTCCATGACTCGCAATCCCGTGGTATACCCACAGGATCGAGTGGTGGTAACGGTAAACAAGTTTGGCAGATTTACTGCCGAATTACCACCAGAGAATAGTAATGAGGCTTTATATATTTTGTCTCCAAATGCCCCTTTGCTGGAAGAATTAACATGAAAGTGTGTTTTCCATGCTTACCTTCAATTTGCTTTTGTGCGTAGTAACCCCCCCTTCTCCATCACCACACACCTGGTGGATTTCCACTTTCTCCCTCACTGCTCCTATTCCACCTTTGGGTTTATTACCTTCTCAATTTCACTTTTTAAACAAAACAACTTCCATTTTTAATTTAGTTGTACCCATTTAAAAAAAGAAATTATTTCTTAATTGATTCAACCCACCAACATCCTAATCTTTTGGGTTATTTTACTGATTTTGTTCTACTAGCATGCAATGATGCATCATATTACATCATGAGGTATTAAGTCACGTCTTGTTATGTCAATTCGCATTAGTGTCATGTCGCTTTGCACAAGGCCGGCAAGTGCTGTGAAGCAGCTGGAAGCTGGCATGTAGCACTCCACAAAGTCCAAAATAAATAAATAATAATGCATGTTAGCCGCACCCAGTGCACGAAAAAAGTTCTGGAGCTCATGTATGGCACCGAAACAGCGTGTGTATATCGGGGAATTGACTGGGACAAAATAGAGTCAATTCTCTGGAAGAAAGCCTTAAAACTTTCAAATTGTTTGCCAATCGCTGCACTGCGTCTTGAGCTGGGTTTGAGTTCTCTGACCTACATTCTGAAATGAAAGATACTAACTCAGTACAGGCGATTATTAGATTCTCCGGTGGATAGTCTGTCCAATGATTTGAGTGCTACCCTGGAAAGGGGCAATTGTGCGCCTATGATTGCTTTTGTGAAGGCAGCAGATTGTATTCTGGATGAGTGTGGGGCGAATGGTGAACTGCTGGTTGCTAACCCAGGGCAGGTAAAGAAAAAGCTCCGAGAACTCGATTGGTGCATAACAATTGATAAGGTCAACACGTTTAAATTGTATATGTCTTTCGCTATGTGCTAAACCACTGGGATACCTGCCGCTCTATTTGAGACGATTTCCTAACCGTGTTGGCGGGAGCAATTTCTCAGATTAGGATGAAATCTCCTACCCATGGGTGAAATTAAGCGGGTCAGGTCTGAGGGTGATAATGAGGACCTGGGTAATTGTCTAATGTGCAAGACTTCAAATATCTTACAGACCTGTGAGCACATTCTTGTAGAATGTGAGGCGCTACATGCACAGCGGCTGGATTTAGTTAATAGATTCTTTTGGAACCTTGACCTTGTGGGTGATGATGAGCTCTTCCGGAGGCTGACTAGCGGGGAAGAAACGCTGCTTACTCTAGCAGCGTTAAAATGACTTGCTTTTGTAGGAATTGTTAAAACTCCCTGATTGTCTCCTGTGGATTCACTGATAATTTGCACATTGATTGATTATATGTTTGTACATGTGGAAGTTTTAATTAATGAAGATGAAATGAGATATGAATTGTTTTAAATCCCCCCTTTTTTGCTTTTCTTTTTATACTATATTTGTAGTTGTCTGTATTTTTTATGTTTTAAGATTTATTGGAGAGTAATACATGTTAACTGTGATCGTTTGGAGCGGTTGGGGTCGGTGCTCCTCTACTTTTTTTTATTTCATTTTACCATTCCTATTCTTTTATTTTAAAAAGAAACCATTGGTTTTGTTTTAAAATAAAAGTGTAGGAAGAAGTTGAAACTTGCACTTCAGTGCATTGCACAGAACATTCCTTTAAACAGAAGGTGCATTGGTTTGGCTGTTTGTATTGCTCGTGGGAGGGGGCTTGGCGATGAGGTTTGTGGGGAGAAGGGGCAGGCCAGCAGGGAACATAGTTCCACTACTTCTTTTTTTCGTACTCTTCGACCACTGAAAGGGGTACCAGATTGTCATTCTTCCTGGCCATACATAATGGACAGTTACCCTCCTAAAGTGTTGTCCGTAAGCAAATATTTCCTTTGACTTAGCTTTCCTTTTGACGTGCACTATTTTACAACCTTACCTCAGAATACATTTTTCTGCATCCCTTGGACGAGTCTAATGAAATGGGCCACGCCTTACTACATCCGCTAAGATAACAGTGGACAGCACAAGAGCAGCCCACAGAAGCAGCGCCAACATGACGCACTGACGTCACAGAGCTTTCACACTTCACACAATTCGCTTGAGTAAATCTGCCCCAGTGGAGAGGAAGTGCACTTGGGTGGTTTTCCCTTTCTCATCACTATTCCCTCTCTCCCACTATGTTCCCCACCTCCACCTTCCTTAAATAGGCCAATCGTTGGATCTGTCACTTCTGACAGGTGGCCTGCCCAGCCACAGATGTTATCCCTGAAGTTTGCAGGAGGTGCCTAAAAACCCTACTTGCAAACTATGGCCCCTGCACTTCAAGGGCTTATCGAGCACATCTCAGGCCATCACACATCTATGTTTCCACTAATTCTAGTACTTCCTTTCAAGGTACCATACGGTGCCATGAGCACAAGATTTCTTAGTTTTCCTCCTTTGTGATCATCTCTCTCTTTGATCCATTATCTACAATGACAAGAACTACACTCCTTAAACAACTACAGTCCCTTTAACTCCACCCCATCATAAGTTTGTTAGTCCTGTGTGTTCCTCTCCTATTAGAGCTTCTTGATATTCGCTTTCCTCCTTTTTCCTCTCTTCTTCCTCCATAGACTACGGTCTGGTTCCCCAGGCAGGGGCACAATATGCCAATTGTGCAAAAAATGTATGTGCTGTAAAACCACTACTGGCTGATTGGTGCAGTATAAAAGCTTAGCAACATAACATCACATAAGCTGCAAAATTAAAAAGTCTAGCCCAGAATGAACAGATTCATGCATGTTTAGTTCTTCTGTGTGCCTTGTAATGCACATCACAATCGTCAGTGCCACGTAGATATTCAACCATTTTGCTGGACTCATTAGGAAAAGCGTGTTTATGCTTGTTCTTTAGAATTCATTGCATTGCAATAGGTCAATATATTGGACAGCACAGGCACTCTTGTTTTTTAAATGAGGCGATATGACCTGAAGCAGTGCCGGTACAAAGTGTGGGTGCTAAAGGCATGTTAACTGTGGCGTTGGCCCTTTAAGGGCGCGCACGCGACGGGGTGACGTTCACTCCGTCACGTGCGCAGTTAAATAAAAGGGGCGTGTCCGGTGGGGACACAACCACCGGGGAGCCCACACGAGAAACATCTCTGTCTCCGTGTCTCTGTGTCACAGGGGGTAGGGGGCTCACGAACACCGCCAACAGTGGCGACGAGTGCCGGGATCACTCCCTGGGACAGGCGGAGATACTCGCTCGTTGCGTAGATGATCCTACGTGAGCGCTTCAGCAAATTCTTACCGCGGAGAGGGGAGAGACGCACGCGGCCAGCGGCCATTTTGATGAATAGGCCTCGGATACTCACGGCTTCATAACGAAGCGGCGGTGAGCCATCCGGACATAATTTTTGGACAATCCAGCGGCGGATAGCCACTGGAAACAGCACGTGTCAATTTTAAAATGAATCATTGACATTTTCACTGTTTTTCACCAAGTGGATGGGTGAGACTCCATTGGAAGCCTGCTGAATACACTTGGGGTCTCCCCCCCTGCTCAATTTTTGGACGCTTCATTGTCCTGCCTGCTGGCTGGAGCGGTACATCCACGACGGGCACAGCTGGAGAGAGGCAGAATTTAGACCGTGTCAGGAGGCTGCCTGCTGGTGGTGAGTTGCGGCCCCATTAATCATATCATCTGGGGTGCCTGTGCGCTATCCACCATGAGCCAAGCTGCTGCTGCTGCTGCTCCTGCTGCTCCTGCAGCTCAGCCTCCGCCCGCCCTCCCGCTGAAACCACCTGGGTCCCTACAGCCAATGCCTGAGTTTGATATCTCGAGCGCTCCATCAAGCCTGGGACAGAGTTTGAAGATGTGGATGGATAGACTCGAGATGTACTTCAGGGCCACGATGGAGACGAGCGACGACAGTAAGATGGCCACTCTCCTGTACTCTGCTGGCCCGGCAGTGCATGAGATTTTTCTGTCCCTGCAACCAGCGGATGGGTCGTTTGCGGCGGCAAAGGATGCACTCCATAATCATTTTCTGCCAATGGCCAATGCAGATTATGAACGTTTTCTCATGGGGACGGCTCGACAAAAGGATGACGAGACTCTAGATGTGTTCTATGGGCGGCTGCGGAGACTGGCGGCGCCATGTGCGTGGAACGACCCTGAAGTCATGATTCGCAATCAACTCATTCAGGGGTGCGCCTGTGGGAAACTGCGGCGCCAGATATTGCGCGAGCCGGGCATCACCCTTCCCCGCATCTTAGAACTGGGAAGATACCACAAAGTGTCTGAACTGCGGGCGACCAGAATGGAAGCTAGTGCCCGCCCAGGCAAGGTGGAGGAAGTCTGCGCAGTCGGAAGAGGCCGTGGAGCGAGGCGCTCCATGAACACCCAGGGCCCGCGCCTGCCAGGGACAACCTCCTCGTGCCCAAAGTGCGGGTACGACCTCCCGCACCCGGCTGAATGCCCTGCGACTGTGGTGAAGTGTGGTAGGTGCGCAGGCGTGGACCATTTCGCCAGGATGTGCCGTTCTGCTGCTCCTAAGGTAGTGCCAAAGGGTCTGTTCGAGCCGGTTTCTTCCGCCCCCAGAGGGCGTCCAACGTTGCTCAAGCGGACCAGGGTGACGAAGGGGCCCCTCAGGAGGGGGATGAGGAGGAAGAGAATGATGAAAACATTTTCTTTGTGTCCAGTGTGAGCATGCTGAAATCCTGCTCCAAGAGGCAGCCCAGATGCAGTGTGCTGGTCAATGGGGACTCTACACCAATGCTAGTGGACACCGGTGCATCCGTGAATGTGATGGCCAGACAGCACTATGACACCATGCAGATCCGGCCCACGCTGACCGCGCCAAGGGCACACATTTTCGCTTTCGGGGGCGACCAGCCCATTCCCTTGGACGGCGTGTTTGTGGCTGAAGTTCAATATGGCGACTCACATATACGGGCCAGGTTCTATGTCACGCCGGTGAGCAACAACACACTGCTGTGCTGCGGCTGAAGCTCTGGGCATTGTAACATTCCCCTATTTGGTGTACCTAGACGACATTCAGGTGCTCCTGGCCAAACACAGCTCTCTGTTCGAAGGCATTGGACAGTTGGTGGGTGAGCTGGTCCGGCTCCACATCGATGAGTCGATCCAACCAGTGGCGCTGAAGCACCGGCGAGTTCCTTTTCATCTCAGGGATCTGGTGGATCGAGAGCTGGACAATCTCGTAGGGCTGGACATTATTGAAAAGGTTGAAGGCCCCACCCCATGGGTGTCTCCCATTGTCATCGCACGCAAGCTCAAACAGCCCGACGCGGTGAGGATCTGCGTAGACATGCGACTCCCCAACAAGGCCATAAAGAGAGAACGGCACTTGACCCCTACCATCGATGACATTATAGCGGAAATGCAAGGGGCGAGGTTCTTTTCCAAACTGGATCTGAGAGCAGGCTATAATCAGGTGGTCCTGCACCCTGAGTCCCGCTACATCACAACGTTTACGACTCATCGAGGTCGTTACCGATATAAGAGGTTGAGCTTTGGGGTGTCTTCCGCGGCGGAGGTGTTCCAGAACATCATAAGAGGAGCACTGGCTGATCTGGATGGAGTCCTTAACATCAGCGACGACATCCTGGTGTACGCCAGGTCAGAGATGGAGCATCTGGCACGCCTGTCCAAGACCTTTGAGCGCCTTCGCTCGCTCGGACTCACCCTACACAAGGACAAGTTCGAGTTCCTGAAAACAACGATCAAGTTTTTCCGATCCGTATTTAAGGCGGATGGGGTGTCGCCTGACCCCCGAAAAGTGAGGGACATAAAGGAGGCGCGTCCGCCAGAAAATGTTGCGGAGGTGAGGAGCTTTTTGGGCATGGTCACTTACTGTGGCCGGTTCATCAGGAATCTGGCGTCCCGCTCAGAGCCGCTGAGATCTCTGACGAAGAAAGATACCGTCTGGCAGTGGGGCCCCCTTGAGCAGGCGGCATTCGATGATACCAGGAGTGCCTTGGCGGCGGACGACACCATGGCGTTCTTCGATCCGAGCCTGCAGACAGAGATCGTAGTGGATGCCAGCCCCTATGGCCTGGGGGCAGTGCTTACCCAAGTGGGGAGTGACCAGGAGATTCGACCCATAGCATACGCCAGCAAGGCGCTCTCGGGCACCGAGCAAAGATACTCCCAGATTGAGAGGGAAGCCCTGGCGGTGCTGTGGGGTTGCAGACATTTTCGCCTCTACATCCTGGGGCGCCCCGTGACTGTGGTCACGGACCACAAACCGCTGGTGCCGATCATGGCGGGCTCATCATCCCGTCCACCAGTGAGAATAGAGCGCTGGATGCTCGCCCTGCTCAAGTATGGAGTGTCGCTGACATATCGTCCAGGGGCTAACAACGCGGCGGACTACCTCTCTCGACACCCAAGAGGGGACTCGCAGGAGTCGACATCGGCTGAAGAGGCCGACGAACATGTCCGCCTGGTCGTGGAAACGGCCACCCCAAACTCCATGCAGGTGGAGGAGCTGGAGCTTGCGTCGAAGAGCGACGAGTGTTTTGCCATCCTGAGGGAAGCAATGCAGCGGGGTGCCTGGAAGACGGTGCTGGAAGCGGTAGAACGAAGGACATGTGAAGCCAGAGTGGCTCTGGAGCAGTTGTGGCGAGTGAGAGAAGAACTGACATTCTCGGAGTCGGGGCTGCTACTAAGGGGTGAGAGGATCATGGTGCCCCAGGCCAAAGTTGCACAGGTCATCGCCCTGGCGCACCAGGGCCACCAAGGGGCGCCCAAGACAAAAGCTCGCCTCCGACAGAAGGTGTGGTTCCCGGAGCTCGAGCGGAAGGTGGAAGCATTTGTGGCATCGTGCTTCTGGTGCCAGGCTGCGGCACCGGCCCAGCGGGAACCGTCCATTGAAACAATGCCAAGAGGGACTAGGCCATGGGAAGTGGTGCACGCAGACTCCGGGTCCACGTCGAGAGGCACTCACTTCCTAGTTGTGGTGGACGAGTGGTCTCGATACCCGGAGGTCGAGTTCATAGAGTCTGTCGCATTTGAGAATGTGGTGGAGGCGCTGGAGAAGATTTTCGCCACCCATGGCCTGCCCTCCGTGCTGTGCTCCGACAACGGGGCACCATTCCAAGGCGAGAGTTTCGCTGAGCTCATGAAGGAGTATGGCATTCAGCACCGGCGGGTAACCCCACTTTGTCCCCGGGCCAACGGTGAAGCAGAGCGCATGATGCGCACCCTTAACAAAGTCTTCAGGATTGCCCACGGAAAAGGCAAGTGTTTGCAGAGGGCACTGTATGTCTTCCTGCGGGGATATCGGACCACACCCCACTCCTCAACGGGTGTAGCACCGGCAGAGGCTCTCTTCCAAAGATGCCCGAGAGACGTTATACCGGAGGTGGGGGACAGGGACCCCGCCGTCATTGACAATGAACAGGTCGAGGAGGACAGACGAACAAGGACGCAGATGGAAAACATCCGGAGAGTCCTGAGACCCCCACACATCGCGTTGGGGGATGAGGTGCTGGTGAGGAATCGCCACCCACAAGGCAAGCTATCCCTCACGTATGAACCTGCCCCCCTGGATGTCGTGGCGGTGAAGGGCTCTATGGTGACAGCCTCTGATGGAACGTCGTCCGTGACCAGGAATGCCTCCTTCTTCAGGAGAATCGGCGACCCGAGAGTGGACAGCCCGGACAACCGAGAGGGTGAGGATGCATTAGATGAAGGTGGGGGTGAAAGCCCCGCCGTGGACTCTCCTGCTCGGGGCAGACCAGGTCAAGAGACACCGGCCAGGGACGTTGGCAGGAGGTACCCACTGAGAACAGGGCGTGGGAATCCTGCCCGTCTCACAGACTATGTAACGGACTGAGCTGGGGAGGCTGACCTGGGGACATGGTCAGGCCGTGACAGGCACCCTCGGGGGATCCAGGGTGGCTGTTAATAAATGGGGGTTTTGTTGTGTGCAAAGTTGCATGCTTTACAAATGTGTGATAGTTAGTCCCTCCTGTTTCCAATTTGTTGTTATGGAAAAGGAGGAGTGTGGCGTTGGCCCTTGAAGGGCGCGCACGCAACGGGGTGACGTTCACTCCGTCGCTTGCGCAGTTAAATAAACGGGGCATGTCCGGTGGCGACACAACCATCGGGGAGCCCACACGAGAAACATCTCTGTCTCAAGGGGGGTGGAGGGCTCACGGACAGCGGAGTCCGGACACCGCCAACATTAACATTATTTTTTTAAGGAAAACTCTGCTGGGACAGGAGTCTGTCTTCAGTGTCCGACATAGCGTCGCAATACGGAGTAAAGGTATGTTTTTTTCTTTCTTTTAAAAAACTGTTAACATCGTCTTTAGCACCTGCGTGTAGTTACTGGTGGGTTTGAAAGGCGATATGGGGAGGGGTGGGAGGGGTCAAGGACGGCTCAGGGCGAGCAGCACAAGGCCGAGGGGAACTCTGAATGCAGGCTTATACGAAAGGGTTCAGCCCACGTTCCAAGCTCGCTGATTGGCTGGCACCCCCTCCCAGGGTGCTAAAAGGGCTTGTCACTGATAGGCAAGAAATGTTACGGCCCATATGGACTCTATTCAATGAGTCCTTGAAAGCACACGCTCTTGTGGAAGTGAGGGGAAACTGCAGAGCAGATATTTCCCCTGTCTAGGAAGATTGTTTACTCAGTTCTGAACAGTGCTGCAGGTGTTGTAGACTGCAATTTCACTGTGCCAGCTCTGCACTTGGCTAGTTTCTTGCTATGGTGGATGGGTGGAAGCACACATTTTCAGCAGGTGGGAAGTACAGCGATGTGTGTCTTTCCAGTTGTTATGGGGCACACCTGCGGCAACAGCAAAGTAAAACGCGCGACTAACCAGGGTTTTCTATGGGGAAACGATGAGGTGTATGTCTTCCACTGTAGACTCTTGCCAGTAGCATACATCTCATACAGAGATAAAGGAGGGCCCTCAAACCCCCAAGCATGAAAGGTTTTGCATGCCTTAAATTCCAGTTCATCTCTACCCGTAAGTGGAGTTTCTGGTAAAAAAAAAGAAAATGCAGTGTCAGCAGTGTTAAGTAACACAATAACACAAACAGAAGATTCTTCTTGCACATCCTCCTTCTGTTCTTAGTGTTCTTTTTCCTAAATTGAGAAAAAACATTCTCCATTCGATAATTCGATAAAACCCTGAACAACATTGCAGCAAGAGCCTTCCCCTGAAAAGACCTTCCAAACCACCCTTTCACACATCAAAATGGAGGACTTACTGGACTGAACAAGTCCTACCTCAATGTTCATGGATTATTTGTAAACCTTTCTCTACTCAACCCTGAACATAATTTAGTATCTAAATGATGTGATTCTGTAAAAATCACATAATTTATGTGCGAATCTCACAGATAATATGATCACATCATATATTATGTGTTCGAATTAGAATCTAACGCCCACGTTTCTTATATAGTAGATGGATTTCCCGCTAGACCGTGTAAAGGAGGTCAGAATTCAGGAGGGACAATCTGACACTTCTCCTGGTAGGAGGAGATGTCAATGCCAAGGTCCGTTCTAGCTGGACGAGCCATATTCATAATCAGAGGCAGCCCCCCACCCAGTGCTAGCTCTTAGAAATTAGACTGAGAAGGACAGCTCCTACTAAACATTGAGGTTAACCATTCATTGAGAATATTAAATGGGCGGTCCTGAATGGGTGTCTCGAGAAGGGGCAGAGTGTTGTGATGTTTATTACAATAGTTATCAGTACACTGTGCTGAAACTATGATGTACATAAGTTCTGTAACCATGACAGCATGTTCGTGTATGGTTCCAGAATGTTGATGGAACCATACACGAAGATGCCTGAAGAGATGAAGGTTGGCCTCCATGGGGGTTTCTCCCAATAAAACCAGGATGTATATAATTCAATCATATAGTATGACTAAGTGTCTATCATACTCCCTAACAATTGGCGACGAGGACTCCGCGGGAGGGAGCCCCCAGAAGCAGTGAAAAACAAGTCTGCTGACTCTACCAACTGCGTCAAAGATATGGTGAAGCAGCAGAACCCACGGAAATATTATGACTGCTTCAAGGCAAGTGGGCGAAAGTAGCGGCGCGAATCGCACGCATTAGGAGAAAAACAAGCAAATATTTGTGCTTATGTTAGCTTGGCATCATTTGAACGCTGCGCGAGGCCGACTCTGAGAGAACGCAAGAGGAAAGCACCTATGTGCGTGGTTTGCGTGCCGCCATTTTGAGGGATACAACGTTTTCACCACACCGGCAAACGCTACGCGAAAGGCCGTCAATGCGCGTATCATGATAAGGATGAGGGAGATGATGTATATACTGGCCTGCGTGCGTTCTACGAGTGAACTATAGCCCTCAGCTGTTCATACGAAGTGAATATGAATGCGCCCTAAGTGGATGCAACGAAGTGCAACAGCTGATCGAATTGAACAAATGTAAAGCACGCTTGAATCAGAACACACGCATATTAGTGTTGCAACGTTAGGATTGCCAGAGTTACACATGAACTGCATTAAAGACATAAATACTGAAATAAAAGTTGGCATGATGGCACCGAGTTTCAAGGATTGAAAGTTGATACAGTTGCCAGACAACTTGAAATATACAGACAATATTGAACTGAACAAGAAGATTTTGTGACAGTCACATGAGTACACAAATAGTTGTGTTGCCAATAAGGAATGATGCAGAACATAGCGGCTCCTATGAAATTTTTGACACTACCTGGGGATCCGGTGTGTCCTTGGGAACAGTGGCAGGACAATTTTCAAGTATACTTGAGAGCGATAGGAGGGTCCAAGTTTAATGATGATTTAAAGGAGGCCACGCTGCTCAACCGCATAGGTGCAGAGGCACTCAGGATCTTCAGGAACTTAACAGAATTGGATCACACGGATGTAGTTCTGGGTGGTGAATCCTCAAGTGGAGCCAGAAAATATGATGTGGCAATCACTAAACTGAATAAGCACTTTGGAAATAAAACCAACATTGTGTTGGACCATGTTATAGATTCTTTTCAAGGAAACAGAATAAGGGCGAAAGCATCGATGCCTACATAGCTGCTTTGAGAGGTCTATTGGCTACGTGTATCTTCACAGGAGTGGCGGAGGAATACTTGAGAGATCAACTGGTTCTGCATGTGGCAGATCCTCGCATACAACAGCGTTTGTGGCAGGCAAAAAACCCTACATTGGATCAAGCAATTGAAATAGCTAGGTCCATAGAACTTGGTGAGAAATGCATGAAGGAGGTTCAGAACAAGATGGAGAATGCAGACATAAAGTCAGTTAGAGAAACAATGGATGGACAATATGGTAGTGAAGAGGATTTGATTGCTATTGTCAAAGGAATAGTCAAGTCTGACAATGATGCTGGATCTAGACAGGGAAGAGACAGTGCATACAGAACGACCAACAAGTGTTTCAAATGTGGTGGGTTTAGACATATGAATGTAGAGAAGGACTGTCCTGCTGTATCAGCTGAATGCTATAAGTGTGGACTAATAGGTCACTTTAGTAAAGTGTGTCGCAACAACAGAGGCAGAGGCAGATTCAATGCCCGACATGTGAGAAATAATGGTCGATATGGCAGCAGAAGAAGTGCTGCCATGACAAGCATAAAGGCTTTAGATGAAATTGGTGGTCCAAGTAGTCTATTAGCGATCACAGACAGATTTGAAGAGGAAGTACAGATACTTGCCTTCACACCAAATGAGAGTGGTTTGGGCCTGTGGGTGCCAATGGAAATAGATGGGATAACGTTGCAAGTTATGGTGGACACAGGTTCTCCATATACTATGGTGGATGTGGACACATATGTGAACATACTAAAAAAAAAAGGAAGAATTGCAATTGACCAAGATTAAAGCGACTGGATATGGTAAGACTCCCATCAATATAGTTGGGTAGGCTTGGGTACATTTAAATTTCGAAGGAAGGAAGACATACTGCAGATTGTATGTTGCTGAAAATGGATTTTCCATAGTTGGATGGTGGGAACAAGCATCATTGAAGATCCGCATACATCCAGGTGAGAGTGTGCCTATTCTTTGCATTAATGGAGATAGCTGTAGTACATCGGAGAATTTAGCCAAGAGTTTTCCTAAGGTCTTCAATGATAGCATTGGAATTCTTAAAGGTTTCAAGCATCGGATCATACTTAGAGGAGCAAATCCTGTGGTACATAAAGTAAGAAACATACCTATTGGCACTAGAGAAGCATTGAAAAGTGAACTAGAGAAATTGAGCATGCAGGACATCATTGAACCCATCGAAAGCTCTGAATGGTTATCCCCTATTGTTATTGTTAAAAAAACGACGGATCAATAAGAATGTGTGTCGACCTGAGAGATCTGAATGCCAACATCTGGGTGGACCGCCATCCACTACCAAATATAGGAGAAATGTTGACCACGATGAAGCCAGCAAAATTTTTCACGACACTTGACCTATCGTCGGCATATCACCAGGTAGTGTTAGACGAAGATTCCAGACATTTAACATCATTTATAACACCATTGGGGGCATTCATATATAAAAGGATGCCGTTTGGTTTGGCTTCTGCGGCTGCAGTATTTCAGAGATTAATGCATCACTTGTTTGATGTTCTTCAAGGGGTTCACTATTTCCAGGATGATATCCTGATATCCGCAATGTCTGAAGAAGAACATGATGCTAAGTTGTTAGGAGTGCTACAAGTTATACAACAGAAAGGCATGACACTCAAAATTGAGAAATGCAAGATAAAGAAAAACGAAGTAACATATTTAGGTCATCGCATAAATGCTGATGGTATAAAACCCAAAGAGTCATTGGTTAACACCATTCTCAGGATTCCTGATCCGTTAAATAAAGACCAACTCCGAAGTTTTTTAGGATTAACAGAATACTATTCAAAGTTCGTGGATCACTACGCTGATAGAACAGAACAAATGAGAAATCTGATGTGCAAAGGTATGAGATTTGATTGGTCTGAAGGATGCAAGAAGAAGTTTGAAACAATGAAGTCATTAATAAACAGAGCACCTGCGCTAAAAATGTTTGATTCAAGTGCCAAGACCAGAATATCAGTAGATGCCAGCAACATGGGCTTAGGGGGTGTGTTAGAGCAGATTCAAGATGGTGAGATAGTTCCCATTGCCTTTGCATCCAGGACATTGAGAGGAGCTGAGAAGAATTATTCGACTATTGAGAAGGAGGCTTTGGGAGTTAAATGGATTCTAGAACATTTCAAAAGTCTCATATGGGGCATACCAGTTGAAATCAGAACTGATCACAAGCCGCTTGTACATGTTTTGAATTCAAAGAATCCCCACATGACTTCTCCACGCATAAGGAGGTGGACGTTAATTATCATGCAATACAATATCAGTATAAAATACACCCCTGGAAAGACCAATGTAGTGGCTGATTGCTTTTCTCGTCTACCATGTAACTGTGACACGATTGAATGTGATGACAAAGGAGAACTGACAGATGATCAAAACATGGAGTGTATAATAGCACATATATACCCAAGCTTTTCAAAAGAAGATTGGATTGAGGCGAGAGAACAAGATCTTGAACAGAGATTGTTAAGAAAAGCTATTGAAAATGGATGGACAGATACCGAGGAGAATATCAAATCGTGGGAAAAGATAAAAGATGAATTATCAAGTGATAATACATGCGTATATCGAGGAGAGCGGATAATACCTCCAGTTAAGATGAGAGAGAAAATTATGAAAATAGCGCATGAAGGTCACGTAGGAAGAAACTTAACAAAAAGAAGAGTGAGAGAAGCTTATTGGTGGCCCAACATGTGGGGTGAATTGGAAGCTCTTGTTAGGGATTGCACAGCATGTGCAGTAAGCGATAAGAGCAAACAACGCACATCACACCATTACAACCAGTAGAGATTCCAAGTACCGTTTGGACTAAACTGGCAATTGATATAGCAGGACCATATGAAACTTTAGGACCGCAAAAAGTCTATTTCATTGTAATGGTTGACTATACATCCAAATGGGTGGAATGTGGAATCGTTGAGGAATCAATATCAGCGAGGAAAGTTACTAGGTTTTTGGAGGAAATCTTTAATAGAGAAGGGGAGCCTCTAGAAATAATATCTGACAATGGAGCTCAATTTATGTCACAAGAAATCCAGAAATTTCTTAAAGAAAGGGCCATCAAACATAACACAACAGCTTTGTACCATCCTATGGGGAACGGATTGATGGAGAGAATGAATCGTTTCATAAAAGGTATCATTCAATTAGCTATTGTCAACAACATACCATGGACAGAGACATTAAAGGAAGCACTTAACACGTATAAAGTTACACCTCATTCAGTGACTGAAGAAGAACCTTTCACTTTGATGAGAGGGAGAATAGCCACTAACAGATTCAGACCTGCATGGATAACAAAACAAAAAAACAAAGAAATAAATTTGGAAGAAATAGTTAACAGAGTAAGAAGAAATCAAGAAGAATACAAAAATGATTATGACAGACGGAAACATGTTCAAGAAAGCAAGTTTGAAAAAGGAGATTGGGTTAGAGTAATAGAACCCAAAAGAGTGATGAAAGGAGAGTCAAGATTTCGTCCTCCTCAGAAAATAATGGAGTGCTCTGGAAAATCGGTAATTCTAGAAGATGGAAAGAAGTGGTCATGTAATGATGTTATTTTGGCAAAGGAGGAGGAAGTTGTAAGAAACAAGAAAGAACAGTTGGCAAAGGGAGTAATGTTTAAAGACAAGTTCAATGACTTGGGATATATGAACAAAGCATTTGCTCAGGAGAACTTAACAAAAAATGGAATACATGAGAAAAAAGTAGAGAATGTTCAGTCATCTTCAAGAGCTAGGAAAAGAGCGTGGAATTATAATCAAGACTATGTATATTATTAAAGAGAAATTGGGACTGAGAACTACAGCAACACAAGGAAGCAAGAGCATCAAAAGATATGCAATTCTTTATAGGTATATCCTTTTCTTAAACATGGCATTAAGTCAAGATGTTATATATACATTAATTGTTATGAAATGTTAGTATTAACATATTTAAATTGTTAAACTTAGTTTGTTCAATTCATTATAGAAGGGAAGATGTTGTGATGTTTATTACAATAGTTATCAGTACACCGTGCTGAAACTATGATGTACATAAGTTCTGTAACCATGACAGCATGTTTGTGTATGGTTCCAGAATGTTGATGGAACCATACACGAAGATGCCTGAAGAGATGAAGGTTGGCCTCCATGGGGGCTACTCCCAATAAAACCAGAATTTATATAATTCAATCATATAGTATGACTAAGTGTCTATCATACTTCCTAACACAGAGGCCCAATCACAAGCTCCATGTGCGGGATGGGGGCGGGCATGTCCTCAGACCAGGAAGCGCTCTGTGGGGAGGGGGCTGCGGGGAGCAGCGGGCAAGCGCAGAAAGCACACAAAGAGAAAATAAAATAATGCTCAAAATAGATCCTGGGCTGGGACACACTTACCCCCTGGCCAGGCACTGCAGAAAGGGGCTCTGGCAGGTGCCCAATCACAAGCTGCGTGGGTTGGATGGGTGGCGGGCATGTCCTCAAACCAGTAAGCACACTGCAGGGGGGTGCAGGGAGCAGGGGGCAAGTAAGGGATGTGCACAAAGAAAGAAAAATAATGTTCAAAATGGATCCGGTGCTGGCAGTGGAGAAACTTTGCTGAAAATGTTGTGGGGGACATGACCTCTGAAGAAAAGGTGCCCCATTCAAATCAATGGGGACAAAATAGTGTTCCATGAAAGTTGGGGGGGACAAACACCCCCGCCCCCCTAAAATTACGCCCATGGGTGCTGGGAAACACTTATCTCAGGCCATGGAGTCACAAGCTATAAGATAACATGTGTCTGTAGATCAATGCAGAACAGTTAATCTATCATGCAGCAACACCTATGGGGACTAGCCCACCTACTTAGGTCTGTTTTAACACTCATACAACATGGCATAAGGAAACAGCGCAACTCGCTAACTCAAGGATTCATTCAAAATATTTGTGTGACATGTGTGTGTTATTTGCCTTGAAAAAGCCCAGGAAACTGATGGCCATGCAGTTGGCAAATTTTCGTTAACTGCTTGTAATCTGCAAGCAAATTACTCTTTAAACTACACCTATCACAGGAGTTCATGTATAGGCAAATGTTATCTTATAGCTTGTGACTCCATTCATCTATTACAGAAGTTGATGTATACACTTCAGGATGTCACTTACTAACAATCTCACGAATAAGTGACGAGTTTCAAGTGAGAATAAGTAACCTATGTTACTTTGTGAGGTCAATAAACCAACTTAACTCAACTTAATGTACCTATCATAATTTATTTTCCTTTCGGAGCGGCTGCATAAGGGTGGGCATCCACTGCACTTACTAGTTTGTTCGTAGCATTTTTTGGTTGTATGCTACTCACTTGGCCCATACAACCGCTCTTTTCCTACACACTTATTTTTATAGTGTGTTCCCTCCTCCCTCTTTAGGGGTATTCTTGGTCTACATATGTGGTTTTGATTTGGTGAGGGCTGTGATTGGCTCTCCTCCATCAGTTCACCGGAGGTCGTTTTGGGCTGAAGAGGCTGGAGCAAGATCATCATTGGCATGACCATCATTTAGAGTTTTAGCCTTTCTCCCTTGACCCTCCTGGCTGTAGCCTGTAACTGACTACCTGAAATAAGCTGTTATAAGAAACACTGATACATGAGAGCTTTTTGCGTGAGAGTCATCACCACGTGCTACATTTTGTAAACCCAACACTATGTTGCCACCTCCTCCTCTTAACGCTCAATCTGGTGTTGCCACCTACTCCTGCTCCTTCCCACCCTCTGATGCCACTGCCTTCTCCTTGAACCTCTCAGCTCTCACCAACTCCCCCTGCTCTCAACTGCATCAACCTCTCCACTGTCTCTCCAGCCTCAGATCTTTCCACCAGTCTTCAACCTTCTCCAAATGTGAGCCTCCTGCTCTTGCAACCTACACTTCCTGGCTGAGGTGTGGCACTTCTATAGAGTTTTCTCTCCTCTCCCTGGGTGGGTATTCTTGGTCTGCACATGTGGCTTTCATTAGGTGAGGGCTGTGTTATGCTATCCTCCCTGAGTGCACCGGATGTCATTTTTGGCTCAAGAGGCTAAATCAAGACTACAATTGGCCTGTCCATCTTCTTCGGTGTTAGCCTTTCTCTCCCGACCCTCCTGGCAGCAGCCAGTCATGTGCAGAGGTATTTGGTGTGTCCAGCATGTGGGTTAAAGGTTGGGATACACATGGGTAAGCTTTAAGAACACTGTGTTTCACCGAGCGTGCAGGTGAATGGTAACACATTATTCCCAGCTTGAGAATCTCCCGCCGGGTAACGATGGCCCTCAAATGCTTCCTCCTGCACTGAATTCTCAGCATCTAGGAAATCACAAACTTTGCAATATTCTGTTCGTGGAATCACAGATTTCACCAGGAGTCTCTTGAAAAAGAGACATTTAATGGACTGGCTGAAATTGCAGTAGTAGCAAAACACTTGGTACCAATATTGAGGGCAGAGAAACCAGTTCCCTTAAAGGGAAAGCTTTCCTTTTTGGATCCATTCAGGAAGAGCTTGAGGCTCTCTCAGGTGGAGAGGTGGTGCAACAATAGTATCTGTGTGAGTCACACAAAGGTTTTAGACAGGGCCACAGCTTTCAGGAATGAGCTGCCATAATGGGCTAGTGGGGTGGGGAAGTTCTGAACCCCCAGTGTTGACCTGCGGTGCAGCAATGTCAATGTCCCCTGCCATGTCACTAGGACCAAGGTGGGGTGATCAGAGGGTCCCTGGCATACCACCCTCTGACCCAACATCCACTGGATTGGGGTGGGTTCTGGCTCTTGAGACACCACCTTGTTGGTGCCCAGAACCAGGCAGGGGAGTCCATCACAGTATATAAATCCAAGATGTGTGGCATGATAAGGCTACGGTGCAGGATATGGGGCATGAACCCTGTAAAGATAGAGGCAGTGGAAATAAGATTTTCAAAAGGGATTCTAATAGTGGCAGCATCAACTCCCAAACAATTGATTTATTTAAAGGCAGGAATGTCGTGAGTTGAAGAAGGGGCATCCCACTCACCCATCAAACTGTGGTATGCTTTCTTGACAAACCCAGCTGCCTCTCTAATCTACATAATAGACAACATGATAAAGTGAGAGATGGGGAAACTACATATATTGGTTGAAATGTACTGTAAAATGTATGTTACTAAGTCTGCTACTGCGCACTCTTGCCACTTGCATGGTCTCTTGGCACTCTGGCGGATGTGCAATGGAAGGAGGGTTGGGGTTATTAGTGGGATTCAGAGGGAGAAGAGCAAGAGAGCTTTGATGTGTGGTTGGCAGCTTCAGTTCGGAAAAACCGGTCACTTAGCGTTGGTGTGTTACCCGTCATGTGAGGTTGAGGTATGGCTGTGCCTGGTTTGGTTTCATATTGAGTGTTGTGAAGTGTGTGCGGTAGAGGTATGGTTGTGTTTAGTTCAGAGTTTGAGGGTGAGCATGCAGAATGGTGAGTTTTTAGGAGAGTTACTAACATTACAATATCATGACCGTGGCTGTGAACAGGTCAGTTCTCAATAGCTTGTGAAGCAGTTTCCTGTTGTGCAACAGGATTCCAAAAGGATCACCGAATCGGAAGCAGGATAAAGTTGACTGTAGTATTCAGACTGCTGCCATTGTTTCTTTTCCAGTGAAGTGGCGAAAAATGTGCTTCACAAAGATGCACATAATGGTGTCTTCCAGAAATGTGAAACTCAGACATTGGTTACTGCATTTGACAAACTTTCCATGGACTGTTATGTTATGTTAATATTACTTATAAAGTGCATGGTCGCCCAGAGGCATCTTGGCGCTAAGAGTGGGAGACTGAGGTTGAAACAACGAGCAGCAATATCTAGAATAGATGAGTTTTTACGGTCTTCATAAGCTAGCTAGTTAGTAGTTTTCCTAATAACAAGCGGGAGGTTGTTCCATAGGATAGCAGCAGCAGTGGAGAAAGTCTGTCCTCCAACCCGAACCCATTTAAAGATCGAGTCCACCAGGCGATTAAACGGACCGCAGACTGCGACTGGGAAGATAATGGGTGAACTTAGCTTGGACGTATTCAGCACTTTAATTGTGGAGGGCACGATGAACTATTCATAGGGCTTTGAAATCGACCCGCTGGGCCACCGGGAGCCAATGAAGGGCTCGGAGCACAGGAGAAATATGCACACCATAAGCTGTGCCAGTGGCAACACGAGCAGCTAAGTTCTGCAGACGTTGCAACCGCTGAATCAAACCATTGGGTTGAGCCAGGTACAGGGAGTTGCAGTAGTCAAATCATGATAGCACCATGGCAGCCACCACTGGAGAACGCAGTGGGTCCGGAATCATGGGTAACACCTTCCTTAGGATCTTAAGTGACCGGCTTGACATACCACAGTAACTTGCTTGTCCGTAGAGATTGATGCAGATAAAATTTTAACCAGGTTTTTAACCTTGTCAGTCGGCACAGGAAGAGAACCCAGGGATGATGGCCAGAAAGAGGACACCCAGAGAGTGGGATCAGGAGGACAACCCACCACCAACACCTCAGTTTTGTCTCCATTCAGTTTGAGCCAATTGAAGTTCATCCACTCTCCCACAGCCGCCAGACACCCTGCAAGCACAACTGTAGTTGAAAAGATTCTGCAGTAGCTACAAATACATCAGAAAACTGCTCTCATGATCTTCCAAGACATTAAGAATGGCTGGTTTGCATTTCCAATTCTCAGAACACTCGAGCTTTTGATATTCAGAGTTGGAAGGCTGTTCCCTCTCTGTAAAGACCCACACATTCTGGAGCCCTCTCCCACTGCTACGACCATCTGCACCTTATTGAGGTTCTGTTGCAGTTCAAAGGATTGACGGTAAAGAAACGCATTGCCTTTGCCTCTATGCCAACATAACACAGCATCAAGCAATATTGAAACCTTTTCATGGTGACTTCACAAACACATCATCCCAGGAGTAAGGTAAAGCAAACAAAGAGAGCTTACTGTGAGCGAAAATAGGCTGACCTTAAAAAAACAAAGAAAGGTCAAAACTTAACAACAGGCTCCCCAAGAAAAGGCCATCAGCAAGAGCATAGAACATACTTACATCTCGGGGATGTTATTGTTTTGCACATCCTGCTGTTTTCTTGTGTACAGTTCCTAGAAAAGATTAACAAGAAACACATTTCTGAAAACAATACACATATATGTGTGCTAACAAAACTCTTTAAACAGATAACTCTCATTATGCTAGGTTAAGAGACAAAATGGATGACTAGGTACAACACAAACAATGCAAAGCAACTCAGCCCATATTCGCATTTCTTGTATGTGAATGAAGTCTCTTGCTCTGCAAAAGTACATTTCGCAGTCTGTGTGGTCGTCTCACTTTTACCTGCTTCTCCTTCCACCCCACCTCCCTTTCTTGTGTAAACTATTCCGAATCTGTGACCGCCTGTATGAATTGTCCTCTTTAGATCACAATATTCTTCATAGAAATATATGCTGCTTATTTTTGAAGGTCAATAAGTACTTCTTTGGAAGTACTGCTCACAAATCCTACAGTCTAAATGAACAATTCATATGAGGTTTGTCGAGTAATCAATTTTAAGTAATCTGACCAAACAAAAAACTCTACACTAATTTCTCTGGATTATCTGCCACATTTTAAAACAGTGGGCCTCATTACAAGTACCGCTGTTCGGAACCAACAGAGGTAAAATTGCTATTACTGCCACTTTACCACTCTATAACAGGCTTGGTGGTAAAATGTCCCTCCAGCATTTTGCTGATGGAAAATCGCCCACTTTGCTTCCTAAACGTGGCGTAATTACTGCAAGGTAACGCGCAGTAGATCAGTTGAAAATACCCATAGAACACCATGGACTCAACCAATTGGGATTTTCACTGCATTATCACACTTGTGATCACGTGGTAATGACTCAGGACTGAGCGGCAGCAACAGTAACTGAGTTTGGCAGTAATTCTGCGGATTTACCGCCAAACTCATGGTGAGGCCCAGTATCGTGCTGCAGTGTTTGCAATCATTTGTCTGCTCTAAGGGCAGGAACTGAAGTGAATTCCCTCCTTTCTATCTAGGAAGAACTAAAGCATGAGACTGAGAGATTTATTTTCCATCCATTATAGGCGTGTTTCCTGTGCTATTCCCCAGGATTAAACCTCTGCCCCAGGTCCTTTTTAATATTTATGTGGGACTCCATCACCTCAACCCTCATCAAACTGCACTGGTTCCCGCGTATTATCTTCAAATCCTGCTGCATCATCTACAAGGCTGTCACCCTCAAGTCCCCACTGAGAAACTCAGCATCTCCGGAGGCCTAGAATCCACCAGAAGTAAGGACATGTGCAGATTTAAACTCCATCAGCGCAGGAAGGGAAGAACCAGAAGACAGCCCTTCTCTGTCTCTGCCCCAAGCCTCTGGAACTTCCTCCCCATTGACATCAGACTCGCCTGCCCGCTTCTACAGTTCAGGAAAGAGCTCAACACACTCTTCTTCAAGGAATGACTGCTCCCTAACTTTTAGGTCCATGCACCGTCCAATCCCACCCTACCTCAGACTGGGTGATCTGATCCCCACTGTTTCCTGCCCTAGTTACTTGAGGATCCATTGCTGACCCTCCCTCCCCTGCTGTTAAGATTTATTTATTTAGTTATGTATACAAATCACAGGAAAAGGTATGCATTTTTGACACAAAAAAGCGTACAGAATTTATCATTAATAACTGAGGGCATGGGTCCTTTATAATGGGGTGAGAGAATGTGGCTTGAGGGCTGGATGTTGCAACGGAAGGTAGATCCCCCCAGCCCCTCATTTCTCTGCTCCCTAAATACCCTAATAATAATAATGATAACTCCACGTGGGCCTGCTCGGGTACTGTTTGATGTGAAAACACTGCACCCGATTACATTGCCCGATGTTAAAGAAGAAACCATGATTTCTGATCTCAGTAGCCAGCCTTCCCAGCATGCTACTACTAATTGAGTGTTCATCCCTACACTGATACACAGGTGTACTACGTGAATGTCTCTGGGGCCTGAAGGATCATTTCTCTGCCCTCTCAAGGCATTTGTTTGGGTGGAGAATGTTCTCCAATGAAACAGCATTAAAACAGGAATATTGGTGGTATGGGCCTAAACATTTCCTTGAAAAGAAAGGAGTTACTGGTTGTAGTTTCTCTTCTGCTTCTAGTCCTGGGTCTGCACTCCAACACTAACTGGATGCGCCAGCCATGGGGGAATGAGAAAAAAGCATCTTTAATGAACAAAGAAATAACAAGAATTGACAAGACAAATCCAATGTGTTTCAGGTGTCATATGTCAAATATAGTCTCAAGAGCTCTAATAGTGCTATAGTATAGCTAAAGCAGGTGCCAAATGGCAGGGTATAACTCCTCGTGTGCAGCTGCTGCTATACTATGCCATGTGCAACATCAAAGACCCCCAGAATGTTACGTAAACTTACAACTAGATCAAGACTTCCAATACTTACTGGTAATCTTAATTTCTCTGAGTCCTTATCTTCTGCGTAACAGTCCTATATAAGTGAGGGGCATCTGGCCCAAGATAGACCTCTGCCAGCAAGCGATTCTTAATTAAACATATTTGCATTTGCATAGGCCCTCTCCCCACTGGTGGATGGGTTATACTTGGTTGGTCTTCCCCGACATCATCCTGCAAATGACATCCGATGTTCAAAGTCTCACGGTACACAGGGCGGGTTAGTGGCGAGTACTGTGACAAGGAAGAGAAGGGCTCAGGGGAATGAAGATTACTGGAAGGTTATTGGGGCATTGCTCCTTCACCCATCCTTCCTCCTCCCAGTCACATACAAGCAAGAATGTAGCAAGCCCTAAGAACTTAAACCAGATTAACAGAGACAATGATAACACACAGAAGCCTTATTCAAAATGTTTCATAGAGCGCTTGTCTGTAGAACTGCTGGGGAGAAAGATCCAGTGTTAACAGCACCGCTTGCATGCAGTTTGCAGCAGAGAGTGAATGTAGAAGATGCCCAGGGGGTATCTCGGGTGATTCTACACATTGTGAGGGGCATCCATCACCCTGCCACGACTTCTGCTGCCTCCCGAGAGGCATTAGAGTATTCCTGCCTTCCTTGCCCACAACCATGGCAGAACTTCATCTCCCGCAGTTGGGGTCTTTGCTCCAATTGTAGAGAGCAGTGCTTATTTGGATTTAGGACCCCAAAAAATATGACCTCATCTGTCCACATCCAGGGAATGTAAAGAATAATAAGTAGGATGAGAAGGGCAGGAACACAAGCTTGTGAGACAAGTGAACCCCCAAAGACACATTAAGGTGATGAAAACCCAGAGATGGTTTTCTATTGTGATCCACTTGTGAAAACCTAATACAAGGTTCTAGACACAACAAAGCTCCAAGCTGACCAAGTCTCATTGCTAAGGTAATTAATAAGAAAAGGCACTGCCTTGGGAGTGAGAATGAGCAGGGGAGCCTCTAAAAGAGGTTCAAATGGGTCACGTTGCAATGTAGCTTGACGATAGGAGGATTCCACGGAGGCAAATATCTCTTGAGGAGACAAGAGGTATATGGTTCTCCAACGCAACACCACGCCAATGCTCTGTACATGCCCTTATGTGCACAAAGGGAAGAAACTGCAAGAGCCAAGGAAATCCAGTACCTTCACAAGATCACAAAAGAGGGGACGAAGATTAGTCATCAGCGACCATTTAGAAAAAGACTGCCGGTGTCTGTCATACATATTAAGAGTAGCAGGTTGTCTAGGACATTGCATACATAGGGCCACAGCTGGAGATATTCCTTTAGCTGTCAGCCCTATCCTCTGCACGCCTAAAGCTTGAGGTGTTGAATCACCGATCACTGCAGGGTCGGCCACCATAGAGGAGATTGAGCAATTGGCAACACAAAGTACCCTGTCCCACCAGACTAATGGAGAGGGGAACCACCAGTATCAGACAAGCCCCCTCCTTCCAAATTCTTGCTATGACCTGTGAATCCAAGAGAATAGGAGGAAACAAAGTAGTATGCCATTTGGACAGGTCAGGGAAAGGGACACCATGCCCAAGCCTCAAGATTCCTTTCTCAGGAAGAGTATCTCTCGAGTTGGGCAAGGATTTCTGATGTGATTATGTCCATTAAAAGGGATTTCATATGAGTCCATATCTGGAGGGTGGATTTCATGTGAGCCCATATCTGGAGGGTGTAGTTCAACACCCACCGTGTCGCTCCAGCAGCGAGCACATCCATCTTGGCAGGGACATCTGTTTGGTATCTGCACCACTACAGTGTTTCAGAAGCAGAGCCAGCAATGGAGTAAACACATTCATAAACACTCCCAGGGCCTTAAGTAAAGTTCTCCTGGACCTGGGCTTCTTTGTTATGAGGAGGTTCTGCAGAGCCAGGACTGCCTCGGGATTGCCCCTGAGATAAAGCACACTCTCTGGACCTTCTGAGGGAGCCTCAGGGGTGACCCAAAGGGAGGGAACCCACGTGGAAGTGGGCAGCTTGCAGAAATGTAACACTTTTGTTGCGTGACATTAATTGATTATTTCATCTCTAGTTCTGTTTGTTCTTTGTAAAGAGGATCTGGCCTGGACGGAACTGCTTTTCACACCAGAGCTGGTACAGGCCAACAAATGACTTCTTGGAACTGTGATTTCTGTAAAAGTTTCATGGGAATGTCTTTCAGTTGATCCCTTCTGACAGCCTCAAACCCGTTTACTGGAAATTGGCTTCTTAATACTCTGACCCTTGATCCACTTTTGGAGCTGCAAGAAAAATTATCCAGGACTTGAAATATTCTGTAACTAGGAGGTTCTGGGGAGTTGCATTGTTCTTTTACGCAAGAAGACTGCATTGGATGCCTTCCAGAGATGTAGTGTACACAAGGTTCAGGGTTTGGATTCAGAGGCCATGATTCTTTTGGTTTTCTTGGGAAATGAGTTTCACATTTCCGGTTCCATTTGTCTTTACTCTTATCTTTAGGTTGGGTTTTGGTGGCTTCCCAGGGCAAGTAGGAGATCAGATGCTGCGGTGGAATGCCCTAATGAGTTATGCAAGGGTTACGGCACATAGGACACTATGTACAGTGTATTACGCTGGTAAATCTGCCTCTGGAAGTGAGCGCTGCTAATCAAACTCACATTCATAAATGCTCCTTTCTGAAAAGTAAAGTGCAAACATGTGACTGCTGACTCTGCTCTCTACTGACACCTCTCAGCAACTGCCTTGTAGTTTGGGATATAGCAATTACAGTCTAACATGTGCATTCTTACAGACAGCCTGATGAAACCCAAAGTTCCAACAACCACTGCCTGCCTTTAAACAGTGACTCGACCATCGCCTGCCAATGCTCTAGCAGTTTCAGCCGATACTGCAGGACAGCATCGCTTGACCGCCTCCACGCTATTAGACCATCCCAATGCACTCAAACCATCGACTGTACTGCCTCAACAATGACTTAAATCCTTCTAAAGCACCTAGAAGCATGTCTTGATGCTGTCAAGCCTCCGGCACAAGCATAGCAGGTATTTATAGATGTTCTGTACCATGGGCCTGTATTTATTTACAGCCATCTTCATTGAACTTGAAAATTACTGCTGAAAATATTGCCTGTCTCCCTTCCCTTGAGGCCAGGGTGCCTTTTCTGCATATTCTGTGCCTGGGTGGGTAATCGCTATTAGTTGTGTGTGTTTTTAGTGCAACTACAATCGTTTATCTTTAATTGAGCCTTGGGTGGATATTCTTTTATTTTGGTACCCAAGTACTTGTTATTGTTTGGATGCTTCTATGCTAGCTGACTGACATACCTCCTGAAGAGTATAGCCTGCCCGTTGCTTACGTTACAAGAGAAGGAGGTATAACTGTTGAGTTGTGCCTGTTTCACCATTATGATTGGGATCATTGCTGGTTTAGTAGTAGTGTGGGTCTGAGTAGGCTTTTAATATACCAGGCATCCCTGCATTCTTTCGGAGCAGTAGCCATTTCATCAGAGAGGCAAGTTGGGAGTTGGAGGATATTTGTGTTTGAGATAAAACATGGTTTTCATTTCATGGTACAGGGACTAGACTCGACTGGAGAGTGACCTCTTAGTGCCTGCTGAGTTGGCAGTTCAAGTACTTAGAAATCTTAGTTCCCATGTCTACTGCTGACGCCCAAATAGTTACTGTGAATGTACAGGAATTGGATTCCACTGTGAAATGTAGGGGCATCTTGAAACATTTGCTCAATTTCGATGTCATAGTCAACATGTTCTAGGAAAGTCATATGCTTTTGTGATGATAATGGTTTGCGCAGTAGGCATTTACTGCTTCACTTCTTTGCCTCAAGGGAAAAAATGAAGAGGAGTGGCCACTCTCTTTGCTAGAAACATCCTATTTATCAGACTGGGTGTTCTTAGTGACCTAAATCATAGATTCCTGATGTTTGAAGCTATGTGTTTTGGGCACCGGTCAACTCTTATCACATTGTAGTATGCACACAGGTGACCTATCTCTGGCCTTATCCCCAGGGTGGCTGTGCTTACCACCAGCTTTGAAGTTGCTGGAGGGGATCCTGACCAGAAGAATGATACATCTCTTGACCCACTCTGACTGATTTCAGAAATGCAACTCTGCAGGTGAGGATCTTGAGGGAACTTGGTCTGATAGAGGTGTGTTCATTTTTTAACCCCGGTGAAAGAAGAGTTCCACATTTTTCATTTGTTCTCAGGCACTGCTGTATTGACATGGTGTTAGTTTCTTCAACATTGATTCAATTTGTGTCTGGGGTAGGCCTAGGTCACTGGGTTCTCCCTGATCACTCCCTGGTGTCAGTCCTCTGAGAACTGACTAGGTATGTAACAGTATTACGGTATACCGTTAAAGATACCGTGAACCACTTAATTGAACAATAATAACGTCACATTGTTTATACCGGTATACCGTACATACCGTTAAGTGTGCTTTTCAATCTGATTTGGAAAGGCTGCAGTAAGCAAGTGCTGTGCAGTCTTGGTCTTGCACTGTTGGATGTGCTGTCTGCCAAGTAGTTTCAATTGGAGCAGTTTTTAATGGTATTCCATAAACCACACGTGCCTAACACAAAATCAATATGTCAGCAATAGGAAGAGTAAATACAGTGCCAAGAAGCAAAAAGGTTTACTTTGGGTTGGCGGCTTTGGGGTTTATATATTTATAATGGATATTTTTTTCTAAACATATGAGAATGGGGGATTTCCCTGGTTCTATCATTGAATTTACATATAATAAGTCACACTGCGAAATGTACTCATCTCTGTGGGTATTCCCTGCTGCCATACCAAGGTGTAACATGTCTGTGATTACTGAACACCTTTTGGCCCGCAAGTAAACTAAAGGCTGTAACTTAAAGAGTGTGCGTGTCTGTGTGCGCACAAGCGTATACTACCATCGGAATCCATTGATCTGTGGCATGCAGGTTATCAAGATGCCAACATGTTCATCTTCACCAGTAGCCAGGGGGGGGAGCTAAAAGCCTAAATGACCACTTAAGAGAAGCTATTCAGTTTGCTTTGCCAGTCGCAGCAGGGCTCCCCCCCCCCGCTCCTATTCTCCACACGTGTGTGTTTGGTGGAAGCAAGGGGTGGCATTTCAGTGGAAAGTATGTTGAAAAGCCCAATTCTGGCCTTGGGTGCCTGGTATTGATTGTGATGATAAATCTGAAAATGTATGACCTTTTAGAAAATATTTGTTAAGAGTAGTTAACTCCACCTGCTGTACCGCGATAACCATGATATACCGTCATTTCGCAAGAAGGTTATTGTACCGTCATAAAACTAATACCGCGACACCCCTAGAACTGACCAACTGGCAACACCTCTAAAGCCTTAGAGACCCAGTGGTGTGGATGGAATTTCAAAAGGTTAATGCAAATTACCTTGCCAAAAATAAAATTCAGGAGCTAGGACCAAATGATATGGGATCCATTGAAAGCGGTTCCTGGAGGTTAGTTTATCATCTTATGTTAAGGCCAGGGAAGGTGTGAGAATCCAACTTGAAAAAAAGGTGTTAACTAGGAATATGTCTCAAATCTAGGATCTTGGTTTGGCGTTAAGAGATTTGCGAATTGCTAGAGCTCATGTTAATGACCAGTGTGCACAATGTGACTAGGCCCATGGGGAGGGTGCCATTCTAAGAGGCCCGCCAATCGGGGTGCTGGAATCCAAGGGTAGGGAGTAGGAGACCACGTGTTAGAGGGCAGGGCTAGATTAGAATGTGGCCAATCAGCTGAGGCACTATAAGGACTGGTAGTATGTATATAGTAGGTAGCCAATGAGGATGGGTGATGAACACTCTATATTGTGTGCATCATGAGTGATGATTTTCTAACTTATAATGGCATGTCTGCTTTGAACTAACTGAGAACTCTGTGGCAGTTGGGTTCTACAGGACCCTCTGTCACCTTTTTCCTTTTTGTATTCAAAATAAATCTTGTTTTCTTTTTAAAGCGGCACACCAAGCTTTTTTCCTTAGAGGATTGTTTTTTCTCTGTCTGTTGTCTGGAGGTCCGCCTTGCAAATTTGTTGACCCCGATGTGATCCCAGACTCTCTGCGGTGATGGGGGAATTGCTGTCATCACATCCAGAGGGGACGTGCCCAACTGCAGTAACCAGTCCCCTACGCGCAAATTGTACAAGATTACAGAAGCTGCATTGCCTGAATTCCTGGAATAATAGGATCCTCTCCGATTGCTGGGGATGAGACAGCGCTGTACGACTAGGAGAAAAAGGGTAGAGGCCCCATGTATTGAGTGGGTCTGGGATCCCTCTGCCCGATATAAAGTGGGTGTGAGGACAAGAAGTAGTATTCTGGTGTTTTTATTGGTGTTTTTACTATGGCGGTGGGGACAGAGGAGGGATCCGATTATGATATATATATATATATATATTTATATATTACATGGCCTGCGCTAGCGGCCATGTAGTTATGGTTGAGTTGCTAAACCCATAGGAAGAGCACTTTTTGGGTGGCTTATAACTTTGCTCCCCCTGAACCAATCCTCACCAAAGTTTGCAAACGAAGTATATGATACACTCTGAATGTTTTCGCCAAGTCTGGTGAGGTTTGGTCAAGGGGGGGAAAAGTTACACGGGGGTCCCAAAATGTATTTTTTCCCCCATAGACTGAATGGAGAAAGAAAAGGTTTTGCTCATGCCTACAGCCCAAACCGCTGGACAGATTTTCACCAAATTTGCGGCAGGAGCAACGGCTTGGTCCCGAAAGCGTGCTTTTGTAAATTTGGTGAAAATCCGTCCAGTAGTTTTTTTGAAAATGACCAAAAAGTGGGTCTCAAAAGATTAGTGATATCTATGTCCGCTCTGCGGACACACTTCCCTGTTCGGTCGGACAGGACACTGATTGACTTAGAGTGCAACGTGGTGTTCGCGGACATCGGGCGCACCCATTGATTGGATGGTGAAAAGTGTGAAATGCAACAGATTTTTGCAAACGCCCGCCTCATGAATTCGCAGACAGCGACCGGTGTCCGCGGACATCGTGGTAAAACATATTAAAAAACTTCAAATAATCTGTGCGGAGGTGAGGGTTATGAGGAATGGATGGGATATGGCTGCAAGAAGAGAAAACACTGAAAAAACAGGTGTTTTTCACTGCGAAAGTCCGCAAACAGTCCTGAGAAGGTCGCAGACACCTCAGCATTACAGGGTTGGTGAAAAGCAGTTGGAAATTATAATAGAAAAATGGCGCTCATTGATGCACCACTGTTCCAACGTTCACTCATGGACAGAAAACCAACATTTTCACAAATGTGAACATGGACCTTTAACGGAGGAGCAAGAACGCAAGAAGAAGTGGTTGATTCCATCTTCACCTGCACACAAAGCTCTTGAGAAGATCGTGTTTGATTAAACTCTATCAAGAGATCTGAAGGGACTCACAGAATTCTGTCACACAGGAGATTTGGAGATGTACCATAATATGTGCCTAAAGTACCGTCCAAAGAGATTGCATTTCGGTATGCAGGGTATGGAATTTCGCACACTAGTTGCGTTAATAGTGTATACCAAGAACATAGGCAGACAACAATCTAGAACTGCTGGCAAATTTGGGATGCTTCGATACGAAATGGCCTTTGGAAAATGAATCAAAAAGTGGGTGGTCAAGCTAATATACCAGGAAATGGAATTCGATTTCGTGAAAGATCTGACTTTGACTGTGTTGGACATGCATACTCATGGAATCGTTTGTGGTTTGGTTCCTAGGACACATACATTGCCCCAAAACATTGCAAACGTGCCCTCTCCACTGAAAGCAGAACTCATGGAACAGTTTGCATCCCGATACAAATGATTTTCAGCTATTTGTATGTTCAACAATTTTGATACATTGTACATGAGCAATGGAAAACATATGTAACTTGAATTTCAAAGCGATCAAAAGTATAAATTGTCCATAATAAAGCGTAAAAAAATGTCTTTCCAGATGTACGCTGTTTGTCAATTTCTTTTGCAAGAGTTGCCTGTTTGAGCACTCCATATTAGGTATGTGGGAGGTGATTTTGAGGTGGTACGGGGGTAGGGTCTGAAGGCGCAAGGTACCGAAAATACAAAATGCTGACATGTGAATTATGAATTCCAAGTGTTTTCATAAAATGTGTAAATCTCTGGAAATTTTGCGCGGCATTGCTGTATGCAAGTAAACAATGTGTTTGTTTTTCCTAAATATTCCTAATGCTACAGTGGTGCACGCGGGAATCGATGCCATGGATTGCAAGGTCAATGCCTTGAGCTGCCTACTCCCTCGCGTCCTGCCGAGCTAATTTGTAGCTTCCATTTACCAAAAGCAAGCTAGGCATAAGCCCCTATTGTTTTTTGTCCTTGGAAATAAAGGGCTTTTTCATAAAGAGAGGAAAGGAATGGGGTGAGGTATGTAAAAATGGCACACATGATAAGGGTCAGCATTCGAAGACTGGACAAAGTAACATTTCATTTCATTTGATGAAAAATCGTTGATCTGAACACACACTCCGCGTTACGCATAGAGAATGGAAATGCTGATTATTATGTAAGTTTTACTGTAGACAAATTTGTAGACAAAAAAGGAGTCAAGGTCTTAATTTCATGACCGGTATGGATGCCTGGCTAACATTGCAATGGCTTGTTGGTTTTGCCAATTCGTCAGGAGACTCAGAAACAACCAGTGTGTACTTGTATTTGTCCCATGGCACGTGGCAGTCCAGAAAGGAAATGTATGGAGTCCACGTCTGTGTTCGCAGAGGTTCCACAAATGCCCAATTCTAGGCTACTCTTACGTTAAAATGCTGTCTATGTGTTATTCGAATTCTTCAGTCAACTTCTGCATCGGTCTCCCATTGCGAGCTAAACAGATGCATAGCACTAACCTATCACTCACATTGTTGACCCCAACATTGTATATTGTTTTCTCTGTGTTTGCACTGTTTCTCGTTTGTGTACATCTTTACTTTTCACACGGTGCATAAGTAATCGATCTATTAGAATAGAATTAAGAACGCCTACCGAGACACATTTCTGTTATGTTTTCTACACAGCTACATCCTGCCCTACAGCGAATGTCATAATTTCCAGATACCAATTGATGGGTTCTTCAGCCGGCAGTTGATGATACACCTCAATTGGTGGATGACCATGACTCAGTTTTGGGATGATCGCTCCGGGCCCATATGCCCTTTCGTGTTATCGGCAATAAGGATTACTTTGACATTGTCTACGGTGGTGTAGCAACAAGTTGATGCAGAAGGCTTGCGAATGACAGTGCCTCCATCCAATGAGCTTATACCCAAAGGAACACCGTGTGATTCACGATAAACATTTGTGTATCGAGAACAAAGAAAGAAAAAAAAATGAATATGGAAATCGGCGGATGTTCTCTGAGCGTTTATTGTTAAATAAAAGCACATGCAGAGTATTGTGGTATTGTTTAAAGATAGTGTTTTGTATTCAGAATTGGGACGCGCTGTGCTGTGGAAGGATGTGTGTTGATATTCCGGGTTCTGTGTCAACTGATATCTGGATGTAGGTGGTGATTGGCTGGGTTTGGCTATGCTGCACACTAGCGTCATGGATATAGGCAGAGAATATTGCTAGGAATGTGATGTTAGCTTCAGGGGAGGGGACTATGCTTTAGTGGCAAAAGGGCACTTGAGTTTAGGGCGATGCGGCAACGGATAAGATTATCTCAAAATGGGTGCACCCTGCTGCCCGATTTTGCATATGTAAAAGTAAGGAAAACCACGGCAAGGTGCATAGGAAAAGTTTTTACGATCGATCAACGTATGCTTAAATACACATGCCCGAACGCTTGGGACAATAATATTTTTGAGCGGAGTACTCTTGTAATGAAACTGTATGAAATTTTACAATTTTATTCCCGACCGACTTCCGAATGAGTTTGCAAAGTGTGGTGGGATTCTGTAAAGAGGGGGCAAAATTAGACAGGGGTCCCAAAATAATGTAAGGCTTATAAATGAGGTGCCATTTGACGAATATACAAGTGATTTGGCAAACTGATAACAGATCTATATTTAAATGTTTTTGCAAAGTTTGCTGGGATTTTGCTGGGATTTTGTCAAGAGGGGGCAAAATCAGAGGGTGGGTCCCAAAATAAAGTTTGGTGGGATTTTGCCAAGCGGGGGTGAAATTAGGGGGGGGGGGTCCCAAAATAGGCTTATAAATGTGGTGCCATTTGACAAATCTACACAACGGTTTGCAAAAAGATCATAGATCAAGATATACATGTTTTGGTAAAGTCAGAATTGATTTTGTCAAGTGGGGGCTAGGTTATATGACTATTGTATGTGCATACATTTGACACTTTTGGGAAAATTAAACGTGGGTGGATTTCCAGCAAACTTGTGTGAGGAACTTTGGCAAGGACCTGAAAGCATGGTTTTGCAAATGTGCCTGTTTTTTATTTTTTGACACGTGTCACAATGTAGGTACAAAAATAGTGATATACCTTTGGTGAATGAGGTGTAGCCTATGGCAATGGGCAGTGGCCAGATTGTTCGGGTCATGGAATAAGGTTATGATCCGGACAATCTGGCTACTGGCCATGACCACGAGGGACAACACATGGGATTAAAGTGGCCATGTCCACCTGGGACTGGCTTTGTGGTAAAGTTATTAGAAATTGTAATAGGTTTGAAAGGGAAGAAAAATGTGATCGTGGTAATATGATCATAGTGTTCTCTCTTTGCCTTCTGCAGGCTTCCATGAAAAAGCGAAGAGGGGCCTTGTACGGAACCCCGCCTTCCCTTTCCATGGTGGCCATCTTTGAAAAGGATTTTCCTGTAGGAAGAAAAATCTTTGTTTTAGCACCCCGGGATTCCGCTTTGGGAACCTAGGGTGCTAATGGCCTTCATCCCCCATTGCACGGGGTGGAATGGGGGGGGATAATGGCCCGGAGACCTCGTTATCTACACTCGCTTAGCTTGGGCTGATAACTTGGGCTGTCAGGCTGGTATCCTCCATTGCAGTCCCTGGAACGGGGGATAAACGCCGCAATATTTCCATTAGCATAACACTAAATGCAAATGGTAATGTTGGAAAATCTTATTGAGTCTATGTACTTTACTGAGAAATATAAAGTAGATGGAGTCTGTACGTTTTTTTAGCTTCATTTTTTAACTTTGAAAGGTGGTTCATAAAGGAACTTTTTTTATTGTTTTTGGATGTATTTTTATTTTTTTGCCAGAGAGCTTAGAAAGAAAGGTGGGGAGGGAAATGAGGGAAGAGGCACCAAACACTAATATGGAGATGCAGGTGGACAGGGGAAAATGTTGTGTGTGTTATTTCTAAGGTAGGGGGCAGTGTTTCTCATGCTCCTTGATTACAGCAGTGGTGGTGTCTGTTGGGTAGGAGGGATGGCATTAGCTGATTCCATTGTAAGATAAATAGCAGTTTTACTAAAAGTATGTACTGTGTACTAGGTTGGTAATGGATGAGTAGGAATAGATGTTGGAGCTTTGCAAGGGAAATTGTGAAGTTGAAATTTCCTAGATCAGTTGCAAATGCAGTTCCGAACTGTCCGTGAAGTACGGATTTTATTGTGAAGTGCGGATGGGTTCTCGGACACGGCATCATGCCGCGCGCCAGCGTATGGTCATGTGGCACTATCTGGAAGTTTCGCAATGAAGTCAGATGTTCGTAGACGTCTACGGGTGCAAAACTAGTTGAAATTGTTGCAAAAAGTGTATAGCAGCGTTAAAGGTGATTCTAGAGGATGGGAAATGGAAACGTTTTAAGGTGACAATATGTAAAATGGACAAAAGAATATTGCTATATTAGGTAAGCATGATATTAGTAAGTTGTAGGAAAATAGCATGCACTGGTAAAAACCCATGAAATTCACTGAACAAAGTTTGTTAAAGGGACGTTATGGTTAAGTTGCACTAATAAAAACCTATGACATTCAATAAAAAAACTTTATTAAGGGGACGTTATGGTTTAGGTGCAGTAATGAAAGACTATGAAATCCAATGAAAAAACTTTGTTAAAGAGACGTTATGGTGAAGTTGCGCTACTAAAAACCTATAAAATTCAACAACAACAAACTAATGGTTACGATGCACTAATAAAAACCTATGAAATTCAACGACAAAACTTTAAGGAGACGTTATGGTTTAGTTGCACCAATAAAACCCTGTGAAATTCCATGAAAAAACTTTGTTTAGGGGACATTATGGTTAAGTTGCACTTATGAAAACCTATGAAATTCAACGAAAAAACTTTGTTAAACAGACTTTATGGTTACAAGTAAAACCGAAAAAACCCTGAAATTCACCAGTTATGGTAAGCTAAGCAACCATAACTCGTGCCACCACCGTGCACTGCTAAGAATAACACCCATGACATCAAAGATGACATCACAAATATGATTGATGTCGTAGTATATGTCCCGCTGATGGCCACCGCTCCTCCTTCTACATTGGCTCACTATCAGAATCTCCCGAAACCTGTAGCGCCTGCAGCCGCTCAAGCTCAAGAGCATAGGGACGTAGAGCAGAGGCCGCAGAAAGAGTCAAAAGAAGAATTAAAAAGAACAGAGGAAGAGTTAGCGAGATTGAAGTTGGATAGAGGAGATGGGCAGCGAGCATCTCCTGCAAGTGATAAGTGGTGATCAAAGATGTGCATGTTGAGAAGGAAAATAGTGCATGGCAGTCGAACAATGTACATGGGGGAAGGCTATGGCCAGGAAGTATGGATTATGGGTCAGTTAAGTCTGACGTCGATATGGGTGCTAGTGCAGAGGAGGAAGAGTGGGACACGGTGGATGACTTCGGGGACGAAGAAACCCCACCTATGATATTGCAGTGGGTGAACTGTTTGTGGGGTCTCAGATTGAGGACCTGCCATGGGCACATGACAGTTGCGATGGGAAAGCAGGTGGGAAAAAGAAGGTAGTGAGGACAGTAGGGACATAATTCCGATTGTTACACAAAGGGCCTAGGAGGGTACAATATGTACCCTGGCCACACATGAACAGCAATAATTGAATAAAGGCACTGCCATCCCTCACTGCAGGGGCGGAAAAGTGGATTTACGCATTTGAGAAGCAGACAGCCGGCATTACCCTGGCTGTGGGTGACATGAGGAGCTTGATCGCCACAGTGTTAGAAGATCAGGCTAACGATATTTGAGTCAAAGCAGGGTACCTTGGGGTACGAATAGGGGATGACGGATCCCATTTGAATGATTGCAGGGCATGAGTGTGGGTGGCACTGCGGTATGTTTTCCCAAACACGCCTGATCTCCAGTCGATAATGCAATGAACTATGCAGGACGATGAGGACCCGGCCCAATATCTATTACAGATACAAGAGATGTGGAGGGCAGAAACGGGGTAACATGGGATCGGTTAATAGAACTTTTCTACTTCATGGTTAAGAAAGGACTCCCCAAAGAAGTGTAGAAAGCATTTGACAAGGTGGTAGGAATTGAAGCAAAGGGGTGGGTGGAAATCAAATGCTTGGAAGGCAAAGCTAACCACACAGAGGGTGAAGGCGGAGGAAGCAAAACTAGTGCAAAAGAAGCTGGCTAAACTGTCAGTGGAGGGAGTGGTAGTAGCTGTGCAACAAGAAGGGCACGCAGACCAGAGGGTGTTATTGGGAGAGGTATGATCAGTTCCCACATGGGGAGGCTGGACCCCAGGGGGAGAGGAAGATGTGTATGGTCACAGGGAGGAAGAGGTGTTTTTAGAGTGATGGGCCCAAGTGGGGGGACATGGGGCAGTGTTGGTCCTGTGTGAGAATGGGTCACCTTTCACAGGAGTGTTGGAGCGGACAAGTGGCTGCATACAACCAGCAAATGCCCCATACGTGCATGGCGCCCCACCCTATAGCCACAGCCCTATGCCCAAGCACCCCCAAAGGCTTTGTGCAGTGCACCACTGCCCATGGCCCACCTGCTCCCCACCACAGTTCCCACAGCTGCAAGCCCCGGAGCCCAACAGCACACCAGCTTATGCGATACACCCAGCACAGCCACAGAACCCACAAGTACCAAACAACAACACAGTGCCTCATGGCACAGTAAGAAATTATCAGGGAGCCAGTGTGGTACAGGGGAATCCTTTTGTCTTTCCTGGGACTAACAATTATCCAGACTAGGACAGCCCACAGAGAACTTTAGCGTGCCCAGTCCTGTCAGTCACTGCCAACCCAGAAGAGGAACCACTGGTGGGCATGGAGATAGGAGGCAAACCATTTGTTTATATGGTAGACACAGGTGAAACAAAATTTGTGAGGGGCATTTCCCTTTGTCAGGTGAGGTAACAGACATGCAAGGGTTCTCTGGTGCAATAAAGTTGGTTCCATTCACAGAAGAAATGCCACTCAAGGTAGATATCAGGGTAGTATGAATACTGCTGATGTATTCAACAGCATCCCCTGCAAACCTATTGGGGAGAGACGTGTTGAGTACGTTGAACATGACCATCTCATTCATGGAGGGAGGGGTGCTTGCCACGACAGTCATACCAGAGCTGGCAGCATTGCAGACAGTCCCAAGGAGATCCGCTGCAGTACCCGCGAGCCAGAAGGAGATGGAACGGGAGACCTGTCAGTTGGCCTGAGAAGCCAGGTAACCCTGGGGCGCTCCAAATGAGATATTTAATTGGAACTAATGATTTTGAATACTGTACAAAAGAAATAAGGTAGCCAGGGCGCAACTCTCCTTATAAGGGGTATGATACGATATGATAGTTTATTTATATAGCACCTATATATAATGCGTTTCAAAGCGCTTCAAGGCATGAGAGGGAACCAGGGAAAATACAATGACATTCTTACAGGCCATGAACAGTAAGGATGTGAAATTAACTATCGTACTTGACCTGACGACATTTAAGATAGTGCAAGAGCAAAGACATAGATAAGGAAGGGAGGGCGAGAATGGGAAGGAAATGGAAACAGACAGGCGACTGCTGTACAAGGCCTGACGACATTTCTGGTAGAGCCAGAGAAAAACAAAAGGTGAGGGAGAGGGTTGCATAAATGGAGGGGAGGACCAAAACAAGCAACTATCATACTAGGCCTGATGACATTTCAGATAGTGCTGGAGGGGGGGAGGGGAACAACTAAAGGGAGGGAAGAGGAGACAGGTGAGGTTGCTATCATTCTGCTACAGTAAGCGCATTGAAGAAAGTAAGGGGAGGAGATAGGAAAAGGTAGAAAGGGAGATGAGGAGAGAAGGAGAGAAGAGAGAGTAAGCAGTCAAGAAGAGTGAGAAGCAAGAGGGGAGAGCGAATACAATTGCAGAAGTCAGTAGTAACACATAATGTTGTAAGCCAGGATACAAGATGAAGATGGGAACGACATGATTCAGGGCCACCATGAGTACAAGATGAAAAGGAAGTCCAGCATGAGAGCTGAGAAAGGGTAAAGCTCCGTGAATCAATGAAGTCCATAAAAGTCAAATCCAGCATTGGCCACAAGACAGTGATGGGGAAACCAGAATGTATCAGGACAGACTCCTGCAGAAGAAGGCTGGAGGTGGGTGAGGGGGAGCAGGGTAGGAGAATCAAGGAAAACAGGCAACACCTGTGTGCGAGAAGGGGGGCACAAGGGAACATCACTGGGGGACCAGAGTGGGTGGGGATGGCCTGTGGGGTCAGAGGGATTAAACACATATTGGTGCATGCTTATCTTCTTGCTGGGTAGGGGTTCAGGCCCTGAGTCCACCTGGTCCGCACAGGTCCAAACAGGAAATGCCCTTTTCTTCATTTGCCTTTCGCTTCAGACGCCCAGGCGAAAGACGCCCTTGATCTAAGAGTTAAGAGCAGAAAGGAAGAGGCAAGGATAAGAAGGTGGGTGGTGCTTAGGCCAGGTGGCCTCGACCCACTTACATCTGCTCCCCATCTGCAAAGGAAAAGAGGCTGGAGGGCTCCTTAAGTAGGGAATAAGAGCAGAAACCAGGAAGGCACCAGGTGGGTGGGACTTGCTAAGTGGGAAAAAGAACGTCAACCAGGAAGGCCCGGTGGGTGGGGCTTGTGAAGTGGGGGAAAAGAGCGGCAACCAGGAAGGCACCAGGTGGACAGGGCTTTCAAAGTGGGGAAAAAGAGCGGCAACCAGGAAGGCCCCAGGTGGGCAGGGTTTTGGCCTGCTGACCTAGACCAACTTGCATCTGCTCCCTATCTGCAAAGGAAGAGGCTGGAGGGCTCCTTAAGTAGGGAAAAAGAGCGGTAACCAGGAAGGCACCAGATTGGTAGGGCTTGCTAAGTGGGGAAAAAGAGCTGCAACCAGGAAGGCACCAGGTGGGCGGGGCTTGCTAAGTGGGGAAAAAGAGCGGCAACCAGGAAGGCACCAGGTGGGTGGGGCTTGCTAAGTGGGGAAAAAGAGCGGCAACCAGCAAGGCACCAGGTGGGCGGGACTTAGGCCTGGTGACCTAGACCCACTTGTACCTGCTCCCCATCTGCAAAGGAAAAGAGGCTGGAGGGCTCCTAAAGTAGGGAAAAAGAGCGGCAACCAGGAAGGCACCAGGTGGGCAGGGCTTGCTAAGTGGGGAAAAAGAGCGGCAACCAGGAAGGTACCAGGTGGGCGAGGCTTGCTAAGTGGGGAAAAAGAGCAGCAACCAGGAGGGCACCAGGTGGGCGGGGCTTCCTAATTGGGGAAAAAGAGCAGCAACCAGCAAGGCACCAGGTAGGCGGGGTCTAAGGCCTGGTGACCTAGACCCACTTGCACCTGCTCCCCATCTGCAAAGGAAAAGAGACTGGAGGGCTCCTTATGTAGGGAAAAAGAGCGGCAACCAGGAAGGCACAAGTGGCCAGGGCTTGCTAAGTGAGGAAAAAGAACGGCAGCCAGGAAGTCACCAGGTGGGCGGGGCTTGCTAAGTGGGGAAAAGAACGGCAACCAGGAAGGCACCAGGTGGGCAGGGCTTAGGCCTGGTGACCTAGACCCATTTGCACCTGCTCCCTATCTGCAAAGGAAAAGAGGCTGGAGGGCTCCTTAAGTAGGGAAAAAGAGTGGCAACCAGGAAAGCACTGGGTGGGCGGGGCTAGCTAAGTTGGGAATAAAAGCGGCAACTAGGAAGGCACCAGGTGGGCGGGCTTAGGCCAGGAGGCCTAACCCACTTGCACCTGCTCCCCATCTGCCAATTGGGGGATGATTGTAACCCGCGTAGCCAGAACCCACGTTGCCAGAAGCCAAGAGGCTGCAGAAGAGTAATACAAAGGCAGCCAGGGTGCAACTCTCCTTATAAGGGATACCAATTAGGGGATGATTGCAGCTCGCATTGCCAGCAGCCAAGATGCTGCATAAGAATAATACAAAGGCCGGAGGAGCACAAATCTCCTTATATTAAACACCAATGGGGAGAAACCTGTAACCTGCATTGCCAACAGCCAAAAGGTTAAAGAAGAGTGATATAGAGACAACAAGCGTGCAACTTCCCTTTTATGGAATACCAAGCTGGGGAGATCTGTAACCCACATTGTCAAGAGTCAATGGACTATAAAGAGAAGCAGATATTGTCCAACCCTCGTCACATAGGATACTGGTGTGGAAAATCTTGGAACAAGCTTTACCATGGAACACAATTGTAGTTGTAGGAGTTTCCATGCTGGCGAGTAAGCCAGGAAAAGGACACGTAGTAGTAAGTCCTGGCAGGCGAGTATACCAGAAAAGAAGAACATGATTTAAAGTACTGTTGTTGTCATGAAAAGATGTGCTGGAAAGAATGTGATACCTTTATCATTCTTTAGATTCACTGCTGCATTACCAAATATATTTGCTGTGCTATCCTGACAAAAGTGTTTCCTTTGAGGAAGTGTGAAGAGAACAATTGCCTTGATTTATGAACTTGTGTTCCGAGAGAAAAACCTTTACTTTGCCAAGCAGGAGACTGTGGAAGATAATAGTTGTTTTGATTTGTGATCAAGTAATTCTGAAAGAGATATTTTTTTTGCCAAGTAGAAGGATCCAGTGAATGGAAATACTTTCCATGCTACATTGAATGGAACTTTGTTATTGCACAGAACTTTATTGAATCAGAACTTTGCTCATGGTATTCCATAAATGATCCAGAGAAAGGGAGTCCAACCCTGGTCACACAGAGTACTTTCTAAAACCTTTGATTTTAAATTGGTATTTTGTTTGGTTGAACTAAAGACAGCCAAACATTCCTTGTATAATTCTGTTGTGTAGTGTCAGGGTCAGAGAATTTCAGACATTTTCTTTAGTTTTTGTTTGCTAGGCAGGGCCATCATTGTTAGGGAAAGATAGGCGTTTATCTCACCCCTTTTTTATTTAATAAAAATTGCAACTTTTTGAGTAAACAATATCTTTGTGTCCATCTTGCATTTTTGACCCCTCACAGCAATCAAACTATTTATCCAAAGATTCCTCCAAGTTGCTGAAAGCAATTCCAGACAAATACTGCCTGTATACCAAAACACAAGTGTTCTTTGCCTCTCTTCTACTACCAGGGATCCAGGACACAGCCAATGCCAATGGCAAATGGCTTCATATTGTGGGGTGGTAAATGATCCAGTTGGTGAATGACACATAACAATGATTGAATTCGATGACAAACGAGAAGCGTGCGATCCGGTTGATGACCCTCCAAAACCGACATGTTCTGGACCTACTAAGGGCCATGGAGGGGGGCGTATGCAAAATAATTGAATTGTCATGTTGCACATACAGCCCCCAAACAATGCAGAATATGGGTCATCATTGGGGCCCTCCACAAGCTAAAGACAGGCATGTTAACAGCGAGGGACATGGGATAGGGCTTTGTGCTGATGTCAGTGCAATCTGTACAGTTTATTTACAAATGTCTCAATGCAGCATGCACCAAAGCAATGGAATCCATTTACTGTGGGTATATGTGCACAGCTATATTACAACAAGGAACCCGTCGCTGTCAGTAAGAGATGCGGTTGCCTCTGGGAAGATCATTGGGGTCTGCCCAGCCCCTTTGCAGAGCACTGGAGCAGGCATGGTGTAACGCTCACCTGGTTCCCACGGGGGCGCTGATCTAGTCTGGATTACTGCGGCCTCTTCTAGCGTGATGCGCAGGACCCGGAACACCGATTGGACAGGACCTCCAAATCGTGCTTCCTTGGCCCGTAGGAATATCCTTCTGCAGATGAGAAAGGGGATTAACAGTCTGCAGAATGGTGTGCTAGCTCCCTCCTTCCCCCCTCCGTTCCTCTCTATTCCTCCAAACCCGGTTTAAGCTCACCTTATGGTTTGGAAGGTTGAACTCTCCATCCTGCTTCTGGTGCAGGGGCGCGCGTTCGTCCAGTTACTTCACTGGTTTTCAGAATGGCGCTGGCAAAATCCACTTGACTTTCCTGAGCGATGCGCCGTAAGTATGAAAGTTCAAAGTTCAAGTGAGGCCCCCTTAATGCTGTCTTTCTCAATGTGATCTGTCCTTTATTTCAGGTGCAGAATGAAGGCGATGCGTCGAGGGGTTAACCTGCCGCGGTGAGCAGTAATGAGGGCGATCCCTCTAGATGTCCTTATCATTCCTCTGAAATGTCTCTAGTCCTTTCCCCATAGGGGCCGGGGTACGGTACCTGCCAACGGGGCGGCGCCAACCCGAAATGTGGAAGAAAAGCCGGTAAGTATTATGGCTGTTAATCAGGCTTTCCTTCTGTGTGTCCTTCTGCTCACCTTTTGTTTCTTCCTCTCTCCCCTAGGTGCAGAGATGTGGCGTCCGATGCTGACAGCCGCGATGGAGCCGGGAGATGTCTCGAGGACAGGACAGGTGAGTGAAGCGTGGTGCTGCAGCGAGCAACACGATGCTTTTAAATTGAAGTCTTCCTTCAGGGATGCTGGCGAGAAGATTCCGGATGCAGGTAAGAAGCTTGAAATAATCCTTGGTTTTCACCTTTCTCTTCTCTTCCTTCCTTGCAGGTCTTCCAGGTTCAAGACGGGCGTGGCTGTAATCCAGGAGCAGGAGCAGATACAGTGAGCGTTAAGCTGCAGGAAGCAGAACAACGCGAAGCATGAGCTGCTGTCTGGGCGTGGCTTAAATAGCCTCCAAAGAAGTCCCAGGTATGTATCCTTCCCCAACTAGGTATGTATCCTTCCCTGGCCACGCCCGAGTGAAAAAATAGTCCCTATGAAAAAATAGTCCCTTTCAGGTCTCAGGGAGGCCTGAAGCGTGCAGCATGGTCTGCATCAGGTAAGTGCACAAAACACCTCCCTTTATGATCCTGGCGCCTATGGCGCCAGGACTGATGTCCAACATGAGCCTGGCGCCAAAGGCGCCAGGACTGAGTCCAAAGAGTCCCTATAAGGGGCCGCTGGGCTTTTACCCGAGGGCATGATGCCTGCTTCCGGGGGTGCTGGGCCTGGCCTGATGCTCCGGGGGTATGCATCATGACACATGGCCATTGTAAAGCAAACTAGGCAGATGGGCGGGGCTGAGTGTCATACAAAAACAGATCAACGCGCATCACAATATGAAACTATGCCATACAAAACATGGTCCTCCTGACCTCTCACCCAGAGACAACCATTTAAAATTCTAAACGTGACTACAACCAAGAGGCTATAACAATACAGTGTGGAGTCTACAGGTGATTCCATTCTGTCCTTACCCAAGCTTTTTAACACAAAATAGACAGAACCGTTCAGTTAAAAAGTTATTCCTGTTCGACTGAATCCATACATATACATAAATGTCCCTGTCAAAGACATCTAGCTGTCCCTCCAAATGACTGGTGCTTGCCCTAGGCAGCGCTGCTGTAGCACCTATCTAGGGTGAGGGATAGACAAGAGATGACCCTATCCTCTCTCAATACTTTCCTGCATTTCAAAAAGTATGTGCACACTATTTGGAAGTCGATGATAAACTTTATTTGTCTCGCCTCCAAATTTGTGTGTCTTATTTTTTACTGATATTAAATCATTACCAGTTGAATTTTGTTAAAAAAAATTGGACAACCGTCATTCCCTTATGTTGCCCGATTATTAAAACAATTTCTATGATGATGTTTTTACACCGAGACCACTTGTTATTTGGAGTGGATGTCGGGGTTCAGGTCATCTCCCCTGAACCTATTCCTATGATGTCGACCAGTTTCAGCAGTTGTCAGTAAGTTTCCGCTTTCTTCAGGACCTCTTAAAACATTATATACAATATAACTTCTTGTATAACAGTTAGAGACACATTTTTCTTTCATGTCTATTTTGTGTTAAAAAATAATAATAAAACCAAGAGGCAAAATTTCACTTAACCAACCCCCTTGTTGTGTCCCCCATGCAAATCCACTGGCATCTCCATCTTTTACTACCTAGCACTACTCACACAAACAAACCTCCCGCATGGCAGCTAGCTGCCTATCAACTTACGACAATAGCAGTGCAGCACAGTTGCTCAATCCTCTCTCAAACCTTATCACGCATTGCCCCTATACAAGTTGCTAACCCGGGCACTCTGTGCTGACTTCCAAACCGATTTATGTAGGGCTCTCCCTTCTGGGTGAACACGCACTCGAGTGAAACTGCCAATAAGCACGTTACCTCAAACTGAGAGTCATGACTCGGACCTTCAGGCCTGCACACAACAACACCTCAGGATTCGCAGCTGTCTTTTCCTTTATCTCACTACTAACCAACCAACCAAACCCTTTAACTCCTTTATTTCAGGGCCACACAACAAGACCGACAAAATGGCAGAGGTGCACAATGCAAGATCCCTTTACGCCACATTGGACCTCGTGCATTGTGTTCTGGTGGTGCTGATTTATTGGTGCTAAGCTAACCAGCAGTAGATATGCACAATGAGGCGAATGGAGATTGTCAATAACTGCCTTACATTTATGGAACAACTTGTCCCATGGCATTTGCAAATCTCCTCTGACGAGTTTTTGTGCAGCATTAAAAATCTATTGGTTTTGATTCTTTTGCTGCTCAATGTTGCCGAAAACTGGATTCTTCGCCGATATTCTATGTTTTCTCAACTGCTGAGTGCCAACAAGCTACTGCTTACTGTACCATAAAAGAAATTAAACATTAACGCACATTGCACAACTCTGACATGTTGGTCAAAGGACACTACTTAGCTGCCTGGTCCTTAAATTAAATGTTTTAAGGTGGATCTACCATTCAAGAGAATCACTTCTAGTTTGTCCATCTGTCCATTTGTAAAAACACATGATGAACTCCCACTCTACTCAGAAAAAGCGCTACTCTGGCATGACTTTTCCGTTTTGAGATCATCTGACTGAGGTTTCGTCAGAAAGTAGCAAGTGTAAAGGAACACTGAAAGTATTTCAAAACAAGATTTAAAGCCAGAATTATGTCATCATGGGTCCAATTTTATGAGCATTCTAATTGATTCCAGGGTCGGATTAAATTCCTGTTTGCCAAGTGCAGGCTCCAAATTTTCTAATGTGCGTAACTGCTTTGTTCTCAATTGTGACTGCCTGTTGTCTATGGACCCATTAGGAGACGATTCACCCCAGCGGCGTTTAAATCACAGTACTACTAGCCGCACCCCTCAGAGTTCCCAGTCACCCGCCTCTTCAAAGTACCTTCTCTCTGCTCTACCTTCTCTGCCCCCCTTTCACCCTCCCCACTGGGTAACCCTGCTCCCCTTTCTTCTCTCCTCTTCTTTCTGTCCTCTCCTTCTCTTACTGACTTGAATACTCCACATTTTCTTTCACATGTTCATCCAACTGCCTCCCCAACCAAACGTATTCCTTCTCATCTCATCCCTTCTTCTACTCTCCTTATCTTGCATCCCTCTTCACTCTCTTCGTCCATTTTTCCTGGTTCCTTTAAACACGCAATTATCATCCCCATCCTGAAAAATCCCTCTCTTGATCCCACTCTTCCTTCTAACTTCCGCCCTATCCTCCCTTCTTCCATTTCTATCTATGCTCCTTGAGCAAACCGTTTACTCCCAGGTCTCTTCCGTCTTACATCTTCACTCTCTCCTCCCTCCTTTGCAATCTAGTTTTGGCCCACCCACTCGGCCAAAACCATTCTTTTGCATGACCCTGACTCTCTTCTCACGGCTCGTCACAATAAACAATCTTCTATACTCATTCTCCTCAGTCTTTCTGCATCTTTTGATACTGTCGACTACCCTACTATCCTCGCCACTCTTTCTTCCCAATGGCCATGTCCTCAGTTGGTTAAATTCTCATCTTTCCGACCGCTCTTATTCAGTGTCAGGGGCTAGTCGTCTCTCTTCCCCCCATTCTCTGTTATATGGAATCCCGCTGGGCTCTGTTCTTGGTCCTCTCTTAATTCTCCATATACGCTATCCCTCTTTCTTTCCTCATCTCCTTCTTCATCCTCTCTTGCCACTCGTATGCCGATGATTCCCAAATCTTTTTCCCCTTCTCTGACATTTCTGAATCCCTTCTTTCCTGCGTCATTGCTATTCAATCCTGAATGTCTTCTCACTTTCTGCATTTGAACCCCATTGAATCTGATATCCTCTTCTTTCCTCCCTCTTACGCTCCTCGAGCTTTCTCTCCCCCGTTTCTCTCCTATCTGCTTCTATTTTACCCTTTGAATCTCTGCTCCTCTTTCATTTTGTTCCTGTTGTTTTCAAATGCCTTCATGGCCTTGCTCCATCTTATCTGTACTCTGTAGTCTCTTTCTACTGCCCTTCCCCATCCCCTCCGTTCCCAGTCCAGTTTTCGTCTGGTCCTTCCTAAACCCCTGTGCGCTGCCTCTCGCTTCCGCTCATTCTCTCTATTAGCACGTTTTCAATGGAACCCTCTACCGCTGGCTGTCCGCTCTTCTTCCGCGTATGACACCTTCCGTACTCGACTTAAGGCCCATTTCATTTCTATTCTTTCTGATTCTTAACATCTCCACCGATTGTCCTACCCTTTTTTTTTTACTTTGCATTTTCATTGTACCGTGGTTATTTTTCTTATATAAAGAGCTTTGGTGAAAGTGCTATAAAAATCACAATAAATACAAAATACAAATTCTCTTCCTTGCGTGATTTCCCCATTATGTTGCAGACTCCATTAAAGCTCCCAGCCTCCACCGTGCTCCTAAAAAAACTGTATGTCCTGTTCCTCGTGGAGAGGTGTCAAAGCTTCTCAGAAGAGAACAAAGAGCACCCTGTGTAAGGCCCACCATATGTTGTGGGTGAAACTGGAAGTCCAGACGCAATACACAACTGACCCTGAAATTGCATGCTCACAGGAAACCAAGTGGAAGTTATAAACAAGCATTGGCAATGCCAACAGTTTGGGCTTATGTGTAGGCATTGGAAAGGCGCTTCCTAGACACAGCTGTAATGCGATTAACTACCCATTGTTGGTAGCAAGTGCAAAATGGTGCATGCACCAGGGCATCTACTAGCAGTGCCTGGCAAAAGCATAAAAGATGTGCACAAGCCATAAATGTTGGCTTTGCCAATGCTCATTTTAAACAGGACTTCACTGAAGGACACGCAGAGTGCTTATACATCGAGTGGCTGAAAGCAGGCTGGTAAGGCATTTTATTACACCAGTACTGTGTTTTCAACTCCAATGAAGTCATTAACTCCTAGAAGACTGCTGTGTACAAACACTGTCAGGCACTTTGAATGCAAAGCCCGATGATAAGGCTTGATTAAAGGGAGCTCAAAGAGTTCCCATGATGAGGTGTTTTGGGCAGGCAGAGGCAGGAATGAGAGGGAATGGCCATAGGGATTATCATGGCCATGGGCATGAAAAGGGTGGGCAAGTGACACCTAATTGCCCAAACTAATAAAAATGGAGGGAACGCGGAATTTAGCTATACAAAATTCAAAAGGAATATGGTCCATTCAAAGGTTTTCCCAAACATACTCGTTAAAAAGCATGCAGGGAACTCAAGCAAGTTATACTTACATGCACATAAAAGCCTGAAAAGGTTTAGATTTACTCCATCACATAAGACAAACGGGGCATGGAAAAGGCAGGGCCAGGAGAGTGCAAGAGGAATATGGGACAGTGAAAAGAGACACGTGGCAGGTAAACAGATGTGAAGAGAGGGCTACGGGAGTAGCACAGGGAGGAAGGAGATGGACATGCATAGGGAGGTGATGCCCACAAGGGATGGAGGCACAAGGAGACGGGAGAGGGGGACGGCACAGTAAGGTTTCGTAATAGCCAAATGGGAGGTGGGGATCCATTGGAAAGGAGGGAGAGCTGACATGAAGAAGGTGATAAAAAAAATAGGAAATGATGGCCGTAAGAAAGGAAGGGTTGACAAAGGGAATTGACAACACTGACAATCTGGGGCCCATGGTGCGTGCATGTGGTAGAAAGGAGCATGCAGGAGAGGGTGAGCAAGGGTATGACTGCACAAGGAGGATGTGAGGGCGTGTGGTTATATGCTAGGCAACAGTCACGAGAGAATGCACGTAAAAGAAAGCGTGCATGCAAGGGGGCACATCTGTGCATGCAATGTTGGTGTGAGAAGTGCACAAGAGTATGGAAGAGGGACATTGGGTGTCGGAAGAGATACATGGAGGAAAGGATGGGGGCTCAGATTGGCAATGGGAAGCAACACAGGAAACTGTGGGACGAGGATGAGAAAGGTTTTTGTTTTAAGAAGGAGGATAAAAAAAGGAAAGGGTGACAGATGAACAGTGAAACAATAGCAGGTAAACGAAAGGTTGACAAGAGAGGAACAGGTACAGCAAGTAGAGGAATACACAGAGACGTTGCCTGCAGCATGACTTACAGGCCTGGGAGAGGCTGCTCACCTTTGGCCAGCGTCAACTCAGGGTCTGCTGATAACACAGGCAAAGCAGATTCAGGGCCTGATGGATTAAGAGTATTCCCAACATGTTGTAAAGGTGCCACCTTCCCGTGGCAGATTAACTTTTTTAAATCAAAGGGTTGTGTCGTGTTCACAGAGCTGCCTTTCGGGGTACATGAAGTAGCAATGCTTTTCAAATGAACAAAGGGGGCAGTTGCTAAACAGGGCGAGCAGTTGTTAAACGCTCAATCTCCATGGAGACACTCGCTCTCCAGGCAGCCCGGAGGGGAATGTTTGATGTGTAGATTTTTGCAGCCATTAACACATAATTAGTGGGAAAAGAGGAAAACAGCTGATTTTGCAATTTAATTGCAAATCACAAAATTGATATCAGCTGTATGGTCTGTGAAGTTGTTTTCTGTGATTAAGGGCTCGATTTTCCACAGGAGAGAATGTTTTTGCTAGGTCGTTTGTGTCTTCCTTGCTATGTGCTGTTTGAACGTGAGATGTCTGTTGATGTTGAACCCAAGGGACTTGGCACAGGCTGCCAGCTTGGGTGTGTAGCCCTCGATGTTCATAGCAGACAGACAGGTCCGGATGTCAGGTTGTACGGTGTTGTTGGGCAGCAGTACAATTCAGTCCTGGAGAGGTTTATCTTCAGGTAGGACCTGGACATCCATGACTGGATCAATGTGAGGCAGGCCTTGAGCCTGTAGAGGTCTTCGATGGAAGACATCTTGAGGTAGATCTGCGTGTCTTCTGAGTATTGGCAAATGTGGATGTTGTGTGGAGAGAGGAGGGTTCCGAGCAGTTCCATGTAAAGATTGAAGATCACAGGCAACAGGATGGACCTTGCAGGACTCCACAGGTGGGTAGAGTTGGTGATCTGGAAGAATCCATTTGTACGAACTGTTGGCAGTTTGCAAGGTAGAATTTGAATCAGCTGAAGATGATCTCACTGATACCCCTGTGGCGTTGTAGACTGTCGGTGAGTGTCTGGTGGTCTACTGATTCAAATGCTGCTGAGAGGTCAAGAAGAGCTAGGAGGCAAGGATAGCCATCATCAAGGAATTTGGGGAATCACCAATCACCTTGATGGTAGCTGTTTCTGTGCTGCATCTGGGTCTGAAGCCAGATTGGTAGGACTGAAGGAGGTTATTGGCTTTGAGGTGTTGGAGGAGTTGTGTGGCCACTGTTTTCTCAAGGATCTTACCTAGAAAGGGCAGATGGGAAATGGGGCATTAGTTGCAGAGATCGTCAGTGTCCAGTGTTGGTTTCTTAAGAAGTGGGAGGTCCGGTCTTGAGGGTCGAGGGGAAGTGCCTTGGGTTAGGGAGCTGTTGATGATTGTCAGGTAAGGGAGGCATGCTTCAGTCAGAAGAGTCTTGAGTAAGAAGTCAGGGAGTATGCCATATGCATACTATGTGGCCTTGAGGGAATTTAAGGTGGCAGTGAGGTCTTCTATAGTTAGTGTCTTGAAAGTTGTCTAGGTAGTTGTGGTTTTGCGAGATGGGATGTGTAGTGTGCTGTTAGTTGAGGCATTAGTGTCTTTGTGTTGGCGGATCATGTCGATCTTGTTGATGAAGAACGAGTTGATGGTGTTGGATTCTTCAATGTAGTGTTCTACGGGTGGGTCAGGCAGAGGGTTGGTGCAGTGCTTGCTTAGCTTTTGAAGAGGGATTTTCTTTGATTGTTGGCCTTGGCTACGGTGTTTTGGTAGTAGTTGGACATGGCAGTGTTGATCAGTGTAGCATGGATTTCCTTGAGCAGGGTGAGGTCGGATGCGCTGCAGGATTTTCGCCAATTGTTTTCTGATGGTTTGTTTGTTGAGGTTGAGTTCTTACGTGTACCAGGGTGCTGATGGTTTAGGCTTGAGGGTACGCTGTTTCACTGGGGCATGGTGGTTGATGTTGTTTCTGAGGGTGGTGTTGAATTCTTGGAAAAGCAAGTTGCAGTCCTGGTTCGTCAGAGGTACATCAGCCCATGTGAGGTGGGTTTTGGTGAGATCTTCTGTGAGAGTCTCCACTGGGAAGTTCTTGAAGGATCTGAATACTTCACTGCTTGGTTTCCAATGGGTTTGCTTGAGAGGTGTGGTGTTACTAATATCAAAGGAAATTGCCAGGTGGTCCGGCCAGTTGGGCAGAATAGGGGAGCTGTGATGAAGGGTGGCCAGGGTGGTGATGATGAGGTCAAAGATATTACCTTTCCTGTGAGTTGGTTCTTTTGTATGCTGTGTGAGGTTCAGTGTGTCGAGTAGGCAGTGGAGATCTTTCTTCATTGATTTGTTTGCTGCTTTGCCAGGGATGTTTAAGTCGCAGAGGAAGATGTTGGCATTCGTGAGAGACATCGTGGTGACCAAGTCTGTGAAGTCTTCGATGAAGGAGGTGTTGGGCTTGGATGGTCTGTAGATCAGATGAAGAGTGACTGTGTTCATTGGGGAGAGCAGGAAGTAGCAGGCTATATTTTTCGAAAGAGCCAATGGTGACAATGTCCTCATAAACTGTTATTGGTGCCTGGGTTCAACTGAAGCTAGGTGACTGATACACATGACTGATGCACACGATATGCACTGGGTTTGTTAAAAAAAAGCCGCAGTCACAGAGCACAATGGGCAAGGAATTACAATTGTCTGTATAACCGGCTTGGTCAAAAGTGTTTAACTTCAGGCTGTCAGGAAGCTATGCACAAATGTGGAGAAGGCTTGCGAGAGGTGGTATTCAGGTTTTCATGGAGACATAAGGAGTTGTGCAAGGGAACCTCTATAGAGGTTAGTGATCGCTGGGAAGCGCACCTTTTTTTCGCCTGACTTTGCATGCTTTGTGCTACACAAAGGAAAGCATGGGGAAAAGGCATGTATGTAGATACAGAGGTACGTACAGAGAGATAAGTAATGACAAACCGAACACTACCATGCTGTGTTTGTATTCCGTTTAGCTTTGCAGCCTTTGGCCACTTACAGGTAAGATAGATTCAGTGGACTTGCTATAGCAGGTTGATATGAATTGTGAAATCTGAGGCTTGTGGCAAGTACAATCACATTACGTGGGTGGAAATTAACGATGCATAACAGGTATGGGGTAGAAGCAGATCAGGGCGCTATTAAACCACTGGACACAGTGTTGAAAGCTTGACAGGCACGGTGGTGGTACTGAGACGGTCTTGGAAGGCAAAATCCAAGGTTGTAGTATGAGCACTACATCAGCACTTTTACTAGCATGCCACAATGTTAGGGCAGGCGGCACCGTGCACGCTATATCAGGCCAGGCCAGAGCCTTCTGAAGAAGGTTGCCGTTCCGGGACTGGCAAGGGCTAGCGGCACCCTGGCTCTTTGCTTACCTTGAAATTTGAGCTTGTGCTGCGGCTCGGGAACCAGCACCTGCTCTACCTTCACCATGTCTGTGGTCGCCGAGCACTGTTCGCGAGAGCCAGGGACTCAGGGCTCTTCTGTGGTGGCCGGACAGGTGGCCGAGGAAAATCCAGAGCGGGAGGGTGGGGTTGTGGCAGCTGCAGCAGGTGGGCGAGAAGGCTGCTGCTCAGCCTGACAGGAGCCAACGAGGCGTCACCTTAGAATTGTACTGCATCTCATTTGCTCTTGTGAAAGCTGCTACATAAATTCCAATACACCTCCAAATAGTGTAGTATTTTATTAAACATTGAATTGGAATGTTAATATACTAGAGGTGTATAAAATAGCAAGCACAAATATAACTTTACAAAATATGTTACCTATTCATTTGTTGCTTTAGGTCAAATCAATTATGTTGATATTTAGTGTAAACTCAATGAAACATTGACAAAACTTGTTTCAATTTTTGAAATAATGGGCCTCATTACGAGTCACCCGGTCTGGAAATAACGGTGGCGGTGAACCCGCCGCCACCGTTGTTTCCGTACCGGGTGATCTCGAGTTCTGCAGGCGAGAGGTGTCCTTCCCGCCAGGTCTGACCTGGCGGGTTTAACACCACCCGCCTGCAGGCGGACGTGGAAACACCAGCACCATCACGAGATGGTGCCGGTGTTTCCACTTCCCCATTCCCATTGAGTCCTATGGGACTCAATGGGAATGGGGATTTACTGAATTCCGCCTCCGGAATTCCCGGGTCACCGGGGTCGTAATGTCCCGTTAATTCCGGGAATCACGGAGGTGGAATGGTAATACGAGTCCGGCGGTAACCTGCCGGAATTTCAGGCACGTTACCGCCGGACTCGTAATGAGGCCCATTTATGTTCCAGGCTGGTCTTAAAAAAACCATTACCAATATTATGTAAACAAGATGGCCCCAGTGTTCGCTGCACGGAATTGAAAGGCTTCACTACAGCGAGATCAGAGCATAAAGAGTCACCATTCGGCAGAGTTTTGGGCGGTGATAGCCATAGGGATTAGCATGAATATGGGCAGGCAATGGGTGAGCTCATAACCAAACACCACCTAATACATAGTGTATCCCTCGACATATGTCATTCGTCCGTGTACCTCGTGTTAGGACATTCCTCCCTATGTTTACATGAATCTGTAATTGAAAGCAATTATTTGGGCTTTCTAGGTGTCGCTGGCGACCCCTAATAGTCCAAACTAATGACATCAAATTGGGTAGTGGCAATTTTAACTGTAATTCCTCATCTCCTGCTATATTAAACCTCGATATAGCTTAATATTCATCATTTGCCAAAGCTCTGCCCGCAGACTAATGAGGTTATGCAGTTAAAATTATTTTGAACATGGGTGCCAGTACTTTTAAGGGCCGGCCACGGCTGCTTGAATGAATTTGATTCCATCAGGCTCTTTTATGAAGGCGCCTGTTACCCTGTGGTTTCCATGCTGCCAAATCACATTTCGGACAGTGTGTGAGTAGACAGGGCCCGGCAATGTGTGCACGTGTGAACTATAATGTCCACCTTTTATAGGACTGCACACCCTCACAGATCGCCCTCTGATGCAACCATTCTTGCCTCCTAACAGGTAAATCCCTCTGAGGCAGCATAAATGCAATACAACAAACCCAAATAAGAAGACCAATCAGCCAGGACATCACACAGTAAAATGCTCAAGATAAACCACTTGTTCTTTAGCTTCACATTGTGCCCTCTTTGAGAATAACCTTCCGGATATCACGGAACTGATGGAAATCCAGCATCCCTTCACCAGTGCCACTGCAAGGGGCATAGCCTGAGCTGCTAGTGCCGCCACTTAAGCAGACGGATGAAGGATGCTGTGTGTTGTAAAAGATGGAGAAGGAGTCACCTGGCCTAATACTAGCACGCGCCGACTGTACCATAGTGCCTATCATGATCGCGAACTGTTCCTATTTTGCCGTTTGGCCTGGTCTCCAAAGCAGTCAGTGTAGGTTCATATACCGCATCGGAAGAGGAAGCAAATCGAATGGCGTTTTTACTTCCGGAAGTGAAAGCGACTACTGCTACGGGTACCAGCAACTCCGGGAAAATAGATTTGAAACCCCAAATTGACTTTACTTTGTTTACCTTTATTATAGACTTATTTCTTTGTGTTTCAGCCTGACTGGATTATTCTGTCCCATTTACACCCTTTTGCCATAGCCTCTTCCATCCGGAGATGGAAATGTAATAAAATATTTGGTACACCGTACCACTAGTTCGTTTGCTTTCTACACAGCGTGGCTTTAGTTCAAAGGCTCAAGAAACTGCCCCTTGGCGCTTTTTCTTTCTCCCGAGCCAAACATAGAATCAGCTCGGTCTGGACATTCATGCTTTCCCCAAGTCACGTCTAGGCAGACACGCACACACAGCGTCCGTGGCTCTGCAGGTCGTTAAGGTGCCCAGGTTGCAAACACATAGCCTTCCACGTGCAGATGACCACTTCCAACTCAAAGAGCTCGCAAAGCATGCAAACCTGAGCAACACAAAGCGCCCATTTAAAGATTGGTTTATATCCATGTGTCTACTCTCTTGACATGCAAAAAACGAAAGTAGCTTTAAGTAACTAATTTAAGGTTTTAAACACCAAGAATAACAAGCAGCTGGAAGTTTGGGACACAATCTTCATATCTATCCTTGCTTATTACACAACTTATTTTATTACAGGCCTTAAATCACTTACAGTACAGTGGGTTAACTAGATTGTTCAGGTTGGCATTATCTTGAATTCTAGGACTTATAGTTTACCATTCAGGATGTGAAATTTAAAGTCACAATGATATTCTTTTGGCCTAACATGTTGCTATAAGGATTTACATATTGTCATGGGGCTTTATTATGCAATGTGTGTTTTTGTAAGTAAACTCTAGAAGGCACTATTATGGTAGACCTTGAACTCCAACAATTTGAGTCAATGTTTGTGATCCTGGTCACAAGCCCCACCCACACTCGACACCCGTACCGCAGCCCTCCTCGCCATCTGTCTGACCATCCCACTCCCTTCTTTTTGGATGCACCCAGAGTAACACTAGTTCCTTTTTTCCACTTCCACCACTGCTTCCATCGGAAAACATTGCTGACCACCACCACGCCCTCATCCGTGGCACTTGAGAGGGAGCAAACAGATACTGGCCCAACACACTGGGATTCAACTTCCACAATAGAGAGCATCTTGCAGGCTGTTTAAAGATTATTAAAACTCTACAAGTTAATGAGGGAATTACTTACTGGTAATCTTGATTACTCCTAGTCCTCCTCTTCCTCGTTACAGTAATTACCTGTGAGGTGTCCCACCTCCTGCAGGAATCCCTTTTCTATTTTTAAACTCCTACAGTTCGTCTCGCCCCCTGCTCAGAGATATCAGCAGCACCCACTAGGCCGGCCCCAGTTCTGCAGAATCCTATCACAGGCCCATTCAGCCAAGGGAAGGAGAGGAGGGACTACAGTACTGTAACGAGGACGAGTAGGACTAGGAGTGATGAAGATTACTGGTAAATAATTCCCACATTACCTCCACGTCCCTCTTCCTCATTCCAGTACTTATGTGTGAGGTATACTAAAGGAGGCAAGCTGAATGGGCAAGAACCAGGCACACCAGCCAATTGAGATGCACAAGGACAGAAACATTTATTAAGAACAACACAAGCAGAGAGTCAGAAGGCCCCGACCCCCAGTACACTGGAACCAAATGAACCAGCATCCACCCGATGCAAATTCAAAGGATAGTGCTGGATAAAGGCATCAGGAGAAGATGATGGAATAGTAGCCCTGACTTCGCTCCTGGCGATGTACTTGGGTCACCACTCTCTTCTGAATGAGCTCCAGAGCAGACAGCCTCCAGGCAGACCCCTTCATCAAGTGTCTGGGCAGCGGTGTTTGAAAAGTTCCTGAGGGAGCTGGGAGAGAGCAGAAACCCAGACAGCACACCCACCTCACCGAAAGATTGGCCCAAGGGTCTTGGGACAACCGAGACCAGGCTTTCCAGAACCCCTGAAGAGGACCGCCAACAGGCCTGCCGTCAGGACTTTGGCTGTTTCCGGCCAGGAGACAGACACCTTCCCTTAGGGACCCCCTGGGGCTTCTCCTGGCCAGGATGATGAGCAACATAGCGACGGGCCTGAGGCTGGAACTTGACAGGCTTCTGCACAGAAGGCTTTGATTAAGGCTTCTTACGCAACTTACCAGCATGCTTATCCACCCAGAACACCCTGTGGACTTTCTCCTCCAAGGAGTCCCCAAAGAGAGTATGCCCCTGAAAGGGGATCTTCATGGTGTCTGCCTTTGGGTGGGAGTTCGTCTGCCACTCATGAAGATGAAGATGACAGCGTCCAGCAACCATAGAACCCATGGTCATGGCAGCAGCCTTGACTACGTTGTAGGTGAAGTTCGACAAGAATTCCAGCTGTGAGCGGACCGAATGAACATGGGTCAGAGGGTAGGAGCCCTCCCGCAAGGCCTTCAAGACACTCCGTAGACCCTCAAGAGCTGTTTCAGCCGTTTATGAGGAATACGTAGAGGAGTGCAAGGACAAGTATGCCATAGCCTAAGCCTTCCGCAAAAACCCTTCCAACTTCCTGTCAGTCCCATCCTTAATGGCCTCCTTCGGTGCCAAGGGAAAGTGACCTACCAGGCTTGGTAGAATGACAACGCTCACGGACTGCAGCAGGAGTTTCTCTTCGCCCTGGAGAGGGTACAACTTTTGGGGAGGAACCCTGTGTGCCCCCTCCGCATGGTCCACAGATGGATCCGGTGATGCAAAGCCCATGTAGTGGGTCACTTGGATGAGCACAGACACCACCGCCTCCTTGTCCACATACTTCCCCCGTAGATCCTCATCTCTGGAGGCTGTGGAGTCTGGAGAATCAGGCAAAAAAAAGGAGGAGGAAGGACTAGATGACAGAGAGCAAGCCCGAATTTGGCATTTGGCTTTTTCAGCTTGCAGAGCCATCTGAAACACTTGAAAAAAGCTGTTCCTCAGACCATGCAGATCTGCGCTTGGCAGGCCTCTCTTGGGAGGACTGTGATGATGTAAAGGAGGAAGGCACCAAGTGATTCCTCTTGGCCGTGTGCTTCCTCATGCTGGCAAGAGTCCAACAGCGAGACCCCCAGCACAACGCAGAAAAACAGCAGCAGCGAGAACATCAACAGCCCTCCCTAGCAACCAGTGATAGATTAAATACACTCCCAAAGAGTGGGAGCCAAGCAGGATCTCATAGGGATGGCCTCAGCTTCGCTCGTCGCCATGTGAACCCACCTGGAGCCGCTGGAGCGAGTGAGGAGTCCAGGCCTGCCCCCCACTCCTCATCTTAGCCCCAGAACAACAGGGGCATGCCAATGGCCTTGCGCCCTGTGCGGAGGGAAGCCAGAGGCCACAGCAGATGAGGGACACCGAGGTCAGAGCTCGGCAGGGCCTCGGTGTCCCCAGGAAAAACAGCAACACGCTCCCGGGACCCAGAGCTGACAGGGGACCCAGGGTGTCCATCAGAGGATCCTGACAAGCTTAGCAGCAGGAGACGCCCCCAGCACCGGAACAGAGACCCCTCAAGCATGGCAAGAGAGCAGTGGTCGAAGTGAGCAGGAGCGGTCGGGAGCGGTGCTCCTCTACTTTTTTTAATGTCCTTTTACAGCTCGTATACTTTTATTTTAAAAAGAAACCGTTCCGGAATGGTTTCGTTTTAAAATAAAAGTGTAGGAAAAAGTTGAAACTTGCACTTACAGTGCACTGCACTGAACGTTCCCTTAAACAGCAGGTGAAAGTGTTTGGTGGTGTGTATTGTGTGTGGGAGGGGACGTGATGATGGGGTTTGTGGGGAGTGGGTGCAGGCCAGCAGGGAACATAGTTCCACTACTTCTTTTGGTACACTTCGACCACTGCAAGAGAGGGAAAGGAAATACAATGAAAGTGAGTTCCGGCCCGAGGAAGGAATAAAAAGAACTATGGCCGATCAGGTGGCCGCTGCTGGTGTCCCTCAGCAGGGGTCATAAGAGGAAGTTACTGTCCCTTTGTTTCCCCACCGCCTCCCCAGGTCGCAGAGGCATCTTTAACCCTCAGCGAACCTGGGATTCCTTGACATATTACGAGGTTTATAAATGATGGCTTGAAAAGTACACAATTCAAGCCATCTTTTATAAAGCTTTGCCGACGGACAAAGACGTCTCGGGCTTTGTCTGTCGTCAAAGCTTTATAAAAGATGGATTGAATTGTGTACTTTTAAAGCCATCTTTTATAAACATAGAAATGTTTAAAAAAAGATGGCTTGAAAAGTACGCAAACCATAAGGTATGCACACATATATATATATATATATATATATATGTTATATATTTATGTTACATATTTCTATGTTTATAAAAGATGGCTTGCATACTACACAAACCATAGTAAGGTACACATACAAATATATAAATGCTTACATTTATTTATTTATTTTTGCAATTTATATAGCGCGCCCAGCCCGAGGGCGTCTAGGTGCTGTTCTTACGGAAGAGGAAACAACAGTACAGGTTACATAGTTAGACATAATAAGTAGAGTTGGTTATATTGACATTGACTAAACTTGTTACTTATGCGGCTGGTTTGCTACTTGATAGTCTGCAGTTAGTAGCGAGTCTCCTGTGAAAATAGCCATGTTTTCAATTGTTTTCGGGAGGCCCAGAATGAGTTTTCTGACCTTAATTTGGCTGGTAGGGTGTTCCACTGTCTAGCAGCTATTGTTGGGAAACTACTGCCTCCAGCTTTCTGTAATTTGAATCTCGGAGTGGAGAGCAGGTTCAGGCAAGCTCAGTGTGTGGGCCTGTTGGAATGGGATCAAGAGATTTTGTTTATCAGGTAAGTAGGCGCTGACTTATGTAGGGATTTTTGTGTCAGGTGTGAGGGTTTTGAATAGCATGTGTTCTTGGCTAGGTAGCCAGTGAGCGTTCCTTCTTGTCATGGAGATGTGCACGTTTTTCGGTATTTTTAAAGCTGTTCTCAGGGTGTTATTTTGTATCACCTGTAGTTTTCTTATGTTGTGGTTCTTGCTGGGCATTACAGTAGTCCAATCTGGACAAGAGGAGTGCTCTGGCTAGAGTTATACAGCTGTCAGGGTAAAGAAAGGGTCTGCGAGCGTTGATTAGCTTAGCGGTGTAGTCTGCTGCCGAGGCTGTGGCATTAACTTGTTTAGTTAAAGTAAGGGCTGAGTCCAAGTAGAAATCTAGGGTTTTTACTACCTTGGATACCTTTATGGAGTTACCGTCTATATTGAAGGATTTAAAGGAGTCGTCAAGCTTGTTAAGTCGCAGTTGTGACCAGTGGCGGCTGCTATCATAGGGCGGAGGGGCGCCGCCCCCCCAGAAAGAAGAGCAGATAAAGAGAAGAAGCAGTATAAAGATTCAGAAGAAACTCTTCTAGCGTTCGAAACTTAGCCAATTATTTTTTAATATCCCCCAGTATATTAGTCTTGCATTCTGGCTGAATCTTCTTGCATTTAACAGCGCGGGCCGCGGGGGCGTGACAACAATACAGTATTATATTGTCGGGCCGGCTGCCACAGCGGGGCGCGTCCCATCTTACGCTGCTTTTTCACTATAGTAGAGTGCGTGGAGCTCGTAGCTCCACGCACTCTACGTAAGCCCTTGAATTAGTCAGCTGGCGGGGCGCTTGAGGGGTGGCCCCGCCAGTATCAAATGTGCGCAAACAGCGCACTGAAGATTCCCTCCCTACTGTAATCTCATTGGCCGTTTGCCAGCCAATGACAACCCTTGCATTGGCTGGCAAACAGCCAATGACATTACTGTATTGGTCCACGCTGCTCTCCCACTTCCGGTCCTCGTGGGACGGGCTGGGCACGGGGGCGAGGGGGATATGGGACCCCGAGGCACCAGTGCCCCCTGCGTCAAGGAGCTGTGGGACACCCGCGGAGGGCAGCGAGAGCTTGTCGCTCGGTTCTCCTGGACGCGCGCGCCTCGTGTGACATGCCAGCTTCCCAGCCCGGGCTTGGATGTTAGGTGCTCGACTCCTGCAAACGGGGAAGGTGTAACAGGTTACTTGGCCATCACTTCTTCCTTCTTCTGCAAGACTTTTCCAAATGGATGGCAGGACAGTAGCCCGCGACTCCCACATTAACTTCCTAGCCAGTTTCAGGTAGGGGGATAGGGGCAGCGTTGCGAGCGTGCCGGACGATCTAAAGGAAAGGCTGGGCAAGTGTGGCTCTGCGTAGCATGCACCCCCAAACCGCGACTGCGTTCTCTAGCTCATGGAAGAGTACTGTCCTGCAGAAATCTGTTCTAATTTGTATTTAAGGTGTACTCCCCCGCTGTTTGCATGTTGCTGCTAACTAGAACAATGTCACGAGTCAGCAGGACAATCAGTCTGGCTATTTACCCAACCACACTTTGCTTTGTGGAACTCGTAGGCTCACTTTTAGTGATCTGAACATTAGCCCGTAAGTCTGTGCATGCAGAGTTTTAGTGGCTACAGAAGGACTGTGTCAGCGGATGGATATGCTTTGAGCGTATAGATAAACCCACTGGGGCGATCCGCGGCATTAGAGCACTTTTCTTAGCTGCATTAGCCATTCTAGAAGCACACCGTTCACTAATCGGTGAGATTTGCTGAAATTGTGAAATACAGTTCCAATTAAAGCATGTCATTGCAAATGCAGGAAGTCTGTAGAGTGCTGCTTAGCGATCACCTGTGCACACCTGCAAGATTCTCACCTGTTTTTAATTCGATAGCTTTTAAAAGCAGAGACCCCCTCTTTCTACGCAGTCTGCATGTTTGGAGATCACTTGATGTAAACACAGACACATTGACCCTTCTGTCCAAGATCACACTGTTTGCTCAGTTTGGGTAGCTGGGATTGGAATAGAGTCCATATTTCACAGTCCACAACTGCTAGACCGCACATATTACAGCTTTTTTAAATATCGTGTGTCTTGATTTTCAGCAAACCTTTCACTCGAAACAGGAAAGAGTTAACTTCACAGTATTACAATAAGTTAGAAACAGGAATTACGCTTTAAGTTCAATTCGCCATTTTCAGACATTGTCGCTTCTTTAGCTAGCCGTATTGCTGTCCCCTTAATTGTTAATAAAATCTGACCCAAAGGACTGATTTGCCAAAAATGCATCTTTCTTGCAAAACTCCCAAAGTGGGCCTGCCTCAGTACCTTAGTACCAGCTATTCTCAATACAAGCTGCTGTAAAATACACCATCTCACTTGCACAACTAAGAATAATGTACCACCATTAGTATGTAAAACCTAATGCTTTGTCATATTTTCGGTGCACATTTTGGAGGCCATTTCCCCAAAAATTTCCCTGGGGTAGACCCCCCCCCCCCCCCGCACCTCCATTGGGTGGTGTGGGCTGGCGCGCGGCGTGCGCTCAAACATTCCCCTTGGGAAATGTACGCCCCACCAGCTTTCAAACTCACCAGCCACCACTGGTTGTGACCCTATGAGGAGAAGTTCATCTTTTCATCATTTAAGCATAGGCTGTGGTGTGCCATACAGATTTGTATCATTTGATAAATGACGTTGAGAGAAGTTGAGTCAATGTCATGAGAACCAGTGATGGGAATGAGGATTTGGGTGTCACCTTCATAGTTAGTATAAGTGACACCCAAGTCATCGAGCTGGTCAAAAAGGGGTTTAGTAAAAATATTATAGAGTGTCGGTGAGACACATGACCTTTGTGGTATACTGCAGGTGCCCTGACTAGGTTGTGCTGCTGTGCTGGGTGAGAATACTCTCATCGTTCTATCTGTAAGGAACAATTTTATCCACTGAATGGCTTTCGGCAAGAAGTGGGAAGCTGATCAAAGGTAATTACAGAGAATTTTATGATTGACTAAGTCGAACGCTGCTGAGAGGTCGAGTGGAAGGAGCAGGGCTAGTTTACCTTTGTCTTTGAACTCGTCCGTTTGGATTTTCAAATCCAATAGTGCTGTTTCCGTCCCGTGTCTATGGCGGAAGCCTGATTGTCGAAGGCCAAGGAGGTTATTGGCTTCCAGGTAGTTTTGGATCCGGAGATACGCAACTCTATGCAGAATCTTGAGTAGGAACGGTACTGTTGTTTTAGGTCAAAAGTTAGTTGGTATGTTGGGGTCGAGAGAGTTTTTTTTTTTAATAAGGGCGGTACTGAGGCATTTTTTATTAGTTGGGACAGTACCATTTTCAAACGCGGCTTTGATGAGACTTGTGATGAAGGGGGATAGCTCAGATGCGCAGTCTTTGATGACCGCCGCATGGCATAGGTCCCCTTGACACCTTGATGTTTGAGACTGGTGATCATTTTTAGGACTTCAGAATTAGAGACAGATATGAAATTTAATTGTGGGACAGTATTATTCAGAGTATGGGTCGAAGTCAGTTGAGGTAGTTGTTCAGGTTTAATAGTGACTTTTTTCACTTCAATTTTCGATTGTAGTATGACTATTTTGTCGGAGAGGGCTTTTTGAATGTCAGTGAACTAACTAGCATCTTTGTTGAAGGCTTCTGTTGGTGGTACTGGGGATTCTGATTCTCTAAGTATAGCAAAGAGTTCCTTCGTTCCTGATTTGGCGTTAGTAATTCTGTCATTGTAACTGTTGCTTTTCGCTTGGAGGATAGGCTGTTTATAATGTTTGTTTTGTTTGGGCATTTATATAGCGCTACGAACCCTCAAGTATCTGAGCGCTGCTTATTTCCCACAGTGTGTGGTGCTCATTTATCGACCTCAGAAGGATGATAGGCTGAGTTTGGCCCTGCCGGGATTCGAACCTGTGTCAGCAGGCTCTGCACAATGTCAAAGCGAGCGCTCTACTCGCTGTGCTATCTGACCAGCTGTATGGCTGCCTTTGCAAATTTCGCTTTAAGATCATTTGGTGATTTTTTCCAGTCGGTCTCAGCCGTTCTCTTGGAATTATGCATGATTTTTAGATTTGGTGTGTACCACGAGTTAAGGTGGGCTGCTTTTTTCGCTTTACACATGGACATCGGGGCTACTTTGTCTATTGCAGCGAGGATGGTTTTGTTGTATATATCGACCATAGTGGAGGGATTGTTAGTCCCTACATTGTGTTATGCCAGGATGGGGTGAAGTAGTGGTAGGATATTGTCCGCTCTGATGTTGTGTTTGTTTCTTGATAGAGCGGCTGGTGCCACCTGTGGAAGGTTGTTACATCCTGAGTATCTGGTAATACGAAAGGTGATAATGTGATGGTCTGACCAAGGACAGTGGGAGTTAGAAGTAATGTTAGAATTACAGTTAACGTCTGCGATCCAATCAAGTGTGCAACCTTTGATATGTGTAGGGTTCAGGATCCTAAGTCTAAAACCTAAGGCTGAGATGGTGTTGGCAAGGGTTGAGGCATTGTTATCCTTAGGATCATTAAGTCCTAGATTAAAGTCACCCAAAAGCAGGGTTTGAGAGTTGGGTTTAGTGTTGGTCGAGAGGAGTTGAGCTACATCCTCCTCAAACAAAAGTATCGGGCCGGGAGGTCTGCATATCAGGTGCATGTTAAGCGTGGCTATGATATGATATTCTATTTGTATTGCGCTCATACACAAGTGTTTCAGAGCGCGACCAGGCAAAGGGAGATGAACAAGGGAGAAACAAAAACAACGATCTTACTAGGCCCAGTGACATTGAGAATGCGCAAGTGCATGGAAAAGGGAAAAAAATGGGGGAAAGTGCACGGAAGGGGGGCAGTGAAAAGTGTGGAACAGAGGAGAGAACAGAATAAATAATAAATAAATAGAGGCGATGAACAGTGGAAGTGCAGCCAGCAAGTGCTAGATTTGTCAGATAGGGTATATCTGATGAGTGCAGAAGAAAGTGGGAGGGGGACTGTACGAGTACAGATCCAGGCCCCAGTGCAGGGGTGGCCCGGAGGCGTGCAGGGAGGTGGCAGGGTGAGCAGATACCTGTGTCCGATAGAGGGTGGGCAGGTGCACAGTGCTGGGAGAGAAAAACAGATCAGCATGGGAGAAGGGGGGCAAATGCAGAAGCAAAGAGGAACGTCTTGAGGTGCTTCCTGAACCGGAGATGGTTCTCCTCAAGTTTGAAGGTGGCCGGGAGGCTGTTCCAAAGTGAGGGCCCTGCCAAAGACAGAGCTCTACCCCAGCTCGTTTCTTAGAAAAACGACTGACCCTGAGGGAGTTAGAAGTAGAGGAGCAAAGGGATCGAAAGGGGAGGTATTTACAGAGGGATAGTTGAAGGTATTTTGGACCCAGGCCCTAGAAAGCCTTGTGGACAATGCAGAGGGTTTTAAATGTAATCCTTGCATCCACTGGGAGCCAATGAAGGAATTGCAGAGCTGGAGAGATATGATCCCAGGGCGTGAGGCCAAGGACAAGTCTTGCAGTTCTGTTCTGGATTAGTTGTAAAGGGCGGAGACTGGAGGCAGATAGATTTAGAAAAAGTCTGTTGCAGTAGTCCAACCTAGAGAGAACCAGAGCTTGAGAGACAGTGAGCTTCTGAGGGAAGGAGAGGAAAGGCAGAGTACCTCTAAGGAGGAGCACTAAGAAGTTTGACTGTGTGCGGAGAAGGAAAGTGTGGAGTCAAAGATGACCATGAGGTTCTTAGCCTCGCAGGTGGGGGTAGGAGGAGAGCCAAGGGAGGCTGAAAGTAATTTGCAGCATGGAACGGAATATTTGGTATCTCTCTGATGTTGAAGGTGTTTTTAGAGATGATAGCTACCCCCTGCCCACCCTCTGGCTGTAAGTCTGTCTGTCCAGAAAATCATGTAATTTTCCAGTACAGCTAATAACAGAGCAGGGTCTGCTGCAGCGTGGAGCCACGATTCTGTGATCGCGATGAAGTCAAGATTGTTAGTCATGATGAGGTCTGCAATGTCTAAGGCATGTGCAAGGAGGGATCTGGCATTGATAAGGGCTCCCTGAATCCTCTGGTTTTCTTTGCTAGTGCTGTTGAAGGCTTGGACACATGAGGTGTCTGTCGTTACACTGTGAAGCGGTAGACGGGTGTCATGTAGATTAGGTTTCTGGGAAGAGGTTGGGGCAGACCTATCATGTGTACTAGTCATATGGGATTTAGTGACCTTGGTGAGGAATTTGGTTGTTCTGTAGTTAAGGAGTGTGTTCCTTCTGCTGGTAGGAGGGGTGAGAGTTAGTATAGTTGCCCTATTGTGTTTGGTTCACGTGGCTAGTCTATCGTTTGTGCGGAAGAGCAGGCAAGGCCTACTAAGGTTAGAGATAGGTAGTAGGGTTGTACTCTGAGAGGTGACTATACTGTTGCATAGGAGGGTTGATGTGCTCCCCTAGTCGGGAGTGCTAGCGCTGCTGGGAGGAAACGCATTGGTGGGACAGCGTAATAGTCTGGGAGTTTGTGAGGCATGGAGAGTGTGATCACATGCTTGTTAGCGGTATGTGATTGAGTTAGCATACAATTGGCCTCGAGTCTATGTGTGTGGGAACGCATTCTGGTGGGATGAGGCCACTGTGGTATGTAGGCTAATGGGGGTGTCTGCTTGGGTATGGTTAAGGACTGGCGGGTGAGGGGAACTCTGTGCAGAGGGGCTTATTAGGCTAAGAGTCTCGCTGATAAATGTAGGAGGTCAGGAGTAGGTAAGTGTATAGTGAAGTAGTTGGAGCAGAAACAGTGGTAGTACCAGGGAGATAACGAGAACTAGTGCTCACGTAGTGATAGGCATAGATCCGTATGGCTGGCAGGACAATCAAATAGCATTAAGGTCAGGCATTGTGCGTTTAGGTTCAAAATCCGTCTCGTCAAGCAAACAGTATGATAGTTAACATTAAACTTACGAGGTTGTCATGGGGTGAAGCAGCACATTGGCCGTGCGGGACAGTTATGTGACAGAGTCACAATGCATAATCAGCATAGAGAATCAGGCAATTGGCCGATGGAATTCGGCAGGTCTATCGGGTCATGTAACTAGTACAGTGTTAGCTCTTGTTTAAAGGTCAATCCAGTGGCGTAACACAAAATGTGGGGTCCCCCCCTGCGAGCCATGCTGAGGGGGCCCCCCCAACTCGGCAACAAATCACGGGTCGCGCCACATCCTGGGATGGCCTAGATTGTCACGCTTGCGCAATATACACGAACGTGCTGCTGAAGGGGAATGCTGCACACTGCACTGCACTAAGAGAAAGATATAAATATGTGTTTTAATGCACTATACAGCACACGTTCTGAGAAAAATTCGCTATAAAGCCACAGTGGTCAATCCTGTTGCGGTCTCTACCTCTCCTGTTCCCTCCAAGGCCCTCTGTACGGCTCTGGCCTCACTTCTCTGCTAAATCTCAGGACATCCTGTCCTCTATCTCCTCTTCCTCTCTCAGTCCCCTTTGGCCATCTCTACCTCTCCCCCTCCCTTTTCCTCTTTCTCTCTGACAACACCTGACAAGGTTTCTAGACAAGTCTGATCTATGAAAGCATTGTCCAAACAGGTGCTCCCCTGATCCCCCAGAACCCCAAAGGACCCTCGATATTGACACCCTCGCTCCAGCCTTGGCCGATTTTTATAATCACTCTTTAGCCACTGGTACGTTCCCCTCTCCCCTTAAGCACTACCTTGTGCACCCACTCCTCAAGAAGCCATCTGCTGATCCTACCTGCCCGGCAAAATATTGCCCAATCTCCATCACCCCTTTCTTGGGCAAACCCTTGGAAAAGCTTGCCATCTCCCAGCTTACTCTCCACACTGAATCTGTTGGCTATCACCATGACCATCAGTCTGGCTTCAGAGATGCCAGAGGAATGGAAACTCCTCTCATGAACACCCATGAAGATCTGCTCTCTAAGCTTAATTCCAGCATTCCTTCTGTCCTCACCCTCCTTCTTTCCTCTGCTTTTGACACAGAAAACAATGCGTTCCTGATCAATCGACTCCGTGAGAACCTGGGCATCATGGATCAGGCCCTGGAGTGACTGACCTCCTTCCTTTGGACCGACCCCCCTCCCCCTCCCAGGTCCAACCTGGTCCCAATCTCTCTGCCTCCTCTCTCTACCTGTAGCGTTCCCCAGGGCTCTATACTCTCACTCTGGTTTTTCAACCTTCACTTGGCCCCTTTGGCCCACCTGATCTCTACCTTCTCCTCTAACTTTCAGTGTTATGCAGACGACTCAGCTTTCCTTCAGGCTCCCCTCAACCTCCTCTCCTCTCTCGCTCATTCCTGTCTATCCGCGATTCAGGATTGGTGCACCTCTGACAATCTCTGCCTTAATGCCAGTAAGACAGAGATCCTTCTCATTGGGACCCTGTCAACAGCTTTCCCTCTCTCACTCTGGCCGTCCACCTTGGGCCCTCTTCCTTCACCTTCCTGTGAGGCAAAAAACCTTGGTGTAATCTTCTATGCCACTCTCTCTTTCTCTCCTCACATCTCTGATGTCACCAAGATGTTCCACTACCAGCGGCTCCTCCTCAAAGGGACTCTTCCCTTTCTCACTTTCCACCAGAAGCTCACTGTCTCCAGATCCCTGGTTCTCTCTAGGCTGGACTACTGCAACAGCCTCTTTCTCATTCTACCTTCCTTTACTCTCCTTCATCTGCAACTAATCCAGAACAGGACTGCAAGACTTATCCTTGGCCTCAAGCCCAGGGATCATATCTCTCCAGCCCTGAAATCTCTCCACTGGCTCCCCGTGGCTGCAAGGATCAAGTTCAAGACCCTTTGCATTGTTCACAAGTGTTTCTGGGGCCGGGGTCCACACTACATCCAACGCTCTCTTCCAAAATACCTTCCCTCTCGAGCCCTTCGCTCAGCTGCCTCCAACTCTCTAAGAGTTAGACGCTTCTCCAGGCAGTGAGTGGTGGGTAGATCTCCCTCCTCTGCTGGTGCCTTCCTCTGGAATGGCCTCCCTGCCCCTTCAAACTTGAGCCGGACCATCTGAAGTTTCGGAAGCAGCTCATAACTTTCCTTTTCTCCTCTGCTTTCCCTCTCTCCCCCCATGCTGACCTACCTGCCTGCTGTACTAACCGGTTGCATGCATACCCTCAGAGTCTCTCTGAGTCCAGGCTCTTTCTCAATCGGTAACCCTTGCACTGTCTCCGTGCCTACCATGCACTTAGGGGCTGTAACTGTAACCCTGCAGCCCCTTGTTCACCTTGCAGTACCCATAGCCGCGCTGCCCTGGCTGCACTTACTCAAGCATTGCAGTCCTGTTTTCCCCTACCCTCTCCCTGGTCCTTCCCCCCTCCCTTTCCTCTTGCACCTCTCGTTCTCACAATGACACAAGGCCTAGTGAGATCGTTTGTCTTGTCCTCCCTCTATCTTCCCTCGCTTGTCTTGTCGCGCATAGAAACGATTGTGTACAGGTGCTTTATAAATGATTTATCATATCATTTTAACACAGATGCCTAGAAAAATATACAATTCCCAGTTAAAAGAAAGTCATACCAAACTGAGGAATGACTAGACTGGCTGCACCAAATTGCCTCTCTAGCCACTAATACCACATATCATGCCTGCTTAGCCTGGACATTGACAAATATTAGTATTTATCGCACAATCCCGCCCCCCACACATCCTCTCTCCCTCCCACCCCCTACCCCAACCTCCAAAATCAGCTCCTTGGCCAGGAATTACCGCCACGTCCCTCTTCCTTGGCCCAGAGCTTACGTATGAGGCTCCTTGCCTCATAGGTAAGTACTGGGATGAGGAAGAGTGGGACTAGGAGTAATGAAGATTACAGGTAGCTAAATCAGGCATTACCTCCATGTACCTCTACCTCATCCCAGTACTTGTGTATGAGGCAGAGTGCGCAAGTACTGCCTCAGCCATAAGTACTGGGACGAGGAAGAATAGGGCTAGGAGTAATCAAGGCATTAAACACAAGTAGTGGCGCAACACCATTGAGTTGACTGGGCTTCAGCACTCCCCCCACTGACATTTTGGGCTATGTTGACTCGACCTGGCTGATCTTCAGAGCAGTTGCCGGACAGAACAGGACATAGATGTTAAACGGCATCTGGGATGTGCTGTTAATAAGGGCCCAGCAATAACCAACGTAAAGCATTTCACTGCTAGTATCTGCATTCAAATGCCAAATTTTTTAGCCAATTGAAATCGTGATGTGGGTCTACTACTTGCATGCCAGGGGAGTGATTGGAAGGGTAGAGAGGGAATAGGAGACTTAAAGGAGAGAGTTAACAGCTTGTAACATTGAAGCTGCACTAGAATAGTCTCATTAAAACACGTAAAGAAGTTAGATGCCCCCACACAAATAGGTTTGCCCCTCCCCACCACCTGTGAAGTTAGCGCCTCTCCCAACATTTGAAGGGTTAGCCCCCCGAAATGTATGTTTTGTTGTGCCTCTGTACACAAGCACATAGAAGTCACCATATACACACCCAGCCATCCATACATTTAAGTGTGCACTCTTTCACCATACAGGCACACCCAGGCAGCCACCCATACATTTAAGTGTGCACCCTTTCACCGTACACGCACACCCAGTGACCCATACATTTGTGTGCACCCTTTCACCATACACTCACACAGGCAGCCACCTATACATTTAAGTGTGCACCCTTTCACCATACACTCACACATGCCATGGGGTTGAGGTGAGGCGTATTACTTCAAAATGAAATTGGGGCTCATTACGGGTCTGGCGGTAACCGTGCCGGTGCTACCGGCAGGTTGCCGCCAGACCCGTAAAAAATGACTGGCGCCTGACTTTCCGGTGCCGCCGGGCTCTTCCAAGTCCAGCGGCCGGGAAGTCAGGCACCGCTAATTTCGGTAATCCCCATTCCCCTGGAGTCCCATAGGACTCCATGGGATTGGGGATACAGAAGCACCAGCACCGTTGTTTACGTTGCCGGTGCTTCCGTGACGGGTCTGCCTACCGTCGCCGCTGTGCCAGGCAGGGTCAGACCTGTCAGGCACAGCGGCACCAGCAGTTAGACCTGTAATATGCCGGTCCGGAAACAATAGTGCCGTAAGATTACCAGCACCGTTGTTTCCGGACCAGCATGGTCAGAATGAGCCCCACTGTTTCTTTTTGAAGTCACTCTAACGTCATTAAGAAATTATTTGGTTAAGGACCGAACCATAACGGAAATAATTTCTTTATTAAGGCAGAGCGAATTCAAAAATAAAGTATTTATTTTTGAAGTCATAGGGATCCCCCCCAACCCCATGACATGGAGCCCTGCAGCCTAGTGTCTTTCATGTCATGGGTTGAGGGGAGCCTATAGCCTTCAAAAAGAAACTTTAATTTTTTTAGTCACTCTGCCTTTATAAAGAACTGATTTCTGTTATGGAAATAATTTCTTTATTAATGCAGAGTGAATTAAAAACGAAACTTTTTTTTTTTTTAAATAAATGTTTTTTAAGTGGGGCCCCCTCCCAGGTCATGTGCTGGTGGGGCCCCCCGCACCGCGGGGGCTGCAGGGACCCCTTTTACGCCAGTGGGTCAATCGGGTTGGCAAGATACCATATACTAGTTTTACAATAACTGAAGATCGCAATGGCAAAGAACAAACAGAACAGTGAATGGGAGACATTGAATGAAGGGTGCGGTGATACAGGTAGGTAGAAGGGAGGGCGATGGACCAGGCAGTGCCGTCAATACTGTTTAGCCTGAGAGGACGGCGTTAATACAGGTGTAGCAAATTAGAATACTAAAATACATACTGTATGGCGGGGTGGCGGCCATACGATGAAGTCACTATAACAAAGAACTCATTAAGGTTGTCTTGCAGAGCTGGCACTTAAGTGTATTAATCGCCAGCTGCAGTCATGTAGTATGGGCTGGGTACGTGGCAGACTTACGTGTGTTGATATTAGCAGTGGGGTGAGTTAGAGCGATTGGTATGCAGCGAAAAGAAACTTACTTTAGCAGCTTTTTGTGTCGGCGGCGCTCGTAGCTTCGGGCCTTCGAAAGTGGGGCTGGCTTACGCCTGCCGGCCTTGCGATTGGCTTCTTTACAGACGGTGAGCGATGCCAGAAGGGTGATGATCAAGAAAATCTCGCAGATGCCGAATGAGTCGGCCATTTTTAACATGTTTATGGCTGACTTGCCTATAATCAATATGCTATCAGGCAAGTAGGGGAGCATCCAGCAGCAAGTATTCCAGGGTCCGGAATGAATGAAAGCAGGAAAGTTGCATTTCGGTAAAATTGTAGTGGGGATGCAGTGATACTGGCATTCCACCAAGCATGTATATATTTGTTTGTGTACCTTAATATGGTTTGTGTACTTTTTAGTCCACGCCCATCCCATACGCCACGCCCCCACAGGCGCCCCCACCTCATCCCCCCTCGATGTCTTACCCCACTTAAAGCCTTGGGATTATGTGCGATAACTGAGTGACTGGTAAAGGACACCCTTTACCAGTCAAGCAGTTTTCACACCTAATTTCACTTTATGTTACGTAATTTGGCATACTATAAAAAGGTACATGTGGTGACTTGTTTCGCCACCTATGTTGCCAAAAAAAGAGAAGAAAGGCTGCTGATGATGGATTTGGAAACATGAACATAATACTGCAGCAGATCTACCTCTCTGGGAACGTTTAGTATTAGGCAACCCATGCTATTCACCATGTGGCCAGCAGATGACACTATTGCTCCGGTCTACGCTTTGTCCCTGTTGTCGGAATTGTTGTGCTACCATTTCCTGGTGAACAATACGGTCTAAAATGCGGGGTCTAGCTCGCTGGAGCGCTGATCTTCAAAGCCCTGCAGGGGTTCGCGCCAACTGTGAACCTTCTTAAAACGCAAAACAGTCGGCACTGCACTATTAATAACTGCTCTGCTACAGACCTTTAATGCCAGGGAAACATGCAAAGTGGCAACACATTGCATTTAACATTAATTGCACCCGGCAAAATGCAGTATGTACGAGGCATGACTTCCAGAGCAAAGTCATTCTGATGATTTACAGCAGAACGCTTTGCATGTCCTACTCGCAGACGTCATCCTCTTCCTGGGGTCCATTCTTAATGTAAACACGTGTGCGGAAATTACACGCCGACTAAATGTGTGCGTGAAGTCAATTCACAATAAACAACTATTAACAAAGCCAATAGTTTTCGCTGTTCGAGGATCTGCACTGATAACTCCATTATTGGTTATGCATTACTAAATATATGCAGGTATCGCCACCACGTGCCAGGCTCTCTGACAGCAGCAAGCACTACCGTGGCATGTCCGCGAACCCACACTAGAGAGCCAATAAAAGTTTCAAAAAGTGGGAGTTGAAAAAAGGACGTTACAGAATGTACGATATTACAGTAATATTTGCGTAGTGCAACTTGTCAGGTTGCTCTCCCTCTGGCATCTCCTACCCACATCGTTATGTAGGCGGACCGCCGTTGCGGTCCTCTTCCTGAGTGAAGGAAGTGACGTTGGGCTAGGGAGGGGGGCGAAGGGTTTCCGGCAGTCCTGCCGTGTAAAAGAATAAAGCAAGTTGTAAGGCGCCCTGGCTCCCGCGTACTATGTCCTTCTGACGGTTCGAGGGGCCGTGCAAAACCTCACACTTGGCGACAAGGGTTGTTCGACACCCACCCGTGCCGAAACGAGGACCACGGTCGAGTGGCTTTGGCGCGTCGGCGCACCTCAACCCCCAGTGGTACAAAGTGCGCACACAAGGTCCGCGGTCGAGCAGCTTGGCGCGTCGGCGCACCTCCACCCAACAAGCAAAGGTGGGAGGCCTCAGCCCGGCCCCGGAGCACTGAAGCTGCATGCAACTGGCCAACAGGCGGCAGCCCTGCCCTTACACGCGGCCCGCATGCCAAGAGGCTCTTGAAGGCCATAAAATGCGCGCACGCATCACGTCGGCCGCAGAGGTGGCCACTGCCCCTCCCACCACAGGCACTGCAGGACCAGGGAGGCAGCAAGGCACAGAATGCGAGGGCCCACAGGCCACGTGTAACAACCGTGCCCACCAGGTGGAGACACCCAGCAGGCAGCAGACACAAGCTGCTTCAGTGTCACACACACAAAACCCTAAGAAGGGTAATAACAACAGTATATCCGGGTAAAACAACCCCAGGAGAAACACTGGACCACACTAGACATTCCTGAGGCACGCAATATAGGCACACCAACACGGCGCCATGTCAAATACATCCAGCCCTGTGGCGTCCCCGTCCAGTGGTGCAGGAAACGCGGCAGAAGACACACAACAGGCACAAGGTGCAGGTAGCTCATCACATAAAATGCCCATGCCGGGCCCTTTTGACCTCAGAGATACGTCAAATCTAGGACCCAGGTGGGTCACATGGCCACGTGATTTCAAGTTTTATGCTGGAGCTATAGGCCTCACGGATGACGGAAGACTCAAAAACACGCTATTCATGGCCGTTGGCCCGGCAGTTAGAGACATCGCAGGTGAACTGCTAAACGTGGACACGGTGACATATGGGGAACTTCATGGCAAACTATCGGATTACTTTGCCCCCCACACCAACATTGACTATGAGTGTCACATATTCCACACTACTAGACAAGAAGAAGGGGAGTCCATGGACAACTTCGTGATGCGCCTGTGCATCAAACTGAAATACTGCGAATTTCACAAATACTCCAATGAAGAGGCGCTAAGGTCTCAAGTTATCGGCGGCTGCATATCACAACCTTTCAGAAAACAGTTGCTCCAAAAACAAAGGTCACTAGAGGAAATACTGGCATTAGCCAGGATGGAAGCAGCAGTAGAATCGCAACTGGACAGCCTGGGAAAAGTGGCCATACAACAGCCGGTATCAAATACGGACATGATCAACAAACTGTACACTGCCCCGACGCAAGGCGGAAAACGCGCAGACGCCACATGCTACTGCTGCGGATATGAATAACCCCACACGGGAGAATGCCCCGCGGTCGGACAACAATGTGCTGCTTGCGGTGGAATGGACCATTACAAAGCTGTTTGCAAGAACACACCAGGGCCGGAAACAGCAGAGACACCAGGAGAAATGGAGAAGCTCACGCCTCAGCCCGCAGGCCAGCAGAGGAGACAGAGAACAGGCGGCACCAAGACGGGAGGACAGAGTCCGAAGGAGCTCGTACGTACGTGAAGACAAGAGGCCATCAGGCGGATCCAGGCGGTCCCAGAGGAGGAGATTAGTCCGATACATCGAGATGCGGTCCCCATGCAGTAGTGAAACCCAATCATCAGAGGATGACCAGAGGAAGAAGGGATATGTTTGGGCTCTCAACAACACCATGGCCACCCAACACAGCCCCACGCTCACACTACAAGTGACACGGGGGCGACAGTCAACATTATAAGCGAACAAGCGTACAACTCACTCACCAGTCCACCAGAAATCTGCAAGGCAATGGTAGACATTTACCCGTACGGAGCGATGACCCCACTACCCTGCAAAGGCACGATCTCAGCATGGTGCATACACAAAACTCACGCTGCGAAGATTCCCCTACACATATTGAAGACGGAGGCCAACAACAGATGTATCGTAAGCTTCAAGACTGCAGTTGAAATGGGCCTAGTCCACATACTATATCAACTATATTCGAACTAATGGCCCACAAATACTTTGCCAAGCCTGATGCCATAGAACAGGCCATCCCAAACCTCTTCATGGGCCTAGGGAAACTAAAACACAGGAAGGTACAGCTCCACATCAACCCTAATGTCCCACCGGTTGCCCAACACTATCGCGGCATACCCGTGAACATCCAACAGCAGGTGGAGGAAGAGTTAGACAAGCTCATCAAACTCAACATCATCGAACCTGTCTCCGGACCAACGCCATGGGTGTCACCCATAGTCCAAGTTCCTAAGAAATCCCCAGACGTATCAATACGCCTGTGCGTAGACATGATAAGGGCCAATGGAGCGATCGAAAAAGGGAAAGACATCAAGCACCCAGGATCACAGACATGATCCACCTTCTCCATGGAGCGCAATTCTTCTCAAAACTTGACCTAACAAAAGGATATCATCAGATCGAGATAGCCCCCGAGTCAAGATATATGACAACATTCGTAACTCATCTAGGGCTGTTCCAGTACAAGAGACTTAGTTTTGCCATTTCATCCGCTGCTGAAATATTCCAAGAAGAACACGATACGGCACTACACAGGGTGTGTGCGGCCTTGGACGCAGCAAGACTTACACTCAACAAAGCCAAATGTGAATTCGGCAAAGGCTCACTACTATTCTCTAGCAAAGGCATGTGGCCGGACCCAGACAAGGTAGCAGCCCTAAATACAGACTCGCCCCCCAAAACTGTCACAGAACTGCGGTCGTTTCTCGGCCTAACCAGTTATTGCTCAAGATATTTAAAGGACTATGCCACCATCAGTAACCCTCTGCGCCTGCTAACGCGCAAAGACCAACCGTGCACATGGTCCGAAGACTGCCAGAAAGCGTTTGAAGCAATATGCAACGGCATCGCGAAGCGGGAAGTTATGGCTTACTTTGACACAAAACGAGACACAGAGGTAATAGTCGACGCCAGCCTGGTCGGACTGGGTGACATCCTCACCCAAGGGACCCCGAGGCACCCACAAATGTGTACATAGTGGCGTACGCCAGTAGAAGCCTAACCCCGACAGAGCAAGCATACTCCCAAGCAGAAAAAGAAAGTTTGGCATTAGTATGGGCGGGTGAGTACTTTCATCTGTTTCTGTATGGGAAGAAGGCCCAGGAGAATGCAGACGGGGGTTCTCTGGATTCTCTTTACACAGAATTTGCTTAATCTTGGAGCGCATCTCCAGCCAGAAATACGTTAGTTCGTTTAGGACATGCCCAGAAAAAGCTTGCCATTGGTCCCATCAGGCTGCAACCACTCTAACGCCGGGTGTCTGCGCCTTCCTTGAAGTGGGAGAGGCGACCGGGCATCTGGTATCATGTTTGCACAATCTTTAGCTGGGCATCCACTATATCTGTGCTTGGGCAGGTTTTCCAAACTCTACTAAAAAAATTAAAAAATCAGTGTACCTCGTTTATTAGGAGATGAAGCCCCCTCTGCCAGCCATCTCTACATCTCTGGATAGCTCTCTATATCTCCAGTTAGGTTTTTTCTGTGATGTCTGAACCTTATAACGTTTATCAGTCCCTTATCAGTGCCTGCCGTTTCCTACGTTCTTTCTTGGGGTTTTCTAGGGCTATAGCTTGAAAAAGGTATGGTATCCTGGGCAGGATGTTCATTTTTATAGTCGTTAAGCGTCCTAGCCAATAGATGCATAATACCGTCCACTCCTTTAAGTCCTTTTTCATCTCCCTAAGTAATCCAGGGCAGTTTTCTTTGTAGACATTGTAACTTTGCAGTGCTTAATGTACCCCCTGGGGGGCGAGGCCAAGGTGGCCGATGGGGCAGATGCCAGAACGACAACTACACACTGTCGGGTGCCCCACGCATACCCTTACTGTCCTGATCGGATGAGGTTGTGCTGCCTCAGAGCCTTTTATTAAAAGCTTTGAACTCAGAATTATGTTATTTTAAGCAGCAGGGACAAGATTGCTGCAGAGCACCCAGCTCGTTTGCATGACTCGCAAAACGTCTTAATCACAGAAACATTTATTTAATGCACAAAACGTGCAACCGTAAGCGGAAATGTTTTGGAAGTCATATGTTCCATGAGAATTGCACGTGGTTTGATTCATTTGAGTCGGAATGTGCCGTTTTTGGAGCTAGTGCAACATTTTTTTTTTTTTTTAAATATTTATTTTCAAAAAGTTCACATCATAGAAACATATGTACAATAATATAACATCATGCAATAATCACAGCAAAACCAACAAACTCTATAGATCAGAAACACCCCCCTCGCCCCAGGAGTCACAATATATTCAATAAACAGGTCTAATACAGTAAAAGAAATTTGCCCCAAATCTTATTAAATAATGCATCTTTCTTTTCTCTCCGATACAGCACTCTCTCCATATCCGCTAGAGAATGCATCTGTGCAATCCATTCCTCAATAGTAACAGGGGTAGATGCTTTCCAATGTCTCAAAATTAGTTTCTTCCCCACCATTGCCCCACAAAAGATCCATTTCTTCTGAGAAGTAGTCAAGTCTTCCAACAAATCCCCACTACCCAGTACTATGGTTTTAAAATCCATATGAACCTTCTCTTCAAGAATCTTTTCACAGATCTGGTCAAATTCAAACCACAGACCTCTTACCCTTGAGCACTCCCACAACATATGCTCAAAGGTGCCCACCTCATGTAAGCATGCCCAACATTCAGAGCCGTCCCTCATCCCCCTCTTCATCATTCTCTCAGGCGTCCAGTATGTCCTATTCAAGATCTTTATTTGATGTGACCTGACTGCAAGACTCAAAGAACACAGCTTCATATTCTCACAAATACACGTCCAATCATCCTCCGTAATATCTTCACCAATTCTCCGATTCCAATCCAATCTTAAAGCATTATTAGCCCGATAGTTCGACACAACCAGTCTATAAACATAACTAACTAGGCCACATCCACTCACCCCAGGCTCCCAACCAAGCATGTCTATATTGATTTTCTTTTCCATATCCACAACCCCACCGCCCTCCTGATCTTCCGATAATCTGCCAGGCGAAAAGTAGGAATGTCAAACTTCAACTGTATCTCCCTAGCCGTCATCCAATTCAAACCATTGAACAGATCACCGATCCACCGCACCCCAGCTAGGTACCAATCATGCCAGACCAAAATTTTCCCTTCATGTGTAACACTCGGATTCAACCAAATTAAAGCACTCGGATCTTCCAATGCATTGAAACCCAAACACTCACTCAAGACCACCCATGAGTTCCGTAAACTCTTAATCAGTGGGCCTACCATCGTAGCTCGAGGTGGCTTACTGGTCAACATAGCCCTAGGCGACAAAGGGCCTACATGGCTAGCCTCTGCACATACCCAATCCTCATGCTCCGATTTGAGAAAAGCAAATATATTCCGTGACATAAAAGCCAAATGGTATGCTTTGAAATTAGGGACCTGCAGCCCACCCTTAGACAACGGTAATTGCAATTTGCTAATCTTCAGACAAGGAGGTTTACGATCCCACAAAAATCCCTGCATGAGTCTATCCAACTCACACCAAAAATGTTTCTCAATGTATAATGGGATCATACTCAGAACAAAGTCTACTCTAGGAGTCGACACCATTTTCAAAGGATTCACCTTCCCCCAGAGGGAAAGGTGCAACAAACACCATCTTTCCAAATCCAATTTGAAATTAGTGCACACCATATTCATATTTTCCCTCACAAAATCAGCAACATTAGGCAAAATCCAACCCCCCCCCCCCCAAGTACAATAGCTTATCAGCACACCACTCAAAGCCCAACCGGGTAATAAATTGTTTGTCACACAGCGGCACCAATGGTAAAACCTCTGATTTTGCAGAATTGATCTTGTATCCTGAGCCCTGGTGAAAGGCTTCGAGAATGTTCATGAGAACCGTCACTGACTCACCAAGGTTCTTGAGGACCAACAATAAATCATCAGCGCATAACCACATTTTTTGTTGCATTCCCCAACAATTTATGTCTTGTAAGCCCTACTCATTTCTCAATGTTATAGCCAAAGGTTCAATGCTAAGTACGAATAACAAAGGTGACAATGGGCAGCCCTGTCTCGTGCAACGTTCCAATTCAAAAGGTTTTGACCTCTGACCATTAGTTTTAACATCAGCCGTAGGCCTGGTATACAGCAGTTTAATCCAAGAACAGAACTGAATCCCAAAACCCATCTTTTCCAATACTTTAAACATAAATTGCCAATCAACTCTATCGAATGCCTTCTCTGCATCAAGTGATAGAACAGCCGAGTCTTCAGACAACTCTGATGCTTTCGTGACACTTTCGTGATAGTACATAGTACATAGTAGTTTCCGCATGTTACTGGACCTACCTTTAACAAAACCAGATTGATTCTGATCTATCAGTTTTGGCAAAAGATTTTCTATCCGCAGAGCTAGATTCTTGGCCAGAATCTTATTGTCCACATTAATCAAACTAATCGGTCTGTAGTTGGGCGTCTGTGATTCATCCCTGTTTTTCTTTAAAAAAACAGAAATAGTTTCATGTCTAGTAGTGTCTGGAATTATACCCCTAGCCTTGGAGGTCTTATACATGTCCGTCAATAGCATCAATGCAGAATTAGGCAAACACCTATAGAATTCCACTGGCAATCCTTCTGGTCCCGGAGACCTACCAACATTCAATTTTGATATTGCCAGCTTGACTTCATCCACCGTGATGTCTCCCTCCAGTAAAGTAGCATCCTCCCCTGAAATTTCTGGAACTTGAATACCCTCCAAAAAGTCTCCATTTGCCGCGTCAATATGGGTTTTATTCTTATATAATTTCTCATAAAACTTTCTGAATACATCATTTATACCTTCCGGAGTGAATGTGACTTGACCATTAGAGTCTGTAATAGACATGATCGAGCGCTCAGACTCCCTCAGCCTCAATCTATACGCTAACCAGCGATCACATTTCTCCCCATGTTCAAAATATGCACATTTTTGAGGAAAATACTTCTTAACCACCATATTAGATATTAGCTCCTTCGACTCTCTTTTCAGCCTGTTCAACTCGGGAAGCAATTCCACTCTCATAGGATCCACCATCAGAACCCCTGACAAGTCCCTAATCTTCAGTTCCAGTACATTCTGTGTATTGTCCCATTTTCTTTTCAAACCACTTGCCAGACTAATAAACATACCCCGAACCGTGCATTTAAATGCTTCCCATATCATGTCAGATCCAATTTCTCCAGTACAAGTCTCCTCAACAAAATAGTCAATTTCGGTTGCAATTTTGTCCTTCTCCTCTAGATTGTCCAACAATATAGTATTTAGTCTCCAAGTTTTTGGTCTACACATAGTGTAACTCCACTTCAAATCCACTGAAACATGAGCATGGTCAGCCAGCACAATATTACCCATACCACTCGTTTTATAGTTTTGCAACATGTCTCCTGCCATCAATACCATGTCAATTCTGGAATACGTAGCATGTGCACCGGAATAAAAAGTATATTCCCTCACTGAAGTATTGTCTATCCTCCAACAGTCTTTCAGTTTATGTTCCTCCAGCAGATCTTTTAATGCCGTGATTGCATGTCTATCCTTCTGCAATGTCTGGTATTACTCCTATCCAAAGCAGAGTCAATAACTGTATTGAAGTCCCCCCCCAAGATTATGTTACTGGACTTAAGGTCTTGAATCGCTTGAGCCACCTCTCTGAAAAAGGTACCATCATCTGACATTGGTGCATAAACATTACAAAAGGTCACTTCTTTGCCCTGAATATTAGTTAAAATAGCAACCATTCTACCTTCCTTGTCACAAATTTCTTTGACAGCCTTGATCGGTGCATGTTTCCTAATAAGAATAACCACAACACTAGACCGTGACTCGAAAGATGAACCATAAGCCCTCCCAACCCAACCTTTCCTCAAACCATCTTTCAAAAGGTGCGTCTCCTGGAGAAAATAAACGTCTCCCTTTAAGTCATTCAGATATGTCAAAACTTTCCGTTTTTTCTGAGCATTGTTCAGACCATTCACATTCCACAAGATAACTTGCATATGATCCCCCATTTTCAAATACAGCTTATCCACCCCCACCCAATTCAAAAGGGACCCCTGCAACAGACCCTCAAATGTATTTGTGACCCCAAACGAAAACACCAACCCCCCTTCTGAAACAGATGCAAAACACCAAGAAAAGCATATAGAAAACAATTCTAAAACACATTACAAGAAGTCCAACACCCTGGACTCCTCTCTTAAATAACCCAAACTCCCCAATAAATCCCCTGCAGCCCAAAAAGGGCAACCAAAAAAAATAACTCGTTAAAATAACATCAACAACTCCAAAACCACTGCAAGTACATTATCGTAAGTCCACAACCGTTCCACCGCCACATCGCAGCCCACACTGAAACGCATACAAGGCCTGCTAAGTATATTAAATTTAAATTAAAAAATAACTCAACTAGAAATTAGCACATACAATAAGCAATCTGGTCCCTCCCATAACTGTATCCCCGGCATAAAGTCAAGACTGCCTCATTCACCCCAGATAACCACACACCACAACAAACTGAGAAATGACAACACATTAAGAATTCAAAAAATACATGAAGCATGGAGCAAATAAACAGCCCCAAGGAGTCAATCACCTAATTGAAGCTCAATGTTGTTGCAGCCCCAATTAGATAAACAATGTAAATCAACATAAGCTACCAACACAAACAAAATGAAACATCATACACAAAGAAATCACCAAATATGCATCGGATATTTTCACCATCTACAGACGATTTTGCTGATGAATCAAAGCATTCAAACTGATGCATCACATACATGCAGATAGCCATCCCCATTCCATCCCATCATTGCAATTTGAATTATCAGTCAATGCCGTCATAAAACAAGCAGCACATTGCACATTTAAAGCTCCAAGAGTAGCACAACGAAATGTCATGAACATGACCAAACTCAACTAAAGGTGACGGCTACAGGTACTCTAAAACATATAATTTCGGATGGGGAGTGAAATTCTAGTGAACATTTTCAAGCGTAGCCCGTTTGCTTGATTTGTTCTGATGCCAGTCCCACTACCGCAGCGACTAAAAGTAAACAAGGTCTGCAATAACCATGTGCAGGTGGCCAATGTGTGCCAAAGCTGACTAAATGTCTTCAAACAGGAGCAACGATTCCACAAAACAAGATCTGCTAAACAAATAATTACTGACCAACTGCATTCAATTTCACCACGAATACCCATGAGTCTGCATGAAGTTACTGAACCCGGCTGGGTTCACCAGACAATCCTCTCACAACACCCTTCTTCCATACACACCAAGCATCCACCACTATCCAGGGCCCATATATACAACTCCAATCAAGAGCAAACTCGTATCAGGGAGGTGGGAAAAGCGTGCAAACAGGGCAGGTGAAACCAACACTATCCAAGCGAGAGGAAGATCCAGTTACAAAAGGCATGGAAGCGCCCCATTCCAGCCCCCACCACCCAACTCCCCCGAAATACCAAGGAGCAGAGAGATGGGGAACAAAGGCATACAGAATATCTACACTTGTAATATGCATGAGTCAACCGCTAATTAGTAGCAGGTGAGAGAAATTCGCCTTGAATCTCCTCCAAGACTCGCCTGCATAGTACCCCAGAATGTTTCACAGTGTACAGCTTCACCAAAGTAACCATATCATTTAGTTAATAAAAGGGATGATACATTCTTAAGACTATGAATGGTTTGACAGCAACCCCTATTCCAGACAGAACTGTTAGACCTTCCGAAAGTCATATTTTGGACTCATTTAATCAGTATGTGATGCGGCTGCCCAATGCCCAACATATAAAAATAGGACAGCGAACAAGCCATACCGGCACCACAACGGGGTTGATGAAAGGTCGCAGTGATGCGGGCAGTGAGGTGGCGACTAAGGAAGTGTCTGGAAGGGGAGACATCCAATGGTAAGAACCGAATTAAACTCAGTCACACTTGGAGCGGATGCAGCCTCACCAATACAATGGAATGTGTTCAAATATGTACAGAAAGTGCCATGTACAGTAAGTCCTCAAATCAAGCGAGCCATTTGCACATAAGTAAACGTTTCAAAGGACGTCCCAAAGCTCTTCCAGCACCCGTCTATCACTGTACTGTAGGTGAATCAGTGCCCAAAAGCGCCTGCTCACCACTGTACCACAGCTGCGCGGGCCCGTGATCCCTGATTCACCACTATGATCATAGGGGTTACCAGTGCCGGCATCCACCATTCACTGAAGCGAAACTAGCACCTGTGAGCCTCAGTTCACCAGTGCGCAGGCGCAATAGGGGTACAAGAACCAGGCTAGGTTCACATAACTTAGTATGCTGAAAACAATACAGGGGTATAAAAGCCTGCGAGCATTGTCACACCATTGTACTGTAGTGATGTTAACAACTGTGAGCATTAGTTTACCACCGTGTTGGAGGGGCACCGGCATTGATTCACCAATGTATGGTAGCTGTGCAGGGCACTGGGACCTTAGTGTATTTCTCCGAGCAAAAGTAGCAAACTGTAAGTATCAGAAGAGGAAGCCACGGAGAAATGCCAGCTAAATAGCAATCCGCAGGCTACACCCAAAAACCACTCCAAATACATTGAAAATGTCATCATTCAAAATCCACTCAGAAAAGCTTATAATGAATTGAAGGTATCAGCATTATAAATTCATCCCGTGAACCACAGTACAATTTGATCCGGCCTTGTGTGGAGAAGAGTTATCAAAAACATCACGATTCAAATGAACAAACACACGGGCACCCAGTACAAAATGGGAATCCACCAGAATTCCCTATAATCAAAACACGAGGAAAATTCATTTTCAAGCTGTTTTTGCTGGTGATTAGAACGCTTCAATACGTCCAGCGGCTAAACGGCTATATGTTGAATAATGGGTTTTCCCAAGCATTCTGAGCACGTATATATCTTTTGGAGCTCATTTGTTCATCTCTTGACCTATTACGCGGTGGTAAACATGAAGGAAGGAAGAAGGCAGCGAGCAGAGAAGACAGGGAACACGCGTCCAAACCAAAGAGCAGGGAAGCGAGTAGTTGCAACGCGAAACGGTGCAGGGAGCAGGAACCGCAAGGAATAACGCCCTTGAGGAGGAGCAGCCTGAAGCTAGCCTTCTTAGGAGAGGAGAACGTGATCATCACAAGACTCCCGTATGGAGGAAACCGCGGAAAAAAGCCAAATAGCAGTCCGCCGGCTACACATGCACTTGGGCACCACATAAGACATCTGAAATGGCAGCAGAGTTTAGGGCCCGATCTCACCTGGCACACATCTTGCTGGACGAGTAGTGGCATAACAACTCCCAGCTCCGCATCGATGCGCGATACACGGCTCCACTCCCCAATGCGTTCCGGCCTCAGGTCAGCTGAACAGAGCACATGAAGGATCAGCTGATGCATGGTCCTTTCCTCTAAACTCCCCCAGCTAACGTGCTGCACGACCTGAAACATGACGGCGAGAACGGTGAGAACGCATTGTTCAAATAAGGAAGCGTTCAACTGAAATATCCAATCGGCGCCATTTTCCACAATGCCATCACAGTGCCAATCACAATAAAATAATAATAAAATAAAAAAACGTTTAAGAAAAACCAATATAGCAATACACCATCAGTCAATAAAATACCATCTTGTGGTAAATCAATTTTCCATCAACCCAGATTGTCTCCTGAGCCTTTAACCATTTGAGCGCCTCATTAGGATCTGTAGTAATTTTCTCCCCCTCAGGAAAGCAACATTTCTGTTTTGGAAGATATGTAATGACTGACATTTTCCAGAGGCTGTCCAGCAATCCCAGCATTAGATATTTCCTGACCAATAAGAGATCCCAGGATGAGAACTTTTCTTTAGAGGTCTTCAAACTGTTGGGCTGGCCCTCTAAGTGAGCATTCCGAGTGTTTTTTTTATGGAAGATATAAGCAGAGCAATAATTCTAATCAAAGGGGGCTCAGCATGAAAATATTTGAATACCACTGCCTTAAGCTCATGGAGCGTTTGGGCTGTCTGCAGGTTCCTACTGGCCTATAGGGCAACGCTGCAACAAGAAATGCAAAATGCTGGTGTGGGGCAGTTTTTTTGGTCAAAGTGGCCAGTTTTTTGGCCAATGTGGGCCAGTTTCATAAGTTACTTCACCAGGCAGCTGGTCGTTATGACCAGTGTTAATGAATGAATATTCTTTAAAATACATAATTAGCATCACATTTTATCAAAAACCTCTCCCTTGGGTACTACTCAAATAGTCTGTCACACAAGGAGTGAATCGCCAGTTGCAACTGTTGGCCACTTTTTCATGGGTGCCCGAGACAGTATGGGCTTTCTGAGCGCTGAGGATGTGCCAGGCATGGTGCTGCTTGGCGCTGAAACTGAGTTCACAGTCCTACGGTGATTGCCCTCTAATGGCGCTTCTGAAATTGTACACGGGAGAACGCAGCAGTGTATATGTGTAGGCTACGCAACCAGGAGCAGAGGCTTCGAGTCCCTTCGTCTTCCCCCGTTGTCCACATTGTATGGGCAATTCTGCAGGGCCACCCAAAACGTGGCAGGGTAACTGCTGGTACCATCCGGCAGGGCCAGGAGAGGGGCAGCTCCTTCCCCCAAGCCTGACCCTCTTCTCAGCACACACAGAGACATGCAGTCTCTCCCACTACAAAGCAAAGGAAGGGTGAGGTGTGAACAATCACCTCACCCTTCCACAAAGCAACAGGGTGCTAAGTGTTAGGAAAGATTTCGTAATTGTAGGTAATTTTCCTTCCATGTGGCAACCCCTAAACTTTTTGCTGTTGTTTTTCACCTTGTTCTTGACTTTGCCAGAGAAGTGCAGCCTTCTGCCGCACTCCTCTGGGCTTTCGCTCCTTTCTTACGGGGAAACTGACATGCCCTTAAGACAGTCAGTACCGGGGAACGCTGTTTCCCGTAGTTTCTTTTATCATGTTGCGGCTTTCGTGGAACATGACACAAGAGGGCACTGTAAGCTAAGTTACAGCTCTCTTGGGTCTCTAGCCTTCTACAGGCCCTAGATACTCGTTTAGGATTGTATCTGATCGGTGCAAGTGATTCAGGGACGGGAATGGTGGCAGCGATCGTTTCTTGTGTGTTGAGCTCCTTTTGGCGTTCTAAGCGCGTTTCTCGCGCTTAACCCAAAATGGTGGCCTGGCTCCCAAAATGGCCAGACCACGAGGCTCCTTTGTCCTGTCCGCTGACCGTCTTGCTCCCTTCACCTTCCCCAGGTCGAGCCGACCCGGGACCTTCCTTATTTGGGCATGTACTTTCCCGCGAAACACGGATGCTTTCGCGGGCTTCTACATGTCTTGTGTGTGCCTCCAGGATGTGGGCTGGGATGTCTGGTCCCAATACACATCCTGGGTGCCAGAGAGTCTAGGGTGGTGTGAATGCCTGGGACCACCGTGGTCCGTGATTGGTCCACGAATGGTGTGAGTGTTGATGAGCGGATCTCCCATTGGGTCCCCTCCGTTTTGGCGCGAAGGGAACCGTGGATAAGAGGGGGCTGGAAACACCACTACCATGTCGATCTCCTGAGTTCTCACGAACGAAGGAATACAGGAGCCAAGTATCCTGCAACCAAGAGGCTGGACCGAGGAATCGCTGGTGACCCGCTGAAGGACTTCTCCTCTGCACTGCTGTCGCCTTGTGAAACCCTTTTCACCTTTGATCGAACCAGAAGGCCTGTACTGGTACTTCGACCCTTTGGAATAGCGGGAACAGCTATTCTCGGCATCTTCACCATCTCCTGCCAGTAAGCCTTCGGAAGCGTCTCTGGGCCATCCAGCTGACTGACCAGCTTACACAGGAGTCTTGCTCTGTAACCGCCGCCAGGTTGTGTAGTATTTCGAGTCCTTGTCACTCTCACATGCTTCGTACACTTGGCGTTCCCAGGTCTGAAGTGAGTAGTGTACATTTGGCTCAGATACACACGGCCGCTCCGTTGCCCTGCTGTGGTAACAAACTGTGCGGGTTTCTTCGATTGGGACGTCTTTTTACTCAACACGACGACGAGGCGTTCCCTGCTGTTCTGAACCTGCCAGCTACTGAAACGGACGCGGAGAATCCTGGTGTCATGATCTCTGCTTCCAAAAGGTCAGGGTTTTCCCAACTCCCTTGGAAGCAGATCCATAACCCAGGTTCCGAGTGCCAACCAGTCCCAATTGGGACCTTTTGGACCCAGTCCTGGCGCCAGTGGCACCAGGCTCATAAATATGCCCAGTCCCAGCGCTGGAAGCGCCGGGCTCATAATGCTTGGGTGGACTTACCTGCAGCAGACCATGCTGCTTACTTGCCTGCCAGTTGAGCCTCTGATCCTCTTCTGTTTGGAACTACTTTTCCTGTTGCGTGGGGCAGGAGCCACTCCCTAGGTTCAGAACACTGGAACTCTTCTGGAAAGCAGGAACTCTTTTCTTACCTAGGCGTGGCTGTGGAAGTAGACACCTAAGCACTACAGGAGGCTATTTAAACCACACCCGATGGATGAATCTTGCTTTGCGTTAGTCTGCATCCTCTGCAGCAGAACGCTCATCGTGTCTTCTGCATCTGATCCTGGGCCTAAGGAAAAGGCTTACCATCCTGAATCCAGTCTTCAGCAACACCTATAAAGACAAGAAAGAACAGGTTAGCATTACGGTCTTCAGTGACAGCGCTTCACTTACCTGGTCCATCGGCTGTCACCAACGCCTCGCGCTGCATTCCGGCATCTGAAAGACAAAGGCTTACCTACTCTTCGTGCGCTCCGGAGGTCTTCGCACTGCATTCCGGCATCTGAAAGACAAAAGCTTACCAACTCTTCGCACGCTCCGGAGGCCTTCGGCGCTGCATCCCGCATCTGAAAGACAAAACAAGGTGCGTTTAAAGACATTGGGGAACTTTAATACTCACGTGCCATTACTCCTTTCCACATCTAACCCAGTGGGTATTCCGGCACCCTGCAGCCGCTCTGAACTTGTACCTGCAAAATAAAAAGACAGTCAGAGCGCATCGTGAAGCAGGCAACAAGCGCTTACTTACGTGCTTCCAGGCGCTTCTATTCATAACACGGGCTCCATCTTCAACTCACTTCAGCCCGTCATCCGCCATCGCCGGAACCCTGCAAAACAAGAGACATCATTACTAAAGACTTTTAAAGACATTAGAATTACTCGAAACTTACCGTTCGTGCAGTAAACGACGGACAGCAGTCCTCTGAAGTCAAGAGGCCTGCTCCCCTTATCCAGTGAAGAAACTGGTTACAGCACCCTGCCCCGAGGCAGATGGAGAGCACGGCGTTCACTTACCTAAGGTGAGAGCGTTAACCTTTGGGGTTCTACAGGAGAAGAGAAAGGGAAGAAGAGAGAGACATTCAATAACCCAGTTCATTAATCCCATATTTTCTATCTGCAGAAATCTTACCCTTCGAGTCAGACATACAGTGCACAGAGGTCCAGCCCAAAGAGCCAGCCGTGTGTTACACATCACCTTTGAAGATACGGTATACGCCCAGTCAAGACCGGCGCCTCTACGGGAATCAGGTGAGCGTTACACCTGGGTCTGCTTGCATCGGGGACCGGTGAGTAGCATAGCTAGGATCTGGTCGCCCTCCTGCAGGAGCCCATTGCTTTTCCCCGCTGTGTCAAACAGCACCCTTTTCCGTACTCGCGCTCTGCTTCTGCCCACTGTGGAGGCTGCGCTTGAGTCGCGGAACTTCTTCTTCTTCTTCTGTGCACTAAACTGAACTGCTTGATTTCCCTCGAAGAGCTTCTCCTTTTGCCCGTTGGCACCAGCGCGTGCAGGTACTTTTGAGCACAAGGCTCCACTCTTCGCAGGGCTCGGACTTCCATCTAGTTAGGTGCCTCTGAAGGCGAACGGGGTCTAAGCATTATTGCGCACTGCCTGTTTTCCCTCCCTTTTAGGTGGACTACACATTTCGTGCATATAACGCTTGAGACTTGTTGTATTTGTATATATATTGTGTTGATATGGTATGTGTTGGTTTACTATCGTTATATTGTGATTTTCTCGCTACGGTCATTGTTTTAAAGGCCTTGAAATAAATGTGTATATATTTTTAATATAACAACTGTTTGAAGTAGTTTGTAAGTGATCTTGCTTTGTGTGCTCATTGCAGGCTTTCAGTCACCCTCACCCCTCTTGAGACCTAGTCTTGACCGCCGCGATCGCTACCTTGATTGGTCTGGCTCGTCCAGAGGTTACCCTGTTCCAAGTAATTAGGTTGACCTTCTGAACTTCTGCGCCACCAGGACAGAGTTCAGAAATCCGTCTTAACACTAAGCACCCAGAGGAAACCAACAGTCAGGCAGGAACAAGTACAAAGACCTGCCCCCCCCCCTTGGGGGAGCCAGACAGTCGGCTACAGCCGGCCTGGGGGCTGGGCCAGCCCCCACAGCTACACATCAAAGACCCAGGGTGACCCCTGGGTCTTATATAAGAGCTGCACAGCTCACAGAAAAATACAAAGTGTTTGTGGACCCTGAACGGGGACCCAGACAGTCAGGAGGTTTGCTGTTCACTCAGCGTCCTCCACTCTCTTTCCTCTTTTCCCAAAGCCCTCTTACCCTAGAAAAGAAGGGAGAAGAACAAGGAAGAGAAATACAGGACACTGTACGGTGACCACAACAAGTCGTGGGACAAGAAGGCGGCACGGGCCAGAGGGGGTAATCTCAGGACCCGCTGCCCAAAAGTATGATATTATTAGGATATGCGATTATTGTTATTGTTTCCATAACCATATCTGTAACAATAAAATCCTACGGCCTTTTATTGCCAACACTTGACAAATGTGTGGTCTAACCTTTCGCTGGGGAGGGAAAGGGTGCCGGCAGCTCACAACCACCGTTACGAAAAGCACTAAGGTAAGTTGCGTGCATATGGGGCCAGCAGTTTTCATCGTGGCCAACCCATCGCTTTCAGGCTGCCAACAGCGTGAAGATCTTAGTAACAGAATAAACATATCCCATGATAAAACGTTAAAGTAAACTGATAAGCTTCAATTTGCCTTTCGTTTTTAAAGGTCAGTGGGGGTCATTACGACCCAGGCGCTAATTGTGCCAACATTACCACAATGGTGTAAACTAAGTTTACACCATGGTGGATGGCGGATTTACCGCCCCATTCCAAGGTGAGTGGGGCGGTAAATCCCCATTTCCCATTTTCCCTTCCCCATTCCCATTTTTGCCCCATAGGGCATAATGGGAGTGGGGAAGGCGCTAATTACGCCACCGTAAATTACGGTGGCGTAATTAGCATCATGGCAGGTTAGCGCCATGGATTTTAACGGCTGCTAAAAGTAGCCGTTAAAATCAGAGTAGGCGTTAAGGGTTAACGACGGCGTTAACCCTTAACGCCTGGGTCGTAATGAGGCCCAATGAATGCAAGTTTCTTTCACAGGAATTTCACGAGAACAGCATTTGATTAATTGAAAGTGCGCATGTGACAACCGTTATCAACTTGCAAACGACAAATTCACCCAAAATTGTCTCATTCAGCATTCTTTGGATGTCCCCCTTAAATCGTGCCAAAACGTTATTGATGCCATCGTTAAAGCGGGACAGCCAAGTCTTGCACTTCTTACCACCGCCCTGTGAAGTGATTGACGTGTGGAAAGGGAACAGACGAGCATCCCTTCGACAAGTAGTTGCTGTCCGTTTTTCTTCCTTCGTTTTATTGAAAAAACAAAGAAAAATGTATTAAAGAAAAAAAGAATAGCATGGCCATTTAAAGCATTACACTGTACAAATAGCCTTGTATACGGCTTGGCATTTTAGGAGCCGGAAACACATAATCCAGCCTCGAAGGCGCTTCCCCGTGAGGGCAGACGTCCTGGCCTGCATCACCAGGTATTAGTTAACCCGTGCAGGGGCAGTTTCTTAGTCCCACGCTGTCCCCATATGTGCCTCTTAATTATTTCCATATGAATCCGGCAAGAAAGGGGATAACTTCCACCTGCACGAGTCCTGGCCAGCAGGCTGACCACCTATTGGGGCGCAGTAAGCATTACAATAATCCCCCGATATTTGAGTATGTGCCACATATGCCCAAAGCTTTCACCGCGGGGATTGCAGTATAAATACGTCGGCAGCCATCATTTCAGCGAGGCCACCTGGCATGCTTGGAAAGGAACCATACCCTCTAGTGTGCCTGACTAGCAGAGTGGGGCGCCTGTCTTTGACCACCTCAGGGATCTCTGCCACCCAACGTTCACTCCGCCCAGTTGGTAATTACTTCATTTGAGGGGGTTGAAAGAGCGATCTGTCCAATGGGGGGCCAGAGTTTACAGGAGGACCTCAGTTGTTTTTTTTCCAGTTGTAATCTCTCTGTAGAGGCGCTATTAGCCATCATTTTCCAGTATACAATGGTTAATCCCCTCACTAACGTGACAGAGGGTTTAGATTCTATTAAAAACAGGAGGTGAGTATTATGTATTACAATCTTTACTTCTGAACCACAGCAGCAAAGAAAAAAACTTTTACAAACAAAAAAGTTTAAATAACAGAACTAAATAAAGTTCACAGTCAATGTAGGGGAGCTCCCCAGTCCAACATGAAGGACAGGTCATGCCCTGCAGATGACAAATAAGTAGGGACCCTCCTCTATATATGTTCTTTACTCTAATCTCAACTTTCTGCAGCTGTCTTGCACCAGACTCTCACTGCAACGATGAAACTGCGTAGCGCAGAGAAAAAGGATCCAATGAAATTGGAGGGATCTCAACCTCTCCGCAACCTGAAACTGCAACAAAACTCCTCTGGCTAGGACTTCTTAACCGAAAGCTGAAACAATATGAAACAGAACAATAAGAAACAAAAAAAGGGGTGGGATAATACTCACCTCCAAGCGGAAGTACCTGTGAAGTACCTCTTGGCCTCGTATGCTGGTGGGGTTGTGAGAGATTTACCCCGACCAATTTGGAAGTACGTGTCAACAAAGGCCCTTCCTAAAGACTTTAAGTGGACATTTTGGTATTTTCCCACAATCTGTGCTGATTGTGCTCTATTTGTTTTTTTTAGAAAATGCTTATTGTTGAGAAAACGCTGTGTCTTGGGCTATAATACAGCATCGTCCTCTGAGGCCATGCCCCCTCTGTTGCGAGTCCATATAACCATCTGTGCATGCGCACCAAGCAGAAGTACCTGTGAAGTACCTCTTGGCCTCTATGACGCGGTGTCGAGGAGGAGAGGTGCTTCGTGGTGCTTCCGGCTTAATATTGAAGGGTAATATGCAGCCACACACGCTCTAAACAGATATGCCGGCAATGATTGGTAACCGAGCGGTTCGGGATGAGAGGACTCTTGTGACCCCTGTCGCGCAACAACTTGCGGCAAGCATGGTATGTTCAACACTGCGTATGTGGAATTCCTCTAAACGAGGGGCTGCATCCCCGAACATTGGTAATTGTAAAGATGCTCGTGAAAGAATTGCAACAGACGTCGGCTCTGGGGTGGGGGTAGGCATTCCAGATACGGCGAAAGTAATGGTAAACTTGCCGCCGGCAGCTACAATTACAGATGCACTGCAGGGGGCTCAGGAGTCAACGGCAACACAGATGATAATCACCCCCGGTGTTGCAATAACAATCAACACTGACTCGCTGTCTTATTCAACCCCTGCCACGGGAGCTGCTTCATTATCCGACAGTATTATGTTAAATGCGCTTCCACCGACGGCGAAGCCACCTACATCAGAAACGGTGGAACATCCTAATGCTGACGTAGCAATTATTGATTTAGACCTGAAGGTTCAGTCTTTTCTATACAAATCCTGCCAGATAACCTGTCTAACTCGTCTGTGATGTTTGATTCTTCGGACACCGCGAATAGCAGTCCTGCATTAAGCATCTCGTTCATGCACCCAACTCCTAGGAGGGCACATCATTCATTATCAAACGCGAACGAGCCGAATTACGGCTCGCAAAATGTTAGGTTATTGCAAGTCACCCTCCAAGCTGTGAACCTGACCATACAATCGTTGGGCAAATTATCTGAATCCACAGACGCCAAATTAATTAATCAGATGGGAGTCTTGGAGAATATGCAAATCTGGCAGGAGTCATTTGGGCAGAAACTAAGTACTAAAATTCGCTCTTAGTTGCCATGTGAAACTACAAAAAAAAGGCAACTTTGACAACAGTGGTGTGCCAAACACTGAAATACAGTGAACTACGGCCACCAACTAAGTCAAAGAAAGCAACTACAGCACTGCTGTGCATTGACAAAGTAATTTATGACACAACAGAACTTGTACAGGATCCTCTTATAAAGGAGCCTGTACTAAAGGATATTCCCAGTTTGGTCCGTACTATAGCGCCAAAAATGGCATACACCATTTTTAATGCAGGCAGAGTGGGGAAACCAAAAGGCAGTGTCCCTAGCAAGTTATCTAAAAATCAGAAAACAGTAAAAAGCTTGGTGGGATCGGGGCACTAAGCAGTTTAAGGCCATCAACATACCACAGAAGAGTGTCACAATTGCCTCACAGGCGATTAAAAATAAATATAAGCAACAATCACTACTCAAGGATAATGGGTGTCAGGCAAACAATGGTTCGAAGCAATTGGATTATGCCCCTCTAGATGATCTAGTGCAACAAGTGAATAATGGAAACATCGAGAACTGCCCAAAAACAAGGGCTTATGTATCTACTGAATGCCCCAGAGCGGCAAATGTTGCGCTGGCGCAAGCAAGAGATCAAGAGGCAATCAATAATCATAGAGAAGAGATACAGAAAGCCGTCGATGCCTACATGGCTGGTCATATGATCACAGATCTATTCGGTGTGAGTAGGGCAAAGGGGCAGTCAGTTGTGGTAGAGCAGTCCCATAAGGATGCCATTTTGCAAAGGCAAACTGAATCGACGAGTACAGCTATAAACACCCTCAGCAAAAAAACATCTAGTCTAGAGGATGGGGAGCCTCGGCAAGCCACACACACTGGTGAGCTACTGCCCGCTCCTCTTAAATTGAACATTGTACCAGCCGCAGCAGTGAATACACAACTGGAAGCCAATTTGGGGAACAGCGGTTCTAACAGGAATGGCTCAAATATGACAGCAGAAGTACTCCAACAAATTGAAATAGCTCTAAGGACCACTGAATCCACAAATAAACCCCCTACTTTGAGTAATGTACATAAAGTGGACACAAATGACAAACCTATCCTGTCATCTAGGTCATAGTGTAGACGACTAGCAATGCACTCTTTGATTCTTGCATTTCGTCCATCTCCATGTGTGCAATTCGATCTCAATAGGAGATCAGTAATGGCCCTCTTTTCTGATGTAGCACACTTAGAGGATATACCTTCATCAGATATCGACTGTGTGGAGTTCACCAATGACTGTAGGCTGAATTCAGTCAGACTTTGGTTGAACTCACGGGTCGTACAAAATGTAATTTGGTCAGCAAAAAGGGTTCTATACGAAATGGGATTTGACCTAAAAGTAGAGTCAACATCAGTCATAAATCACACATCAGATACAAATGACAAAAACGAACCTATGGTGAGCAAGGCCCACAGTTTGATGGAAAAAGTGTCACAACAAAAAGCCAGTTTATGTCAATGCAAATGCAGACAGGCGAGACAATAACTAGACATAATAAGTCAAAAAAAGGTTGATGTTGAGTTGGAATACAAAAGTCTTTAGCAATCTGCTCAACAACGATAGTAGCAATTTGGGAGCAGTTGACATAATATTATTGCAAGAAACGTGGCTTACGCCTGCTCCAGTATGGGACAAACATGATATTTATCTAAATCCCGCTGAGAAACATGTATCTGGTAGACCCTCTTCTGGGTTGCTCATTGCTAATAAAACTATGAAGGAAACATCATCAGAACTGTGGGCAATGCCAAACAACCATATGATCATGGTGATGGTAATGATCCAAAAAGCAGGGTACACAATTTTGAATGTATATTGGAATGTGATTGCAATAGCAGAGAACATATTCTATAAGGATTTAACAATGTTATTAGATCTAGTAGAACTCGATCCAATGGTGACCTTTCTGATTATAGCAGGGGACCTAAATATCAACTGCTGTGAGGACAAAGCACAAGGAGATAGAGCAAGAATACATCAATGGAATATGTTCATTAAATACCGTAACCTTCACATGTTAAATGGCATGTTTAAAGCGGATATACCGCCCATGCAACATGGAAAAGAGGGAACAACCATTCTGTAATTGACTACATTTATGTGAATGATAATCTGTAACCAGCTGTACTGGCCTTTGAGGTTTGAGACTCCAAGCTAAGTGACCACAATATCTTAGCGATGACATGGGAGAGAGAAGATCAAAGCCCGTAGTGTGCAAATACTCAGCAAGGAAGCTATCTACTTGTCAATCCAGGGTTCAATCGAGCACTTTGATCAATTCTTGGCGAACTCACATAGTGAGGACAGTGGGGGAATTGGCTGCCTAGGAATAGAGTACAGCAATACAATGCAATTATTCCGGCAGCATAGATTAACATACAACAAACCAAAAGCTAAATTCCACCTCCACACATTTGATCAGGCTGTTAAAGTGAGGAAAACATTACATCGTGCCGAATTGAGGCAAGTGGCTTATTACCCCTCGGACCTGAAGGCGAGTCAACTAAGGAAGATCAGAAATCACTATGTAAATTGGGTAAAACAACACCGAGCACGATTGTATCAAAATGATGGTGCTAACATGCTGAGCATTCTCGCAACTATGAATAAAGCACAAATGTGGTTGATAATTTATCAGGTTGCACTGGGTTCACAGATTGCGATTCAAGCAAATGCAGTGAATGAACAAAGGTGGATACAATACTTCACTGATTTATACTTGGTACCCCAGGGCAGTGCAAGCTTAGATTCTAGCAAGCTCATGCAAAAATTCCATCTCAACTTTGATCAAGACGACCTATTATGTCTCATCAAAACAGCAAGCAACTCAAGGGCTTCGGGCCCTGATGAGTTGTCGAATCAAATGTTGAAATCGCATCCCGATCTTTGGGCCTCCATATTATTCAAGATATTTTCGGCCATAAATCTTGCCCAAGCATTGCCAAAAAGCGGGACACATGCAATCACACTATAAAATGTCAAGAAGGGAGACCACCAGTTGCCTCGCAGTTACCGACCCATCTCATTGGTCGATGTCCCGGGAAAAATCTATGGGAGGTTATTGCTAAAAGAACTAAACCTATGGATCATAGAGAATCATCTAAACGATCCATTTCAAGCAGGATTTGTGTCAGGAATGGGGACTGCTCCAAATATCTAATATTTAAACCTAATCAAAAAGCAATACGCTGCACAGGGTCAATCATTATACCTGGCGTTCATTGACTTTCAGGCAGCGTTTGATTCAATCGACCGGGTTACGTTATATAAAAAATTTAAAAAGCATAACTGTCCATCATCTGTATTAGCCCTAGTCATGCTACTTCATACAGAAACAACGATGCAAGTGCGATTAACATACAAGGCACCCCGTCCGCTCAAATAGTGGCCGAGAGGGGCTTGAAGCAAGGGTGCTCACTTGCATCATTTTTGTTCAATTTTTTTATATTTGTCATGGGTGTGATCTTTGTTAATACAGTTTGTGATGCGCCTAAACTGGGCAATCAGAAAATAAGACATTTGCTATACACTGATGATTTGGTGATACTGTCCCAGACCCCAAGTGGCCTACAAAATATGTTGCATACCCTTGACACGTATGTCAAAGAAAACAATATGGTGATAAACATTAACAAATCACAAGTGGTAGTATGTAAGAACAGCACAAAACACAAGAAACATCTATATAGATTGAGGTTACAAAACATAGATCTGACAGTGGTAGACCAATATAAATACCTAGGGATCATGTTTTCAAACTTAAATAATTTAGCGTGTCACAAGTGGGAACTGCAATCCAAACTACAGGCTTTAACTTCACAGGCAAAATTATTAGCCCGTAGATTTGGGAAATACTCACTTAAACATGTATTATCATTTTATCTGATGAAAGTAACACAGATATTGATATATGGCATGAAAGCCTTTTGCCCTGAGAAAAGAGAGGAAGTCCACATTTTGGAAGCAGGTTTTACTCTTACCCAAATGTACTCTGTTACCCATGATACGCTACGAGTTGGGATCTCTGTCCCTATATTCACAACTTTTGTGGAAGATGTGCTCGCTACTCCGTAAATGCCTATTGGGAGTACAAACACCCAACATTTTGAGCACAGTAGCTCAACATCTTTTGGCAAATTCTAATGCATTCTCTAAAAAGTGGTGTAAAATTATATTCAATGCCATGGCAGAGGCTTCCATAGACTTCGACCTATTATTCAATAACCCCGGGTGAGCTAAAACCAAACTTTACCAATTTGATTGGATATATAACATAACTGCGTGTGCCCGTTTTAATGATTTTTACATAATCTTGTTTGGGAGGAAAAGATACAGGCACATGGTGGAATACCTCATCAAATGCCCATCACCACATATTTGAAGTCAATACATGCGCTTCAGGTTTAACCTGTGGAATACCTGTGAAATATTGTTCAGGGGGAAACTTATTCTTAGAAGTCAAAGGCACTGTCGATACTGCTTAGATGAACAAGAGCTCGAATCTTTGTAACATATTGTGGTAACATGCCCTGGCCTCTCCTCAATTCGTAAACAATTTTTTAAGCATGTTTTTGATCTGAACACCCAGTTAAATCAATATGAAATATGGCAATTGGTCTTTTCATGTCCAAGATTAGCTGTGAAAGTGGCAATCGTCCACTTTCTAGAAGCAACAGTACCAGATTGTAATTTGTCTAAACAATGAGAAACATTTGAATAGAGTAATGTAACATTTGTTTCATGGTGATCCAAATTTATTTTAATGTATTAATGTGATATTTGTTTTGGTTAATTTTAATTCTAATTCACCCCTCAAAAATGAATGAATTGTATTTTTATTGTTTGGTGTATAATATTTGAAAAGTTGTGTTTTACAACTAAAAACAAAAAACAAATACTCGCCTACTGTCTTTAATAGAATCTAAACCCCCTGTCACGTTAGTGAGGGGGATTAATCATTCTATGGCATGACAGGAGGATTCATATAATGCAAGTTTTAAGCCTTTGCACTACATTAACCCCAACATGATCAATACACTTGCGATAAAATAAAAGTATTCTAATGATGATTCCCTTGACCAATCAGCTGCTTTGATAATTTTTCCCCCCCAGGAGAACGTCCTAAAACCATAGCACCTTTAACTGAAGAACCAAAGGAGAAATGAACTCCCTCTTTCCGCATAAGTTACTTAATCTATCTGGTCAAAGGGGGGAGGGGACCCTGCAATAGGGTTCCCACATGAATAGCAGCTGAGGGGTATTAGGAGGCCAAGAGCCTCTGTATTTCAACTTAAACATGTTTAAAACACTTAATAACTCATACATTAAAATGTTCTGGAAAACCTGGATAAGAGATGGAGGAAACCACACGCTTACACCTTCTGGCAATAAAGAAAGTGACCCCTCCCAGTGAGAAAACATTATATTGTCCATATATAATGGTCTGATACTGGAAAAAATATCTTAACAGGAAAAGAAAACCACAAGGATAACTTGAAACAAAAAGTTGTAGCACAGACAATCCTTCATTAGAAAAGACAAAACGGACTAATCCAATACGATGTAAACGTCCCCTAGAAGAAAAACACCTAGCTTAGGTGGAACCCTAAAGCCAATGGACTTGAAGGCCCTGCGCACCAAGCATTGCCTATCCACTGTATTCACCCTTAAAGACATCTGGGCCTCATTACGCGGTAGGCGGTAAGGGATTACCGGCACCGGTAAGGGCACCGGTGGCAGTAATCCCTTACCACCCTATTCCGAGGTCCCTTAGCGGGTCCCTTCCTCAACGCCTGGTTATACCAGGCGTTGTGGGAGGGACCCGTTAAGGGACTTCGGAGCTAATAACGGGCCCGCTAATAGCGGGCCCGTTATTAGCTCCATCCCGATTCCCATTGAGCCCTATGGGGGCTCAGATGGGAATGGGGAATGGTTCCCGGAATGGGGACTTACCGGGTCCTCCAAGGTCGGAATGACCCGGTAAGTCCCTATTCCGGGAACACGGACCCGAAATGAGGTAAGAGGGTAGCCATAGCGCTAATAGCATCATGGTTACCTCCTACCGCGTAATGAGGCCCATCATGTCTTGTTGAGATAGTGGCAGTTAAATGCATTAATTGACATGTAATATTACCCTTTCTAAACAACTCCACCAGAAGCTACCTATCTCTACTGTAAGGGGAAACGGAACCGAAAAATTGAGCCACACACCTACTAACCCAGTGGTTGCAAGCTGAAAGGTACCCTGACTTATTAAAGGCTGCCCCGAAGAACTCGATGACACAGATCGAGTCCTGTGAAAGCCCACGGAAGCACCAGGAAGAGATGAAAATGTTCTAATAAATAAGATAGAGGAGTTCCTGAAGGACCTGCTCATAAGAGAAAAACTGTCGGGACAGAGATAGTCCAAGGGTGGAGAGGGACGATACTAGTAATATCCACCGTCAATTCCTACAGTGCTGGGAACCACCCCCGAGAAGGCCAACACTAGCTTTGTCGTCTGCTCGCGCAGCTGAACCAGAAACTCTTGCTATCATGGAAAAGGAGGAAAACATACCAAAAAGAAACCTACCAATCCCGAAGGAAACAGTCTGAAGGCAGTGCACTGGGATCCACATTCTAACTGAAGAGCCGAGGAATTTAGCATATAAGGCACAAGGGAAAGAGAACCACTAAATCGGAACCCAAAAGTACAAGATCTTGGCAAAGAGAGAGTCCTGTCTAACATTATGTTGCTCCTGTCCTGGAGATGTCTGGCATTGATCCTAGAGAAAGGCTCTTGACTGCAAGAGAATTTGCTAACAGCTCCAGAAGGCTGACATGCAGTTTCTTCACTAAAGTGGACCACCTCTGCCTGTGAAAACCTCCTATCCTGGCACCCGCAGCCCAGTCTGCTGGTATCTGACTCCGGAAAGACATCCGGAGAGGGAACGGAAAAAGAGCCGTGCCATTTGAGGCATTCATGAGCCTGAGCCACTGAAGGAGCTCCAATGTGAGCTCTGGAAACAGAAACCTAACTGTGAGAAAGACAGATTCTTGCAGAGATGTTTGGAACGATGACTCGGATGGAACTGACCATCTGCCCATCCAGGTAGCTATCTGTGGGAAAACCTCCCTTTCAAGGGGAGAAGATGGATTACTTCCTTACTAAGGAGAGTCTGTCATCCTGAAGGATAAAAGATGTGGAGCTTTAATCTCTTGTATTTATAACAAAACAACCCCATGATTGTAGAAGGGACACCGCTAACTCCACCAGATTCTAAAGAGACTGAGAACTGTAAGTTAAAACCAAGTATAACATCAAAGAGATATTATCCGAAATCCCTAGGACTTAAAGTGAGCCATCACCCTTTCCTTTAACTCTGTGAAGCATGGAAGAAAATGGCAAAACCAAAGGGAGGGACATTGGCAAGTGCGAGCTCCACAATGGAGCTGAATAAAAACTCTTGACAAAGAGGGGAAACAGGAACCATCCGGCGCTCATCTTTGGGGTCTAACTTGATCATACAATCCGCCAGGAGAAGGGAGTCAACGAGCAGATGAATCCCTTCCATTTTGAAGTGATGAAAGACTACAAATAGAAGTTAGGACTTGCAAGCTAATAACTGGTTAATAATACACCCCCCTTCAGGTAATGGGACCATAGCTATTGTGCTCAGAAAGCGAAAGCTGTGAAGGACGCTGGTACCACCTTTTCTTCAAAAAATGAGGTCAATCCTGCTTGACCTTATTGGACACTAGGGGAAGAGGCGAGAAAGAAAATCAAAATGACCCCCTTTTACTCGCTGCATTCCCTGAGGATCTGAGATGAACACCTCCCACTGCTGAAGAGAAACCTGGCTAGCCTGCCTCCTAAACTCGTGAGGAAAGAGAAAAAACCTCTAGCATATGAGACATTACTGGAGGCAATTTAGGGTTAGCAGCACCCTTACCGGTACGACCTCTCTAATGGAGCCACAACTCCTTCAAGGGTAAAGCTGGGTTTGTGCCCCTCGAGCAGAGGAGTAAATGTGCGCACCTCTTGATGGGCTTTGCCTGGAATGGGTAGAGCCCTGGAAGAAACCGCCAAAAGAGCGTGCTCTATTCCCCTGATGGGCAAAGATCTTAAACAGTAGACTTCCCTAATGACAATTTGGGATGGAGAGATATGAGAAGGAACTTATGCCATCCTGTGGAACTACAGGCGTTAGTGATCCCGAGCAGGCAAATCATTCACAAAATCCAGCCCCGCAGAACCTGTACAACAACAACAGGCAAACAGCCAATTCCAAGTCCGGGTGACCTGACCCAACACATCTAATAACTTTCCTTGACAACTCCTCAAGTACTTATCTACCCCCTTAACTTGGGGTCTGTCCCTTTGTTCGGGACCAAAAGAATACCATGGAGTGGTCTATTCCTTGAGAGAAGACCACCTTTTAAGAAAGAAGGATGAAAAAATGTAAACTCCCCCCAACAAGGAAAAACTGACCCTTTCTGTGGCGAAAAAATGGGGTCCAAGTTACTCTTGCGCCTTTCTGGAGGCTAATCCCAGACCGCTGCGCTATCAGAAGAAGAATTGGGGATTGCGGGAAGCAACTATCAGATCCAAGGAGGAACAGTCGGTACTTCTCCTACTCACTTTCCTGACTCCTTACCAATGGAGGGGAGCGGGTGGAAGGGGAGGACTGAGTTGTCCTGTACCTTTATTGGATACACTAATGCACCTACAGGGAGCTTGAACCAGGAAGAAGAAATCACTTAACGGGAAGGATGAAAGTCAGAGAACTCCTTTATAGGGCTATCAAATGCTCTGCAGTATTAATGGTAGGCTGTGCAGGGAAGGCCCTTTACAGGTCTAAAATAACCTTTTCCCCAACCTCTCACTTTTGTTAGAAGAAAATCAAATGTAATCTTTATCTGTATCTAATATAACCGCAAACCCAGCAGGTAAGGGTTAAAACTCTTTAAACACGGCTCATATTATCGCCGCAACAGAGAAAACAAAATGCACAAGCGCACATCCAAGCTGCTCACCCTAGCAGGGTGTGGCACCCGGCAGCACAGAAGGCGGTAACCTCGCACCAGCAGGCCTTGGAACGCCTATAGCAAGGCGAACTAGCTCTGCCAAAAATTCTCAGAGAAAATCATTGATGAGAAAGACCCCTCCCCCATGTGCACAACACCTGAAGCAAAGCTTTTGAAAAGCTTGCACATGGGCAGGGGTGGGCAGCCTAGTGAATTTGTTGAAGACAATCACAAAACATATCAAAATAGATATATCTATATATTGAAATATATAACAATACATAAAAATATTAAAATTAATTAAAATAAATTAAACTATATTAAAACCCCTACGCATGTCGGGTCTAACGCAAAAGCTTCTGACAGACGCGTGTAGGCCTGCAAAGGGGCAGGCCGACCAGCGCGGCAGCATTTACACAGAAATGTATCTCGGCAGAAAAGCCCACACGCGCTGGGTCTAAAGCGAAATCTTCTAGCAGGCCTACACGTATTGGGTTTGAAGAACCTATGAAGAAAGCTCTGTCGGAGCGGAGCTGAACTTGCCACAAAAACGAAAAACGCTAATAATAAAGCGGAAGCCTCACACGACCTCAACACTCCAATATAAAACAAACTTAATGATACCAAAGTGAAAGCAGTAAAGTGTTACTAAAAGTAAAACTCTACACTCTACACACTATAATATATAAAACACAATGTATTATGTCAATTACTAACTAGTATCTAAGGCACAACTAGAAGGAGTGACTTAGCTGTGGTGTCAGCAGCAAAGAAAGAGGAGTTGGGATTAGAGTCAAGGACATATATAGAGGAGGGTCCCTGCTTATTGGACATCTGCAGGGCATGACCTGTCCTCCATGTTGGATTGGTGAGCTCCCCTACATTGACTGTGAACTTTATTTAGTTCTGTTATTTAAACTTTTTTGTTTGTAAAAAAAATGTCTTTGCTGCTGTGGTTCAGAAGTAAAGATTGTAATGCATAATTTGAAGCCTCCTGTCATACCATAGAATTACATCCCCCTGCCCCCTTGTGGTGGATGCCCCACGCATATCCCTAACTGATTGGATGATGTTGAGCTGCTGGCTGCTGCAGGCACTGGCGGCCTCCAACTTGCCTGGTCCTGGTGTGCACAGTGCGGCTCAGCTCTCTCAGTCTCTCTAGTCTGTGCCCGCGACGTGGTAGCCAAAATCCCGCCCAGGGTCAGAGGCCCAAGGCAAATATCCTCTCTAGAGAGTCAGTCACGTGATGTGAGTGACGTCGACCTGGTCCTCGTGGTGGCACAGAATATGTGTGGGGCGGGCTGCAGCCGCTTTTTCATTGGCCCGCCCTGCTGTTGTTACTTCCTGCAAAGTTGAAAGCAACTTAATGAGAGTGAAATGTATGTTCGCTGTCACTGTGCCACACAGAAAGTGCCTGGGGCTCAGGCTCTCAGCCCAGCCCCACAGTGTTAATGTGTTAAGTAGTTTGAATTGCTTTGCACTTCAGAGCCAGTCAGACTCAGCGGGCAGGCCTGAGCGAGGACCGCACGGCGTCAGCCCCCCTGGAGTGGTGGCACGGACGCCGTCCTACCTCTACTTGATGATGCAATTATCTACATGTATCATCATTTATGATGCATGCATCATCATGCATGAAAATCATCAAAGCAAGGTAACAACAAGTGTTACCTTGCTTTGATGAATTATGCTGCAGTGCCTGCCCAGCCCTGCCCCTCAGTGCCACTTCCGCCGCCGGCCTGCTGTGAAGCGAGCTGCTCCCGGGCTGCGGTGGGTCCACCCGCAGCCCGCAGGCAGCGCAGCGGCACACACACTCTGACACTGCTGGTAGTGGCAGGTGCCGAGTGGCAACCATAGTCCCTGGAGGGATACACCATTTAATGCTGCGGGCTGGCCGCAGGCACCCTGTCTGACTGAGACTGTGGCAGGCAGGCAGTCATAGCCTCAGTCAAACAATTTAATAAAACATTTTTTTAAATGCCCTAGGGTCCTTAAGTCCAGTGGTAGAACGACTGTAAAGGCCAGTCTGGCCCTGAACATACTCCCGTTGGTTTGGTCATTAAAAGTGACATGTCACAATATGAAAAACTGTCTAAACTGGTTCCAATGTAAGCCAGTCTAGACCCATAAAAATACTTATCATGCTTAATTCATCATAGATGCTCAATTAATAAAAGTTTGTGCTACAGTAAAATATATACAGGCCGCTTCACCGAAACATCAGTCTTAGCAACATAACACTACTTATCATGATTTATTTTTTAAAGATGCAGATTAATAAATGTCATGCCACAGTAAGCAATGGCTAGACTGACTGCACCAAAATGCCAGTCGAGCCAGGGAATGACACACATGAACTTGGCTCCGCCGAGTAAAACATGCAAAGTCAATAAAGGATGTGGCAAAAATGCTCCAGTGATCCCCAGACTCCCAGGGCCTTACACACACAGTCACTCACCAGTCACTCACCCATACATCCCCTCTTGAATTCACGCTCACTGTATTCACCACACAGGCACACATCACACCCCATCCAGAACATTCAAAAACACACCATCACATTCATACTCATTCACCCACAAATCACTCACTCATACACCTTTTCTTACCTCCATTAATTGCATTCTCTGCACAGGCACACACCCATCCACACATTGCATTCTGTACACAGGCACACACCCACCGACCCACCCAGAACATTCAAAAATACCCATCACATCACTTCTCATTCACCCACCAGTCACATCACTTCTCATTTACCCACCAGTCACTCACACCTTCTCTTTCATTCACTCATTGCATTCACTACACAGGCACACAAACCCAGAACATTCGAAAACGCAACATCACATTCATACTCATTCACCCACCAGTCAGTCACTCATACACCTTTTCTTACCTCCACCCATTGCATTCTCTACAAAGGCAGACACCCATACCGTGCCACCCCCACACCCACCCAGAACTTTCAAAAACACACCATCACATTCATACTCATTCACCCACCAGTCACTCACTCAGACCTCTTACATCTTCTCACTGCATTCTCTACACATGCACACACCCACCCACCAGTCACTCACAACGTCTATTGCATCCACTCATTGCATTCTCTACACAGGCACACACCCAACACCCACCAACCCACCCAGAACATTCAAAAACATACATCACATCAAATCTCATTTGCCAACCAGTCACTCACCCGGCCCTCTTACATCTTCCCATTGCATTCTCTACACATGCACAAACCCACCCACTCATTGCATTCTCTACAAAGGCACACACACACCCACACAGAATATTCAAAAACACACATCACATCACTTCTCATTCACCAACCAGTCATTCACACCTTCTATTGCATCCACTCATTGCATTCTCTACACAGGCACACGCCCACCCACCAAGAACATTCAAAAACATACATCACATCAATTCTCATTCGCCCCCAGTCACTCCCACCTTCTCTTAAATCCACTCATTGCATTCTCTACAGAGGCACACACCCACCCAGAACATTCAAAAACACACATCACATCCCTTCATCTCAAAACTTATCAACGCCTCATTCGCAACAGGGTCTATACCAAGTAACCTAAAAGAATCCTGGGTACTCCCACTGCTTAAAAAACAGACCCTAGACCCAGCCATACCCGCGAATTACCGCCCAATCACTACCGTGCCATTCCTCCTAAAAATCATAGATAAAGTGGCATATTCACAAATACTGACACACCTAGAAACTAACCACCTGCTAGGAGCACGGCAGTCTGGCTTCCGTCCTCAGCACGCGACCGAAACAGCCCTCTTAGACCTAAAGGCACAAATCGACGAGCTGAGGGATCAAAGGAAACCAGCCTTACTCCTCCTTCTGGACCTATCAGCTGCATTCAACCTTGTTGACCACAAGATCCTTTGTAGGCATCTGGACATGGCTGCACACTTCTCTGAAGAAGCCAGAGCATGGATCCAATCCTTCCTCAATAAAAGGACCATGAGAGTGTTCTCCACCACAGCGGCAGCAGACTCCATCCCCATCACATGCAGCGTGCCCCAGGGATCTTGTGTTTCTCCCACACTCTACAACATCTTCACAAAGCCCCTTTTCGATGATCTGGACCTTCTTGGTATCACCTACACTAATTATGCAGATGATACTCAGATTCTCCTACCACTTACTGGTGATTACGACAAGGATTTGGCCTTGGTGAACAGGGTGTATCTCATCATCAAGGCATGGATGGCCACTCACGGACTATGTCTGAATGACGACAAAACTGAAATCATTATCCTTGGCACACCCTCTACCCTCAAAAAACGGAGTCCTAACTATTCCTCTTTTAACATTGATAACAATCAAATCACCACAGCTCACGCGGTCAAAACCCTGGGTTTCTACTTGGACTCTACCCTCTCTTTCAACAAGCAGGTCAACGCGATGGCTTCTGCCACCGCTTACACCTGTAAATTGATAAGAGCAGGCAAACCCTTCCTATCTAACAATAGCTGCATCACACTTGCTAGAGCTCTTGTTCTATCGAAGTTGGACTATTGCAACTCGCTCTACATTGGGGTCAACAAGGAAGTTATCAAAATAATTCAAATCTTGCAGAACAACGCGCTTAGAGCGGCATTAGGTATTCCCAGAAGAGTCCACATCACTGAATTTAGAAGAGCCAATAACTGGCTTTCAACTCATGAGAAAATCCAGCTAAAGGTAGCTTGACTTGTTCACAAATGTTTAAACAATGCCGCACCACGTTACCTTTCTACGAGATTCACAAGAATAAATCCAACAAGACTCACCAGATCCTCTAACTCCAACAACATTTCAACACCCAGATTAAAATTTTCCAGAGTTGGTGGCTGTAGCTTCCAGGTCAAAGCAGCCCAACTATGGAACTCCCTTCCATCCACCTTGTGGACAGATCAATCATACCCCACTTTCCGACATAACCTTACAAGATGGATCAAAGACGCGGACAAACAATACACTACTAACTGCCCCTATTCCGCATGTCCTTCCACTGTTTGTATTTTTGCACACACCTACCTCTGAGCATTTACTGCCTGTCTGAGTAGGACTGTAAATCCTTGTACCATTATTTTTGCCTTTGTATATATTTTTGTCTCCATATTTGCCCTTGTGTTCTGTAACTAAGCTGTAAGTTGTCATATGCAATGCGCCCGGTTACCCCTGGGTCTGGTGTGCAATACAAGTAATAAAACAAACAAACCCACCCACCATTCACATACATACATCTGACATACACTTGACACATGCAAAATACATATCATATTACAAAAACAACAAAAACCCTTTTTCTTGCAGCTTCGGTCCGTCCTTCAGGCCTCCTCAGCTCCTCTGTGCTGCTCACAAACAGGAACCAGGAAGCTGCAAGAGCTTCCTGGTTCCTGTATGTGAGCTGCAAGGAAACCAAGGGCGAAGGGGTTGGAGCTGAACATGGCATGTGACATGTGCCACATATCACGGTCAGCTCCAACTCCTAGTGAGTAGCTCCCCGGCCTAGCCTTTAGCCTAAAGGATGAGGACCTGGCAGGGGACCCACCAGACCTGCTGTGGCGGGGTCTCCCACAGTGCGTAGGATCGCCACACCAGGAGCTCCAGTTTTCTTTTTTTGCAAAAAAATATATATTTTTTGCGAAATGTTTCTTTTAATTTTTTTAAGTTGGGTTCGCAAGGTAGTCCCAGGGGTTGCAACTGTGGCCCCCAGGGGTCACAGTTGCCATCCCTGGCAACCCCCAAATGACATCCCTGTAAGTGAGAGGACTTTATAAGTGATGCGATTGTGTACAGGCAGCCAGTGCAGGGATTTTCTTGCCTGCGTCACATGGGTCTGTTTTGGCCAGCCCACACACAACTCTAGCAGCTCCGTTCGGTGCTATTTGTAAGAGTTTTATTTTGCCTTAGGAAGTGCCAACTAATAAACTGTTGCAATAGTGGAGTCTTGAGTTTATCGATGCCTTTGCCAGCGATTAAATATTTTTGAGGGACAGGTAAGGTTTGATTTGTCTAATTAGTTTCATAGTGTATGCACATCCAGCTTTGGTTTGTAAGACATGCTTTGTTATGGTGAGTCCAAGTATCCTCCCAGGGTCTTCCCTCTTGAGCTGACTTGTACAGTACAATTAGAGATTAAATTAAGCACTTTGAAACACATTGTGTATAGGGGCAATATTTTAAAGAAAACGATCATATCATATCATTAGAAATTGGCTATATCTGTCTTCCAATTTTGGGATTCTCTGTTAAGTACCCATAATCATAAGTTCTGTCTTGTTTTTGTTCAGGGCCAGAGAATTAGTGGTCACCCATTCCTGAATTATGCCACATACCTTGTTTATTTTTACTGTGTCCTCCTCATAATCTCCAGTTAGCTTCAGGACCACCTGGGCGTCGTCAGCATCATTGGTATAACCAATGGCGACTCTGTCCAGGAGGTCAAAGAATGAGCATGTATTGACATTGAACTATTTAGGGGAGAGCCATGTGCCTTAGGGAACACCACATGTTAGTGGCTCTGGAGGTGCCTAAAAGCCATCCGAGGCCACTCGGGCAGTTCGTGGGCCGAGGAAGGATGGAATACAGGTTGTGGAGTCAGTACAATTCACCAGTTTTCCCAACCTCTTGAGCAGCAATTTGTGATCTATCAGGTGAAACGCTGCTGAGAGGTCGAGGAGCATCAGCAGAGCTTTCGGATCATTGTCGACGATCTTTGCAAGATTGGCTCCCAAATCAAGCACTGCAGTTTCCATTGCATGTGAGGAACGCAAACCTGACTGCCGTACACTCAGCACATTGTGTGTGTCAATGTGTTTTTGTAGCTGCAGGTACTTCGCATATCTAATATCTTCAGTAGAAATGGGGCATTCGTGATAGGGCGGTAACCACCCGCATCCTCTGGATCAGCTGTCTACTTTTGAAGAATAGGAGTTATCCACACTTCTTTTAAGCAGGGGGGCACAATGGATATGATGAAAGAATAATTCACTGTATTAGAGATCAGAGGTGGTAGGCATTTAATAGATGCTTTATTATGCTAACCGAGCATATACCACCACTGAAACAGAAGGTTTCAGACCTTTTACAATGTATATCAATCTAGCCTCAGTGGCCACTTTCAGCCTAAATTCAGGGGGTGTGAGTGGGTGATTTGTCGGGGCATTATTAATACTTAAAATGTTAGAAGTGGAGCTGAATAAGTTCTGATGACCTGCCTGGATGGTAGATAGGTGGACCTTATTTAATTGGAGAATCCGCTTTGAATCATGGCACACCATATATTGCTTCAATGACCAACTGGGCCCATAGCTTTCTTTTCCCGAGTTCTCTTAGAATGCTGAAGAGTTCTCTTTGATCAGATTTTGCATTATTTATTCTATTTTCAAGGCTGTCTTTCTTAGCTTTAAGGATATAATTTTCATATCTGGCTGCCGCAGTTAGACAGGCTTCAAGATTAGCCTGACAAGGCTGTCTCCTCCAAAGCCTCTCACCTTGCCTCTTAATTTCCCTACTTTCAACAATGTCAGATGAGAACCAGGTTTTGCCTAAGGTTTCAGCCTTTGCTTTCTTGTTTGTCAAAGGCACTGAGGAATCAATCAAGCGCTAATAGTCTGGAACTGGCTGATTAAGATTTTAGCTCCCACGTGGGAGACCAATAACTTAATCGATAGCACGGGGCCTGCCAGAGGAGGATAAAAGAGAGGACGCCTCAGGGTCTTTGCTGATGTAGTCCTAAAGGTTAAAACCGCCTAAAATAATGGTGTAAGTGTTGATCATGGGGGCGTGCCCCTTGTTTTAAATAGTTTGTTGTTTTGAACAGGGTTCCTTGTCCCCCGATGAAAACAAACTATCTTGAAAAAGCGCAAGCTCTAGTACAGGGGTCGCAGGGCAGATGCCAGGGGTAGCAGCTGAGACCACAGGGGTCGCAGCTTCTACCCCTGGCGACTCCTAAAGGACGCCCCTGAGCAGGTGGCAACAGGGACGTAGTCCGTGGCCGCCTCATTGTCATTCCAACTGAAGGGTTATGGAGAGTTTGTACATGTGTTGTCATTCTTTACTCAAGCTTGTTTCTGTGCTGTCTTGGCAAGCAATGTACTTGCGCCCTCTCTTTCCACGCATGTGTCCTGCTCCCTGTCATTTCCTGCCTATGCTGCCTTTGCCCAGTCTCTGGGCAGGAAGTGAAAACATCACAGTATGAAAGTGTTACGTTTTCTCAGTACTTTGTTGTCAACGTGCAGGGATCAGCACTTAGAGTGCTGTGCCCCGCATAAATGACAGTACACATAGTGCACTGGCGTCAGTACGCACAGTGCGCTGGCCATGCGTATTGCAAGTGTCAATGCTCCTAACTGTGCTCTGTGCAGTGGTTTGCACTTACAGGGCCCAGGCAATCGTATACTTTGTATCCAATGTAGGTTGGTAATTAAATGCAGACTTCCAAATACATGTAATTATATACCTTTAAAATATGATTAACTCTTTTCTACTGTAATAATTCCATGTAATTCACAACCTCTGTTTCCAGGAGAGTTGTACTGCTCTGTCGACTGTTTTTAGTATAATCTGAGGTTTCTTTATTTGCCTCGTGTCTTCTACATCTGAACTGAACTAAATGTTTCACTGTAAAAGCACATGATCATTGATGCACATGATGCTGCAGGGGTTCATACATAATCTAATAACAAGATTTTAAAAACGTGCACCAGTCCTGATGGGTTCCTTTTAGAAGGCGCCCTCTCTTCCCACACCCCATTTTCAAAAAGCATAAGGGGTACACGTTGGGCCAAAAAGCAACTTTGTCCCGAAGAGGGATGCCTGAGGCAGTGGCCAGGGATATGGCTAAAAGCAGAGAATAATGAAGTGTTTCTAATAGCAATAGGGCCCTTGCATCTAATACACACACGCATACAAATAAAGGCCTCACCCAATTTCAATCTGCCAGCGGTCACTTGCACGCCTCTCAACCTCCTGGGTCTCCAAAGAGGGTGAAGTCAATGCTTTTGGAATTTTCGGACGATGATGAAGATGTGCCGGAAATGGAATTCCACTGAAGTATTTGAAAAGCTGGGGGCTTTTTGGAAGGATGAAAAGGATCCCAAAGTAAAAGACTCCAGACAAGTGAAGATGGGTTGAGGTATGGAAAAAGAACTTGGGTTCATGAAAAATGTGTTTCAAAATGGCTCAGAGTAGTTACTGGGTTTAGAAGATATAGATACCCTCCATCGAACAGGAGTGATGCAAGCGTCTCATATGCACTGCTCTGTAGTGGCGCACAGGTGATAACCCTAGTTACAGGGGTAGAGGGTCACAATCACAGTGCCCTGCTTCTCCTATTTCCAAGGGCTATGCACAGGGATCCCTGTGTGCAGTCAGTATGCACACCATCTTGGCGTCCTGGGGGGTATTAGCATAAGTGACCAAAAAAATGTGACCTAAAAAAATGTGATCGAATTTATTTGAGCTTTTTTTCCAATCAAACGTAATTAAATATATATATATATATATATATATATATATATATGGGTGGGTAAGGGTAGTACCCATATATATTGGGGTTTGCCGCACTTAGAAACCTCTGGGTATTAAGCGTGTTATAAATAACCTATCATATCATAGATTAGGTTGAGGGGAAGTTGGGGGATTATGGGGGGTCTCCCGAAAAAAAGGTCAAATAAATTTGGTCAAAGGTGATTAGGTGAAATGTTTTAGGTCAAATAGACCCAACCCGTCCCAGGGATCAGCACTCAAAGTTCCCCTTTGCAGGGTCGGTGCACCTGGGAGAGCAGCGAGACGCTGCATATTAACGTCAGTAACAGGCAGCAGCAACGTGCGAAGAGATGCAGGGGGCAATATCCCGACCGGCCCATCTCCATCTAGCCCCAGCATTCAGATAAAGTGATCTGCTCATTTTTTCAGAAGACTCACACTTTCCACGTGAGCATTTCTTTGAGGAACTAAACATCCTGGAGCTGTCCCACACCCTTTCTCAGTGTGATCATTGCTACACACAGACCTGCAAGCCAGAATGGAGGTGTGGGGGTTTGTGATGGACGAACAGTGCCTTGTCTGCTGGTTTAGCCAAGGGCCAGGAGCTACCTGCAGGAGTAAGAGGTTGGGGGGTGGGGGGGCAGAGGTGGAAAACAGAAGTAAATGGCCAAAGGAAGACATAATAAATGAGCAAGGCAGGAATTGGCTTCAGAGTGGCTTCATATCTTCTGGACACTACAGGGGTTTCCCTGGAATATCATTGTATTCACCCAGCCAGAATGCACTGATCTGTTACATGAAATCCCAGGACTGAAGAAGACGTGCTTAGGTGACATGGAGTCACAATGCCAAACGATGCTGTTTACTATGAAGTAAAGAAAAAATAAGTATTGAAAAAACCTTATTGTTCCACATTATGTTTGTTTCTGCTTTTTAACTTTTAGGCAAAGGGGCCAGGAGTTAGAAAAATAGGAGGGTAATGGTTTAGAGCTTAAGGGGGCAACTGCCTTTGTTTGGTGTTGTATGCGTCCAAGAGCACTCTTCTGTGAATTTTACTCACTGTGGAAAAAATCTTATATGCAAAGGTAGAAACCAAACATTATTATTATTATTTTTTTTGATTTAGCTGTTATAAACAACTTTTCAATATACAAATTCATAAATTTTAAATTACATTAAACCCAAAAAATAAACAGTTCATTTTGCAACGTACAGACTCAAGCAGCCAAAATCTTATTTCAATTTTAACAACAACAAAATCATGTATAGACATAGTACGGTATGAACGTAATACAGATTATCAAAATAAACAGATGTTAAAACAACAAACAGTAAACTAACGTTACATTCAATTAATTCATAAAACTAGATTTTTTTAGTAGATAGCTAAACCATCAATTATGACTGCTTTCAACGCTGCTTGAGACTTTAACTTCTTCTCATGTATCATTATCCCAATTCAAGGACAGTAAGAAATTAGTTAGTGCTATCTGAGCAAAATAATTATTAGAGCACAATAAAAAGGACCATCGCATATCTTGGTCAACAGTTTCTAAAATTGAAATCACTTTTGAGAAGTGCATTGATCTTAGGGCAGTTAATTGTACGCAATAGCAAACTAGATGTTCAAGAGATTCAATCGTATTAGGATCCATACAGAATCTACAAGATATAAGTTCTTGAGGTCTCAAGTTGCGTCTTGCTTGGACTTGATAGGTAGGCCATAAGTCAAGTCGTGCCCTCAAAAGACCTGCTCTTAATTTTACCGATGGAAATTTTAAAAGATAAGCCTCAGGGCTTTTTACTGCTTTAGGCCAGAACCGAAACTTACATGGTTGGCGATACTTTTGACTTTTTTCTAGGGTGGTAATCCAGTCTAATTGATATAACGTTTTTTTGGACTTCTCTGGCTTAGTTATTAACATAAGGATTGATATGTTTGCGATTGCTAGAGATTCCAAACAAAAATCGATCCATAGTTTTACAAAAGTCTTGTCAGATGATAACATATAATCAGCAATTATCGAAAGTGTGTTTGCTTTTTGATTTGCCATTAGGTATTTACGGAAAAGCATACAACAACGCCAAGTATAGACAGCATGCATGGAAATAAGACCTAATTCATAGCGGAGCCAGGGACCAGGCACACAATGAGGCAAATTGAGCACTGCCCGTCAATATTTTGCTTCAGATTTATCAAAATTTAGATTTTTTACAATTCAAAAGTGTTTCCGCCCCATATAAAATTGAAGGTATTACTTTCATGGTCCAGAAGATTATTGCTGGTTTAATGGTAAATTTCCCAAATTTATGTAATATTATTTTAGTCTGTGAGATGGCTGTAATCAACGTTGCCTCCATGCGCTCAACCTGACTACATGGTTTAATAGAACCATCAAAGTCAATGCCCAGATAAGTATAAATTGTCATAATTTCTAATGGTGTATTATTTATTGACCACTTTAGCTTGTATTTATGGAGACGATTTGCATGGTAGACTACGATCTGTTTTTTTTGGTGTTAACTACCAATTGATTCTCCGATAAATACAAGTCGAACGCATCAATGAGGTTCTGTATGCCCTTTGGTGTTTTTGAAATAAGAACTATGTCGTCTGCATAATTCAGATTAGTGATTTTTTTATCCTTTTAGAACTGGGGCATCGGAAGGTATCTGCAGAAAGACCGTGCTTAGGTCGTGTATGAAATAATTGAAAATTGCTGCAGCTAGTAGACAGCCTTGGTTTAGACCTCGTGCTGTCTGAATTGGTACGGACAGCAAACCCTCCAAAGTAAGTCTGACACGAATCGATGTTGCAGCATGAAACGCATGAATAATATCATGGAGATCTGTAGGGCAGGTGTCTCTTGATAGTTTCGCCATTAGTAAGGGAAGGGAGACAGAATCAAATGCGGCATGTAAGTCAATGAACGCAAAGTAAACTGATTGTTTATGAGATTGACTAAGAGCTTTTATTGCATTAAGAGTTAATAGATTGACACAGGTGCCTAGGCCCGCAACAAAACCTGTTTGATGCCGATCTTGCTTACCACTAGATTCTGTCCATTGATTCAGCCAATACTAATTTTGCAAAAAGTTTTCCTGGAGCGTCCAGCAAAGAAATCGGACGGTAATTTCGGGGGTTAGAGCGGTCACCCTTCTTATGAATTGGGACTATTACAGAGCATAGCCATGAAGCTGGCAGTTTGCGATGGACCATCATTTGTAAGAAGATTGCATTAAGATTCTTGGCCCAAAGCCTTGGATTTTCTTTCAAAATGGCATTATGGAGACCATCGGGGCCAGCAGCTCGTGATGAGCTTAGCTTTTGGATCAACTCTTCGAGTAAGGAGGGTGAGCAGTGGATGTTCCAGGAGGTGGAAGATTGAAACTTATAGGGTCAAAGATTGGGTCTCTGTATAAATCAGAGAAGTGTGATATCCAGGCGTCCTCTGTTACGGCTCCAGTTTGTACATGGGCTTGAGACGAAATTGAGTTATAGTTAAGAAGACGCCATATTTCCGCCGAATTATTAGACCAAATCGAAGAAAGCATAGCTTCACCATCTTGCTGGAAAATCCACGCTCGACGCCCACGAATCCAGTTCCAATATTTGTATTTAGCTGATTTCAATGCGATATTGATGTTCGCATTATTTGTCACAAGGATTTGTCTCTTTTCCTTACGATATTCATCCTTGCGTATTTTAATTGCGCGGTCGAACAAATGCTTATGAATTTTTACATTTGAATTTGGCACAATGGTATTCCGAAATGGTTCTAAAAAGTCAGTATACTCGATCAATTTATATGAGTTATTTGACTTATGTATGGCATGTGAGAACTTCATTAGGTTTCCATGTGACCATTTTAGACGGTTTTTGGTATTATTAACCATTAGATGTTGAGTGAGCCATTGTCTGATAGAGGGAGCAGATGACCAGTTAAGCTGTAGTGAGAGAAGGTGGTGATCACTTACTGACTGCGGGATTATCTCGAACAAAACAACTCTATTAAACATCGATTGTTCAACATACATATAGTCGATGATACTTTGACTAGTGTTGCGCTGCCATGTGGGATTCAGTGGTATGTCTCTTTCCACTGAGCCATTTACCACTCACATATTACGATCAGTCATGAGACAGGACCAGGTGGAAGAGGCCTTCGTCTTGTTTTTGTTAAGAGAGGATAGACAATCCATGTTTAAGTCGCCCACTATGATGGTTTCAGTGATACCAGTTGTTACTGATATGAGGTCTAGGAGCCCCGTTAACCCCTCAAAAAAGTCCACGTCGGATAGCCCTACCGGGTTACGGTAGATATTAATAAGAGCTATTATGTGGTTGTTACAAGTAATTTTCACAAGTTGCATGAAGATGTTAACATACATCCATGCTTCAATTTTAAATCCAAATTTCTTGTTAGCAGCCACCATTAAACCTGACGAAGGCCGACCACGAAATCCCATCTTTGCAGGTAATAGTATAACATCAAAATTGTCCCAGGTGGGAGGTTCCAGATATCAAGTCTCTTGGAGAGCGATTATGGCATATTCAGCCAATGGTTTCAAAGAAATATGCAGATGGGCATGACCACAGGTATTCCAGGAGGCTATCTTAATAACATGGGGCTGTAATGTAGTTAATGGTTAAGTCCTGGGAGCCTGCATGTCATCACGGGAGTTAAAGTAAATTTGGGAATGTTGATCAGAGGGGGCATCCTCACGTTTTGCTATACGATCTGGGTCTTGGGCCAGTAAAAATCCCATATCAAATAGGGTCATTTTGGCCAGCCATATTGTGTTTAAGACTATTTCTGAGGGGATCCATAATCTTACAATCGCTGTGGAGGCATCAGTGAGGTATTCAACTTGGGCGATGTCATGTGATGTTAAATCCTCTAATTCAAAGACATCGCTAAAAATATTCAATACACTTTGTCGGTTTAAGTTGAATTTGGGATAAGGACCCTCACGGCATTTTAGAATTAGCGTGTGACAGGCTGAGGCACAAGGAATGGAATGACGGGAATGCTTGATGTTAGAATTTTTCAGCTCATGGTTGCTGGAAGGGATGTTATTTCTTTCCAGATTGTATTTTGGGTTTACTGACATCGGACAAGGAGCTTGTTTAGATACATTCAGACCTCCATTATTTGATGGATTCAATGGAGTTGCTTGTTGGACCACCGGAGAGGTCCAGGATACTGATTTCGGTTGGATGTCAGAGGCTGATTTCTTTAATTGTTCATTCTGGGACAGACCACGATCATCCATATAAGAGTCTAATGCCTTACGCATTTCCCTCAGGATAAGGGATCTTTGCGATTAAATTTCATTATTATTGGGCGTTGGTAACAGCTTGTCTGAAGATGGGGCCAGTGCCTTAGTTGGGATCGTGTCATGATTTTTATCAATGTCACCAGTTTCAAGCACCTCAACCAATGCATCCAACGGGTCATGGACCGCAGGAGCTACAAGAGGGACCTGTCCAACAGGATTCAGTAATACATTAACTGGAATGATTGGAGAAGTCTTTAAGGCATCTGCAGCCACAGAACAGGTTGTAGTGATTTTTTTAAAGAAAGCATTTAAGGAAGCTTTTGTCACACGTGCAGCAGGCATGTTCTTAGTTTTTTTTTGAGTGGATGCTCTTGCAATCTTCTTAGGTTTCGGAGGGATTGCAGTAGCATTACCAGGTGTCGGAGCAATGACATTCAAGATAGGTAATACATTATCCAGCATGGGATCAGGTACAATTGAATCCTGCACACTCAACCACGAATTATTTGTTGTAGTTGGTTGTGCAAGAGGCAATTTTGTAGGACTTGATGTGATTATATGAGAGATAATGGGCACCACAGGATGAGGGGTAAGAGTAACAAGGCTTGGATCCAAGGCCATCTGATTGCTAGTTGGATCGCTACATAGCTTGCCATTACTTGGGTGAAAAGCGGCTTGAGGAGCCAGTTTCACTTTTTGTGTCCATAACAGTAAGTCGTCCAACTTAGATTCCTGTTTTGTTATTTTTGTATCCAATGCTTCAAAGAGTTTAAACAGAGATAATAAGGTGGTATTGATTGCTGCCAGTGTAGTTTGTAACAGCAGCGACTGAGTTTCAGCAGAATCACCTTGTGGTCGCGTCATAGGGCGACGCGGTGTGGGATGCACATATGAGATTGCAGACAAGGAGTGAACTGATAACGGAGGCTCAGAATTTTGAGGAGAATTTTGAGAGTTTTGAGAATTGCGAATCAATATTGGGGAGTCACACTGGCTCGCGTAGAGAGAGACCTCTTGATTGTCAGGGGCTTCTGGAGTGTAATCGGTAGACATGGTGGATTGAATAGTGCGTTCAACCACTACAGGAAGGATATGACAGGGCGAGTTTAGCATTGTATTATCAGAGAGTTCTCGTGGTGACGTTAAACCCGCTACAGTTCTAGTAAGGGGCCGCTGTATTAGTAGACCATGGTTATTATTTGGCTTAGGTGGCTGGAAAACTTGTACTTTTAGCTGGGCACCTTGTTTAGGGGTTGACAAGCACATAGGGTTAAATACTGTTGTACTGGGGCCCCTTGGTGTACTAGGGCATGATGTCAACACAAAAGACTTATGAGAAAATATTTTTTTTTGCGGGTTATTTTGGTTACCATCAAAGCTATTGCAAACATTTACCATTGGAGGCATGTCGGTTTTCAATGAGTAAAGCCGACCACGTTTAAACATTTCAAATAAACAGATTTCACTAAATAGTACAGCAGCACACTCTAAACTGTTTTTACAAGAAACACTTCAACTGGAGCCTTATTAGGCACTTACTTATGAATAAAGATAAAAAATAGGCCACCTCCACAGTCAATGCGGCAAAGCGGGTAAGCGGTAATCTAACCGGTACTCGCCCATGTGGGCACGCGCTCTGCGAGTGCGCGAACAATTTGTATTGCAAGGGAGTTCTCAACACAGCCAATCGCCGTGGGAAGTGTGCGGTGCTGAGGAAGCTCAGCCAGAAAAAAAAAAACAATTCTGGCGCCACAAACGCCAATGCAATGGCTGACACTGACACTTCGCAGGGAAAACGTCCAAAAACCAAAGTCCAGCACAGGAGCAGGAGCAGCAGGCAGTGCGGGTAAGCGGTACTCGCCCGTGTGTTAATAAAACCAACAGTTTTGGCTCGTGTGTGGTGAAAATGTTTTGTTTTTTGCTTTTGTGGATGCCATGTCCATGCACCCTCACGATGTGCCCAATGTTAGGACTGCATGTTAGGTTGCCACGCATGTTCAAATACTCGCAATGCATTAAAGGTATTTTCATCATAAGTAAAACCTGTCATTGCCAGGTGCTCGCACAACATGCCTGCTTTTGCCATCAGACAGCAGCAGAACTCACTAGGCATTTCAATATGTTGGCCTTGTACGTGCCTCATATAATAATAATGATAATTTGGGGATTTTTATAGTGCTACATGTAGATGGACCACGTGTAAGATCTGCAATAATTGTCCCGGGAGGATAGCTCAGCGGCAACGTGCTTGCTTTGGAAACAAGTCTACACGAAGCAGCACAGGTTCGTTCCCTGGGTCCGCGCTTAGAAACCTGCAAGTTATAAATACGCAACTAAGAGACATATTCCTGTAACAGCGCCTCGATGCCCCCGCGGTGTGTGAGCGCTTCAAAAATAAAATAAAAAATACCCAGTGTTATTATCCCCTGATGGTATTTCGTTCTTTGCCTGCAGAAGGATTATGGGCTTAGTCCTCCCAACCGGGGTTTCATACTTGTCGCATGGCGTTGCCCCTCCTTGTATATGAGCTGCCCATCCGGCTTGCAACTTATGCCCAGTTACTTACACCATAAGGCATGCCTCACACCATGAGGGATCTATTGCCATTGCAAGCCTCACACCATGAGGGATCTATTGCCATTGCATGCCTAAGTAGTCATGACATTTTCTAGATATGGCCATGCTGTACTCGGGTACTCTCACAATATGAAAGATTCTATTGTTTTTGTATTGTGACAATGGTTTAAACAAGTAAAACGTACACACAATGGATGCATAATATAGTCAGATAAGATTCTATATATGTGTTCACTTATTTTGAATTAGATTAAGATTATTAAACTTTACCCATATAGTTCAAATTGTGCCATTATATGCTCATGTTCTCAGAGCATTTGGCAGGTACTGTTATAGGTGGTGCTATGTACTGACATCATATGGCATGACAGGACCACCAATAGCCTACCTACTTCTGTTGCCTTCCCCACTAGCGCTTTGACGCAGTTTCGAGGCACTGTTTGTAGCCTAACCATACTTAATATAGCTAGGAACTGGCCCCTTAGCCCCCCTTCCTTAGCCCCCCTTTCCATCACAGCCCTCTTCCATTCTTACCTTGCAACAATTGGAAAGGCATCTGGGCACTGTGCCGTGTTCACCAACCAAAGATAGCGATTGGTTGTTGCCACACTTTCAACTGAGAGTAAAATTGTGGGAAACATTACGCAGTGCTCTTCATTAAGATAATAATTAACAGAAACATCGGATCATGAAAAAAAATCCTATTTTTAAAATGATTGCATAGGGTGTGATCTGCCCATTAATTCTGAGTCCAAGTCAACGAAACGTTAACTAAATTGCAATGGGGGTGAGGGGTGTGCAGTGCGGGGTAGCACTCCAGTTTTCGACCTTGGAGCAATACTGTCTAGAAACAGCGCCGGGTGCCCACTACCTGGATGTGCCCATCTGCGTTCAGTACACACAGCACCGCAGTGCTTTCCTTATCTGGAGTAGGTACTTACAGTAGTGGCCCCGCCGGTGTGCTGCTCCTGGCCGCAGGGCGTGCAGCGGGGCCCGAGCGCCCAGCCCGGTGGCACCGCCTCCCGCGCAGCTCTGCCCGTTAGGGCGCCAGTCTGGGCGCCGCCGGCCGCGGTGCCTTCCAGCTGCAGGCTGGGGATGAGCAGCGGGCTGGAGCCCGGGGCCTCGGCGCATGGGAAGGGGCTCCGGCGGTCGAGATCCGCCCAGTGGCGCCCGTCCACATCCTCGCAGTCGGCCAGCGCCTTGTCCAGCTCCCCGTCCGTGTCGCCCTCATCCTGGTCCTGGAAGGTGGACGAGTGTGGGGAGCCCATGCGGGGGAGAGCGGAGCCCGGCGGCCGCACGTCCCTGCTGGGCAGAGGCTCTTCCTCGGGGGCGCGGCAGGGGTCGCTGCTCCCCGAACTGGAGCTGCTTCGCCTCTGGGTAACGCCGGGGATAAGCCCACGTCTGCCCCTGGCTGCGCTGCCGCCGCTGCCCATGCCGCGCGCCTCTGTGCTGGGGCTGAGCCCCCTTCACCGCCACACTGGCATCGCGAGGCGCACGGCTCAGAGCCTGGCGCGGCTTCCCGAGGCAGGGGCGGCGAGCTGCACGTGTACACGCTGGAGCCCGGGCAGAGAGGGAGGGCCCTGTCATGGGATCCGGGAAGATAGCGCGCAGGGGACACAGCCGAAATCCGCCCCAGGAAACAAATGCGCGTCCCCCTCCAGCCATTATACGGGGACTGGTGCCTTTACCTGTGCGCTCTTAGTGCCTTGCCCCCACTGACGGCAGCGCTCTGCGAGGAACTCATCGTTTTCAGCCTGAATGTATCCCTTTGCTTTCTGTCTCCCCATCGGATGGCTATAGCGGTCAATTAGCTCACTCTACTGCGTGCTCAGGTAGAGTCGGTGACCTGAATATGCAGGGGACAAAGCACAGGGAGCTCGAACCAACCAAGAGGCTTGTAGAGGGTTTGTTTGTTTATTCCTTTGTATTGCGCACTAGACCCAGAGGTATCAGGGTGCACAGGTTACAAGGAAGTTCTCAGCTTAGTTACACAATAGATGAATTATACATTTTGGATACATATATATTGGGCAGACAAAGTAAACATATCACAAGGATTATATACATTACAATTATATACATATGGTAGCCGCTCAGGAGGAGTGGTTCTAGATTGTAGATGCAGCTGGCGGAGTTGGGCCTCCGTGGCCGTACCACGTTAGGACAGGGTGTCGCAGTTATGGTGGTGCCACAGAGTTTACAATGAGCTTTGTAAGTTAAACATGAAAAAAATCCAATGGATGCCAAGTCCCCCTGTGTGTACAAGACAATTTTCAAACACATTTTCATGATGGCTTTGTCTACAAATATGCACTTATTCTTCCAGTATACCATAGATCACACCACACTCTGGGCCGGCCTAGATTAGCACGCTTGCGCATAGCCGCAACATCCCACACTAGGCCCCTGTGCCCTGCATGTTGTAGTGCTTCGTTTCCACTTCCACTTGATTTGTCCCCTGCATTTGCCTCCAGCAACAGGTACCCCATTGCCTTGCCCTGCACCCCACACCCCTTGAAATAACAGACTCTCAATGTGGGTGGACAGGCTGCAGTTGCTTTATTAAGCAGGAGGTATCTTACAGGTGTAGTGTTCCATTTTTGGTAATGCAGTGTCAGGATTCTGCTCTGAGCTGAAAGCCCTTACACTTTCTAACCTGGCGGAGCAACATCCGATTTTGTGCAGAGCTGAACGCCCTTACACTTTACTAACTTTCAAACCCTCCCCAGTTCAGTCAACAGCTTTTCAGGTAGCCACTTACACTGTATTACCTTTCCCAGGTGCAGGATCGTGAAGCAGCTCTTTACCCCTGTCGCCTGACCCCCTCCCATGGTCCCCTGGTGGCCAGGTGTCCTGCGCTCTTCACCTTTTCCTTCACCCCAACCGCTTGGTACCCCGACCCCCAGTTTCCATGTCCTTACCTGATTCCTTGCCCCAGAGTTCTGGAACTCTCTCGTCTCCTAACCCACTCCCTTGGTGCCTTAACCTCTACCTCTTTTTTCCGGTCTCTTGGCCTCCTACCCCGTTCCCTGTTGCTTGCGTGACTTACCCTCTTACATGCCCCATTTTGGTTTCTTGTCCTCATTCATTCCCTGTTGCACTTGCCCCCTTCCCACTTCCCCCGGTGAATTCTCCTCTTTCCCCCGGTATTGGTTGCTGGCTCCCCCCCACTCTGACGTGGTTGCATCCTCTCCCTCTGTCCCCGGGCCACTTATCCTCTCCTATGTTTCCGTGCGTTCCCACGTCTCTGGACCTCTCTCCCGTCCCTTGGTTTCCTTCCTGTTTGTCTCCTCCTGTCACCCTTGGTTTCCCTGCTCTCCCCACTCTCCTCTCCCTTTGCTCGACCCATGGTAACAAACCACTAGCCCTCTACTAACTCCCCAAGTTGCTGCGCCGCTTCTTAGTACCTTTGGCCCCCTACTCCTTTCCCCGACTAACTGGATTCCCCTGCGTCCTGTTTCCTTGTTGCCTGCCAGCCACTCCCGCCTGTTGCCTTATCACAGACATTTTTTGATCTTTGCACTTTTCCATCTCCCCTTCAACCCCCTCACCTCCCTCCCCCACTTTCCCGTGGCCTGCAGAGATACTTAGCTGCTGACAATATTGGTCACTGCACAGTCCCTTGTGGTTTCTGGCAGGGCTACCAGCCTGGAAGCACCACCCCAGGATATACGCATGAACGCGCTTCTGCAGGGGTATGCCGCACACTTGCACTAGGAGAAAGATATAAATATGTGTTTTAATGCATTATACAGAACACTTTCTGAGAAAAATTGGTTAAAAGGCCTGAGCGTTTGTAATTGTTTTGTAGGGTGACACCAATCTAAAAATCCAATACATGCAAGTCACCAACAGTGCACAGGAACATTAATGCTTTAATTAATATAATGCTTTGCTATTAAAAATGCAATGCCACGATGAAAACATGTCCAACTGGCTGCACAATGTAGATCAGTCTGCACACGTAATAACATATTACAGCAAAGCATGCCAGGCCACATTTAGACATATCTAGACTGGTTGCACCAAAATGCCAGTCGAAGCAATAACACTTATCATGGTTATTTTATCACAGATGCCCAGAAAAATATACAATGCTGCAGTAAGAAACGGCTAGACTGACAGCACACAAATACCATTCTAGCCAGGTAATTACACTTAGCAGGACTGCTTTATCAGAGATGCCCAGTTAAAAAAAAGTCAAGCCAAACTAAGAAATTACTAGACTGGCTGCACCAAAATGCCTCTCTAGCCACTAATACCACATAGCAAGCATGCTTAGCCTGGACATGGATGACTATTATGATTTATTGCACAATCCCCATCCTACCCTACCCCCAAGCCCCCACACATCCCCTTTCCCTCCCACTCCCTGCCCCAACCCCCAAAATCAGCTTCTCAGCCCAGAAATACCTCCACATCCCTTTTCCTTGTCCCAGTGCTTACGTATGAGGCTCCCTGTCTCATAGGTAAGTACTGGGATGAGGAAGAGTGAGATTAGGAGCCATGGAGATTACAGGTAACTAAGCCAGGCATTACCTCCATGTCCCTCTACCTCATCCCAGTACTTGTGTAACCTCATCCCAAGACTTGTGTATGAGTCAAAGTGCCTCATACACAAATACTGGGACGAGGAACAACAGGGCTGTGAGTAATGAAGATTACCAATAAGTAACCAAGGGATTAAACACAAGTAGTGGCACAACACCATTGAGCTGGCTGGGCTTCAGCCCTCAACCCCCCCCCCACTTCCTCCCTTGACATTTTGGGCTATGTTGTCTCGACCTGGCTGACCTATAGAGCCGTTACCGGACAGAACAGGACACAGATGTTAAACAGCACCTGGGTTTCGCTGTTAACAAAGGCCCAGCAATTAATAACGTAAAGCATTTCACTGTTAGTACCTGCATTTAAATGCATAATTCTTTAGGCAATTGACATTTTGATGTGGGTTTGTACTTGCATGCCAGGGAAGTGATTGGAAGGGTAGAGAAGGGACAGGAGACCGCTTATTCTCACAGCAGTCCATAAGTGGGTGCTTGCAGACTTAAAAGAGAAAGTTAACTGCTTGTAACATTGAAGCTGCACTAGAATAGTCTCATTAGAATGCATAAAGAAGTTAGATGCCCCACACAAATAAGTTTGCCCCTCCCCCACCGCCCGTGAAGTTAGCACCTCTTCCAACATTTGAAGGGTTAGCACCCCCCGCCCCGGTGAAATTTAGTTTTGTTGTGCCCCTGAAAACAAGAACACACACCATTCAACATACACACACGCACACCCAGCCACCCATACATTTAAGTGTGTACCCTTTCACCATACAGGCACACCCAGGCAGCCACCAATACATTTAAGTGTGCACCCTTTCATCATTCAGGCACATCCAGGCAGCCACCCATATATTTAAGTGTGCACCCTTTCACCATACACTCGACACGCACACCCAGCAACCCAACATTTGATTGTGCACCCTTTCACCATACACTCACACAGGCACCCACCTGTAGATTTAAGTGTACCCCCTTTAACGATCCACTCACATAGGCAGCCACCTATACATTTCAGTGTGCACCCTTTCACCATACACTTGAAACGCACACCTAGCCACCCATACATTTAATTGTGCACCCTTTCACCATACACTTGAAACGCACACCTAGCCACCCATACATTTAATTGTGCACCCTTTCACCATACACTCACACAGGCAGCCACCTATACATTTAAGTGTGCACCCTTTTACCATACACTCACACACGCACACATCACAGGGTCGAGGGGAGCCTTATTACTCAAAAAATAAATGGTTTCTTTTTGAAGTCACTCTGACTTCATAAATACATTATTTCCATTAAGGACCAAACCATAATGGAACTAATTTCTTTAAGAAGGCATAGTGACTTCAAAAAGAAACAATTTCTTTTTGAAGTCATAGAGCTCCCCCACTCCATGACATGGAGGCCTTCAGCATAGAGGCTTCCATGTCATGGGGCGTGGGGAGCCCTCGTACTACAAAAAGAAATAGTTTCTTTTTGTAGTCACTCCGCCTTCATAAAGAAATTATTTTTTGTTACGCTGTAACAGAAATCATTTCTTTATTAAGCAGAGTGACTAAAGTCAAAGGCCCCGCCCCCCCAGGGTATGTGGTGGCGGGGCCCACCGCACCACTGGGGTTTGGGGGTGCCCATTACACCAGTGTTTCCACCTAGACATACCAGTATTTTCACATGAGAACATACTAATGTTTGCTTTGTCCCTAACACCAATAATAATACTTTGAGAAAACATGTCCATGCTGTATGCCAGCATATGTCTGTATCCCCACATACAAACATATTTCTGCTGGATTTGCTCCAAATGCCAGTAAAAAATGCCACACTACTGTAAGAAAGTATGTTTATGCTAGCAGCAAGAATGCAGGCCAGAATGGCCACATAACAACACCCATTGTGTTGGCTTTGCCCATAATGCAAATAAAAATGCTATGCCACTGCAAGCAAACACTCAATACTGCTGCACCAACATAGGTCAGTATGTCCATGTAAAAACTCTCATCATGTTGATTTTGCCTAGAATGCCAGTAAAAAATGCACTGACACTGTTAGAAAACATGTCCACTGGGTGTTCCAATGTAGGGCAGTATGGCCACTTAAGAGCACTCATCATGCTGCATTTGCCCACAATGCTAGTAAAAAAAGGCCATACCACTATAAGAAAACATATCCCTACTAGCTGCACCAACATAGGACAGTATGCCAATGTAAGAACCGCCATTAGAGCACCAGGGGACCACTATGGTGGTGATAGTGTGTGGTATAAATATCCTTTAACATTAACATCATGTTGGTTTTGCCCATAATGGCAATAAAAACAAGTCATGTTACTGTTAGAATACTACATAATAGCTGCACAAACCTAGGCCAGTAGGTAAACCTAAGAACATTCATGCTGGCTTTGCCCATAGTGGCAGTAACAGATTTCATGCCACTATAAGAAACATTGTCCAAACTAGCTGCACTGATTGACATACATCAGTGCAGCTAGTTTGGACAATGTTTCTTATAGTGGCACTGACTATGGCAACGTAAGAACACTCATGTTGGTTTTGCACATAACACCAGTAAAAAAATGGCATGCAACTGCAACAAAAATGTCCAGATTGGCTGCACCAATATAGGCCAATATGGCCATGAAAGAATACGCATCATGTTGGCTTTGCCCATAATGATAGTAAATAATTCCATGCCACTGTATGGAAACATGCCCATACTGGCTGAACCAATGTAGCACCCATGTAAGAACACTTATCATGTTTGATTTACCCATATGCCAACACTATAAGAAACACGTCCATGCAGCAAACACCAATGTTATATTTGTATTTATTTGAAGAACACAGATGTCAATTTCAATCAGAAATGACTTAAAATACGTCACCTTGCAAAGATAACATTACATTAACGGGGCAAGTGCTTCAAGAGAAGTACTGTTTAAATATAGAACATATATTGCACAAAAAGGTCTGAAAGCCCCTATACCGAGAATGAACACGGCCAAATAACCTGTTCTATGGGAAGGTGCCCACTCAGGATGGTCACAACCACGTCACAACCACGTTTTAGCTCACTGTACCTTTCACAGAGGAGAAATATCCATTTGCATATCAGTCTTTGTCCCACCCACACGGGCAGTCCAGCACCGAAATGCTAGGCAGTTCTCCTCTGAACAAGAGTACCAACAGCAACCCCAGACACGTGTTTCGGCCTAGTCAGGCCTTATCAGTGATGTGAAGCTGTGCCACTCTAAGCACAATGAGTAAGGGGTCCACGTCTGGATTACCCTGGGTAACTTAGGGTGAAACCCAAAGTTCCTAAAAATTCACAAAAAGGTCTGGGAGCCCTTCTACAGAGAATCAACACGGGCAAATAACCTGTTCTATGCAAAGGTGCCTACCTGGGAGGCTCTACAACCACGTTTTAGCTCACTGTACCTTTCAGGGAGGAGAAATATAAATTTGCATATCAGTTTTTGTCCCACCCACAAGGACAGTCCAAAGCCGAAATGCTAGGCAATTCTTCTTGCAACAAGAGGCATTGCTGGAGACAGTTTTGGGGTCAGGTAGGAAGGATGGAGTGAGGGCAGGGGAAGATCCCTCTTTAGAAAGTGACATTTAAGCTGAGCTTTGAAGAGAGCCACAGTTGGGCTGACTTTGATTGTTATGAGCAGTGAGTTCTAGTGGAGTGGGGCCAATAGGGAGAAAGAGCAGAAGCAAGAGGAGGCACACGGAGGGTATGAAATGGGGACGTTGAGTGCAGAGGAGGATCAGAGGGAACAAGATGGTGAGTAAATTGAGATACAATCAGACAGGCACCGAGGAGCAAGACCAGTGATAGTTTTGTCAACTAGGAAAGGACCTTGAAAAGAGAGTGGTTGTGCATGTAGAGTGTTAGGATGGTGGGCAGACGTTTAGGAGGCCACCCTCCGTTTAGTGAAACAAGGGAACCTTCTGGATAAGTCAGACCAATCTAGGTAGCTTGGCAGACGCTCAAGACTAAGTCTCAGGAGGGGTGAGAGTGATCAGAAGCCCACAATGAGCACACACAGCAACAAACCACAAATGACTCTTAGACAAGTGTATATGAAAAATATCTATACATTTATTGTTGGCCAGACCAATGGACACAAATAAACTTTAGTTATGCAAAAACAGTTACCACACAAAATCCTTATACTAGATAAGATATATACATTACGTTTCCTAATGCGACAGAGCAGTAAAAAACATCCACAACCTGTGAGGAGAGGGTTGAGTTAACACACTGGGATCATTAGGCAATTCTTCAGAGTCATTCACTGACTTTTGTGTCCAGCCCTAAAAAGAGGGGAGCCTTGTGCTCAACATTACAGTTGTGCATAAAAAGTCACGATCGCGCAGGTAACATAAAAGCAGGTCTTCTTGGGAGGGCTGTAGCAAGTCAGAAAGGGGCTTGAGGCGATGGAGAATTGGTTCCCACTATTCCAGTATGGTCTGCCCTTGGAAGCAGAACAGTTTTCAAAAGGTGATAATAGCTATGAAACGCAGGCTAACCCAGCCAAGATCGAATACCTTTAAGGGATACTTGTGTGTAAAAGTGATCAGTTGTGCCAGGGGGCCACCGGCAAGTGATACAAGTACTCACGAACCCTCGGCACAGTCCAGACCAAACTATGCCAGTTTAGTCAGGGATGCTAGTAGGTTAGAGTCCTACAATTTCGCGGTGCGTGGCTCTCAGCGGCTGCGGGATAGAACAATCGTCCATGATGGGACAGTTGCCTTTTCTTAGCTTCCGAAGGAGATATGAAGAAAATTCAGGTGCAGCAGGCTTTAGGGCACAGGAAAGCAGAAGAGCAAGGCACCTACAGCGACCGTCACCAACATGTAGGGACACGGGAATCACAGATGCGGGCAGCTTTACACACTCACCTAATTCAGGACCTAGAGGAACTGGGCCTGCAATATTTAGCAGGAGAATGCACCGGACCACAATCAAGTGATGTCCCAAGATTCGGGTTTGCACTTGAGACGGCAGCGGGTCTGCGTGATACCCTGAGGTAGAGCTGGACAGTTCACTGGATGGTCCAGGAACACTTCTGAAGGGGCTTGTTCGGTGGGTATGCAGGGGGCGCCAGGAGCAGTTGTTCCCACTACTCCGAAGGGGCGAAGCGTCTTGGCAGGCCATCTTGATCAAAGAAGAAAGCAGGGGTCCAATGGGACAGCAGAGTGCAAAGGGTGCCAAAACTTTCCAAAGCATCTCTGGCGGGTTTACAAGTCTGTTTCTTCATGCAGGAGGCTTGGCTCCTTCTGTAGTTCAGTGAGAACTCAGGTGATCGATCTGTAATGGATGCAGAGCCCCTTCTCTTATCCAAAATTAGCTTTGTGCCAAAATCGAGGACTTCCAATCAAAGATCTGCTCTCATGCAGGCATCCCAGTTGTATTCCAATCATGGTCCACAGTGCTCTCAGTCATTCAGGCACTCCAGACATCCTGGCACCAGTAGTGTGGATTGAGACCAGACAGTCCCAACCCGCTTCCTGAGCTCACGCACATGACAGGCAGAAGCCCGCAAAAGAGATTGGTTTTCACGGGAGGCTTCATGCCCAAATAAGGAAATCCTGGGTTACTCGACCTGGGTGAAGGCAAGGGACAAAATGGCCATGGGACAGAACAAAAGGCTTTGTGGCCCTGCCATTTTTTGGACCTGGCCACAGTCTTGAACCAAACATGTAATTCTGTAAAAAGAAGAAAAACACTTATAAAAAGTAACCGTTGCCAACAGGCCATCCCATGAACACTCGTAAAATCACCAAAAAATACTTCAAGGGTGTCTAGGGCAATAAAACAAAAAGGACCTCAGCTCAGGGTATTGGAAGGCACATTGTGCACTGATTAAAGTTACTAAGAAATGGCAACATAGTCAAAGATTAAGGGAAACATAGTTTCCCAGTACTGACAGTCTGAAGGACGTGTCAGTTTCCCCATAACAAGTGAGCAAAAGCCTAGGGGAGTACAGCTGAAGGCTAGGCTCTACTGGTAAAAGTTCAGGATAGGATAACCAAACAAAAGCAAAACGTTTGGGGGTCCATAAATGGAGGGAAAATGACACATAAATGAAATCTTTCCTAACACTCGGCCCTCCCAGACTAAGGACAGGAGGAACTAATCCAACCCTGGATATGCCTCATGTTCAGGTTGGTTAAACATTCTGGAGAACCCATCAGCATTGCTATGTTGGACACCTGGCCTGTGCTCAATGGTGAAGTCAAACCCTTGCAGGTTTATGGACCACCTGAGCAACTTTGGATTCTCTCCCTTCATGTTCATAAGCCACTTTAAGGGCTTATGGTCAGTTTGAACTGTGAAGTGAGTCCCATAGAGGTAGGGCCTCAGCTTCCTTAGGGCCCACATAACAGAGAAACATTCTTTCTACACAGTGGCCCACCTGAGCTCTCTGTCCTTAAACTGGCAACTAATAAATCCAAAGGGGTGTTCCTTGCCTTTCTCATCTATCTGTGATAGTGCAGCACCTATCCCAGTGTCAGAGGCATCTGTCTGCACAATAAATGCATGTTTGTAGTCAGGGTCCTTGAGGACAGGGGCCTGGCACAGGGAGTCTTTCAAGCCATTGAAGGCATTCTCACACTCCTCAGACCAAGAGACCTTCTCAGGCTTCTTTGGAGTGGTGAGAGCAGTCAGAGGGGCAGCTATGGTGCCATAGTCTGCCATGACATTTTGGTAGTACCCAGTGAGTCCTAAGAAGGCGCTCACTTGAGTTTGTGTAGTGGGAGTAGGCCAGTCCTGTGCTTGTCATTTACTGGGTAGAGGCTGAATCCTCCCTCCACCGACTTCATGCCCAAGGTAGACCACAGATCATTGACCTATCCGTCACTTGCCGGCCTTTATGGTTAAGTGGGCCTTCTGAAGAGCCTGCAACACAATTTTAAGGTGCTCCGCATGTTCCTCCCAGGTGGCACTGAAGACTGCTATATCATCCAGATATGCAAAGTAGAATTCATCCACCCCATTTAGAACATGGTTCACATGCCTCCGAAAAGTGGCAGGTGCATTTATCAACCCAAAGGGCATTACTATGAACTGGTAAAGGCCTTCGGGAGTTGAACATGCTGTCGTCACCTTGGCATTCTCTGCTAGGGCTATTTACCAATAGCCTGGAGTGAGGTAAAATGTGCTGAGGTACTTGGAGGCACCCAAGGTATCCACCAGCTCATTAGTTCTAGGTAGGGTGAGCATCTGTCCTGGTGACAGCATCTGTAATCCACACAGGACCAGATTTAGAGGTACCAGCTTTTGGCACTGAGACCACTGGACGGGACCATGGACTACTGCAAGGCTCAATCAGACCAATATCCAACATCTTGATGACCTCAGCCTTGATGTCAAATCTCACCTTACCCAGCATTCTGTAACCCCTACTTTTGGTAGGTACACTCTCACCAGTGTGTCATGTTTGCACCAAGGTATCAAACCTGGAGTTAGTGAGAACAAGGAGCAGAACTGCCTCAGCAAAGCTCTTCCTCTTGTTGGTCAGAAGTCAGGTGAGGGGCCACTTCGACACCCTCAATGGAGACATCTGAAGGACCATTCTGAATAAATCAGGGAGAGGTTCTGAATCCTCCTCTTCCATATCTGATGCCAGTAGCACTGCATCTATTGCAACCCTAGGGATGAAAGCCTTCAGCCTATTTATGTGAAACACTTTTGGGGCCTGTCCTGGCCTTCTAAGGTCCACCAAATAATTGTCCTCACCCAACTGCTCCACAACTGTGTAAGGGCCTGACCATTTATCCTGTAGTACTAAAGGCCTTATAGGGTTCATGATCAGGACTTCTTGACCTGGGCTACAGTGAACAAGTGAAGCTTTCTGGTCATACCAACGATTGACCAATGCCTGGCCAGCCTTCAACTTGTCACTGGCCTGAGCCAACAGGAAGACCATTCTCTTCCTTAACCCCAGCACATAGTTTACTACATTGGTAGTTACAGGAGGAGTGGGGAGCTCCCACCCTTCCTTGACTATGGCCAGTGGCCCTCTTACAGGGTGACCAAAAAAGAAGCTTTAAGGGGCTGAAGCCAACCTCCTCTTGAGGTACCTCTCTGTAAGCAAAGAGTAAGTATGGTAACATGAGGTCCCATTTTCTCCTTTGGGGTTCTTCCACAGCCCCAATCATGCTCTTGAGAGTTCTATTAAACCTCTCAACTCAGCCATTTGTTTGTGGATGATAAGCTGATGAAAATGTATAAGCGACCCCACACTCCTTCCACATGGCTTCCATATACTTGGACATAAAGTTGCTGCCTCTGTCAGACACAACTTCTTTAGGGAAGCCAACCCTAGTAAATATGCCAAGTAAAGCTTTAGCACCTGACTTGGCAGTCACTGTCTTCAATTGGATGGCTTCAGGAGATCTTCTACATGGTCGACTAGCACCAAGATAAACCTATTGCAATAGGATGTCTGAGGGTCAAACGGACCAACAATGTCGATCCCTACCCTCTCAAAGGCCACTCCCACAACAGGGAGGGGTACTAATGGAGCCTGGATTGTTGAGACACTCTTCCCAGAGATCTGACGAGGAGCACAACTCCTGCAATGGTCTTCTGCTTGCTCCCTCATCTTGGGCCAGTAACAGTGCATGGATAACCTTTGCTTGGTAGTTCTCTTGATCCCACGGTGACCAGCAAGGGGGACTTCATGTGCCAATTGCAGGATGAAGGGTCTGGTTTGAAGGGGGACCAGCAACCTCCTATGGTCTCCTTCAGTAGACTCTGTGGGCTCACTGTACAGGAGCCCACTTTCCCAATAAATCCTATGCTTCCCAGGAGGTTCACCCTCAAGCTGGGAGCAGGCCTTCTCCAATGGTATCTCCCTCTCCCTCCCGCACACCACTAATACTTGTACCACCTCCATACTACTCCACTTCCACACTACTACTACTCCTCCCCACCTTATTCTCAGTCATCCTCCTTTCACTCCCTCAGTCACTCTTTCATTCACTCCCTAATCTCCTGCTACCAATGTCACTAGCACACCTTTGCATGCACACTTACACCATAGTATCACTTTCACTCACCAGCCAATACCCACATTTTTAAAACAGCATCCATGCGCCTCTAAATCGTCCTTCCTCCTTTTGTTCTCTTGGTCCACCTCCACCTCAATCTGACCTCACCCGAACAACCCACACCTTCCTGCTTTCTTTGTCCTCTTTTATCCTGCTCCTCCTTCCTCCATTGGTTCTCCCCTGCTGATTCCCTGGGCCAATCAATCCGTATTCCGCTCCTGGGTGGTCCTACAAATGGCAAGATACATATAAGTGGGGTCCGTGCTTGTCAATGGTGGCCCACTATGGTAAGTATACCAATTCATGTGAAGGTTCTCAATGTCTGTGGGATTGCAGTTTGTTGGGGAGTGCAGCTCTGTTACAGGTGAGCATTGATCTGTTATGGAGCAGATTACAGCATTCTGCGTATGCGCTGACACTTGTGGTGGCTGGCTGTGTGGCAGCGCGTAGTGGTTTCTCTTCCTGATATTGGCGGTTGGATTGTGCTGTGCACGCAACTCTCTAGATGCTCCTTTGGGCTGAATCATAGTTGATCCACTGCTGGAGACTTTGGAAGTTGTGGTGCTGTAAAGAAAACAAAGAGGAACGGGCCTGCATCTTGCAACAGATCAACATTGGCACTTTTGATAAGCATACTGGCACATACAAAAGGGGTAGTACTGGCTCTGGATTCCACCCTGGAAGGCAGGCCACCCTAGACTGAGAGGGGGCCCCATCTGCTTTTGACAGGGTGAGATTACTGACCCTGTCTCAAAAGACAGAAGTCCATTAGAGAGTGCATCCACAGTGGCTGTACTCCTAACTTCCACATCAAATGATTGCAAATGCATTGTTCTTAACATGACACTAACACTGTACAAACTGCAAGTTTCCACCTTCTCCCACACAAATATCATACATTTTTTTAGTAAGTAACATTTTCAATGGTTTACCTTTCTATGCAGAGGTCTTTATGAACTTTGAATAACACTCACACAGGACCAGATGAAATGCAACTTTTCCTGAAGCACAAGTCCAGTAACCAATTCCAGGCTTACACTACTTTCTTTGAGATGCATAGCATACATATACTTCTTCGCAGCAGTTGTCGTGCCTCAGTGCAAGAATGTGCATACCCTTATCTAAAGCCTTGTTATGTTGATATGTTGCAGTTGAATCTCTACTTAGATCATGTTATCTTCATGGAATGCCTGCATTCCTCAGAATACCTCTACTGTGCATGCTGGTCAGTGCTGGCCCCAGGTCTGCCAGCTTTCTGTGCAAGATCTTTCAGTGTGTCCCCCTGCTGCCCCCACCCCACTGCCCCAAGGGATCCCCTAAATGTCCAACTGTAGAAAATATTAATTAATCTATCAATTAATTAATTGCTTACATTAATTAAAAGGGCAGGGAAGCATTATAAATACCTGGAAAAGCCTTTTCAGTGATGTACTAAAGATCAGAACAAAACACAGATACATAGAAAACATTTCTCCATTTCACTAAATTGAAAAAGTTGAAGCTGAAATAGGTAGGCACTCTAAAAAATACATGTAATTTACAAACGTGCACAAATAGCATGGACTTTTGAAAATCACGATTATCGAGATTCCAAGATGGCTGCCACCCTGTGATGTCGCATAACCTCCGCTCGGGCAGAAAACCCAATATAGCGTCCCTTCATCACAAAACATCCTGAGACTGCCCCCGAAAAGGATATGATACGCCGTGCAGTCCGCTGAATTGAAGCAGAGCCGTTATTTGCACACGACCGACACCTCAAGCAGCGAGTAGGCGGCAAGAGCCGGGAACCCAGGACGGCCGGGAGTGCAGCAGCAGACAAGAGTGGTAGCTCAGAGTGGAGCATCCCGCGACCCCGGAAGCCAGCATCAGAGGAGGTGAGGCTCCTAGGACCACAACCGAACCCCATGGACACCGCGATACTAAAGTGGAAACACAACCCAGCAACGGACCGAGCACCTGGCTCGGAGCGGTAACACTCCGAGGAGGAATTGTGCGTGGTCCGGAAAGAGCGCGTAATGAGACACTAAGACAAAGACTGAGGGCATCGAAAGCGGACCTCCCTGCAAAGGTGACGCCGGCTCCCTAGTGCAGAGGAGAGGACTGCCAAAGGAGTTTGCACCCCCCGCGACTGAAACGTGCGGCGCGAACATGATGCCGTGCACCGACACAGAACGGGGCACTGACGAAAAAACCAAAAGGAGCTCTACAGCCCCCGACCCCGTACCAGCTCTCCCGGGACCGCTCACAGAGAGAGAAGCCGTCCGGGAGCCGGAGTGGGCAAACCCACGGTATTCCACATATAAGGTACAGCAGATTTGAGAATGTGTCACTCATCCCTTCCAAGAAGCATAGAGCGCAGCACAACAAGGAGCACACTGCAAGTATTACTGCCCAGTCCCTCGCATATAAAAGTAGCGCTGACCCCCCCCCCCCCGAGTGGAGACACAGCTGCTGCGGAGGGGCACACATAAGCCCAAGTGGTGCTGGGTGAAAACCGGACCGCAGTGGCGGTCAGGAATAGCGGAGCAACCCAGGGACCGACCCATGTGATAGGGGGACTGGGAACAACACTGACCATACCCCACAGAAAGGCTCGGGGAAACAGGCCCCCAACCTACAACGGGGCTGACGGGGGACACAGTGGAATAGAGGCAACTAGCCCCCCAAATGAAAACAGCGCAGGCAACATAAATGCCTCATCAAGGCCTTCCCAACTAACCTGCACACTGAACACAAGCTAAGGAGTACAACACGAGCTCCAGACCCCAATCTGAGCCACGTTTGGCCCCCAAAGAGACTCACACTGAAGGCATTAACAAGGAGTGCCTCATACAGCATCGGCTGGACCCCTACAACCTAGGCTCACACCTCATTTAGTCCCAAAAGGAAGACCCGGGTAGGGGCACGCAGCACCTACCAAAAGATAACTATCCTGAATCACTCACCAACTTGAGGAGTCGAAGTAAAGACACAGATGCCAGGGAACAAACTCAAGAACACTCTGCTAAGAGCCAAAACTACCACCAAAACGCAAGCAGGGTGACTGGAGACAGCTCAGTTTGGAAGAACACCATAGCTGGGAAGCCACAGGGCAAGCGGATAGCAGGGAAAGACTGGCATAAACCACGGACAAGGCCCTCAATAGAGAAGAATTGTAAGAATGCCTGAAGAGCATGGAAAGCAGAATGATGTACTCCCTCCAAAACCAACTGAGCACTATAGGAGAAGACCTGAGGTCCTCCTAGCAAGAGGTGAGGAAATACATTACAGAACTGGGGGACAGAGTAGACACTACAGACGCAGGTCTCTTGGAGATCGCAGACGACTCAAAACAAAACAGCATTCTCCTGGAGCAGATCGCCAGAGCGACACATAACTTAGAATTCCAGGCAGAAGATCTTGAGAATAGATCCCGAATATCCAACATTCAAAGGCCTGGGAGAAACGATTGAGGACAAGGACTTGAGAGAAACAATGCAACATTGCTTCAGCAGCCTCCTCACCGGCATGCAAACCGAAGACATACTCATAGACAGAGTGCACAGAGTGGAACCCCAAGAAAGGAGATCCTGCAGCAAAACCAAGAGATGTCTTACTGGCAATGACCTCCTACCCAATGAAGGAGGAAATATTACAATCAGCAAGGAAGCAACAGACGGTTACCATTAACGGAACATCAGTCCAATTATTCCAGGATCTAGCACTCTCCACTTTCCACAAAAGAAGACTGATGCAGACAGCAACAAAGGCGCTTATAACCAAAAGAATAACCTACGGATGGGCATAACCCTTTGGTCTGTCTTTTATGTGCGAGGGCAAACAACTGCGAATCTCCACATGCGAGGAAGGAATGGCCCTGCTACAGACAGAGGAGGAGGAACAACCCCATACGGGCAAAGGAGTGAGCCAGGACCAGAAAGCAGAAAGACCCAAACAATGGGAATGGTCATCTGACTACAAAAGGAGGTGAGGCAGGGAGGCCAATCTGACGGGGCCACGACCGAAGTGAAGATCAGAAGAGGTACACCACGTAAGACAATAACTGATAACTAGGACTTCAGACCCGGGTCGGGGAATGAATGTGGGGGTTAAAGAGGGGACTTAAAGAAATGATGAATAGATTAGTAAGGTCACCCCGGCGCGGGTGGGATCGGTGAGGAGGATGCATCGAATCAAACTTCAGGATATGAACAAGTCATGGCTGAAGCGAAATTGGGACACATATGGGCCGAACGCCCCGGGAGGAACCCGGGGAAGGTTTGAAGAAACCTTGGTCCAAAGGAGAGGGGAAAGGTAGAGGGAAGATGGGGGCGTTGGGGAGATGGTTATAGTTAAAGTTCAGTTACTTGAGAAAGTTTCATGGTATGATATGCTAAGTGGGGGGAAACTTGGCATTTGCGGCAGGAGGAGCCACTGCAAAAACTTAAGGGAACACCGGCATGAGAGGGATGACTGATCTGAAAGTTGTAACCCTGAACGCACAGGGTTTGAACTCTCCAGTGAATAGATGCTCTATCCTAACAAGACTAGTAGACCTCCAGGCATTAATAGTTTTCTTACAAGAAACTCACCTACTCCCGGTTGACGAAAGAAGGATGGCCCACAAAGCATTCCCTAAACAGTACTATGCCTGGGGGGGGGGAGAAGACCAAAGGAGTGGCTATTCTGTTAGGGGCCAATGTATCATTCAAGAAATGGGCAGTATATAGAGATGAAGAGGGCAGATATATGCAGCTCGAAGGCACGCTAGACGAACAGGTATATACTTTAATCACTATTTACGCCCCAAATGAGAAGCAGGACCTATACCTGGGGGAAATTCTGCAGAAACTGGGGGGAATGGTACGAAGGCCAAATATTGATTTGTGCAGACTTTAATTGTGTGATGGACCCGGACCTCGATAAGTCACTTTCACCCACAGCCGCAGGCGGTAGAAACAGACAAGTGTTGGGTAAACTCTTGAGGGAACTGGGGGTAATCGAAACATGGCGCAATTAGTGATGATCAAGGACACGGCCACACCCTGTAAACACTGGAGACTGTGCAAAATGATACTGAGAGACATCACACTCAGGGTGCATATGGAGAAAGCATTAAATAACTGCTTCCAAGAAAACGACAATGGGGAGACAGATTGGGGGTGATCTGGGATGCAGGGAAAGCAGTAATCCGGGGGGAGTTCATATCCCAAGCGACAGCATACATACGAGAAAGAGGGCTCATTAGGAAGAAACTTGAAGCAGAACTACAGGAGGCCGAAACACAAATCGAGGCAATCACTAAAAGCGCTGAGAGCTCTCCGCAAAGCAAGAGCCCAGCTAGAAGCCCACATGGCAGATCACACTGCACACTCCATGTTGCACACTAAGCAGACATATTATGTTGAGGGGGGAAGGCCAATAGATTTCTAGCGGCTAAACTACATAAACAGAGGGCCCGTAATTACATAGTATGTCTTAGGAACTGAAAACGGGAGCCATGTACATCAGAGGAGGAGAAACTAGATATAATGGAAAAGTTTAATCAGGATCTTCTAAAAAGGGAGAAACCCCCCAAGCACAAATAGACTACATGTCAACACTCGCTCTGCCCCAAATCACTTAGGAGGACAACATCAACCTGCAAGCCCCTATAACTGCACAATAAATAAGTGATGCCATAACACACCCAACCCCTAATAAGACCCCGGGACCGGATGGGCTGGGGAACGGCTACTAGAAAACATTCCGAAACCAACTACTGGGACCACTGACTAAACTCTTTAACCACGTAAGGGAAAATGGTACAGTCACACCTGACATGGGGAGATCAATCACAGTCCTAATACTAAAACCAGGCAAGGACCCCACAGACTGCACTAGCTATCGCCTGATATCACTACTTAATAGTGACGCTAAATTATACGCTAAAATCCTGCCAACAAGATAGATGAAATTATTACCCAAAATAATCCATGAAGACCAAGCAGGCTTTATAATAGGAAGAGACACGGAGGATAATATAAGGCAGGCGGTGGACATCATAGACTTAGGAATCAGGACGGGGCAAAAACTCTCCATAGCTGCCTTAGATTCACGGCGTGCCTTTGATAGCCTAAATTGGACATACTAGAATTTGGTATGGAAGAAATTTGGCTGTGACCCCACCTTTATCAGAATGATCCCAGCAAACTTTCAACTCCCTTCCACGACCTTCATGGTCAATGGGAAATCTACTGCCGAAATATAAATACAGAGGAGCACATGACAGGGATGTCCACCATCTCCCCTGATATTAGCAATGGCGATGGAACCTATAGCGGAAATTATAAGGCAGGACCAGGAGGTGATTGGGGTGACTGGGGGGGAGTAACATATAAATAGCATTATATGCTGACGACATCCTACTGTTTCTTAGGGACAGTATTGGTTCGCTTCCCATAGCATTGGGAATGCTACAAAAATGTGCTAGGGTTTCGGGCTTCACGATAAATTTCACTAAATCCAAGGTCTTAAACATCACAGAGGAAGAAGAGGAGATTGAAACACTGAGGGCAATGTAACCCCTAACCTGGGAACCCGAGGCAATAGAATACTTAAGAATGCAATTAACAAAAGACTACAAAGGCCTTCATGCAGCAAACATAACACCCCTATGGAAACAACTGAAGGAGGATCTACACAGGTGGGACGCCCAAGAATTAACTTGGTTTGCACATATTGCTGCAATCAAAATGACAATACACCCCCGGCTGCTATACGTGGTGGGCTCCCTTCTGTTAGATATTCCCTCCAAGATGAGTAAGGCACTACAAACGGAGGTTACTACTTTTCTGTGGTACAGGAAAAAACCCAGGATACAAAAGAATGTTTTGACTAGACCCCCCCCCTTTTGGGAGGACTCGGGGTCCCTGATGTTGAGAGGTCTATTCTGGCTGCACCAGTGGCACCTTTGTCAAAGGGGATGGGAGGGGATGCACTGAAAGGTTGGATGGGAATAGAGAAAGGGGTAACCACTATCCCTCTGGGTACACTGCATGCACTAAGGACATGGGCCAGGGGAGCAGGAGGACAGCTATTGGAAGCCACCCGAGTGTCAATGAGGGGCTGGGACAGAGCACTCCAAAGGCGCCACATTTCACCGGGTCTAGGACCCTTTACCCCAATGGCACACAACCAAGACTTTACCCCGGGAAACAAAATAGGTTCTGGGATAACTGGGGACAGACACGGACACTCCACCTAAAAGAGTTCTTCCGTGAGGGAAACCCTCTCACATTTGAGAAGTGTAAACAGAAATGTGGAATAAGGAAAAAAAAGATATATATATATATATATATATACAAGTCAGGCATTGGATATCACAGAAGGAGGTCTCTAGGACCCCGATAGGGATGGAATTAATCCTCCAGGAGGGAGGGACGGATGATGAGAGCGCTATCCAGAATGTATAAACTACTAGACAAGGCCCAAGAGGGGGATAAACTCTCATACAAAGACAACTGGGAGAGGGATATGGGCACACCAATCACAGAGGGGATATGGGGGCAAATATGGAGGAGGGCACAAAAGACGTCCAGATGCACGGCAGTTAAAGAGACTGCCTATAAACTATGTTGCAGGTGATATTTGGCCCACATAGGCTACATAAAATGAACCCCTCCTAACCCTCTGCTGGAGACAATGCGCTGCCAGAGGGAACTTATACCATATGTGGTGGGCCTGCCCCAAGCGACGATATTCTGGAAGGAGGTCCTGGGGCACATAGAAGAGATCAAAGGGAAACAACTCCCACTCACACCAAAGGTCGTATTATTGGGAACTGAGGTAGAAGGAGTTTACGCTGCGACATGGAATAACACCTCCCTCATTACTCAATTACTAATGTCAGCAAGGATGACCTTAGCCCAGGGGTGGAAAAATGTGGAAGGCCCCTTAATAGCATGCTGGTGGGTCAAAATATGCAATGTACTGGCAATGGAAAAAGTGGGAGCTCTGAGGGAGGGCAAGTATCATAAATTCCTAGCAATATGGGATCCATTGCTAGAGTTTGTCAAAGATCGGGAAGCCCAACATTACAGACCAGCGCTAATGAGAGCAATCCTAAACTAAAAGTTCAATAGTTTGAGAATGAAGTAACCTGCTAAAACTATGCCTGGAAAAGGAATACCTCACATCCACTAATTAACCAAAGGAAGCAGAAATCGAAATCATACCGGTTGGGGAGAGGGTGGGAAAGGGAAGGGCGGGGGATGCGTAAAGTTGGAACTGTCAGTACTATCGAGGAAACAGACTAATTAATCGCACAACCACGGACTCTGGTGGGAATTGGTTTGGAACTGGTACCCCAAATAAAAAATGTATTATGTACTGACGCTACCATGCCGTTAATGCGATGTAACTGACTGTGCTTGAACATGAAAATAAAGATTTGAAAAAAAATCACGATTATCGAAGGAATCGCACTAAAATTAGGTATTACAAAGTTAGGAACAAATACGTTTTCAGTTGCTTACGCCTCACACAATGATATTCTTTTCACTGCTTTTTTGGTGCGATTAGTGACACATCAGGAACCCCTCGGCGAGGAGTCCTAGGTCTGTCACTAATCGCGCCAACCCACCCAATAATTCCTATCAAGAACAAGTATCAGCTGAACAACAGAACTGAACTCCCTGCTGTTCTTGTAAAGTGTGTTTAAGGGCCGCACCCGGCGCGGCGTGGTTCATTAATAGGCACTGGCGCCTCACCTCTTGACCGATACTTAAGTTTACATGACACTGAGCTGGAGGCAATTTGCTGCGCTGGGGGTGCTCCTGTGCGGCGCACCCCTTTAGCGCACCATGAGCCGGCGCTGATGCTGGTCCAAAAGGCATATGCAAAGAAGTGTAGAGACAGATGTTAAGGGAGAAGGAGTGATGTAGAAAGAGATAAACAAAAACGTAGCGAAACAGTTACAGACTTACAGAGAGCAATATGTATAAGAGAAAGAGATGGAGAGAAGCAGAGAGAGATGTAGAAAAAGAGAGTGATATATTAAGAGAGGTGTAATGTAAATGCAGTGTAAAGTGGTCTTGTATCGCACACATCCGCCATTTTGGTGGCCTCTCTGTGTGTGGCTCATTGAGAACCAGGGAGGGGAGTTATTAGTGGGCTACAGGCAGAGGCAAATCCTGGCGTATTGCATCCTTTTGGCGACACCCTTTATTACAATGGGTGTTTTGCCGCGGGAGTTATGCTGAAATTTCCATCAGAATTTTTTGGGGGGAATGGAAAAGGGTAAATAAAGGGTTGGGGGGAAGGGAAATGCAAACATCATTAGTAATTGTGGGGAACCCCCAAAAAGAATTTTTAAAAATTTTGATGACGTTCTCAGGCAAAACTCCTACGGCAAAACACCTGTCGGAAAAAAGGGGGTCGGCGTAATGACATGGAACCAATCCTGGGATGTTGTGCTTGCAAGGCGGAACTACCTGAGTTATGAGTGCCGGGGTGATTGTAGGTGGGTATTGGCCGGGAAACCCTGAGTGTGTTTACTCCAGAAGGGAGAGCATGTGCCTGGTCAGGATCAACGTGAAGCAGGACTGCAAGGACCTCGTTAGCTGCTGACCTTGCGTGTGGACTGTGAGAGTGCTGGAGGAGCAAGCTGTGGTGTGGCTGCGCTTGTGGGCTCTGTTGGTAGGCAGCTGCTGCTGTGGAAGAGGGTTGGTTGTGTAAATGACATAAAATGAAGAGCTACAAAGATTAGAGTGCGTTTTAGGGTTTGTGAGAACTGTTCAGCGAGAGGGTGTTTGTTGGTCCTGTGTTATTGGGGTATTTGGTCAGATCTTCACAGATATAGAGAGTGTATTAGAGAGAGAGATGTAGAGAGATGAAGAGAGGGACGTTCAGCGGAAGGAGGTAAAGTGAGAAGAAGATCAGAGCGAGAGGTACAGAGAGATTAGGATTTGGGGAGAGAGAGAGAGATATATAAAGACGTCAAGAGTTAGGCAGAGAGATGAATGTGGGGTCATTTTATAAGAGTGGCCCCTCACCTTCCCTGCCATGGAATGGGTGGGTTGTTTTGTAGTGAGTGCTATCACTGGAGAGTTCTCCTGGGGTGGCAGTAGGTTTGATTTTTGTTTGATATCGCACAGGTGGGGACGTGCAATTTCTACTGGTCAGATTTTTTGGTGTTGAACATACGGGGGAAGCAGGGGGTGGGCGATGGTTGGGAGATGGTGACGTTGGGAGTTGAATTGTTGAGATGCTTCTGCAATGTTTTAATGTGATTTTGTTGAATTCTTCTCCTTATGTATCATGAAAGTCACTATAAACATTTGAATTTAAAAAAAGAAAGTGGCAGATCAAACAAAGTAGGAGTTAAAATGACAGTACACTTACACCGCCACTTTGCTCTACCTGGTGAATCTTTTTTCACTTGTCATGCCGAGTTGGAAAGCAGAGTGGACTCAACACATTTTCCTTCTTTTCCTGATCTGCCTGACAAATCTGCTTGCATTACCACCCGCGTCTCAGTTTCTTGCTGGCGGTAGTACAATTAATTTCTATGGAATCCGCCTGCTTTTAGCACAGACTAAAATCCGGCGATTCCATAGGAATGCATTGTGCATGCCTCCCACAACCAACAGTCGCTCGAGGTAGCACAGACTAAAAGCGGTGGATCCCATAGGAATGCATTGTGCATGCCTCCCACAACCATCAGTCGCTGGAGGTAGCACAGACTAAAAGCGGCAGATCCCATAGGAATACATTGTGCATGCCTCCCACAACCAACAGTCGCTGGAGGTAGCACAGACTAAAAGCGGCGGATCCCATAGGAATGCATTGTGCATGCCTCCAACAACCAACAGTCGCTGGAGGTAGCACAGACTAAAAGCGGCGGATCCCATAGGAATGCATTGTGCATGCCTCCAACAACCAACAGTCGCTGGAGGTAGCACAGACTAAAAGCGGCGGATCCCATAGGAATGCATTGTGCATGCCTCCCACAACCATCGGTCGCTGGAGGTAGCACAGACTAAAAGCGGCGGATCCCATAGGAATGCATTGTGCATGCCTCCCACAACCATCGGTCGCTGGAGGTAGCACAGACTAAAAGCGGCGGATCCCATAGGAATGCATTTTGCATGCCTCCCACAACCATCGGTCGCTGGAGGTAGCACAGACTAAAAGCGGCGGATCCCATAGGAATGCATTTTGCATGCCTCCCACAACCATCGGTCGCTGGAGGTAGCACAGACTAAAAGCGGCGGATCCCATAGGAATGCATTTTGCATGCCTCCCACAACCATCAGTCGCTGGAGGTAGCACAGACTAAAAGCGGCGGATCCCATAGGAATGCATTTTGCATGCCTCCCACAACCATCAGTCGCTGGAGGCGTTTATACTTTTTAAAAACATGCTGGAAAAAGTAACACGTAAAGGAGATTTTGCATGTCTTTTTTCTTTACCACTACATGGTTGTATGTTTAACACGGAAGAGCAAATGGAAGTTGTCCTCTCCATGCAATTTACTATTCAAATTTAAATGACCCACACAGAAAGAGATGCACAAAGAGGAATAGGGAGATTTAGAGACGGAACAAGTTTCGCTTTTAGGGAGCTCCTGGCAAGCTGGCCCACCCAGCAGGCTCCATCTCTGTCCGAGCTCACAAGATGTGTGCCTTCGAGATGCTGCTGCAATCTTCCCTTCGAAACACAACGCTTCCTTCACAGGGCTAGCTAGCCAATAGCAACAAGTCAGCCCCCAGTCGTGCTGTTGCCAACAACCAATCAAACATGGCCACATTTCATTTATTTAATTGCTTATGGTTTAAAATAAACCTTTGCAATAACAAAAAAATTCCCCATTTGCTCACTTATTTTAAAATCAATTCTAAGAATTTTAAGATCGATATATCAAAGGAAATGTAATTACTATTTAAAATTCTCAACCAAAACACTTCTGTGTTTAAAAAACCTTCATCATAGACAAATCGACTGAAACATTCATGATGCAATTCAGTAAGAGCATTACAAACAATTACAAGGTGATAACGTGACTACACGTCCTTGGCCAAAACCTGCAACTACGCCGATTCCACGGAATGTTCTCCCTTGCACCGCTTACGTCTCGACTGGGGAATAGATTCAATTGAAAGGGCAACATATCGCATCTATGCTTTCTTGAAGGGTGCTTTATACACAGCAAACGTCCAGGATGCAAACTGTGATCATTACGACCAGTGCTATCGCCTGCCATTCTGATTACGCATCACAGTGAAGCGTGCTTGAACCGTGAATATAGTGAGGGGCTGTGAGTGTGGAGCTCACCAGTAACGGTCAGAAAATAAACGCAGTGCTTCTTTCCGTCATGGCATGTTTCATGTGCAGCGAAATTCAGAGGCTTATATGTGGTGAAACACACCCTTCTGTCATTTCCGTTTCCTTCTGCTAAGTCTGCATTCCAGATGTGAAGTCTGCATTCCAGATGTGCAGTCCGCAGAATAACGCTTAGGCTGCCAAAAAGGGGGCGGAGGTGCAGCTGTAATCATACGTTTTTGTTCAACAAAGCGTTTTCTTTTTTGTTTTACTTGGACAATTCTCCTGAATGTCGACGCATTAGTTACATTTCGAAATAACAGTTAAATGAAGTAGGCAATTCACTGTAAACACAATTCGCTAATTAACATTTGTAACGAGGAGCTCTTGAGCAAAATGCGTGTCTTAACCGGTGTCTTAACTTTCCATTTAAGAAAACGGACCAGATTCTGTGTTGTGTGAGGACAAAGAACACACGAGGTAATGAGACAGGTATCTTTAAAGAAGCTTCTCGAATGTATCAGGCTCTGATAAGAAACGGAGTACATTTCCAAAGGGAAAAAAACAATGCTGTTTAATATGAAGCTTATAACTGGGTGAGGCCTGTCACGAGGTGCAGAGGAAAACAATCACTACTATGGTTAATGGCACTGTGTCCATAAGCTATATTCAAAGACATGCCAATACAGTGGAAACACGTAGAGATGTGTTAACCAGTGTGTCATCTTGCTGTTGTGGGAAATATGGACACAAAATATCTGCATGGGCAGATATTTAACTTCCTGTAGAGAAAGTTGGTTGGTTAAAGCGAAACATTGATCGATTATATTAAGAATTGTTTTGGGAGACAGGCGGGAATTATATGACCCTTCTCTAGAAAGGGGCCGCATTTATCCAGTGTTAAATAGTTTGTTGTTCACACCATATCCAACAAACACTGGGGAAGGAGTGCTCCTTTACGCCCATGTCAACCACTAGAAATCCAGAGTACTACGTATGTAATACATGGCCCACATTGGTCCTGGTCCTCTGAGGAAAATATAGAAATAAAGACGCAGACACCGGATCTGTGTGATTTATTCACGGATCAATTTCCCACGACTGAAATGACTGGAGGTTAAAGGTCCATTTCTATTTTTTCGCGTTAGCTGCGGGGGTTTCCCCCTCAGCCCTCACTCACTATACTATAAAGTATGGTAAGTGGGGTGTTGCGGGGGACAACCCCGCAGCCTTTTTTTATTTTTATTACCGACCCCACCAAAGCATACATACCACTAAAGGTTCAAACTTTTAGTAGTTAGAACCTTTGGTGGTATGCTTTTTAGGTCTTTTGGTGGGGTTGGTAATTTGGGCTCAGTCATTTCGTACAATTCTGCAGACACCACAGTGTGGGGAAAAATATTTGGTATAATGTAGTGTTGTGCGTTTACTTTCTTGAACTGTACCATTCACCCAACATGGGCTGGATGGAATGTGATAAGAAGAGAGAAAGAACCAAGGACAGAGCTCCCTGCCCAAGAATGAGAGTGAACATTGTAAAAAAAGACTGTTTGAAAAATAAAAAAAGAAAAGAAAAGGGAGGTAAAAAAAAGAAAGGAGGCAGCACACCTCAGCTCTCTGGGTCCATCGCCTAATAACCTTTGAAACAAAGGTCAGCGTGCGTGGGGTGATCCAGCATCTACTCTGGGCAGCCAGGGCACTCATGTGTCTGTGGGATGCTGTCCTTCCGTCAACCAGGGCCTAGACTGGGCAGGCTCAACATCACCGTCGCAGACTGCATGCGTAGGTCTGTTAAGGTGAAAAAATGCGCTGCCTAACCTAGGTCGTGTGTGCAATGTGGCCCAAACTGGGCAACCACGTCATACTCACTGCCAGCCTGCCCGCAGGGCAGGCAGGCCCAGAGGATAAGTGCTTCTGTGTCACATATGCCAGATGCTGCCTGGGATGTAACGAGGAGGGAGGCACTTGAAGTCTGCCCTGCCAAATTGGGCAGGGATGGTGAATCAAAGGTCCTTGGCTGCCCATATCCTGGGTGAAATGGGGAGCTCCAGCACACTGGCCGGAACCCCAGGGAGTGCGCCGTCTGCACCTTGCACCACACTGGCACAGTGAAGAGAGGGGGCAGGGCCCGCAAGACAACAAAGGTGCCACAGGGTAAATGACGGTGGTGTCCTCAGGGTAATGGGGAACCTGCCTGAAGAAGCTACCTGATGCAGATCACAGCAGTGATGCCCCCCAACCCTCAGGGCATAGAGACTGCTGAATGAAATCAAATGCGCAGCATGGGCATGGCAGTGAGTGTGGAGGCCCCCAAAGCATGGGGCCGCCGTGAAGATTGTACCACGGATGCGCCAGTGTTGCTGGTGGGCTCCTCAGGGCATCAGGGGGTCCCTAAGAACAGATTTGTTGCACAGGGTACGCAGTGGTGATATGGGTGGCCCCACATTGGTGGTTGGGGCAACCAAGGAGGTAACAGGCACAGATCCTGCATGAAGAGGTGCTCCCTGTGGTGGAGAGGCACCACCAATGAAATCACACAAGTGGGGTGGGAGACCTTCAATCACCCAAGACAGCACCACCAAAGGTACTGAGAAGGGGTGGCTGGCTGTGGCAGCCACCCTGATTTAATATAATCTATATTTATGTGTTACTAGCTGTCCCCGGCCAAGCGTTGCTGTGGCTCAATCTGGTTAAATGGAAAAGAAAGAAAAGAGAAAGCGAACATTTCTAATATGTTTAATTTGACAATGCTTGTGGGTAGTTTTTAATGGCTCTGGCGGTTCTCCAAGTTGAGGCAGTTTCATTTTCCTGGGCAGTGCAACACATTCCTTTCGTTTCTCCATTAAATTTCAGAGCCTTGCAATAAGGACACACTTCAGTCATGCTGCCCATGAGAATATGCCGGCTCAAACTATAATCATCAGCTGGGTTGTACTGGAATGCAAGGCGATTGTAGTCGCATGATTGCTGAGCACAGAGTTGTGTTTGATGCTGATCTGCTGTTTCTCTCTTTTAGCCACTCTCAGCCTGTCACGTTCATTCTGTTGAGAACGAAGCAGATCTGAAGCTGCAGAACGCGATCGCCATGCTCGCAACCGTGCATCCTAAAGTCTGGCTGCACGTTGCTTTGCTGCTTTCTCGGCACGTATTTGAGCCAGAATCGTAAAATAGAGTGTGTTGCTTTTCCGTCCAACAGATGGTGCTGTCTTTCAGAAAAAGCATGTTTTTACCTGTCACAGGTGTGACATCTATGTATAGTAGGTATATAAAAACAAGCTCCTATTCGAATGCAACGTTGTGTCAAAATTTCAAAGCAATCGGTGAAGAAGATTTTGAGCAAACAAACATTTACATTTTTATTTATATAGATTTTTGTAGTGTATGTAAATGTGTATTTGTAAAATTTTGAAATGTATATTTATATGTATAGGTTTACTGTTATAGTTATATTTATAGCTATAGATCTTATAGTGCATGTAGAAATTAAGTGGGAGATTATCATTGGGTGGTTGTTTATATGGAGGAGGGGCTAGACAAAAGGGTGGTGAATGGGTGTACCCTGGTGTGAGAGGGAAGGGAGAAGTGGCGGCCTGCCAAAGGCCATCTACGAGATGGAGGTGCCAGGTAAGAAACTGGGTTTTGTTCCGTTAGTCCGATCCTATAGGTCTACCTTTGACCCAGCTAGGGGAGGATGAGCTAACGGGACAGATTCCACAGAGAGAAATGCACCAGGCAGGGTAACGGAGAAGAAGGGGTTTAGTAGGAAATGTATAGAGATATTATTTATGGTTGGGTTTTATAAATAAAAAGCGGTCCCCATTGGGATCCCTAAAAAATCCATCCTGGTGTCTGTTCCATTGAAGATAAGGACTTGGGGCATAGCCAATTTCCTGTTTTAACATCAATCTTATTTGCAAGTTGCCTGGTGCCCCTTCCTATCCAGCTAATCTGGGGGATAGGGGTGGTTGGTTCCTGTGATGCCAGTCCCTACTCACAATGTCAATCATCTAGGTATTTGCATACACTCAATATTAAGCCTGATAAGCGGGTAATGGGATGGGACAATTTAACTTATTACATAACTCTCTGTATTAAGCATTCAAAAGATGGAGCCAGTTGGCTATGGCTGGCGATGAGAGGAGACCAATTTACTTGCCTACACAACACTTCCATATGCAGCATATATATTATGTAGCATTTGTGTAGTTTTGGATAGAGGAGGAGGTCACAGATTGTAAATAACGATGATGGGGTCTAATTTCCATTATTTTCATAATAGCCAAGTCTAAAGAACAGGAAATGTCAGCTGGTTGGTCTAAGAAAAATAGCACAGTGACACTATGAGACAGGGTTTGGCTAGAAGGAGACTTGCAGTGTACAGATTAGCCTGAGCTAGCCCTATGAAAGCGCTAAACAGGAGTGTTTACAGAGACCTTCCGGACTAGCAGAACTGAAAGGACTGACTGACTTGGGTAAGAAGAAGCTATTCTAATATATTTATCACACCAGAGTACATCTGCTGTCTGGTCCTAAAAATGTGTCAATGTTGCCATTTGCATTTTTCTTTCTATATTTTGGGGATGAATGAAGACTTTTCTTTACCCATTTTTCACTTTTTCTTTTTAAGATACGTGTTTACCTTTTCCATTATCCTAGAAAACCAAGAGTGGTCCTGTTGTACTTTTGTTAGGGTATCTCTTAACAGTCCTCTGTTGTGTGGCAAAGCAATGAATCTACAGGTCACCCACACCTGTGGATGAACCACTTTTCGCACAATTATGGGGCTGGATGTGCACTTTCATATGCATTTTAACTCATTTAATGACACATATAAATAACAGAATCTTGAAATAGATGCGATTAAACAAGATAAATAAAAATATTTGACCTCAAACTGAAATTATGCAACATAGTTCCAAAGAACAGTCTTATCATATATACCATCATGTGATCACCTTTACCATGGCAATAAATAAACGGCCTCAACCCAATTGGGTTACAGCCCCTCCACTGTGGTCAAGAAACAAAAAAAAACATCACTAGTGAAAGACTACTCCCGCACATCCTCCCTACATTGAATTCACTCTCATCCATGACCAATCCTGACATCCTAGTCAAAGTATACAACACCACCAGGTCCCAAGCTTTAAACCAAATTGGACCTCTTAAACTTCGTAAAAGCAAACCTCGGGCTCACTTGAATGATTGGTTCACCCCACATTTAAAAGCCCTCAGACAGGAAAAGAGGAAATTGGAAACCATATGGCGCCATACTCCTTCAGATGAAAACAAAATTACCTTCACGAAATTCTCTGATAACTATAAAAAAGAAATAATACGCACAAAGAAAGATTTATACAATGACAGGATTGCCAAAGCCAGATCTAATACAAAGGAGCTATTCACCATCCTATGAGAAATGGAGGCACCAATCTCGCCAGCTGACAATATAGCTAAAGACAAAATCTAGTGTACCAATATACAGAAGGCACTAGCCAACAAAATAGTACTCCTCAAAGACAAGATAGCCAACAAGAAATACTCCTTACCTAAACAGGACCTTCCTTGAGGACCCAACTAATAACCTAGATCAATTCAAATTCTCAAAAGTTACTACCCTTGAAGTAGAGAAAATGATCTCGTCATTGAAACCTTCAAGATGCCAGGGCGACAACTGCCCAGCACAACTAATTGGAGACCTGGCTCCATTTATTTTCAAATTCATAAATGCATCTTTCTCAACTAACACCGTCACAAGCAATCTGAAAGAGTCCTGGGTACTACCTCTACTCAAAAAGCAAACTCTAGACCCTTCCATTCCTAATAACTATAGGCCTATTACGACTGTACCTTTCCTTCTGAAGATACTTGACAAAGTGCCGTACCTCCAAATACAGCAATACCTTGAAACAAACCACCTCCTAGGCATCCGCCAATCAAGCTTCAGACAATTACATGGTACTGAAACTGCCCTAATTGACCTAAAAACCCCAATTGAGGAGCTTAAGGACAAAGGGAGAACTGCCATGCTACTCCTCCTTGACCTGTCAGCCGCCTTTGACTTGGTGGATCATGAAGTTTTATGTAATCACCTTGCCTTGGCGGATGCAATAGCCTGGGTCCAATCGTTCCTCAACAACAGAACCATGCAAGTCTTCTCCCCTTCAGACTCAGCAGACCCGATTCCTATAACGCGCAGCATTCCACAAGGTTCTTGCGTCTCGCCTACTATATACAATATTTTCACAAAACCGTTGTTTGACAAATTGGATAATCTGGGTATCTCCTACACTAATTATGCAGATGACTCCCAGATCCTCATACCCCTTTCGGGCAATTACCTCAGTGACTGGCTCTTGTAAACAAGATTTATCTCCTCTTTCAGGCATGGATGGCCACCCATGGCCTCTGCCTGAATGACGACAAGACTGAATCATGATCATGATCATGGGAACCCCGGCCAACCTTAAAAAAATCAACGTCGATTATTTCTCGTTTGACATTGATGGCAAGACTATCAAGGTCGTAAAAGAGGTAAAAACCTTGGGTTTTTACCTCGATTCTTCCTTAACATTGACCAAACAAGCTAATTCACTGGCTTCAACCTCAGCATACATATGTAAATTAATCAGGGCCTGAAGGCTGTACTTATCCTCATCCAGCTGCATTACCTTAGCAAACGCCCTTATACTTTCAAGACTAGATTACTGCAATGCGCTTTATCTGGGTGCCAATAAGTGTATCCTGAACAAGATTCAAACACTACAGAATAATGCCTTAAGAACAGCCCTAAACGTCACAAATAAAGATCGTATATCTGAACATAGAAGAAGAAATCGTTGGCTGACAGTTAAGGACAGAATCTTGCTTTAAATCACATCTCTGACCTCCAAATGCCTGAACAACATTGCCCCACTCCATCTTACTAACCCTATTGCCAGGAAAACTTCTAATCGCCCTTCGAGGACTAATAATGCCTCTGCCTCAAGGTACCTTGCTTTAATTTAACCAAATCAGGCGGAAGAAGCTTTGCAGTTATGGCAGCTCAAACTTGGAACTCACTCCCACTCACACCCCACACTGATCAAACCTACCCCAGCTTCAGACGCAACATTCAGAAATGGCCAGAGAACTAACGATAATCATCCTGGGACCTTATCCCAAGAACAATGCGTAAACTAACTTCATATCTCAGCATACTTCTGTGAACAATAATGCTTTGCAGATTCATACTCTGCACCTAGCATGATGGTTGCTCTCCTCCTGCTGACTAACTGTAACATATATATTTTGTAAATATTGTATATTACTGACTACCTTGTAACTATGTACCCTGTAAAACCTGTAAATTGTAATTTGAAATTTTGCTAATGACATATTCTGTAACCTAAGTTTAATATTATCATGTACTAGTTACCCCTGGGTTTGGTGCGCCATACAAATAAATAAACAAGCAAACAAACAAACATGTCAAATAGTAGTTGCAGAGTAGGAATTTATTTAACAAATACACATTATACAAACAAATGTACATTTAATTTAGCAAATATGACTCAAATTGAAGCCTAGATACTTAAATCTTTCAAGTCTATCCTTGACTCTTCTTTAGGAGCTGGGTTATATGCTTTCCAATAAATCATTGCAAAAAAAGAAAAAAGTAAACTGCTACTGTTGGATCTGATAATTCCAAATCAGATTTAATGAGTTAAACACTTATAATGATGATAACAAGTTTACAGAAAAGGTAAAAAAGCCTGAACCTCTATGTTGATTTAATAACCAATTGTTGACCACTTCGGAAACCTAAAGCAAAGTAAAATGATGCGAAGAACCAAGGGAATATATTACGTTGGTATTACCAAATGATAGTGTTCTTACCGAGTTCACAATGAAACTTAAATGAGTATGGAGTCATCTAGATAGTCTCTAGAAACATATTCTGTATACCAATGTCTCCAAAATCTAAAGGTTTATATATTTAAACGTTTATATCAATAGTCTAGAGAACTTGATTGGTAAGGAGTAACATATGGAATTTATTGTGGAAACTTCCAAAAGGTCGTCATTTCACTTCAAAGTGCCTATTTTAGGGCCATCGTTCTTCAATCAAAATTTTAGTAACTAATTAGTGGGGTCTGTTTTCCTTGCTCTGTCTCCATATTAATGACAGCATCAAAAGCAAAATCAAACATTTTATTAGCAGTTACCTGCAGTAGTAAGAGGCTGATCTTCCTTAGTCTCGCCAGAATGGAGGAACACTGAAAAGTAGCAGTGTTTGCGGAATTCTGTTGAGGGTACACATGAGATTCAAAAGGCACACTTTATTATTAGTGATGCACAGAGGAACACAGAAATGTTGTAATCAAGATCTTGTGCATTGTTGTCACGGATACATTCGGCAAGATACCAGGAAGTGCGATCTAATATAAATAATGTACACTGGAGTAATAAGAATTGGTTTCTAGATGTTCTAGTGGTTGGTCCATGTCATCATATTGCCAATAGTCAGCCTTTCAGGAACTCAGGGGTAGAGGGATCTCTTGGCTACGCACAGCGATCCAACTCGCTCCAGAGCCTTGCACCGAGTATGACACTATGTGGTCCAACCCCAGACGGACACTTTGACCACCTCTCGGGTGGAGGTTAGGCTCTGGCAAGCAGGGTCTGATGAAAATCATGACAGTATAGGCACTCAGTAATGCTTCCCAAATTCTCTGAATTGACGGTGGATCCCATTAACATAGGCGTACAATTGGAACAGAACATGTTGTTTAAGGTAAAGCATTGGTTTGTAATAAGAATGTCGTGGTATTGTTCCTGTGCTGCGGGGTCTGGCCACAGATTAAGATTCAGACTCTCTGTTGGTCTGTTTCTGATACCTCTGGCCACTTGTGATAGTAAGTGGTGCAGTATTCTGTGGATTGGAATGTTACAGATGGTGTCTCAGATTTCTAAAACTTTGATATCAAAGAAAGTGAATAAGTCTTCACAATGTTGTGGAGTGGTGTAATTAACAGTTTGAACCAATTCTGGTTCTGTGATCTAGTAGAAGACACAAGTAAGGTTTCTTATTCAGTGACTGTTGCAGCAAATTCAGCAACTTAGTGGGCTGTTAGGCCCTACAAACCATTCTATGGCAGCCACTGTGTTGTCAGTTATACTCATTGGCCTTGATATTGTTCAGCGTCATTACCAGTTTCAGCCAGTTCTTGTTACCATTGCCAAATTCAGGTTGTGCTTGCTTCTGCCAACTTGGATTCATGGTTTCCTTATTTTGACTAGTGCAACCAATTCAAGGACCTGCATGATGTTGACATGAAGATTCTCCAGCATTTGCTGTAGGTCAGCATCTGTCATAGGTCAGGAGGGTGGGTTGTGCTGGAAGCAAAATGCATGTTGCGAAGAAGATGGGCTGCCTAAGAGACTTTCTTTGCAAAACCACATTTGTTGGCACTATTAAATCTGGAGCACAATGGCCTACATGTTGGTAATTTTGATGATGACGAATAAGTGATCCATTGTGGAACATTAAGTAACAAGAAGCTTGAAAGAAGTGCATGGGTGCTTCAGCTTTTTGTGTTATTAATGCCTTCTGCATGAATTACTGCTGTTTCTGTCTCTTCTGTTCTTTCTGTTTTTGTGGATCATTTTGAGCCCAAGGAAAGTAGTTGGTGAAATGTATGTTGGAGTAAGGTGTGAACTAATTGTCTATAAAGCCAAGTGTCTGGAACTGTGCTCCTCTCTCTCGAGTTTGTGTACTGGTGCGATATATGTGGAATCCAGGTGGGCATTAAAAAGTGCTATTTTACAGTCAGTAGAGTTTTAGCAAATCTGCATGCTAGAGTTCACCAATTAAATGAAGAAAGCAGGCCACAAACCCTTTTATTCTTTTGTGGAACCACTATGACTTACCAATTAAAAACAGTGTCAGTGGTTTTATGGACCTTGGTAATTTGCTGACAAGTTTAAAGAGTTTTGACTTTCATGTGGACAAACAAAACAAACAAACAACAAAAATAAAGAATGTGCTTAGCATGTGGATTGGCTGTGCCTGTTCATACAAAGCACATTGCCTGCCAGTAGATAGCTTAGGGTATTAACATAATTAAACATTACCAAGCTCCACTCAGTGTCTCCACTGAAGCTCTCAGGAGGAACAAGCTTTAAAAAATAAACAACATGAGTAGCGCCCTCTCATTTAACACGAGGAACAGGAAGAAGTCAACAGGACACACCCATCAATAGAGGGAAACTCTGTACCATCAGGAGGAAGCCTGGGAAAGCAGAATGAGAGGGTAAACGCTATGGCAGTGCCAAGGAAGTTAATCTGCTGTCAAATGCAAAACTCAACATCTAAGTATATTAGCACTTTGGCACAGATTGTTTCCATGATCCAGCACGATATGGATAAACTTAGAGGATTTATCAGTTATCTGCAACATAGAGGAGACAGGAACCAAGCTTCCATGAGCAGGACGTGATAGAGGAATATATAGTCACTCTAATGTTGCCCGAGATGACGAGTGCATGTGCCTGTAAACTACCCCCAAACCCTGGAGAAACTACGCTGGCACACTCCTCGAAAGAGGAAACGGGTTCGAGAGGTGAGAACATTTTCTCTGTGAAAGGAGAGCAAATGACTGCAACCACCGTGTAGCAAGTGCAGAGGGCTCTGCTGTGGAAGGGCGGTATGTAGTCACTGCAACGTTGCGCAAGAGACGAGCAAGTATGGCCGAAAGCTCCCACAGGGTTGCCACGCTAGCGTGCTCATCTAGAGAGGTAGCTGGACCGAGAGGGCGGCCCCAAATGTGCACATATTAATGTAATTTTTAACAAGATATCACTTTACCGATCATGCACCATACAAAGCATGAGCAATCAATACTTTTTGTGTAAAAACTCAGCCCAAGTGTTCTATTCAACTACTGTGGGACCTTTCCCACACCCACCTTTTTTTCTCGTTGCTGAATATAACTATCACTTCTTGAAATATGTAATTGTCTGCATTTTCTGATATCTTCCCCACCCTTCCCGTCCCGTCCCCCTTGCCTGATTTCCTGTGGTGTTCTCTCTTTAGCTTCATGATTCACGTTGGTTCTCTGTGCAACAGAAATTAAGTTTGTACCGCTCCTGAATCAACTCATGTGTACTAGGTTTACTTGTTTCTCTACATTTTCTCTTTGTATTATCAGCAATTCCTATGTTTTTTCATATGTCTTTGTACGTTTGATGTTGGATTTTTCGTTCCTCTGTAACATATATGTTGATTTACTTTGATTACCAAAATTGAATATATAATGATTGATAAATGTAACCTATGAGTGTTTTTGATATTTTTTTGTCAATGGGTATGAATGCGACTGGTTTTTAATTAAACAAACGAATAGTAGTACTCCAGAACACAAACCACTTTCTGGACTAACAGAGGTCGACATTAAGAGGTTACCTTAATTTATTTAACCCAGTCCCTCTTTTTTGGCACTGCAACAAACCCCCCCCTTTTCTGTCTTTAAAAAGAGGAGTACTCACCTGCTGTCGTGAGCAGCAAAGATGGGGAGGAAGAACAGTTTACAGGGGCTTTTATGTCCTGATGCATATGCTGCATACTTGCCAACATGACTCATTCCAATCTGTAGATGCTTATCGAGTCCTGTTATTTTCATTCCGGGATTTGTAGATCCACTTTTCCCATTATAAAACTCAGACTACAAGTCCCAGAATGCAGAGAAAAAACTGGACTGGATACGCACCTACAGTTTGGAATGAGTCATGTTGGCAAGTATGCTATGGTGATTGATTGTCCTGGGGGTCATTATCCAGCTTTACTCAGGCTCTCTATTGCGTGTTTCTCCTTTGGAACTGGTAATGCGTCACATAAAAGGTTTTGTAAGTGTATTTTCTTCTTTTCTGAGGGATGAGTAGATAAAGAAGATAATAGGAAGCCTCTGGTCTGTCTTCACACCGAAGGAGGATACCTCCATTTCTTCACAGCAAAAGATGATCATGTGCTCTCAGCACTCGGATTTACACTTTGAAAAGGTATATTGATTGCAACAGAGTTTGAACCCCACCCCCAGACAGCTGGACCATTGTTACAAATATACCCACTGTCACACAGGACGACCATGTTTCCTTCCACTGGCATACCAAAAATAGAGTATGTAAAGCACATAGAACAAGTTCAGCTCATAGATTTATCTTGGGGCAAATCATCAATTTGTAGCCCACAAGGTACATTATTTCACAGCATTAACAGTTGTACAGATATTACAGATGATATATGTAAGAAACATGTTTCTCACATTATAGTCCCCCCAGCCCCCTCTTCAGCCTGAGCAGGTCCTATATATTTCCCTTTGTTATTATGGTTTCCCTTCATCAATCCAGTCAAATGAAACGTATCTATTCAGTCTTTTGAGAGGCTTGCCAGGTCATCTTTCAAACAAAGTGCAGGATTTACTTAGTTTAAAGATTATTATAAAAGTAACATTGTTTCCTCTTTAAGTACTCACAGGCTAGTTCCCATATGGCTGGTATCTTTGCTGTCATTCCCCTACATGGTGATGTGAAGAGAAGTCATTGAGGTGATGTAATAGATTTAAACACAAAGTCTGTTTATTTGCATTTCAATCTTTACAATACAGTGGTAGGAATTATATTCATTCTGCCCTTGGTTCAACCGAAGTTTATGGAAACAATACACACAACTCAACAGCTCGCCTTCATTAGGTGCCACAAGGTGACCACATCTTCTACAATATGAGGTCATCAAGTACAATCAATCAACATAATGGAATTTCAAAATTCGGCATGTGTTCCTCTGTAAATGCTACAGAAATTGCACCATACAATTAAAATCGCATCATATGGATGAATGTATTATTCACAGTAGCATTTCGTCAAAAGCATAGAACAAAGATTGTATTAGTGAATTACAGGCCAGGATATTGTCATTGACATCTAGTGTCATCCTATATGAATTTCTATACCAGAAGTTCATCTGAGCCATAGTCCATCTTTTCATATCTTGCCGCTATAAAACAAACTGCGGACCCACAGCCTTCTTCCATGGCATAGCTAGCTTACGGTTTGTAAGAATACATGATAAATCAGGCAACTTTGTCACATTTTTTGCATCCCTTGGATGATGACATATACTCAGTAAGCATATTTTAGGTATTCATTTAAAACGAGCAATTCCTGCAGCCTCTATTGTTTGGGCGGATAGCCCCCTAGAAATGTTGTACCACTGGGTAGGAATAAAACATATGTATCAGATCCACCTTATCATTAATACATTGTGGGCAACAGGAAGATGCTGATGGAGAATCGAGATATCGTACATGGGGTTATGTAAGTCCTTTGAAGAACGTGCAGTTGAACAAGCTTATGTTGAACGTTTCTAGACACTTTCTGAACTTAGATTAATGCTTTATTCTAATATGTATCTTCTATGCTTTCGTCAAGATCTTTTTCCCTCAAAGCTTCCACCCTGAGTGCTCCCTAAACCAGTAAACAATCTCCTATATAGTCTAGGCACATGTTTACACTGTCGACCAGTTCATATAGCAATGTAAGTGTCGGCTTCCTCGGATAATCCAGGCCTTGAGGATTCTACTGTTCATACCAATCTCATATATGCCCAAGATTTGTCTGAGTGTAGTCCATATTCTGATATCAGCTCTGTAAATTGCAATAACACACCATTCCTAAACATGTTGCCCTATGTGGCCATCCCTTAAGTTTCCCAACATCTCCTCATGAGTTGAAATTCACAAGTATCACAGCAAAAGGTGGCTGCCAGATGGACATTTGGAGAGTATGGAGCCCATAGTCCTAATAACTTTAAAGTCCTTCACCAGAGTCTCTTACCCAGTTGAAAAAGAAAGGAGCAACATGGAAAGCATGGATTAGCTACCCACAGAACCTCTTTCAGCATAATCGGATGTATGGCCGACTGCATCTGTTCCATTTCTAAGTTAACTTCATCCAATAGCCACCATGAAATGAAATGAACCTGTCCCACAAGGTAATACAGTTCAAAGTGCGGTATTTGTATGCCACCATCCTCGTATCGCAAACAGAAGCCACATATCAAAATTCTATTTCTCCCAGCACCCTATAGACGTTCCCTAACTTTGGAGTTCAACGTCATAAAATAGTACTTTGTTATAACCCATATACTGATTTAAATCCTGTATATTGCCATAGGACCATTAAGGATGGTACATTTAAGAGCAAATCTGTATATTTAGTAAAGTTATATCTTAAAATAAGAAATTATGCCATATGATCAGTCTACCTGCTCCATCATGATGATGCAACCTGGTTTTCAAGTCTTGAATTCTTTACTTGGCAGTTTCATATTGCGCTTGCTTTCCTCTCCAATTTCCGGGCAGAATGATTTTCATATGATACAGGCCTGAGGTGAAATGTTTATACATTTTCATTAACATTTGCTATACTGAACCTCAAATAGACTAGTAAAAAATGGATGTCCCTGCTGGTGACTTTACAAACACGCAACAATAAACTTATTACATTACAATTGTTTTTTTAAATAAACTCACTAACACAAACCTAATAAGAATCCGTTATCGGTGGCTCCTGTTGGGATCGTCAGGAAAGGTCCTAATGATGGAGAGCGGTTCATGTTGCACACACCATATATGTGACTGGGGTGCGGCAATGTTAGCACGAGGTTGCAATTTTATATATGTATCCAGTGTAGGGATTGGGATAGGTTACTTTAGTGTTACTTTGTGTACACATTGATACAAATTAGATTTGCATGCACGTAGAAAGACAATTGCCAAAACCGTCAATTGAAATATAAAACACGATTCAGATATAATGTGCAATGGAATCTCTAATGGCTGGGCAGCAAGGAGTTTTTCTAATGCACATGTGACGAAGGGGAATAGTCAAAGAGAACCCACTATGAAGAAAACATGACAGGTATTAAACATGCATGCACACACAGATATACATACACAGGAAATTATAAATGTACATGTAGGAGGCTTTTTTATACATGGATTAAAACTCAGCTGTCAGGCTCTCACGAGATGAATTTTAAGTGATTTGGAGAAACTGGTTTTGCAGAGTTTCAGAGGCCTGAGCAAGGGTAAATGAGTAACCACGACCTTAGTAGATGAAACCAACCAGAATTTGTATGGTCTGACAGCATCGCATAGGCAGATATACATTTGTTTAAGTGCATGGGGGCTTGCAAAGTGATACAAATATTTTCTAACAATAAACAGAGTGTAGTATGCCTGAGGCCAGGGTTGACCGATACTCCCTGTGTTTCAATAGTTTTTAGGATGTGTCATGCGTACTAAGTTGGTTGTTGTTAGATTAGAATTTTCCAATAACTCCAGGAAGCAGGTGTGGGTGAGATGGTTATTGACAGTTCAAAGGGAATCTGTTTATTTAGCTCTCTCTCATGTCTTTGAAGTATCGGTGCAAACCATGTGCAAATTACATTTAGGATTAAGAGGTCTGAGACCAGCTGGGACTTGTAATGAATTATTTTTGCATGTGAATGTGTAACCCTGCAATGATGTCACAACCTACCACGGATGAATCCCAAGAAGAGGTGTGCTATGAATATGATTTGAAGATGGTCGTTATGATATCGGTGACCAATGAGAATGGGAGAATTGGAGAAAGATGTGATTTCTTTGTACAGGTTTCGTCCAATCACATGTGGAGGGTGGATTGTAATCAAATATATGTGAATGTTTCAACTGTTGGAAAAATGTATATAATGTGTCAACTTATGTGGTTTGGAGGGACTCGGGTTAGTTTGACTCGACCGGGTCACCTAGCTCCTCCCCAGGCGATTGTAGAATAAACTTGCTTTGCATAAAAAACGTGCACTCGCTTCATAGGTTGGGGGCACCCTTTGGGTTAAGGTGATTAGGAGCCTGCCCCTACACTCCCCTTCTTTTCTAGCAGTAATCATATCTACCCACAACAGGTTGTCCATGAACCACATTCTAATCTGCGTACCATTCAATACCCAAAACACAAAAAGGAGGAGAAAGGTACACAATACTGTGGGGTATATTTACAGCTCCAGAATACAGTGAACTATATCTGGCTAAGTTAGGGCCAAAGATTCAAGAATATGAAGCACACTGTTTGCTGACAGAATGAAAGGCCAGCATGCAGATACCAAATGACAAACATAAAAATACTGTTTTCAAAGAAATAAAAAGAAATACAAACCCTAAATGTGCCCTGTGTTTGAATGACAAAACCAAAAGACATGCGTCCTTCTTGTCCATACATTACAGATCATTGAGACACTAAAATTAACTTTTCCCAAAAGAAAGATGCCCTGGAGAAATGTGGACATTCTGCAGCATGGAAGTGAACATGTACAGAGGAAACTCCATGGCTAGAGTCATTCTAATATAGTTTATAATATACAGATGAACATGGGGGAAGAGAAAAATGCATCTCATGTGATGCAAGACACTAAAGAGAAATATGTATTGTGGAAAGAAAAATGCATTTTAAAATCACCATGTTCTGTTATTAGAGCTGAAAATAAAACGTGTGTTCAAGCCCAGAGACCCTTCCCCGTTCAACTCAAAAACCAAGCACTGCTTATACTGTCCCTACACTTATCAGACATCTGGGAATTTCTTTGAAGTCTCAGCAAAGCCAAGAAATGGGCAGAGCTTGCGCCTGACCAAGGTTTTATGGTGGTGAGTTGACCCACACCATGAAAACAAAGTCCAAGCTAATGGATTTGAACTCTGAATAATAGTTAGAATTCAAATTCAATGTATGGTCCCTCCCTGGGCTAACCGACAGTTGACATGCAGCAGAGGAGGTCACATGAGTCCGAAGGTGGATCTATCCTCTCTGCTCTCAAACCTAATGGAACCAATGGTCCATTAGCTCTTGGAAAAAGAATGTAAATGATTTTATAGCAAGCAGGGTCAACAAAGAAGCGGATGACTGAACCTACATTTAAGTGGAGATATGAAATGTGATGTGTAATTGAAGTTACAATCATGCATATGACTTGATATTACCATGGGTGTTATGGGGAAATCACAATTGTTGATTATGTTGGGAACCATAATTCTCACAGAAATTATTCAAATATTTCCAAAAAGCCTATGAAAAGCCCAATCATAATTCGACTTGGGGAACAAAAGTTACAAGCTAAAATGTGAATATAGCTTCCCAGAAAACGTTACGGAGTGGACAGTCATGAAGATGGTAGCTTATTAACTTAGACATCTGTCTGTAATCTCTTGTGATGATAATTGTTATATTCTATGAAGGAATCAGATAAATCTGCCATTCGCACCTTCAGCCAGGTGCTAAGATGCTCATGCCATTGCAGTGCGACTGGCATGAGCAGACCAATTCAGAAATATATAGTTTATGATGTTTTTCTGTAAATTGAAAAAAGGGTCACATTGTACATTTTAGCTTCAACTGTAAAATTGTTCAAAAAGATAATTGCAAATGGGTGGATTTATACTTCCCAGAAATGGAGCCTAATAACCTGAGGGCCAATCAGAGAGATGAGACGAGGCCTTGATTAAGGGGGAGGACACATAGATGTCCAATCTGAATCATGAACCGATAAGCTGGTACCTGAAAATGTAGATATTATGGGCTGTGATTAGGGGTTTAAAAGAAGACGCACAATGGGAAAGGGAGAGAGTTGGAAGAGATGATCGGAGTTGGACCTGCTGAAAAATTGCTGGAGAACCAACATTGTCTGGGAGACAAAAGGTGCAAGTGGAAACCAGGAAAAGAGATAGAGGCTGGGTATCCATAACCAGGAGAGGCAAAACTAGGCATAGATGTTGGAGTTTGACCAGGTACTTGTCTTTAACCAGGAGCGGAGAGGATCCAGGAGACTTGGTGTCTTTTCCTGAGCACAAAACCCAGAGATGGCCAATGTAAGTAAACATGTCCAACAGAACCAAGTATTTTCGGGATCTGTTTGAATTAATACCTTCTTCCAATTTATTGGGTGGCATATGGAAGCAGATCTCTAGACTTTATTTTACCAAGCAATAATTTAATTAGTTCCCATATAGCCAAATGACACGGGTTGATTTTGTGAAAGTTTTAAATCTACATCCCTGCCAGTGTGACTAACGACATAGTCCTATAACGTAATTTTGGGACCACTTACATCCTTTTTACCCAACTCCAAACTCCCTAACAGGAGAGGAGAGCATTTAAAAATGTAATTCCCTACTGTTCAATATTCCCTAGACCCTGGCTTAAAGCCGATGGGTTCCAAATGGTAAACTGAATATCTGGGTTTTGGCTGGGGCAGGACAGTGTCTTGCCAAGTTAAACAGAGTGAACTCACTGATTTAAAAACCCACTCTATCCAGAGAGTAGGAAAGAGACTTATGAGAGAAGAGAAATCTTTTATTGCATAGCGGTGAAGAAAAATTGTTCTTAAAGTAGATCAAAGCCAAGCTTATGGTCCTGTGATGTGTCAAGGTGCAGCATCATTCTTTACACTAGGGGATTTTTGGAGTGACCAAAAGTATTTGAAGTGTTTATTTGATCTCCGTTTTGTTACATGTGACCTGAAAGGAAAACTGTATATGTTGTTGTGCAAGAAATGTCTTCAACATGTTTGCATTGCAGCTTTGTTTTTGTGCCACGGAGTAATGTGGCGTTTCTTGTGATTTTGTGCAATATTGACTTCTCCTATTTATAAATAAATATCTATTCTTTCTACACCGGCCTGATTCTTGGCTTACGTATTGCTAAATGGTGAGTGACAGAAGTGGTATAATATGGTTCACAGACAGGGCTAGATTGAATTGTATAAACAGATATTTTAGTGTGGCACTCTTGACTGGGGGGAACAGACTCCCTGCATTAATTGTTGCCCCATATATATTTCTGACATAAATGGGGGCTCGTCCGGGATCACGCTTTCGGTTTTGATTCATGACCAGTGCATTGTTAACAGGCTATTCACTCTAGTGTAACATCAGTAAGGTGCATGGCAGGTAGCTGATGCATTTTTAAAGTGCCACTGTTTGCTGTAATGCTGATAGACAGGGAGGTGTCCAGCAGAATAAGATTGTGCAGAGTTAATAAAAAAATAATAAAGTGCAAGGTTTTGTTCCTCTGTAGAGAATGTTTATAAGTTTGCAAAACAAAAACACCACTTTCATCTCCTAGCTAAGCTTTTTGTTTGTGGTGAGTAGCCAGAGCAGGAGGCTGTGTGCTGGGGGCCAGAATAGTACAAGAAGTTACATTAGTAGGCACTGCCATTTGGCATGACAATGAGATTTTACATAAAGCTCTAGCAGAATTTTACATGATCCAAAATATCTGTGAGGAACAAATTAAAATGGCCCAACTCACGGCTCAGTTGTATTTCCATTTACACTTAATAGAAGAGGGATTGCAAAATAAAGGTGCTTATCTACTACAAGCCCAGCAATCACTCATGCAATTAGAAGATAAATTACAACAAAGCAAAATTCTAGAGCTCAAATATGAAAACCTCATTGAGCAACTTATAAATGAGGTAAAAACTCACCAACAAGCCAGTGTGGAGTGAGAAATGGAGTTCACTGCACCGCAAGACACACACAAAGACAGCATAGAAACCATAAGCCACCTTCTACAACAATTGAATGACCAGACTACCGACAATAGAGTATTGTTGAATGGAGTTATGGCCTTTAAACAGACCATAAATTAACAAAATGTGAAAACAGCCAGCTCATTATAAAAAGAGATTGACTCACAGAAGGATTTTGATCAAATGCATGATATGATATGAAATGATAAGGCATTATAATGCGCGAATACACAAGTGTTTCAAGGCACGATGAGGCAAGGGGGGAACAGAGGGAAGACATAAACAACGATCTTACTAGGCCAGGTGACATTGAGATCGCGCAAGTGCAGGGAAGGGGGGAAAGGGAAAAGTGTGGGGCGCAAGGGGGAGTGATCAGTGCAATACATAGGATCAAAACAAATGGAATTATGGCCTTTAAATAGCCAATAAATCAACTGAAATGTGAAAACAGTCAGCTCATCATAAACAGAGATTGACTCACAGAAGGATTTTGATCAAATGCAGGATATGATAAGGCATTTATAACGTGCCTATACACAAGTGTTTCAAGGCACGACGAGGCAAGGGGGGATCAGAGGGAAGACATAGACAACGATCTTACTAGGCCAGGTGACATTGCGATTGCGCAAGTGCACGGGAGGGGGGAAAGGGAAAAGTGCAGGGGCAATTGGGAGTGGGCAATGCAATACATAGGATCAGCAGTAATAAAAATAAATAGGATAACTAAAACAATAGGTCAAAGTGCAGCCAGCATGTGGGAAGTGCAGGGGTAAGTGCAGGCATCAAGTGTCAAGAGCTGGTAGGGGACTGTATGGATACAGAAACAGCCCCAGTGCAGGGGCTGCCAGGGAGGCAGTGCAGGTGTGCAACTGGAGGGGAGTGAAGGGGACCTGGGCCAGAGATCAGAGGGTAGCCAGGTGACCAGTGCAGTCTCAGTCAGGAGTTCAGCAGGGGAGAGGAGGAGAGAAAGCAGAAGCAAAGAGGAAGGTCTTGAGGTGCTTCTGGAACCAGAGATGGTTCTCCTCAAGTTTCAGGGAGGCAGGGAGGCTGTTCCAGAGGGAGGCCCCAGCCGAAGAAAGAGATCTACCACCAACTTGTTGCTTGGAGAAGCGACTGACCCTGAGGGATTTGGTGGCGGATGAGCGAGGAGCTCGAGAAGTAAGATATTTAGGAAGAGAGAGTTGAAGGTATAGAGACCCGAAGGCCCAGAAGGCCTTGTGGACAATGGAGAGGGTTTTAGGAACGTAATCCTCACAGCCACTGGGAGCCAGTGCAGAGATGTCAGTGCTGGAGAGATACGATCCCTGAGATTGAGACCAAGGACAAGTCTTGCAGTCCTGTTCTGGATGAATTGCAGAGGGCAGGAAGCAGGCAGATTTAGAAAGAGGCTGTTGTAGTAGTCCAGCCTGGAGAGAAACATAGCTCTGGAGACAATGACCTTCTGGGCGAAGGAGAGGAAAGGAAAAATACCTCTCAGGAGGTGCAGCTGGTAGTGTGACTTCTTTCAGACACCAGAGATGTGAGGAGAAAAGCAGAGTGTGGAGTCGAAGATGAACTGGAGGTTTTTAGCCTCACAGGTGGGAGCAGGAAGAGGGCTAAGAGAGGCTGGCCAAAGAGCGACAGGAAAGGAGGTAGCAGGTGTGCCGATGCAGAGAATCTCAGTCTTACTGGCATTAAGGCAGAGATAATTGGCGGGACACCACTCCTGGATAGCGGACAGACTGTCAGAAATGAGAGAAGGAGAAGAGGTGGTAGAAGGGAGCCTGAACATGAGTTTAGTGTCATCCACATAGCACTGAAAGTTGGGGCAGAGAGCGGCAATGCAGTGGGCAAGAAGGGCCAGGTATTGGTTGAACAGCCAATGAGAGAGGTTAGATCCCTGTGGAACATCATAGAGATAGAGGAGAGGAAGGACCAAAGTTGGACTTCAGAGGGTTGATCAGAGAGGAAAGAGGTCAGCCAAGACAGGGCCTGATCGGTGAAACCCAGGTTATCACAGAGACGGTTGAGCAGGATGGCATGGCTGACCGTGTCAAAGGCAGAAGAGAGATCAAGTAGGATCAGGATTTACATATTCTGAAGCAACAAATATTACAGCTGATGAAAGAAACAGGTGTCCTAAAATTGAAAATCGATGAAGAAAAGGGTCTGGCTGATCAGGAACCGGCCAGAAGAAGTGGCTGGGCCTCATTAAAGGTTAAGTGGTATTCCACCGCGAAATCTTGCGGGATACCACCAAACAGTAATATTGTTACTGCCACTTGGTCTGCCGGAATTATCGGCAGAATCCAAGTGGCAGGAAGGGGATTTAATTCCACATCCATGGAGTCCATAGTCCATAGGACTCCATGGGGGGAATTGCTGGTATTACCAGCACTGGTAATACCGGTGCCAGTAATACCAGCATTTTCTGGTGGTGAGGAGCCGGAATTACCAGCAGCTCAGAGCTGCAGGTAGATCTGGCCAGCCCAACACCAAACATGAAGTATGCTGATGCGGAAACGTGCCAGTAAATGTTATTACAGGCACGTTATTTCCACACCGGCATACTTATAATGAGGCCAACTGTGTTCTATCCTGTGCCAAAAAGTGACGACAGGGAAAGTGACCCTGAGTGCTTCTGGAAGACATTCCCAATCTTAGAGAGATAGAGAGTGCCTAGAAGACAGGTCCTGGCATTCCAATAGCAGCACCGATTTTGAAGGTGAATGGACGCAGATTCAGAGGCGAAAATAAATATGCAACAGAGAAAAGGTTTTGTTAAGGACCCTAATAAACAAATTAAAGTCATAAAAAGTTTCATGACCCCATTCAACAAGAATGCTTAGTATTCGGTGTGGGAACACCTGGAATTGTAAGAAAAAATGATGTCATCATTTGAAATAAAAAATTATGTCAATAGCATGGGTTTTGTAAAATGGACATTTTCTCCAGAGTACTCCAGTTTCTTTGCATGACTGGAAGACTAGGATCATTATAAATGGTCCACTTATAAGGCAGCCATTTTTAAACACATCTCCACTCACAGGAACCCACAAGAGGCACACAAGGCTGCATACAACTTACAATGTGGAGAAGATCCGGCGTCTAGAGAGTTTGCACAAGAATTAAAACATGCCTTTGTTCAGACTTTAAGGTGGGTGAACACCAATAGCAGGGAATTTGTGATCACATACTTCCATCTACTGCCCAAACATATTATTACCCAATTATTTAGTGATTTCCACGAGCGCAGGACACTAGATTGGGAAATAGAGCAAGTCACACAGATTTATGAGGTACAGAAAGCCACCGATAAAAAAAACAACCAGAAAACCACAAAGCCAACTCCCACACCTGCTGCTGCGAAGGCGAAAACTACCCCTCCTTTGGACCTGGAGAAGGGGGGGGTCCTACAAATCCTCCTCCAGTTGATAGGCAGAATGAGAGGCAGAGGAGGCCTTCTGCCCAGGCCCAATCAAATGGTAGTTAATCAGGGTATAAGAACAATAACCCCTCTGACCATGCCACCTATGTAAGTCCTCAATAAAAGGGTACAACGCTGATCCTAGGGTACATGTACAGTCCCCTGGCACAAAGTAGGGGCCAAACCAGGTAAATACTTCCCTGAAAAACCTCCTTCAAAATTTCCTACAGGAAAGAAGTACCACACCACCCCAAACCAGAATGTTTCAAAGAGGTACCCTCCAAATCAAAATTTTCAAAGCAATCCTCCTCCTTCCGGTTCCAGGCCAACTGATCTCTGAACAAAGGAGAAGGGAGAACCAGAACTGAACATTATGGGGCAAATTTCCAATACCCAACCTACTTTGCTTGAAGGGATAGTTACCCATCAGTGGTATGAGCAGGGACCTACAGCCAAGAGAAAGTTACCCAACTGGAGTGACAGGTGCAACAATTGACAGCAGACCCGGGACACATGCTGAGAGCGCAGTTGAACCCTCAACCCGCCCATGCTTCCCAGAATGCCCCAACACCCGGGTCTGATGCCATGCAGAGGGGGGGAATAACAGAAGCCTAGTTCCAACAATTAACAGGTTCCAGAGGATGGGGACCTGGTCAAAGGGAGATGCCAAGCCCTTGAGGAAGCTTCCTTTCTTACCAGAACAGAAAACCTGGAAACCTGATAGTGAATCATCTATCCCCAGGAAGCTGGAACCCAAAGAACAGAGGGTAAGTAGAAGAGGTTGAAGAAAAACTCACTTGAGGAGAAGGAAAACAAGATGACCCCCTTTGAAAGAGAAGACTCCCCAGAGGGTTCAGGTAAGGAAAACCTCTCTTTCAGGAATGGGGGAATCCCTCCCAAAGGAAAATGGGTCCCAAGAGACCCTGAGTCCAACAGGGATGGAGATCGACCCAGATTGAGAAATTCATAGACCCCAACCGTGTGAGCTAGATCATACAAAGACTGTAGAGGTATCCTTGCCACAAATAGGTTTCGGAGAGCTGTTTTCAAATACCCAGGAACAGCAAGAAATCTGGTGAGAAAGAGGATTTCCATACTACCCACACTATTTCAAATTGTTGATTAATTCCTACAGAGTCCCGATCTCCGACACGGAAAATTGCACAAGATCACACCGTGACAGAGTTCCACATTAAGAAGATGACTGTTGAGCTGGCAACAAACTCACCCTTTCTTTGTACCCTGGAGAGAAAATAGGTCAGCTTGTATGCCCTGGTCAAGGTACAGGGTCATTGTGAAGTATCATCTCTGGTGGATACTGGATCCCAAGCTACACTCTTGTCCAAAAAGGCTTTTAACCAACTGAATTTAGGATGGTGGGAGAGTCACCGATTCCCCTCATACCTCTTTCTGGACAACTCCAAAACTTTGATGGGGATGACATTCTCGTCAAAGGGACTGCAGATCTACAAATATAAATTGAGTGTCATTGTTTGAAACACAGTGATTGTCATGACTCCAGAGGGCACGCCCTGTCTACTGGGGGAATGATTTTCTTTATAGGTTATCACCTCTGATTGATTGCATGAGCCCGGTCCTCTGGACCCAGACTAACTGGCCCATCAATTTCATGAAAAGTAGGAATTATGTTAGCCTGAATGGCACCTGCCATTTAATTGTGCGACGTACCGAACAAGTGGAATTTCACTTCAGGAAAAACCAAGTCCCAGAAATTATCATTTTCTCGGTAGGAGAACAAACTGGCGATGGGAACCTTTCTCAATTATTAAAAATCAACCTCCCTCCCAGTTCCAAGTGGTTCTCAGCTCAAATGCTGCCCTATGCGGTTGAAGTTTAAGTGGGAGAAGAGTTCACCATACCAGGACAGGTGCGACAATTCACGATTCCCCTCAAAATTAAGCGAGGACAGAACCTCAAACATAAGGACGCTTACATAACTTTGAACTATCCGTTCCAATAACAAGGTTTTTATTTATATATCTGGCACCCCTAGTAGATCTAGAAGATGACACCATTCGAATATTGGTAAATAACAGCGACCCTCAAAGTATTACTTTGTGCGCAGGTACCTCTATTGAAATGGCGGTTGATGCCCAAAGTCAATGCAGAAATGTATTGATTTAGACAATTAAATGATAGGACCAATTTATAACAACTGTTTCGACATCGGCGACAGTATCTCTCCAGAACTGGGGGAATTTCTTAGTGTACTCTTCATGCCCTTATGTGGTGGAAGAGGTACCCATGCTCCCTCTTTCCCTCCCACACTCTGGCCGTCCTCCATGGGCCCCCTCCGCTCAAAAAACTGTCAGGCAAAAAACCTTAATGTCATCTTTGACTCCTCTCTCTCCTTCTCTCCTCACATCATAGATCGTGCCAAAAAGGCCCACTTTCAGCTGCACCTCCTCAGAGGCATTTTCCCTTTCTTCACCTTCCCCAAGAAACTCAATGGGCCTCATTACAAGTTTGGCGGTAGCCATGGCTGCCACCAAACTGGGCTCCTTTACCGGGTTCCTAGAATGATGAATTACTGGGCCATTCCGAGTTCGGAGGGCCCAGTAATTCTTCCCTCTGGGAACCCGGGCCCGGACCTTCCCCATTCCCCTCTGAGCCCCCATAGTGCTCAATGGGAATGGGAGAGGGAGCTAACAACGTGCCGATTATGACCTGCCCGTTGTTAGCTCCCTCTTCACCTCACGGGACCCGGTAATGACGCCTGGTTTTACCAGGCATCCTTACCAGGTCCCGCGAGGGGACCTATTAATTTCACGGAACAGGTTTAACGGGTCCGCCTCCATTAGCGGAGCCTGTTAACCCATTCCGCGAAGGTCGTAATGAGGCCCAATGTCTCCAGAGCTCTGGTCCTCTCCATACTGGCCTACTGCAACAGACTCTTCCTCAATATGCCTAACTCCTCCCTTCGCCCCCTTCAACTAATCCAGTACAGGAATACTGGACTTATCCTTGGCCTCAAGCCCAGGGACTGCATCTCTCCAGTCCTAAAATCTCTTCCCTTGCTCCCGGTTGCTGCGAGGATCAAGTTCAAGACTCTCTGCATCATCCACAAGGATTTATGGGGCCTGGTACCCCACTACATCCAACTCTCTCTCCCTAAATACCTCCCTGCTAAAGCCCTCTGCTCATCTAGCTCTAACTATCTGCAGATCAGATGCTTCTCCAAACAGAGAGTGGGGGGCAGATCTCTCTTCTCCACAGGTGCCTCCCTCTGGAATGGCCTCCTTGCCCCTTTCAGACTTGAGCCAGATCTCCTTAAGTTCGGGAAGCTGCTCAAGACCTTCATTTTCTCTTCTTTCATCCCTCTACCCCTCCCCAGCTAATGTCCCTGTCTACCTCTTGACTGGCTGTCTGGTTCATTCAGAGTCTTACAAGGCACCAGGCTCCCATAGTCCAGTCTACCCATGCACTTGGTCTCTGAGCCCCCCCTCACCCTGCATTTGCCCGCCCGGGCTCCTCTCCCAACAGTAGCCAGGCTGGGCCTGCACCCTTGTAGCCCTTCCAGACACTTACCTCGTACTTAGCTCGTGGACCTTCTTGGCCCTGCCTTCTCTGCTTTCCCCTGGCTCTTTCCACCTGGTCTCCCCTGGCACTCACTTTTTCTCACTGGCCCTTAAGCCCTGATGACACTTCCCGCGCTTCCCCTCCCCTCTGCACTTCTCTTTACTGCACATGCACAATCGGAATGTCACAAGGCCTAGTAGGATCGTTTTGTTTTGCCCTTACTGTTCCCCCACCCTCTTGTCTTGTTGCACTTTGAAATACATTGTATACAGGGGCAATATAAATACCCAATAAATAAATAATCATCAAAAAAGAACCTATGACATCAGGAAGGATGAGGAGTATTTAGAGTCAACCGCAACTACCTCAAATCCATGGAACCTCATGTACAGGTAAACATCATTAAAATAGATCTCTTCACCCAATTGGAGGATACTGCTGAGATTTCCAAGCCTGAGGTCTTACCAGGTTTCAGGCAGATGGTGGAGGAACAGATCAATCTAGCTGATGCCTGTGAGATTGAGGAGCAAAGACAGCAGATGAAACGGGTATTCCTGGACTTTTAGGATATCTTTTCAGTAGATTCTAATGACTGTCGACATACATCTCTTTATTCAACCACCATACCCATGGATACAGAGATAGCTTCATTATTTGTGAAACAATACTGGTTATCTCTCACGTCCATGGAGTCGTTCACTGAAATTAACAAGAATTTGGAATCCCAGGGGATCATTTGTCCAATCCACAGTACCTTTAATCACCCAGTACTGGGGATACTAAAACCCAACGGGCAATGGAGACTGTGCTGACCTGAGCAAGTTAAACAAATGGGTCCACATTTCAAGATGGCCTCTTCCCTACATCGATCAGGGACTGATGCAGAACCAAGGGTCAAATGTGTACACAGCCCTTGATTTGAAAAACGGTTACTGGATGCTGCCCGTGAGTAGGGAAGACCAGTACAAGCATGACTAACTTTTGGGGACAGCAATATACGTGGATCCAAACACCCTTTGGATATATAAACTCCAGAAATGAGTACAATATATTCCTTCATAAGGCCATGCCCCGACTTGAACGAAAGGGGAAACCTGGCTTATGCTCAACCAGGGAAGAACATATTGCAGAGATTTGCTATGCTCTGGACCAGTTGCAGAAAGACAGAGCAAAATTGTCCTTTCAGAAGGCCCAATGGTGTAAGACCAGAGTGAACTTTCGCGGGTGTGAAATCGCCCCTGATGGTCTCCACCCCCAGGCGATGAAAGTGGATGCATTGTTAAAATTAAAAAACCCTACCAGTGAAGTGAGAAGCCTTCTGTCACTAATTACAGTTGAAAGTTCATTGAAGGTTATGCAGAGGTCGCTATGCCCCTGGTCCATGTATTAAAGGCCGGAGTCAAGTGGGAGTGGGGCCTGGAACAATCTGAGGAAGTTAAACGACTGAAAAGAAGCCTTTCTCATGCTTCTTGTTTGGCTTATTCCATTAAGGTTTTCAGATACCTGCGTAACAGCGGTATTGTACCAAAAGCATGACAAGGTCAACAAAGTTTTCTCTTATGTGAGCAAAACTTTGTCATCTTGAACGAAAAAATCATTGACTGTTAAAAGGCATTCCTGGCAATGGTATGGGACATAGCGGTCGCCAAAAAAATCACGGCAATCCGATCAGGCTCTCTGAATAAAGCCTTAAACATCTGGGACCCATTCATGGACTATGCTGCCAAATTTCTGGCTCTCGGCAGAAGGCCCACACTAACCAGATGGCTCCAAATCAACCCACTCCACTGAAACCCAGCCTCGGGTTACAGCAACCCAGCACGCCAAAGGCCCCCCCAGCAACCAAGGACAGATCGGCCCACGGACATGAACATTCATTCCATCAATATGGCCCTTTCCCCCCTCCCCCCTCCCTCGCTGCTTCCAACAAGAGACAAAGTCACTTGATTATGCTTGCGATTGTTGATCTGCTGCCCTTGTACTCAATGTAATGCTCATTTATAAAAACCCACTAAAATGTTGTTATAAAAAAAAGAATAAGGAGTTCTTTTTAGAGACAGAGTTTTCAGATACCTGCCTACCAGCGGTATTGCACCAAAAGCATGACAAGGTCAACAAAGTTATCTCTTATGTGAGCAAAACTTTGTCCTCTTGAAGGAAAAAATCATTGACTGTTAAAAGGCATTCCTGGCAATGGCATGGGCATTGAAAAGTACCAGCCTTTTATCCAGGGGAAGCACATCATTGTAGAGACTCCTCACCAACCATTATAGTACTTACAAAGTGACAGGATCTGGGCTGGAAATGTGTAAGTTATTCCAGAATTACTTCCTGGATTCTGTCCATGCAAGGCTTTCCTGAGGAGGTCAGGTATGGCCAAAACAAGAAGAGTCCTCTAGCGCAAGCAATGGCAGACTTGCATGATTGTGTTCAAGAAAACTGTCTTGAGGACAAAAGTATGATAACTAAAGACAATATTGAGGTGTACCTAACTTCGCCACACCAGTTCTATGATGAAGACACTTGTCAGAGGATAGACACAGTTTATGTTGCCAATAATGGGGAAAATAACTAGAGGCTGGCATTGGGAATGCCTGGGTGAATGATACCCTGGAACCCTCTGCTGGTTACAAAATAGGACTCTGAAGTAGTAAGGTGGCAGAGTTGACGGCTGTCCATCAAGCCATCCTCACTGCGGTCCACCACCAACTCAAAGAACTGGTGATCATTACTGACTCTCACTACGTCAGGAATGGGTTTGTGGAACATCTGATCAACTGGAAAAATAGAGGCATGCTTTGTGATAACAATAAACCCATAAAACGTGGAAAACTTATCCAGTCCATTAACGATCTGGTGACCTCTAATGAGATGACCATCTACTGGAAAAAGATTAGGGGTCATTCCAAATAGAGAGGGCCTCATTACGACCTGGGCGGTTAACTATGGCGCTATTAGCGCCATGGTTGAGGCCGGATTTCGCCATGGTGAATGGCGGAATTACCGCCCCATTGAATTACCGCCCCATTACAAGGTAGGTGGGGCGGTAATTCCCCATTCACCATTGGCCCTTCCCCATTCCCATTCTTGCCCCCATAGGGTTCAATGGGAATGGGGAAGGCGGTAATTACGGCACCGCAAATTGCGGAACCGTAATTACCTCCAAGGTCCCTTTGCGTGTCCCTTCTTTAACGGCTGGTAAAACCAGCCGTTATGGTAGGGACCCGCAAAGGGACCTCGTAATTGGGCGGTAAGGGATTACCGACACCAGTGTCCTTACCGGTACCGGTAATCCCTTACCGCCTGGGTTGTAATGAGGCCCGGGGTCCAGATAAGACTGGGAACGACCTGGCAGACCAGCTGGCTAAAACTGGAGTTCTGCGGTGGGATTTCATAGATACATAATCCTTGCTGGGTGAAATCCAAGTTGCAGCTGAGACCAGGTCCCAAGCACATGCCAATAGTGATCTCTCAACTGCCCAGTGGAGTAAAGACACCCCTGATGCAGATTTGATCATTGCACAAAAAGACCCAATGAGTTTTCCTCTAACTGAATCAGATTTTACCGGAAAAGAGGATCTCTGGGTGTTGATGAAATGTTCCAAAATCTTCTGAATCCAAGACGGTTTGTTGGTAAGGAGATCCCTATCTGGATGTGACCAATGTGTGGCACCTACCTCATTCCAGAGCCTGATGTCGAATCACACCCATGACGCGACCTCTGTAAGTCATAGGGATTTTCAAAAGACTTTAGAAATCTTGTGAAAGGTTGCATACTGGCAACACATGGGCCAGGACCTCAATATATATATAAAGGGGTGTCTCATATGTGCACAATTTCAGCCAAATTCCCCCACACACAGAGATCACCTACAAAAAGGGGAATGAGATTGCCGGGGTCAGATTTGGAAGTTGCTTTAATCAGGCCAGTGATTCGCTCCTCTAGAGGGAACAAGTACATGTTGAATGTAACATGCTTGTTTACAAAGTGGGTAGAATGTCTTCCAGCCCTGAATTGTAAGGCGGAGACAGCTGCTGCGTTAATGATCAACCACATCTTCTCTTGTTTTGGCCTCCCGTAAAGGAGCGAGTCGGTCTGAGGAAGTGATTTTACCAGTGAGGTGATGACCGAGATGTGGGAGAGTCTAGGGTAAAATGAAAACTCCACATAGTTTACCGCCGGACATCGAGCGGAGAGGTTGAGAGATACAATAAGACCATTGTAAGCATACTAAAGAAGTTGCTGGCTGACTCTGGACCCAGTTGGGACATTTAATTACTGCTTGTCGTAATGGCTATTAGGTCTACACCATCTTCTGCAATCAAAATGTCTCCATTTGAACTTATGACCAAACAAAAAGTTGTTTTACCTCAGCATCTGCTCTATAGACTACAAAAACATACTTTGATAAATGCGTCCACCGCACATGAGTACATTGAGAACCTAAGGAAACACCTCCAGCAAGCCCACTGAAGTTAGAGCAGAGGAACCATCTGAGGATTGAAAGGTAAGATCAAAAGTCTGGATGGAAACTAAATATATAACAGGTGAATAAGCAAATTAAAAGTGTACCTGAAATGATTGCTGTAAAAAATGAAATAGACCTGATTTGATGGTAAATGCAAATTAGGAAATGTGTTTCAGAATTTCATGCAATATTATCAGAGGGGAAATAAGGTTACAACAAAAATGCTTAAGAAATCATTTTATTCCTCTCTTTAGAATCATTAATAAAATTACTTCCAGCCGGGGGACCAGGGGAAGAGGAGTCCACAAAGGATTCAGAAAACCAGGAAAGAAAGGAAAAATCAAAGAAAAGGAGGGAGTTCCCTTCTATACCCCGGATCCCCAAAAGTTGGATGGAACCGGGCAATCTCCATCGAATGAAAAGACTCTGTGGCTGGCGTAAAAACCAATAAAACCCCCACTCTCTCCTGCCCTTTTCACAATAGTTCCAACATAAGGACAAGGACAGGAGAGGGAATATGTGGGGGATATTTTCAGCTCCAGAATCCAGTGAACAACATCTGGCTAGGTTAGGTCCAAAGATGCAAGAATGTGAAAGCACACTTTTGTCTTGCAGAATGAAAAGTCAGCATGCAGATCCCAACTGCCAAACATCAAAATACTATTTTCAAAGATATGAAAAAAGTACAAACCCTAATAGGCCCTGTGTTCGGATGACAAAGCCAAAAGAAATGTGTCCTACTTTTCCCTACATTACAGATCATTGAGACACTGAAATGCACTTTTCCCAAAGAAAGGTCTTTGCCTTTTTCTAGGAGAGGATATGATACAGCAGACGTGGGGCCTTTTCCTGAGCACAAACCCCAGAGATGCTCAATGCAAGTAAACTTGTCGAACAGATCCAAGTATTTTGGGGGTCTGTTTGAATTAATACTTTCTTCTTATTTATTGGGGGGCATACGGAAGTAGATCCCTAGCCTTTTCTAACAAAGTAATACTTTAATTAATTCCTATATAGCCAAATGACACAGGGTTATTTTGTGGAAGTTTGAAATCTGCAACATCTCTCCCAGTGTGAATAATGGTATAGTCATTTAAAGTAGTTTTGGGACCACTTATTTCTTTTTTACCAACCTCCAAATTCCCATTTAAAAACGAAAGTCCCTATTGTTCATCATTCCCCAGACCCTGTCTTAAAGCAGAAGGGTTCCAAATGGATGGTAAACTACATATCTGGGTTTGTGCTGGGGCAGAAAAGAATCTTTCCAAGTTAAGCAGAGTGAAGTCACGGATTTAAAAAACCCACTCTCTCCTGAGAGTAGGAAAGAGAGTCATGAGAAAAGAGACTTTTCAGGGCATAGTGGAGAAGGGAAAAGGGTTCCATATATTTAAAAAAGTGTTTTTGCTCTTAAAGGTTTGTTGTGCTAAAACACTGCTGTGTTGCAAAGTGTGTAAGGAGATCAAAATAAAGAGGGCTACATATGTTACATTTCTTATTACCAACTGAAAAGTGTCACAAGTTAGTTAAATCAAACCCCCTGCATGTATATTGCCAAGCGTATGGTTCTGTGATATTTCAAAGTGCAGCTTCATTCTTTACACTAAGGGATTTTGGGAGCGACCAAAAGTATTTGAAGTGTTTATTTGACCTGTGTTTTTGTTTTACATGAGGCCTGAAATGAAAACTGTATATGTTGTTGTGCAAGATGTTCTGTGATTTGTTGTTAACACACAAAAGAAAATTGTGTTCAACATGTTTGTATTGAAGCTTTGTTTTTGTGCCACGGAGTAAGGTGGCATGTCTTGTGATTTTGTGCAATATTGAGTTTTCCTATTTATTAATAAATATATATTCTTGCCATACAGCGGTCTGATTCTTGGCTTACCTATGGCGAGGGACAGAATTGGTATAATGTGGTTCACAGACAGGGCTAGATTGAATTGCATACACAGATAGATCAGTGTGTTTTGCTTTTGATTGGCAGGGCAAACCCTGTGAATTAATTGTTGCACCATAAATATATCTGACACAGCTAGACTCTGGAAAGACACAGGGGAAAAATATCTCTACACTTTCAGTGAGATTCACATATTCTAGAAGTTTCTTCTTAAAACCAAGCCATAGACTACAATGCAGAAAAGAAATGGAATGCAGAATGCAAATGGCCACAGCGATTAAATGCATACTAAAGGAGTAACATAGCCTCTTCTCTACATTCATATTTTTAATCAGTAAGGGGCCTCTTAAAAAATGCCCTTTGAGTGTTTCCCTGTTTTACAAGAAGAGTCTAACTGCTTCCTGGAAGTTAGAGAGGAAGAGTCCATGTCCTTAGTTAGTGAAATGTACAGCCCCTTAGAAACATGAAGACCATCATAGTGTATGCCACTATTGGCAACGCTTGGCAGACATTGGTCCTGAAGCAAAGCTGTGCTAGACAGCTTCCCAATGCAGCCGGCTTTCTTGATTTTAGGCCCTGAATTCTCTAGACCTATCCCACACTTGTGTTTCTGCAATGGTGGAAAAGACAATTAAGGAAGGTTGGAAACATTTTTATCGTGTTTCCCTCACAATGAACAGTGAACAGGTGTTGGTGTTTGCAATTAACCATGCCCTGACACATAGCATTGGCAGCACCTCGTTCCACTTCATTTTGCACTTTCATAGAAATGCCACTCAAAATATTGAAGCCTAAGTCTGTGAAATGCAAAGATGCTTAACATATAACTCCGACCATCTCACTGAAGAATCACAAATAATTCATACCCTGGCCCAGTCGACCTGCATCTCTTCAACCGTGCAGGCAATTGAACGTGCTAGTTGAACAACGCTTTAGTTTTAGTTCAATTCTCCATCTACAACCATTCATTCAGGGTATTTCTGAGGGGTTGCTAAGAAACTGCTGACACACGATATGTGGTCTGCAGACCATATCAGCGATTAAAGTGAATGGAGGGTGTTTAGGGCCAGTACAGCATGAAGGCTGTTTCCACGGGTCAACGGGCCATGCACTAGTTTGCAAACCTTCCCTTCTCCACTTCATTTAATTTAATTTTATCATTTGTATAGTGCCTTTCAACATGGGTATGGTCCCAAAGCGCTGTCTGTTGAAAGCCCTAGGAGGGACCGAAGTCCGGAGTATGGGAAGGTTACACAAAATCCACATAGAGCAACACCAAGGTCACCCACCTGAATTATTCCAAGCGCAGCACAATAGCCAACCGCACTAGTACTTCTAAGTGTACATGTTGGCTACCCTAATGAATATTTGTGGGGGAAAAACCTTGACTACACTAATAAATCATCTAAGATTAGAAGCAATAGACACCTTTTTAATGATGTGATTAAAAATGTTGGCCACCTTCAGAAATACCTCCTCTGCGATACATTGCCAACCCCCCAAAATTCATCTCTGTGCAATACATTGCCCGCCCCCAAAATCCATCTGAGTGCAATACACTGTCCACTCCAAAATACATCTAATCGCAATATGGTGCCTGCGCTCAAAATCCATCTAAATGCAATATGTTGCCTAGCCCCAAAATCCATCTAGGAGCAATACGTTGCCTACCCCCAAAGTCTTTCTGAGTGCAATACATTGCCTGCCCCAAATACATCTGCGTGCAGTAGGTTGCCACCCCCCAAAATCCATCTAAGTGCAATACATTACCCACCACCGAAGTCTTTCTGAGTGCAATAAATTGCCCACCACAAATACATCTGAGTGCAATAGGTTGCCTACCCTTGAATTCCATCTAAGTGCAATACTTTGCCCACCTCCAAAATCCATCTACGTGCAATACGTTGCCTACCCCCAAAACACATCTAGGTGCAACACATTTCCTGTCCCCCAAATAAATGTAAGTGCGGCCCATCGCCTAACCCCAAAATGCCTCAAGTGCAACACAACGTTTGCCCTCTGAAGTACATCTATCAGGCTATCTATGGAGTGCAGCAGGTAATCTACACAGTGTTCTGATGTGAAGCTAGTAATGAAAAAGGGGCAGGTGTTTAATTGAGCACAGTAATGCCTGTACTCACAGCCCACACCACCTTACCTTAGTTGTTGCTATAAGGTGCTGTGCCAGGCTCCCATGGGCGAAATGGGGTAAACAGGGAGTGGGCTGCTCAGAGGGGAGGTGCCCTTTGCTTCTGGCCCTTAGCTGGCGGTGCCTGAAGGCAACATCACGCACTTGCCAAGCATTAAAACAGTGACCAAATCATGTACCAATAAGAAGAACTTGACCTGACCTAGTCATTAGAGAACAATACTTAAGATGCATCTCTCCCCATGGAGAGCTTGGTTGCACTCTGTTTCAGCGTCTCGTCCGTCATGTAGGTTGTTAAAAAACATTTTAAAGCTTTGGCATTCCAGCAACCAACAACATCTATTGAAGATTTTCAAGGTATGCAGAAACACCCAAACGTATACTTTAATGAACACATGTACTTTTTGTAACCCTTCAAAGACAAGGGATGCAACAGATTATCAAATGTATTCCCTTCATGTTAAAAGTAAACCTACATTCGACCTATCCACAATTTCCAACTGGAAAAGATTGTATTTGTAACAAAATCAGGCACCTCAAGAGTGATGTTAAAACAAACTCCTCCAAACTTTAAATGGACATCCTTAATGAAATATTGCCACTACTTATGACTATCCTGTCACTCACTGTCAAGGTGCATGCCCCTAAGACTTTAACCAACCAAGTCACAGCAGTGTAATACCATTAATATCAAAGAAATGCAATTTCCCTTTAGACCTAGCAGCACTCATTGGGCCTCATTCTGACCTTGGCGCAAAGGGATACCGGGCACCGGTAAGGACACCGGTGCCGGTAATCCCTTTGCGTCCTATTCTGAGGTCCCCCAACAGGACACATAACGTACGTTTGGTCGGACCAAACGTACCTTACGGTTCCCGTTAAGGGATCAGAGCGCGAATAACGGCCTTGGCATGCGCCGGGATGTTATTTGCGCCCTCCCCACTCCCATTGAGCCCTATGGGGGATCACATGGGAATGGGGATTGCCATTTTCAATGGGGATTTACCGGTCCCGCAAAGGTCGGAATAGACCGGTAAGTCCCCATTGAACTTGGGCGGACTCGGTACCGTTATTGGAGGCAGTCATAACACCATGACTACCTCCAATCTCGGAATGAGGCCCAGTGTTTTTACTGTCAAACTAGACAATCCATATAGTCAGTAAACATTATTTTCCACAAAGTGTCACTTTTTCATAAAGAAACACATTATCTTACACTTGAAGAAAAATTCCCCAGGTGCATCATCACAGAGAAGCGTAGAAAAAACATTGAATTAAAACATAAAACTACAGGCATCCAAAACAATACACACTAACCCCATCTGAATTTCCATGAAGGAAATATGCTTTTCAACAAATAAATTCAGTTTTTTATGACTACACACGTAAATGCTATACATTTAGGGCCTTATTGACAGAGCGTTTTCCAATGGGGTTTTGCCATCATGATACGCTTCTGTGAATTAGGCCCTTAGTGTTTTACTGTAAGCTTTCCAAAAATGTTACCCTAAAAATTATGCAACATATAGTTTCTTACTGCAAACTGCCTAATCCCAGACTGTGCTTACTTTTCTGCTACTAAGGCCAAACAATGTAATGTTATGTTAATCAGCTTTTATTCTGTGCCCATCACCACCCTAGTGGTCTTATAGCACCAAAGCTTATCAGAAGTGTGTCATATTATGTCCTTGCCAGGGAAGAGGAAGAGGACAAACAAACAACTTGTAAGGATTGAAAGGGGTTTAGGAGGAGGCTTAGTTACTTTGTTAGAAATCTATTACATTGTGCCAAATCCCCACCAAAGTGGTCTCAAAGCACTGAGGTGTGTCTATAAATTGGACTATTGTGCCCTCACCTGGGTAATCCAGACTGAAGTCTGCAGAGGAAAGGGTAAAGCGATGTGAAAGGGGGTAGAGATACACAGAGGGGTTCACACAGATGTGGGGCAGGTTAAAGGAAGAGAGATTGTGTTCATGATAGCTTGGGTGCATCTCAATCCAGCCAAATGTGATAGGATCAGTAGTCTGATCCTGTCAGGAAGGGGTGGGAGCCATAGCCAGTCCTACCCCAGAGGAAAGGTGGCAGTTGGGAGGACACCAGTCTTTGTCCCTTCCCTATGTGTCTGTGCGATAGAAAATAGTACCACTCTTAATCACCCCATACATCCAGTACAAAATGCTGGCCAGTTTCTCTCTGTTTCTCCCTGCTTGTTCTAGGAAACTACAAATGGCAGCTGCCCCAGCGATGGAAAAAAGAAGCAATTGCCCACAAGAACCTCTCGAGGGGTACCCAGGGTTTGCACCCCACAACTGGCAGGCAGCACTACAGCCTGATAACTCTGCACAATACAGAACCGACGAAGCCAAGTGTCAGCACATGAGCGGAATGCTGCCATCCACTCCATAAAACAAGCACACACACTGGCATCAGAGGCTTTGTGACACAGACTGTCCACCGCTCAAGAAAAAGCAACCCGTTACTGACACCAGAGCCACAGAGCAGCTCTTTAACAAAGACTATCTTGCAACATACTTGGACCATCCAACGGACTGGAACTTTGATGATAGCTGATCGTCATTGCCAGTCTGTGGTAATCCTGCACGGGAGTGGTGGGACTTAAACCCATTTATATATATTGTGCAACATCTCCCAGCAGGCCCGACTCCAGCAGGGGGGCCAGCCCTCCCCCCAAGAAACTGCTCTGGCCCCCCCTAGAAAGGAGGCCTCTGACCAAGAGTTGCTTGTGTACAGTTTTCTTTTCGTTCTGTTTATGAACAAAAAGAAAACTGTTCACACACTGCAGACAGCGCACACGGTGGTCGCGCCAGCTTAGGTTATGGTTAACTAGGAGGCATACAGGTGTGCTATTAGATACCAATGCGCTTGTACCATTTTGCACCTGATAGCCAGTTAATACCTCTACCGCAGTGCCTGGAAAATGCTTTTCCATGCCTGCACAAAAGCCCAAACTGTTTGTATTGCCAGTGCTTGTTTTGATTTCGATCGCTCAGGGGATTCGCTAATAACTTTTCTAGTTTTGTTTTTCGATTGATTGGCAAGTCACCCTGTGGTGCAGAGCTTGCACAATGCCATGTGGAATGACGCTCTACAGTGCTTCTATCTCTGGACAAGTCAATTGCGCAAGTCCGAATCTTTGTGTAATCAGGCCTGTCAATGTCCTTTACAACCAAGCGGCCACGCAGTACTCAAAGTAGTTATTTTTATTTTGCCCCACACACACAGTGTCGCCGGAACACTGAGACATCCTTGCCACTTTAGAGGAGCTCTTGATTTTCCAGGGCTCTGAGACTTGTAGTGCAGGGTACAGGTGAGCTGAAGAGAGTCTTGCGCTTTATTTGAAAATGGCAGTCTTTCTTTTGAAAATCGCAGTTGGCTACGCGTATGCATTTGCAATGAGAATAAGCATAGTAGATATTGGGCACAGAGGGAATGCACAATTTGGGGCTTACTGACATCTTTAAGATAGCACTTACGTACTTTGTCACAGTGCTGTACCAAACAATAAGCAGCACTAATAGGATAGCTCAGGTGCAATGCGTTTGTCATGGAAGTAAGACAACGCAGCGCAACACATACAGTAAGGCTGCTGGCTCGCACAGGCTTTGCCCGCGCCTGCGCATTGATTGAGCAGTGACATTCTATAATTTCTGCACATGCCCTCACTATGCACAGGCGTGGGCCAAGTGGCAGCGGCCAAGCCTAAACACCATTGCTGGCACAATATCACACTGCATGCAGTCACAGGGCCAGCTGCAGTGCCTACACTGTACTTTGGAACTTGGCCGAGATCAGAGTAGGAGTTGCAGGTAGTTGAAGGAGGCAGAAGCCAGTCGGCCCTAGCCCCGGGGTGGTCAGATGGGAGTTTGATGTTTTGCTTACTTTTTTTAATTGGCTGGCACTTCAATGTGTATTGGGAAAATGATTCTCTTGCGATGTCGCAGATAATCCAAATTCAAATGAGAATACATAAAAACAAGATACTCTTTTCCACTGCTCCCACATGGCATGGGAGGAGTGGAAAAGAATATTTTATTCTTATGTGTTCTCATTCGAATTTGGATTATCTGTTACATCGCAAGAGAAGCATTTTGCTTATCCACGTTGCTAAGTTCTCTTGATTGAAAACACATTCGAAGTGACAGGCGGACTAATAATGGGTAGTTTCAGACTATTGGCTCTGGATGCTTGGGCTCAATGCCTGATAACTGTGATTTGAGTAGTTGAATTTAAGAGAGGCTTACCAGCTTCTGTCCGTTTCTACTGCGGAAAACTGTAGAGAAAACAACACCTTGCCTCCCGCGCTCTGTTCGGTGTCAAAATATATGCTGGTTGCTGGAAAGGTCCTGGGCTCATGGAAACCTTTAAGTACTTGTCAGCGGCGCCGTGGCTAATGTCCACACAGCTCTACTGACATTGATTAATCCCTCACTCACTGAGTGAGCCATGGAGGCCTCCATCTTGTTGCATGGGGTTTGAAGAAATCCCATTCTGCATCTGACTGTATCTATGGTAGTGACTCCTCGCTCAGGCTGATTATGTCAGCGGAGGGTGATTTACCCACTGCTGGCACAGTTGGGGGCACAGTCACCATCCACAGCCCAAGCGGAGGAGCTGGCACTGTCTGCAACACTGGAAGTAAGATGTAGGCACTGTCTGCGACACTGGGGGGTGAGAGCACCTCCTGCAACTCTGGCAGGGGAGGAGCAAGAACCCCCTGCAACACTGCAATGGATTGGCCTCAGACTTTCTCCCTTACTCGCGCTCTCTCCGATAATCGCATGATCACCCTGTTCAGTCTCCTCAGCTCCCCGAGTCCCCCTCTCTTACTTCCAGCCTCATTCACTTTTTCATCCCTGCCTCTCCGTTAGTCTCTTTATTGGCTGGAAGATATTTCCCCAACTCTTCATACACTTAGCAACTGCAGCTTGTCTCTCCCTGTCCCACCCTACTCATCCCCACACATACCCGTGTTTGTGACCTCTTCCTGTCGCCTTACCAGCCCCTATACACTGCTCTTCCTTCTTCCTACCCTTACTATCCCTGTGTTGTCTGGACACTTGTTCCCCCTGTCATGCCACCTCCCTTGCACCTTGCCTGTGCCGCTTTCTCCCATTATTCATGTAGGTGGAGGAGGGTGAATGCGTATCCAGAGGTGGGGCAAGGGTACCAGGGTCACACCAGCAGCAGATGCGATGCACAATCAATGTCGGAGAAGAGGCATACAGCCTTAAAATATGAGGGGCGCAGAGGGGCATACCTTCTATTATAGGAAAACACTTTAGTGTGCACCGAGCCCACTTCTGAGGGGGAGAGGCAAGTAGGAAGTGACAGATGGTGCAGGAAAGGCAGGAAGAAGGGGACAGGGAGAGGTAGAACAGAGTAAACAGGCAGCAAGAGAAGGATGAAGGAGTCAGGCAGAAAGCAGAAGAGAGAGGAAGAGAACAGGGAGAGAACCAGACTAGTTTACTATTGCATCAGGACATACGATATGCCATGGATGCACAAAACATGCGTGTGCATCCGTCCCTCCCATGCACGCACACAACCCTAGGGCAAGATGGTGAGTATGGGCTGTATTTCAGTACTTCCTGTCGTACGACTTACTGGAGGGTTTCTGACCAAACAAATGTGGAAGACTGCCTGGCCAGAGGATGTCATGGCTGGGACTGTTTATAAAGTACTGATCTTCATTATCTGATGAAGTTTGGGTAACTGTCCATAGTGTCTGTATCGAAACAGAATCTAACCCGTGTATTGTTTGTGCCAGAGGCTTGTAAGGCTACATAAAGTATCTCCTGGGTGGGTTAGGCCCACCCAATAACACCTCTCGCCCACCTAGATGATATATTCTGGAGTGGGGCATGCCTTCCAGTCGTGGAAGACATGGCACAATTGGCCCAGGGAACCAAAAGTGTAGAGCCAGTGGGCGATGGGTTGCTGGGCAAAAAGGATGACAGGAAACAGGAAGGCATGGGTAGTTTGGGCGAGGTCAGATGAGGAAGAGGTGGTGGACCAAAAGACCAGTAGGGGGAAGGTTGATGGAAAGCAGTTTGGAGGAAGTTTGTAGAGAAGCTGAGGTATTGGCTGGTGAGAGAAAGTGATAATGTGTTGTGTGTATGTGTTTTAGGTGTGTGAAAGTGGTAGTAGGAGAGTTGAGAGTAAGTGAAGGGTGGCTCAGGGAGTGGAAGGAGGGATGATTTTCGAGGTGGGGTGAAGTAGTAGTGATGTTGAGGTGGGTGGGGTGACAGTATAGAGGTGACAGAAATAGAGGTGTGGAGGTAGAGATGTAACAGCATGGAAGTGGGAGGAGTGAGAACATAAAGGCAGTAGTAGCAGTTGAGAGGGACAGAAAGAGAAGTAGTGGGGTATAAGGAGAAGAGGCAGGGGAGAGGAGAATGAGAGCAGAAGGGTGTAAGATCGGGGGGTGGAGGCACGTGGAAGAAGGAGGATCATCAGAGGGACAGGAGTGCAAGTGATAAGGAAACAGAGGGAGAAGGCAGTAGGTGGAGTGGGAAGAGATGAAGAGAGAGTTGGAAGGGAGAGACAGACTGTAAGATCCAGGGAAAGGAGTAGAAGGGCATGGTAGATCAGGCAACCGCCCTGAGTGACTGGGAGGCACATTCCATCTGGGGCTCCTTATAGATGTCACCTAGATAGGCCATTACACATTTATTCATTTATTTATGAAGCTTATATAGCGCTTTTACCCAAAGCGCTAAAGAAACAGAAAAAAATACAGCGGTACAAAATGTAAGAGTTTTGACAAGGTAAGCTAAAGTACAAGCTCACAATGAAAGAATAACTAGTTTAGGAAGACAGAGATTGAGGAGGGTGGGATTTAAGACGTTTCTTAAAGAAGTGGAGAGGGGGACAGGAACAAAGATCCAGGGGGTGAGAGCTCCAAGGTTTTGGGGCTAAAAGTAAAAAAGAGCAAATGCACTGAGGGTGGGGGACAGATATAAGAAACTGAGAGGCAGCACTGAGGCCACGAGAGGGATGATACAAGGAAAGCAAGAAACAGAGATAGGGGGAGCCAGAGCATGAATTCTCTTGAAAACTAGACTTAGAAACTGAAAGTCACACCTCAGTTTCATAATAAGCCAGCAAAGACGCAGAAGATAAGGAGAAATAGGAGGGGTAGGTGGGAGGCAAGAAAGAGTGCAAACTGCAGAGTGAAGGATTGAGTGAAGCGGCAAAAAGGAGTAGATAGGAAGGCCGACATATAAGGAGCAGCAGTAATTAGGGCAGGAAAGAACTATGGATTGTAGCAGTGCCCTAGTAGATGGAAAGGTCAGAAGATGGTGCATTTTTCTACCATTGAAAAGATGGAATTGACAAGAATGAACTAGGGGGCAATTTGCGACTGAAGGGAGAGGGAGGAATCAAAAATAAAGCTGAGATTATGTGCTTGATTAATTATTTTTTATTATGTGCTTAAAACCAGAGACCAGTCTTTTAGCGCAGGAGGGGGTTTTGAATCTGTGTTGCGCTGCGTTATCGGGCTTCCAAGAAAAACACTTGGCCCCTGAGCTATCCTCCCAGCACTTGATGACTTATCGGAAGATGAAGAAGAGGACAAGAAATAGAAGGTGGGGGGGGAGATCGAATCAGATGTAGGAAAGAAAAGAATGTCAGGCGTATTGGGATTTAACTGCGGAAAGACCGGATGAAATTTGCCGGTGAATCGACGGTTCTGTCTTTTCCCTGCTTTTTGAAGGCGGCACAAAAATAAAAATTAAATGTTTTCCGGTCCATTTTTTGCAGCCACCAAAAAGCTGGAAAACGCACATCGATTAGGCTTTTTTAGAATGTGGGGGTTTTACCCTCCATCTGTCCGTGGTATCACACTTCCCCACCTCCACACACAAACACACAGTTTCATTCCCCCCACCCTTTGTTTTCAGACACACACAGACCCACACACAAACAGACACACACAGACACTCACCCGACACTCCCGCGACTCCTCTTCCGGTTCTCGTCATGCATGTCAGCCCCTGCACACACTGGAGTGCATCACTGGGGCTGACAGTTCGACTTAGAAAGACCGCTCTGTGCGGTCACAGAGTGGTCTTTCTAAAAAATTAGTGGAGCCAGAAGAGAAGTATAGAGAGAAAATAAGAGGGGGCCAAGTACAGCATTCTGGGGGACACCAAAAGGAAGGGGGTGTGACTGAGAGGAAGACCCTTTCCAGGAGACGATGAAGGAGAGATTAGATAAGTAAAAGGTGAACCACTTAATGGCAGAAAATCTAAGGGTAGAGTGTGTAGAAAGGAGGATGGTGTGATCCACAGTGCCGAAGCTGGCACTAAGATCAAGTAAGACAAGGAGAGAGGAGTGTTTAAAGTGACAGGCATGTAAAATACAGTTAAGAAAGAGAGAAGAGCGGTTTCAGTGGAGAATCCGGGACAGAAACCGGACTGAAGTGAGGGAAGAAGATTGGACAGTTTTGAGTAAGAACTAAGTTAGAGTGGACAAGACGCTCAAGTAATTTAGATAAATATGGAAGAAGTGAGATGTGTGAAAAATGTGATGGAAAATCGGGGATTAAAGAAGGCTTTTTGATAAGAGCGATGACAGTTGCAATTTTAAATGTAGATGGGAATTTACCTAAGGGTAAGGAAAGGTTCATAAGAGTGGATAGAGTTCGGGCAAAGGCAGGGAGAATAGGTTTAATAAGAGAAGCAGGTAAGAGATCAGAGGGAGCCGCAGTAGGATGGGACCAAGAAAGAGTATTAATAATATCGGTCTCAGAAATAGGGCTAAAGGTGACACATGGAAGATGAGAAGTGGAAGCAGAGATCCCAAGAGAACAGACAAGGGGGGAGTGAGGGACTCTTGGATATTCCACATTTCTGAGAGAAAGAAGTTGGCAAAGCCGATGGATGAGAGGGGAGAGCTGGCAGAGGGATCGGAAGGGGGAGCCTGAAGTGTGTTCAAAGTGGCGTGAAGTAGTTTAGGAGAAGACCTCCGAGATTGAATAAGTTCCTGAAATAAGTAGCTTTGGCTTGCTTGAGTAGATGTCAAACAGACTGAAAAAGAACAGAAAAAGATAGGTAAGTGGCAGTAATACAAGTGTTTTGCCATTTCCGTTTGGCACGTCGGAGCTGGGTGCGCTGGAGTTTAAGAAAATCCAAAAGCCAAGGGGGAAGTGATTTGCCCATAGGAGTAAATACTAAGCAAGGGCATAAAGAATCCAGAGACTAAGAAAGAGCTGAATGAAATTTGAATAAAAGCATTGTCAATATTAAGAGAGAGAGGATAAGTGGAAATAGACAACTGGGGAGAAATGCAATCAATTAGAGCACGATGGCCGAGGTTCCCAATATCGCGGCGAAGATAAAATGCTGAGGGCTGATGACCGGGGACAGAAGAGAGGGGAGAGGGATAAAAGAAAGGAGAAGGAAATCAGAAACTGATTGGCTGCAGGGAGAATGTGCAGTTTAATAGGATCTGTGACTGAACAGTCAAGGGAAATGAAGACTTGGGGCCTCATCACGAGTTGGGCGGTATCCCAGCGGTGTTACTGCCGGGATACCACCCGGGCTAATAGCATTACCGGCAAACCGTCTGGCGCTATTAGCGCTGGATCACGGGTTTGGCATAACAGTAATTCTCCTTTCCTTTTGGCGCAATTAGCATGCGCTAATAATGCAACGCTAATTGTGCCCAAAAATGGGAATTTTCCTGGGGCATTTACCCCCAGCTCAGAGCTGGGGGTAAATGCATCCAAACCTGTGTTTTGGTGACCCCTTAAATGTGGTGGTAATAGCGTTACCGCTGTATTTAAGGGTTACCGCCAAACTTGTGATGAGGCTGGAGGTCTAAGGAGTTTATGATTATAGACTAATGGAGAAGAGCAGGTGCAAGAAGAAGGGCCAGAAAGGGGAGATGAATATTGAAATCTCCAAGGACGATGAGAGGGGATGTAGATGATGGAAATAGCAATAGGAGGGTGTAAAAGTATGTGTAGGAGAAACGAAGAGGGCTCCGAGGACGATAAATAACCGCAACAGTAAGGGACAGAGAAGAGAAAGAGCATGAAATAAAAAAGGAAAGGAAGGGAGAGAAGAAGGAAGGACATCAAGAGAGCAGTGATAGTGACAGCGTAAAGGTGGGAGTAGTAGTTGAGAGGGGCAGAGAGAGAAGTATCGGGTGTTAGGAGAAGAGTCAGATAGTAGGGATTACCAGTCCAGGGTTGATGAAGCATCGTTAGGGTCGCCCATCCCTAGGTTAAAGGGAGGGAGGGTCGGCCACTAAGCCCATTGTCATTTTGATAATAAAAACATTTGAACTTCATATGGCAATTGGTGTGCTCTTGAGGCCATATGTGACAAGCGGTGTCATCGGGGTATCCATCAGACCTCGATACAGAGGTCACCCACAACCAACAGAGATGCTTAGAATAGTGAGATATATGACAATGGCCCGCGCCCCCACAAGAATGTGGACATCTTTTCAGGCAACTGTCCGGTGGGCCACACCTCTCCTCCTTCTCCGGGCCACCCTTGCACTGTATTCTTTTGTCAGTGTGCTTTCTTCTACCACATCTTCAATGCCTTGCATTAGTCAGGACCTCTTTACCTCCCATCTTGGCCTCCATCTCCCATCCTCTAATAGACTCCTTCCCCCTCTCCAGATATTTCTTTGCCCAGCAACTTTGGCCCAACTATCTCTGTTCTCACTGCTCCTTGTGTCTTCCTCCTTTGTAAATGTTACTTCTCTTTTGCCCTCCTTCGCTCGTTCCGTCTCTTTGTTTACATCCCAACCCATAAAGAAATCGCCTCAAACAGAGCATGAATTATGAATTTCCCAAACAAAACCAAACAAAAAGCAAAAGAAAACATCTAGACACTCTACAAAAAGAAAGGCACCATGACCCGCCAGTATATCATTGTAATGTGACAAGTCATAACACCACTAAGGTTGCTTACAAGTGCTCAATTGCAACAAATCAATGTAATGTGACAACTAATTGATCTAACAGAGACTGCATTCAGAGGCTGCATAAACAAGAGCAAAGCACTATATTCCTCCACAAATGGCATCAATGAGTGCCTCCCTTCCATAGTGCTCTATATAATTATTTTTGCCTCAGAAAGGAGAATGGGTCTATAAAAATAGCATGCTTGGCAACATGGAACAAACTACATATAATTAGTTGACTATATAGAAAAACAATAAATTAAAAAGTTGACCGTGCCTGAACATCGTTTCAATAGTAGGGGTGATTTAACAAGTGAACACTTTTAATGAAATGCAGAGGCAGGCGGATTTGTGAAGCGCCTCTTTTGAGCTCGTATTAGTATTTCCTAATACTTTACCGTTGCCTGCTATGTTCAGCATGGCCGTCCAGGAAATGGCCGCGGACTAAGATAAAGTGCACTACAAGCATGGCGGCATTGTGCTTTTATCCATTAGCAGGCACGTTATGGAACTTCCCGTAATAAGCAATTCAACACTGCGCTGGCCTTGTGCTTTGTTTGCTCGTTCCAAGCTTCTGTCGGAGCTTTCTGCCGGCCAGTGTTAAGCAAAGACGGGAGCAGCTAAGTGCCATGTTAGGTTAACCTTTTAGAAGAAGTGTCTGTGTCCATTCCTGTCGGCGATGCCGTCCAAGGAGCAGAGGGAGGAGCCGACATCAACGCACACATAACTACGCCACATGGAATTGTGTGTTGCAGACTTGCCCGAGCACCTTATTCTCAGAACTCACGGGGCTTAATCATTTACGCATATTATGAATTTGCTCGAAGGTTTAGCGAAGTTCAACACGGCCCCGTGGGACTGCACAGGCACCATGAATGACAGTGCCGTACTGTGTACACATGTGTGCCAAAAACACTAAAGGACCAGCTACAGATTGTTTTTACTGGATCCAGTTGTGGCATATGGGTTTTCATGAAGTTGTTCTGCAATGTAATTTGTGGTGGTCTTCCATAGCCCAACTTATGCCGTTTTGGTGGCCTCTTTGTGCATTGTATGCAAGCAAGGAGGGGGGTGCAGTAGGGTTAGTGGGATGAGAGACAGAGCCAGGGGTGGGACCTGAGGTTTTGATGTGTGCACATCCGAAGTAAATGAGTTCTGTGTGTGTGGTGCTATCTTTCTTGGTGGGTTTTGGCTGTGACCGTTGGAGTCCTATTTATTGAGTGATAAAAGATCGATTATTTGCCAGGGTGGGAATGGTAGGAGAGTTACCAGTCTGACACATCAAGTGCATGTCTACAGGTCATCCAGGGAGCTCTCCATTGATCAGCAACGGTTGGTGTGGGGGTGGGGTACTAGCAGGCTTAAGGTGGCAATATGTCTAGTGCAAGGGTATAAGAAGTTGGAATTTGAGCACTGGTTGGGGGATGGAAGGTCATTCAGGAGGCTCTTGAGGTCTTCTGCGTCTATGGTTGATTGGCTGAACTAACTCAGTAGAATGTGCATCTGTGGACATGGAAAAGGGGAGTGGTCTTTTGCTGTTGGTATTAATCAGATTGGTGGGGTTCTTATTGTCGTTAGTTTGTTTTTTTATGTTGATTGTTGTATGGTGGTAGTTAATAGGGCCTTGAGTAATTTAATTGTCTTTGTTGATGACTTGGACCAACCTGATAGGCTTTTGTGACGTGGGTGTGTAAACAGTATGCTTCTAGTGAAGGGTCAGCATTAACTCCTGTGTCTGATGTACCAGGGACATTGCTGAGATTGTGCGGATGGCAAAGGTTTTTTTCCACTGGTCCTGGTCTGGTTTTTTATGAGCTGGTATTGTTGATGTACCATGTCTGTTGTGAGGAAGAGCTGGAGAGAATGACCAGATTGAATCCGAACAGAAGAGCATTCTAGTTTGCAATGTTATTGTCATGAAAAGAGGTTCATGGAAGATGTGGTCCGGTGGAAACTCCGCTAGTCCTGTTTTTACCTCTCTGCAACTATGAATCTCTTCCCCTTAAAATGCAGGGAAGCCACGCCCCCTCAGTGCGTTGCAACTGTGTTGCGGTTTCCTCGCTCTCTGGATGTCTCGTAGTTCCAGCTTTCATTCGTTTCTTCCTAAAGCCCTCCGTAGAGTTCCTTCCAGAGCTATTCCTTCTGCCTATCTGTCTACTGTTGTTTCCCTTTTCCACACGCAGCATTTCTAGAATTTCGGTCTTTGTTTACTTTCACTTTCAGTCGCGGAGCTCGCCGCCTTTTTTACTCTGCTTCATTCTTCCCCTTTGTTTCCCTTACTTTCCTTACAGGCGTTCCCAGGTGTTCTGATCACTTAGCTCCCGTTTCGGTGTCTTCTTTCTGCGGGTAAGAAGTTTCCTATTTCAGGGGTTTCTCTTTTTTCACGTTGGTTCGGTGACTGTTAGCGCTAATTCTACGAAATTTCCTCTTCCTGTTTCTGGTACTCTTTCGCCCACCATTCTTTCTTCAGAACTACAATTCCCAGTTTGCAGTATCTATTCTTCGTCCGCTGGATCTCCATCATTCTTTTTGGATCTGGATTGCAGAAAGAACAGTTACTTTCAACGTACCTGATTTATCCGAATCATCCTACGGGATCGGACAAGCCATATCCTTCACACCTTCTTGCCATTCCATCTATAGGGGTTTTTTGTGCCACAGGCTTTTTCCCCTCCGTGGTCTGCACAGGGGGATTGTCATTTCTGTCTGTGACTGTTACTCAGCACGACAATTGTGGCGAGCTCCCGGAACAGACCTTACCTCTTCACAAAAAAAGGAACGCCTGATCTCTCGGCGACGACTTTTTCCGGATCCGACCTCTCCTCCGGCGAATCGGACCTCGATGCACAGGTGAGCCCCACTTTTGATGACAGTTTGCAACGCCAAAAGATGGCTACGGCAGAACAGGTCCAGGAGTTGCTGAACGCAGTTCAGACCCTGTCTATGGAAGTGCAGGGAGTTAAGGCTGAAAATGCAACTCTTCGCCAGATAGTAGCTGCCAGAGAAGCCCACCAGACTGATCTTCCACCCTTGTCTCTAGCAGTTGGGAAGTTTGATGGAGCACCCAAGAGAGTCAAGGAGTTCCTGGATGCCTGTATGGTATATTTCACATTTAGGCCGGCTACCTACGCTTCGGATCGCACCAGAGTGGGGTTTCTCGTCTCTAACATGATTGGAAATGCCCTAGCATGGGCCACCCCATTGGTTACATCCAATAATCCGATTCTACAAGACTACCACGCCTTCACTACACTTTTTCGACAGACTTTTGAGAGACAAGAGATCGGAATTGCTGCCGGCGAAGCCTTGTTTGATATTAAACAGGGTACAATGGATCTTTTGTCATATATCTCAAGTTTCAAACGGCTAGCTGCAGAAGTAGATTGGCCTGAACCTGTCCAATATACAGCGTTCAGACGGGGCTTGCATGAGGATCTGAAAGACGAATTGGCGCGAGTACCCAGACCTACTACTTTGGCTGATCTTTTTACGCTGGTACTTCAAATCGAATACAGGATGTCGGAGCGTAGATCCGAGAAGAAGAAGAGCCGAAACCCAGTGTTACCTGTATCCGGATCTCCTTCATCCCTACCACAATCATCAAACCGTACTGGTGACGAACCGATGCAAGTCGGCACGGCCAGGGGACCTTTGTCATCTACAGAACGAAGCCGACGCCGGGACAAGGGTCTATGTCTTTACTGCGCCTCTGATTCTCACCTGTTGAGGGATTGTCCTGAAGTGCCTCCACGGCGTCGGGGAAACGACGGACCCCGGTTTTAGAAGGAGCCACTTACCGGGGTTCAGTCAAAGGCTCACCTTGTGCACAAACTTCAGGAGAGGACTCTCGCCTCATGGTTCTTCAAGCAACAATATCCAAGAAGAATCAACAAAAAAAAAAAAGTCTTAGCCCTTATTGACAGTGGAGCTGCAGGAAACTTCATTGATATCCATTGGGCCAAACAAGAAGGCATCCATCTTGTTGATAAACCGGAAGAACAGAAGGTAGAAGGTGTGGATGGCCGTCCGTTAAGTTCTGGACCCATAGTTCAGGCTGCAGTGGACCTTCAGCTTTGTATCTCTCATCATCACGAAACTCTCACTTTTGATGTTATAAGAGCAGCCCACTTCCCAATCATTCTGGGAATTCCGTGGCTTCGCAGACACAACCCGACGATCAACTGGTCTCTTAACACCCTGAAATTTGAATCTGAATACTGTGATCAACGATGCGGAGTATTCCGAAGCGAAGTTTTCAACAAGACGAAAGAAGCTGTGGTGACCTTTCCGTCCTTAACATCAGATTCATTTTCAGTCCATCATATCCATTCTATCTTCCAAGAGTTTGTAGACGTATTCGAAGACAAGTTACCTAAGACTTTGCCTCCACACAGACCCGAAGACTGTGCAATCGAAATTCTGCCTGGCTCTTCGGTCCCATTCGGGCGTATGTTTTCATTAACCATTCCTGAAAAACAAGCACTAAGAGAGTATTTAGACCAAAATCTTCAAAACGGCCTCATACGACCATCTAAGTCTCCAGCTGGGGCGTCTTTATTTTTCATTTCCAAGAAAGATTCAAAAGAATTACGTCCTTGTATTGATTATAGGGGCCTGAATAAAATCACAGTAAAGGACCGCTACCCAATGCCCCTCATAAGGGATATATTGGAAGCCGTAGAAGGATCTCGTGTGTTCAGCAAACTAGACCTCAGGGGTGCCTACCACCTTCTCAGGATTAAAGAGGGGGACGAATGGAAGACGGCGTTCCGTACTCCTTTTGGATTGTATGAATACCGGGTGATGCCCTTTGGCCTAGTGAACGCCCCGGCAGCCTTTCAGAGGTTTATGGATCACCTTTTCGCTGACCTTCTGTTTATCTCAGTTATCATATACTTAGATGACATTCTGGTTTTTTCGCGAAACCCTCGCCAACATCAGGCTCATCTCATGGAGGTCATGCAGCGTTTGAGACGTCATCAGCTGTTAGCAAAACCGGAGAAATGTCTCATTGCAGTATCCTCAGTACCCTATCTAGGTTTTATACTATCCGAACAAGGAGTTGAGATGGATCCCAAGAAGGTTTCCGCAATTCTTGCCTGGCCCTCTCCTTGCAATGTAAAAGAGGTACCAGCCTTTTTAGGTCTTTCCAATTTTTACAGGAGATTTATCGCCAACTTCTCAGAGCGGGTACTACCTATCACAGCCTTGTTAAAGAAAGATGTTCGGTTCGAATGGAATTCTTTAGCAGAACAGACATTCTGCGGGCTTAAGCAAGCCTTTTGTTCTGCACCCATCCTGAAACAACCTGATTAGAGTCGACCTTTTATCGTTGAGACTGATGCCTCTGCGGGAGCCCTAGGAGCAGTGCTTAAGCAAGAACATAATGGAGTGGAACATCCGATCGCATACCTCTCTCGCACTCTATGTCCCAGCGAGATCAATTACTCAGTAATCGAAAAGGAATTGTTGGCCTTTAAACAAGCCTGCACTGAATGGAGACATCTTCTCCAAGGATCAAAACATCAGTTCGAGATACGCACTGATCACAGTAATCTCAAGGTGCTTCAAAACATGGAGTGCAGGAATTCCCGCCAAGCCAGATGGGCGTACTTCTTTGCCCAATATGATTTTTACATAACATACCTTCCAGGAAGTAAGAATATCCTAGCCGATAGTTTATCTCGCAGTCCTAATTCCTTCAATAATCCACCTTTTGAAGGTGAGGTGTTGTTTCCCAAAGTCCGTTTTATACAGGTCATTTCGAAATTCTTGATAGACGTCAAGAAAGCCTCTCCAGAAGCCCTACTGCCGCTTCCTAGAAGTCTGTCGAGCCAATTAACTACCAAAGAAGATCTATGGTTTTACCAGGGAAGACGTTATGCGCTCTTTTAGGAGTAGAAAGAGCTCTTACTTCCGGATATCATCCTCAGTCCAATGGCCAAACGGAGCGACTCAACGCAACCATGGAACAATATCTGCGTTGCTTCGCCAATGAACAACAGGACAATTGGGCATCTCTCCTCTCCATGGCAGAATTTTCGTACAACAACACTGTTCATTCGGCTATCAAGATGTCGCCGTTTTTCTGTGTTTTTGGCCGTCATCCTCGCTCTTTCCCTTTGAGTAACATCCCCAGTTCTTCTATTCCCTCGGTGGACTCTCTTCTTGATGACATTGCTAGGATACAACAGCATTCCATCACTAATTTACAGGAGAGTCGTCTCCGATATAAGCTCCAAGCAAATGTTCACCGCACTCAGACTCCAGGATGGCAAGTGGGAGATAAGGTATGGCTATCAACAAAATACTTACCTAGATGGACTCGTCCTTCCAAGTTCAGCCCCAAGTTTTTGGGTCCCTTCTCCATTACGGCCCGCATCAATCCGGTGGCTTTTCGGCTGAGACTACCTTCTCAGCTAGGCAGAGTTCACCCAGTCTTTCATTCCTCCTTGCTAAAGACCTATCTCCCGGATCCCCACCATCGGAAGAAGGACTTTAAATTGCAAGGGAAGAAACCGGAGCCAGAAGTCTATGAGGTGGAACGTATTCTGGATTCTCGCTACCATAGAGGTAGACTACAGTACTTGGTCCATTGGAAAGGATATTCTCACGCGGAAGACTCTTGGGAACCTGTCACCAACATTTCCGCTCCCAGATGTCTAAGACGGTTCTATGCCCTTCACCCGGGTAAACCCGGGCCCGTCCCCCCAAGAAGGGGACATACTGTCATGAAAAGAGGTTCATGGAAGATGTGGTCCCGGTGGAAACTCCGCTAGTCCTGTTTTTACCTCTCTGCAACTATGAATCTCTTCCCCTTTAAATGCAGGGAAGCCACGCCCCCTCAGTGCGTTGCAACTGTGTTGCGGTTTCCTCGCTCTCTGGATCTCTCGTAGTTCCAGCTTTCATTCGTTTCTTCCTAAAGCCCTCCGTAGAGTTCCTTCCAGAGCTATTCCTTCTGCCTATCTGTCTACTGTTGTTTCCCTTTTCCACACGCAGCATTTCTAGAATTTCGGTCTTTGTTTACTTTCACTTTCAGTCGCGGAGCTCGCCGCCTTTTTTACTCTGCTTCATTCTTCCCCTTTGTTTCCCTTACTTTCCTTACAGGCGTTCCCAGGTGTTCTGATCACTTAGCTCCCGTTTCGGTGTCTTCTTTCTGCGGGTAAGAAGTTTCCTATTTCAGGGGTTTCTCTTTTTTCACGTTGGTTCGGTGACTGTTAGCGCTAATTCTACGAAATTTCCTCTTCCTGTTTCTGGTACTCTTTCGCCCACCATTCTTTCTTCAGAACTACAATTCCCAGTTTGCAGTATCTATTCTTCGTCCGCTGGATCTCCATCATTCTTTTTGGATCTGGATTGCAGAAAGAACAGTTACTTTCAACGTACCTGATTTATCCGAATCATCCTACGGGATCGGACAAGCCATATCCTTCACACCTTCTTGACATTCCATCTATAGGGGTTTTTTGTGCCACAGGCTTTTTCCCCTCCGTGGTCTGCACAGGGGGATTGTCATTTCTGTCTGTGACTGTTACTCAGCACGACAATTGTGGCGAGCTCCCGGAACAGACCTTACCTCTTCACAAAAAAAGGAACGCCTGATCTCTCGGTGACGACTTTTTCCGGATCCGACCTCTCCTCCGGCGAATCGGACCTCGATGCACAGGTGAGCCCCACTTTTGATGACAGTTATGCTCAAATGGCTTTTGGACAGGTGAGCGAGACTGATCCATTTGAGTCCAGTCTCCAGGGAACTCTCGGTAATGACTTAGCTTTTGAGAGTTCTTGTTTACAATAATATGTGCAGATGGGGGTATGCGAGACTGAACCAATTGATTTTGATCTCGAGTGAGCTCTTGTTTGTGATCTTGCGCTCAGGTGTATTTTTTTAACTACTAGGTCCTGTGTTCTACCAACCCAAATGGCGACTGGTCTCTGGAGGGTGCATATCACAAATCATTTGTTTCTGGTGGTCTTCAGAACAGACATGTTTTGGGCGATTCTCTGAAGACCAGGTTGTGCTCCACTGTGTGGAGTCACCCGTGCATGGTGTTCGATAGGTTAGTTGACATGAATGAATAGGAGGATCAACCTTGGCGTTTCCAGTTGAAGCGTTGGACTAGTCTCCGAACCACATTCCTGGAGTGTTCTGGCAGGCATGTAGTGGACACATTTCTTGTTGCCAGAATCTGGCCCCTGCCATAAGAGGAATGATGGGAGATACAGAGTGTTTTCAATTGAATTGGATTCTGCGTTTGATTGAGAGCTGGTGGAGTGTTCAAAGGGCCTGCGTGGTGTGTTACCAACTTTCCAGGACCATAAGTGCAGCTGATGCATTTTGCGCTCTTTGTAGACAGCTTAGCAAATATAGCAGAAGGCTTAGGGAAAGGCTGCTGTGTTAGTCTGGAGATTACGAGGGCCATGACTGCCATGGATCTATGTGGGAATGTCCAGTGGGGCATGATGTGCCCGATAGAACTTAGCTGAAAGAAGCAGTTTCACCTACACTTGGGGTTAATTGAGGAGTCTGTAATGTTCTTAAGGAGACCAAAGGTTTACAGAAGGCAGCACGTCCAGGTAATTGTGTTTTATTTTTTCTTCTTCTTTATTTATTTATTTTTTCTTTTATTGTGCACTTAGTTAAATACAGAACTTTAGGCACATTTAAATAAGGTACGAAATAAACATTAGTACAATAAATAGATAGATACCATTAAAGGATAAAATTCACCCGAGAAGGGACCAAGATTAAAAATCAATTAATCACCATAAATATGTAATCAGATTGTATCAAATCAGTTCAATTAATTAATTCAAAATGTCTTCAACGCTTCCTTCCATATATTAAAAGCAGCAGCCACAATAACAATTGATGATGCACTAAATAACGTTGACCAGAATTAATCACTTGAACAATCATCGATATTGCTTCCAAAGTTGATATAGCCACGTGTATAATGGTTGTGCAATGACATGCAATTAGTCAGAACGTTTCGACAAGTTTCTATATGAACCTGACAAAGTCTATATAACCTGTGCTTGCGAGGCGTTTGTTGATACACACCGATAAGATCATTGGTAGGCAATAGATTGAGGCGCAGATACAATACAAAGGGCCTCATTACGAGGTGGGCGGAATAGGTTTACCGGCACCAGTAATGGTGCCGGTGCCGGTACACTCATTCCGCCCTATTATGAGGTTCCCTTGCGGGACCTGCTCAGAACGTCTGGTCAGACCAGACGCCCTTGGCGCGGGTCCCGCAAGGGGACCAGGGAGCTAATAACGGGCCCATTATTAGCTCCATCCCCATTCCAATTGAGCCCTGTGGGGGCTCAAATGGGAATGGGGATGGGTTTTTTTAATGAGGAATTATGAGTGGTCCTCCAAGGTTGGAATGACCTGGTAATTCTTCATTCAAGGAACCCAGACACGGACACTATTTTGGAGGCGCTAATAGCACCATGGATACCTCCAAACTCGTAATGATGCCCAAAGTGTTTAAGTTCCATAAGCACAGCTTGGTCAGGTAGGAAGACGGAATATGATTGTTAAAATTTTGACGAGCCACGTCTCCATATCTGGCCTTACCATGCAGCATGTCAACATTTTTTGCCATTTCCCAACCCCTCGCTTTTTTCTTTATTTTAATTTTGTAGTTTGGGTCCATACTTAATATGTCCTTTTCAAGATTGAATTCCGCTATATAAATTGATGCAGTTTTCTTTAGCTCGATAATAAAACTTTTTATCAGCGTGTACAACTCTTCTGCCCAGTAGTAGCAGTAGATTGTTAGAAACTTGGCTACAATCCGAGAGTTTGGCATATAAAAGAGTTATTTGCACATACCATAGTGTATTGACTGAAGTGACCCCAAACTCAAGCCGCAAAGCCTCGACAGGTACTGTATTTCGCAGATTCATGACAGACCTCAAGAGTTTGGCTTCTAATTGCTTTAGCCAAGAAATCTGCTCAGATTTCAAGGCTAACATACCATAAAGTATGGAAGGCACCATACTTACTCAGTAAACCTCCAAGAGCCCTTCGATAATATAACCACCTTGACGTACAATATAATGTTTTATAGCAAGCCATTTTCTCCAGGCTTTAGTAATAATCTTTTCCTGATAGTATGTTGAACTGGGATTAGAGGTTACCGGAAAACCCAAATAATTGCATTCAGTTACTCTTTCAAGGCAATTGTCATCGATATGCCATATGAACTTCCCCTTGTCTATGCTTTTTTGCTTAAGCACAACATTTTTGACTTGTTTGTATTAATGACCATCCTATTGGCACTACCATAGTCAGCTAAAGCGTTTATGGAGCACTGTGAGCCGATGGGGGAGGGTCAAACATTATGTCATTGGCATTAGACAACCAGCGTATCTGTACACCATTTACCCTGGGCGGAAAGCTGTTAAATGATCTAAAAACTAAGCTCAAATCCGCTGTAAAAAGATTATACAGTATCAGGCCCAACCCACACCCTTGCTTTAAGCCGCTATTTGCCTTTTGGTTTTTCGTACAAAGACCACCAAGGTTTAATCTCACTGTAATTAATTTTTTGGTATACAATTGCTGGATGTAATATAACAGATTAGCATCTATACCCCAAACAGTAGGCTTTCTCCAAAGCAATGCACGAGGGATGAGGTCAAAAGCCTTACTGAAGTCTACAAACAGCCATATAAATAAGGTCTGTTAGGGTTGGTCGTTTCAGCAGTTAGTAACAGTGTTGTAATTCTTTTTAAAGCCTGTCTGAAAAGGGCAAAATATTGCATTATCATCAGCCCACCTGGTTAATTTACGCAGGAGAATTGAGGCAAAGATCTTTTGTCTTGTGTCCATCATTGCAAGTAACCTGTAGTTATGGGGGTTTAGCCTATGCTCTTTCTTAAATATCAGAACCAAGATAGATTTGCGCCAACTATGTGGTATAAGTCCTGTTGTTTCAATGTGCTTAAACAAGTAGCCAAGTATCATTGCTCAGGATTCTGGATGATCATTTAATACTACATTGGGTATGCCTTCAGGTCCCGGAGCATGATAGTTCTTTAATTTCTTGATAAGGATCAACAGTAGTTCCTCATCAATATCAAAGTTGGCCATACAAAGTGCTGCCACCCCTGGTTTTGAGCATTCAAGAGATGACTCTGGATTGTAATATAGCTTCTCAATGTACTCCAGCCATTTATTTTCCGATACAGGATTGAGTTCAATCGAAGTAAGACCCTTCTTATATTCCTTACATTTAGCCCAGAAATGTTTACTATCCTGCGATTTCAGCCATCCAAACAGTTGGAGCCAGTTTATTTGTAATTAATAACTTATGATGTTTTTGCCAGTTCCTATATTTAGTTGCTAAGTTATTTATACAGGACCGTTTATCGCTGGGACAAAACAAAATATTATTTTTAATCTCACTTCTAACTTTGTGATAGGTTTTCTTTTTTTCAGCTATTATAGCATCATAGAATTATGTATTCTTATTTTGAGTGCCATTGCAATTTGTTACTACGCTACACCTTTTCCTTGTTGGACGAATGGAAATGTGGGCCAAAAGTTCGCGTTCCCAATTTGCGTTAACCAAAGCAGCCTGGTTTCCATTATGATCCAGCTGGAATGCATTATTGAAAATAAATCTCAATGTTTGATGCAGACCAGCTTATACGATTACCCTTTGGATTTGAGCGGACATTGCCTACCATAAATCTTATACAAATACAGGGGTGCTAAAATTCCATTTAAGTGCAGTGTAGTCACTCAAGTTGTTACAATTAATCGTCACTTCGCTGCACCTTGATTTAGTTACTGAATCAGTGATTGCATAATTAATGTGGGTTTTTGCTATGCCATTCGTCCATGTATGGCTAAGCACAGTGACATCAATAACCCTAAAGGGCAAGAAAGCTAAATCGTGTTGAGCCAGAAAACTGGCCCATTCACTCACATTCTTGGCCAGTTGGAAAGAAGAAAGATGGAGATTTCTGTCATTGAGATCACCAGCGATAACAACAAGGCCAGAATGAGATGTTACAAACCATTGCAGAATAATATCTTCGATAGTAGTTATGATATTTTTAGCTTGGCAACCACCAGGTGGATCGTACACATTGATCAAAAGGATAGTGCTAGAGCTGTCCCCAAACAAATTAAGTACAGCGGGTCAAGCATAAGGTGAGTAGCTGAGTAGATGGTGGAAGCTGGTCAAAGAAAACACTTCCAATGAGTGCACTAATTGAGTTCCAATCGAGAGGCCACCACTTGGTCTACCGCGATGGGAAGGGGTAGCAAGATTGTGCAGTATCTGGAATCATTTATACAGAAGGGCGAAACACACCAAGTTTCCTGCAAGAATAAAACTTCACTTGATGCTACGATAGCAACCCCCACAGAATGGTAAACAAAAGACCAGTAACCACAAGTGTGTTACACAAACTCCATTCCAAAATATTAACAGTAATGGGATGTCAATTTTCATCATAAGTGATTCGTGTTTGCAACCAGCATTCCTCTTCCTGATAATTTACTGTGACTTTATCTTTATTATTTTGAAATGTGCGTAAGGTTCCTTGCCCAGTTTGATGGTTTACAGATGAAGATAGCGCGTAATTTCCTTTAGGAAGAGGAGTAAATGTTTTTTGCTTTTTCGGCACAAGATCAATGATAAACCCAAGGGTGAGAGAAATGAAGCGTGCAACATTAACATGGCAGTCACGAAAACAGAGGAAAGTTCATTCGGTGCCCAATTAGTTGGGCTACCTACCACAGGTAGCTCAATATGCTCAATATCAGTTGAACCAATCAAAGTAAGTTGGGGGATTTCCTGAAAAATTGCCAATAAATGTGACTGATTCAGAAAAGGGCTTTGTGCTAGAGGATTTGTTTCAAGTCCCCAAAACCTTGTAAATACTACTATCAAGGTTGAAGTGTTTCCCTTCGTAGACGTCGACTTTATCTTTTGACTGATTCAGGAGAGAAGATCCTATAACTGTAGGCAGTGGTACTTTTTCTGTAGCATGTCTACTGACATTTGATGGATTATTTTTTAGCTGTTTCTGATGTATTGTGGGCAAATGGACCATTTAAAGCAACACAACGTGAAGTTCCATTTGGCAAGATGTTAGTGATAATTTTTCTCCCACAAGGAATAGCCTGTGCCATTTGCAAAACAGGTACTATGCAAGGTAACACGTGGGTTCCTGATTCTTCTTGTAATGTAATTCTGACAGTAGAGACAGGCACAAATTGCACACTTTTAGAAGATTTTGCAGGTTGTGAATCTGAAGAAATTTCAACTGGTGAGGCAGATGAGGAGGAAATAAAGATATCTTCATAGTCCCAGTCTCTTTCTTTAACACCAACCCTGCTCGACTGTATAAAAGGGCGGGGGCGCCAGGTAGGGTGATACAGCAGCGTTGCAGACCAATATGGAGGAAGTCCCAGTGATTTTAATTGGTTTGTTTTTCATAGTTTTTTTTCATGTTGTTAACAGGGATATTGGCTTTGTTGAATTTTTTCAAGATCTGAGCCAATGAATTTTGGATATCCAACTGTCCGTTGAACCGGTTGTCAAACAATGTTGGCAATGCCACCACTTTGGCCTTGATGGTGTCAAGACCTCTAAGAATAGCCACTTTGCTATCCGCCAACAGTGGAGCGTCCCCCACATTGCTTTCGTTGCCTTAATCACCACTTGAAAAGTTAAGTATCAGAATCTGTAGAGAAGGAGGCCAAAGCTGCCAGGTCAGGTGAATAAATCTAAATTTGATAAATCTATATCAATTATATTGTCTTCAGGGTCTAGAGACAGCTCTCCCTGGGTCCCGGCCAAAGATGCCCACCTAAGACCTATGCACAACTTGAGTAGCGAATTGTTATTGTCAATGGTGTGAGATTGGAACAGTTCGGCAGACTCATCGATGATCATAGGTGAGGAGGAAATCACAGTTTTACTACTTTCTACTGGAGAGAAAGCAGAGATTTCAGTTTGTGAAAGATTGGCTTTCTTTGCAGTGGGTGACTGAAGGTGCAATCGTTTTGCAGTTGCTGTACTGATATTGGTTCTGACTCCTCGCTTACCACATACAGCTGCGCTTCACAACATTGTCCTATGACATGTTTGAGACTTTATTTTTAGTTTTAATCAGGGGCACATACAACGATAGTAGTTCTTACCTTCAGAGGTGAACCAGCTTCTGAGAAGAAGTGCACAAAAAAATAACAAGAACACAAGACACAACACACTCAGTGACTCGCCTGTTATGTACCGCGCCTGCTAATGCACAACTTATGTCCCCACTGGCTACGCAGCCCACAGGAGTCGGTTGCTGAGTTAATCGGCCAGCCAAATGCGAACAGGCCGGAACAGACAAGCACCACCAAAAGTGGTTCACATCCAGAGTCCTGGAAAGCTGAGTATTAATATAGGGTGGTGTTAGCTCAAGAACACTCCTGTTATTTGCTGCGTATCACTGCAGGGGAAATCTGCTTATTACTGTGCATCTGCTAGCAGCTTCCATGGCTCCCATGACTCCCAAGGACACCAAAGACCAAAAGACCTTCACTTTCGCAGAGAACACTCTCCACTCCCTCACTGTTTTCTGCCACTATCAGTACTCCTCTAGCGCGGTGCTGCCTGCACTCACCCCATCGGGGGCCCACAAGTGCCAGAGGGGAGGGGTTGGAGAAGTGGCAGTCCTTTACTGGTAGACACAGGAGTTTGTAGGTAGGCAGGTAGGAGCGACAGTTGGAAGTAAGTATGTGGTGCATGTATTGGAAAAGAGACACCGGGCAGCCAACACCAGTGGAATATAACTCACACTGGCCAACTGACGCCGACGGAACACTGGGGTAGAACACTCACAATATTCCACACAAGGGCATTCACCAGCCAGTCACTCAAGATTCTATTCATTCAAACAGGAAATAACATAGTCGAAGACTACTGTTCATGTCGGCTGGGGAAAGGTTCCCAATTTTTCTATTCAAGGAATGTTTGTGTGGTGGAGTTTTTTGGAACCGCAGATCATACGTTCCATTTCTGTAGGGCTCTAGCTGTTTTACATAAAATGGAAGAGCTTGGTGGGAGCACTAGTGGCCTTATTTCCAGGTAGGGTGTCTGTGCCTGGATTGGGGGTACCCCTGTAGAGAAAGAGAAGGAGGTATGTTAGGATTTAGCTAAAGCTTGTGAATGATTATCCTTTTTTCACATGTGCTCATATATCACAGAGCCAGATCCTACTTATTTCGCTAGGAAATGGAATAGTAAAATCTACAGTGCAGAATCTCACTCCTCCATTGTGTTCCATCCACTTGTAGAACCAGTTCGGGCATTGATAATAAGTTTCAGTTCCCTGCTCTAAAAGTCTGTGATTACTACATTTGTTATACTTGATGTCTCACCTAATTGCCCATAAAATATAAGGAATAGAAACACTAAATAAATAATGCAACTTAGCTTTCAGAAGACTGAAGTTACTACTCGATGCACTAAGTACAGTGTACATTGCTGTTCACCTCCCTAACATCTTCCCATTCTCAATCCTTTCTTTTGAGGTGGATCCCGCTTCCAAGACAGGAACTTTGTTTGGATAAGAAAAGAAATTGCCCTCCTATCTTCTGACTGTATAACATCAATAACGGCCAGTGATCCACAACATCCTTACGTTTATATCCTATCTCTTTGAGATGGGTGCTTCTTCAGAGCTCTTGATTGGTCAGAGATTGTGATGTACTGCTTGAGACTCCCATTTGGTGTAATAGGGGTGAATTGAGTGTACAGGAGATGGTGGAAGATCACCACAGAATCCTGTTGGCTATTGGTCCTGGTGAACTGTGAAAAGTCTGGCAGTCAAATTACAGTGAGAGAGGTAGGGAGGAGGTTAGAGGAACAGGAGCTTGATGTTATGGTGTGCACTGTATTGACACAGCATACCTTATATTCCAACAGACGAGGGACTTGAGTTCAAGTTGTAGTCCAATGGAACACCAATGGGAACAAGGTGTCCCCGGTGATTCTGATGATTATTCTATCTGTGGTCTGATGCTTTGCTTTAGGTGGTGCGCGAGCTATGGTGTAGACAGCTAAAGATGTCTGCATTACCTTAATCCAGGCATGACAATATTGACAGGATATGGCAGGATTACATGGCTGTATTGACATGAGAGGGTGACAAGAAGATTTTTGTTTTGTGTAGCAGTGTTAATTGATACCAAGCCATGTGTTCATTTTTGGCAGTATGATGTTTAATTGAGAGGTTGCAGTTAATGATGAATCCTAGTCATTTGTCACTTGCATATAGTTGTGGCATTAACCCTTTGAGAGTCATATAGGATAGCCATGGTTGTATGAGTGTTTGTTGGCTGAATTTCTGAGGAAGAGAAACTCCTTTTTGGTGGTGTTCAGCTTTGATTTTGCGATTGTCATCCATGATTGAATGAGTGCAAGACAGTGTTTTAGTCCTGAGATGTTTTCAGTGCGACTTTCCTTCAGGTCTACTTATGTGTCATCAATGTAATGATGCACAGAGATGTCTGAGGAATGGAGGAGAGTTCCCTTATGCCCCATGTAAAGTTTAAGGATGGGTTGCAACAGGACAGAGACTTGGTGACTCCAGATTCAATTGGATGTCTTCATGATCTAAAATTGCTCATCTGGACTCAGTGGTGCCTATCCAACAGATACAGACTCTGTGAACCGCATTCGTTTGGATAGCAGTTTTAGATGAGCACAACTCTTCTATGTCAAAACTGGAGGAGAGTTCAAACAGGGCAATGTAACATGCGTAAACTTTGTCCATGATATGCACATAAAATAGAAGTAAACTGTATGGGTGCTGCCTCATTGCAACACCTTGGTCTGAACCTCGATTGGTAGTCTTGCTGTAGCCCCCATTGGTCTGTTACTTTGTGTCATTGCAGGGCAAACATGTTTCAATACCTTTTCCTTGGAAGGGAAGTTTGCTAATTAGGCAATAGTGGCCTTATTGAGCCTTTTTTCAAGAGATAAGGGAAAGGCCCCATTTGTGTCAGGCACATTACAGATGTGAAAAGGTGAACAAGCAATTGGCCCCTAAGTAGTCTGAGGATATCATCCTCATATGCAATGGGTCTGAGGGATCGCGGAGAGCTCATCCATCAAAGTGGGCCTGATTTTGCATGATTCCTGCACAGCCTGTGACAGGATTGGTGGGGGTGCTACATTAGAGGTGGCTGAACATCAAGGTGTGTCATGAATGCTTAAACGTTTTTCCACAAAGAAGTTATTTATGGTGTCAGACTTCCTGACATATTGTGGAATTTATGGTTTAGTAATATGTTGCAGCAAAGTTTAATGGGCAGAAGAAGGGATCTGCTTTTGTTTGTTGCCTCTGCTACTGCAGACTGAGAAAATGTGCAGAGACAGTGGGACAGCCAGATCCATTGATGGCACGGTTCTTGCTCCAGTATGAGAGGTAGGAGCTGCTGTTCTACAGAAGATTCAGAGCGGCATGTGGAGAGAAAAACTAAAGCTGCTGCTCACTATTGGCTGCAGCAATGTCATAGTGTACAGGCCAACTTCCCAGTAGCGATGAGCTAAATGCCACATTGGAACTCAGGTAAATATATAAGGCCATGTACATATTTTTGGTATCTTATACAGTATAAAGGAGAGTGGTTGTCTCACTAACCACACTTGTCCTGGTACAATCGATCGATCTGTCTATCTGTCTGTCTGTCTGTCTGTCTATCTATCTATCTATCTATCTTAGGCATCTCCACAGATCCACAAGGACATCATTACCTACATTAATGACCACGCCCTTCTAGAATCCTTCATTTCTAAACGTCAGTATTAGGTTAATTGGATGACAAATTATTGGCAAAATCTTCTAAGGAGGAAATATCACTCATTACTCGATGTGATATAAACATGTCGTAATTGAAAAATATTTTTCTAACGAAACAGAGATATTTCATGCTACTTAAGTGCCATGGCAGTAACATTAACGATTTTTGCTTTCCATGTCGCAGTAACCAGTAACGAGTACCCAGTCACAGTAGCCAATAAATGTAACCAGTAAATGTGCATTACGCACAATGGATGGGAAGCTATATTCCAAAAGAGAGATTAAAAAAATCATAACTCAGGTATGATTCAATAATATACTTTATAAATAATAGACATACAACTTATGACATTTGGCTATTAATTCTTACTTCGAAATGTATTATTCAGAGCGGTCAATCGCACAGTGATGCTGTTTATGATGCCAATTAATAAACAAGTGAACATTAATAAACAATTGGAAACAACCTTTGTAACTTCCTTTGAAGAGTTAATTGATGACAGATGACCCAATAATTAATTAACAACGGCAATTAAATCCTTAACCTTAGCCCACTATGATAATTCTTCCCTGGTGACTGTCTTGTACTTTTGCTATTAGACAGAAACATGTTGGAAACTTACCGCTTATGATTAGGCATATGCCACACTCAACTAATTTATCTCTTTCATAGAAATAATGGTCCCAAATGGCAGTGATGATTTATGTAAGCATATGATGCCATTGTTGTTGAACTACCTTACATGATATGGGTGTCATACCACTTGACTCCTGTTTGTCTTGTAAAAAATGTTTGTCTTATATGGGCAATTGTATTCATTTATGTTAGATATGTTATATCATGTCTGAAATATGAAGTTCATTTTTAAGAAGTGGTTTTCAAATGTATTTGATGTGTAAGTATTGGAAGGTTGAAGTTTTATATGTGTGTAATTTGGATTCACTGTTCACATACCACAGCATCAAAAGGCTGGGATTTTTTAAATAAGTAGTAAAAATAACAATCAGAATTCCAGGTTAAGGTTTGCCTTGTTAGTGTTGTGAAGCAGCACACAGACGCTGGTAAGTTGATTTCACATTTTATTTAAGATAAATGTAAGCAAGAAAGACCCCCGAACATACAAGATCCTTCCCCTTCAAAACCTCCATCAACTGACAACTTTAGAACGTCAGTAATAAATGCAGTGAACATTCCAATGACATCATAGAGGCACCATGCTCTACCTATGTCACCAACACTAGCTCCTCTCTCTGCTCCCAAAGAGAAACAACATTACAACACATCTCCCTTCATTTCAATTTTCATTTTTTTTTTATATATATATATAGAATTCTTTAACTCACTAAAACACTTACATTAAAAATTTCTTTTTCCAAGTGTCTGTTATACAAAAGCGTTCCCATTTCACACATGACCCCTCTTCACGGTAGCGATCCTACTCTTGTTCTACACCTGCCCACCGTCACACGTACTGCACCCTTCATGACTGCCACCACTCTGACCGGGTCCGAATAAAGGGAATCCCCTTTTTTTTTGAGGAATCCTTTCCTTATCCTGACCCAATCTCCACATTCCACACGCAATTCTTTCTTTCCTCTTCTCATATTTTCACGCATGACCCATTCTGATTTTTTTTTTACCAGAGACTTCCACACCTGATCTACCACCAGGTCAGACTCCCTACTTCTACCAAGCCAAGGTGGGCACGTTATAGAAAATGGCTTCCTGCCCCTCATAAGCTCAAACGGGCATAATCCGGTAACAGCATGTGGCGCCATTCTAAGAGCCCACATCCTATTTTGTATCATGGCTATCTTGTCCAAACCACATTCTTCTCCCATCCTCACACTCTCCATTACACATCTATTCATCCTCTCAACAACACCATTTGATTCAGGATGATATAACGAAGTTCTCTTGTGTCCCACTCCACATCTCCTCAAATAGTTGGTGAAACCTTCTCCTATAAATTGGGGACCATTGTCTGTCAAAACAGTTTCTGGTAAGCCTTCACTGGCAAACATTTCTTGTAAAACCTTTATCATGCTCTCTCCCGTGATATCTCTGACAATTTTAAAGTCTGTCCACCTGGAAAACAAATCCACAACCAACACAACATATTTTCCGCGACCATAGCCTAATTCTACAGGACCCAGAATGTCCATAGCAATATCGCTCCATATCCTGGAGGGTAGACCAACATCCACCAATGGCTGTTTCCTGGCTACAATGCCCTTACCACTCCTGAGACAAAACTGACAATTTGCCAGAACTGCCTCTATCTCTTTGTCAAATCCTGGCCACCAATAGTCTTCTCTCAAAACACCCTTTGTCTTAGTAACACCAATGTGACCGCTGTGTGCTAATTCTATAACTTTCTTCCTCAATCCAATGGGGACAACAGCCCTACCCCACCTGAACAAAATACTCTCATTTACAGATAACTCGTCCTTCACTTCCCAATATGGTTTTGTATCTTCCTCCAATGACTGCTTATTTGGCCACGATCCAGACACAACATATGAAATTACTCTGTTGATCACATGGTCTTCTTTCATACCCTCCAACCACTCTGGTTTGGAGACTATGCCATCAGTATTCACAAATACCAATTCTAAATCCTCATTCTTCACATTCTCAGAGTTTGCAACTCTAATCCTGGACAGGCTGTCCGCTAGAATATTTCCCTTACCCGGTATGACTTCTATTTTAAAACAGTGCGTCTGCATCCTGGTGACCCAACCTGCCACCCGACGCGAAACTTTGTCAAGGCCCTTATTCTCAAATATTGCTTTTAGAGGCTTATGATCGGTGCGAATTGTAAATTCCACTCCCCACACAAAACTCTTGAAATGTTCAATAGCCCAGAAACAAGCTAAAGCCTCTTTCTCAATGACCGAATACCTCATCTCTGCTCCTCTGAGACCTCTTGACGCATGAGCTATAATGTTTTCAGAACCATCAACTTGTTTCTGAGACAACACAGCTCCCAAACCACCCTCACTGGCGTCAACAGTAATAATAGTAGACTTCCTAGTGTCAAAACATCCTAACGGGCGAGCCATATCTATATCTTCTTTGATGCTATTGAACTCTTTCTCACATCGATCATTCCACACGAAGTCAGCACCCTTTCTCAAAATTTTTCTTAGTTCCTGAACTTTATCAGCATAGTTCGTAACAAATTTCTGGTAGAATTCTGTCATCCCTAGAAATGAGCAAAGCTCACTTTTATTTCTAGGCGTTTCTATGTTTCTTATAGAATTCACCATATCTTCTTTGGGTCTTATCCCATCTCCCGACACTTCATGACCCAGATATTCCACTCTCGTCACAACAAACTTACATTTCTCCCCTTTCACCGTGATACCCCTCTCCTCAAACATCTTCAACACCTTGCACAGATTTTTGTCATGTTCTTCTAAAGTCTCTCCACTCACCAATACATCATCCTGAAAACAAAAAACACCCTTCACCCCTCTCAACAAACGATCCATGATCTTCTGGAAAACTGAAGAGGCGGATGCCAATCCAAATGGCATCCTTCTAAATTGGAACACACCTTCATGTGTAATAAATGCAGTGACTTTCCTACAGGCCTCCTCCAACTCCACTTGATGATAAGCTGATGCCATATCCAGTTTAGAAAAATACTTTCCCCCGCCCACCCTGGTCAATAACTCTCCCATGTTGGGCAGGGGATGCCTGTCCACCAACACACATTTGTTTAGCTCACGCATATCAACGCACAGCCTCAAATCCCCTGAACTCTTTTTCACTATTACAACTGGGGAAACCCACTCTACTCCCCCAGCTCTCTCAATTACACCTGACGCCAACAACTTTTGTAATTCCCTCTTTACACTGCCTCGTAAAGCAAACGGCACAGGTCTGAGCTTAGACACCACAGGTACGCTATCCTTCTTCAAAATTATCTGGTGTTGAAACCCTTTTATTCTTCCCAAAGACTCATTAAACACTTTCTTATACTTCGACATATATTTCCCATGACTCACGGATTCTTCGGAAACTTGTAGGACTTGGTCTGGATGGTTGGGATCAAGTCTTATTCCCAAATTCTTTTGTTCTCTCCATCCCAGTAGAGATTGTCCTTTCTTAGTGATATACACCTTTCCATCACAACATCTACCTTTAAATTCAAACTTGCTCCACACGTACCCTAACAGCTCAATTTTATCTTGATTGTAACTTCCTGGACTTATGTCCGGTTTCGACAATGCTGATACATTCCCTCTCATCTCTGCTTCAAATACACTTCTAGAAATAAGCGTTATTTTTGACCCAGAGTCGGCCATTAATGACAACTTGAACCCATTAACATCCACAATAGCATATGGACGCTCACAGTCATCCTCTTCATCCCCCTTACCAACAACATTAATTGTATTGACAATAACATTCTGAGAAGGCATAACTACAACATCGTCATCTGACGATTTCCCATCCTCCTCTTCATTCACATAAAATACTTTTCTTTGGTTTTCTTGCCCAAATTGAAAATTCTTGCAACAGGACATAAAATGTCCTCTCCTCCTGCACTTAGTGCAAACGGTCCTTCGACCTGGGCAGACTACGGAGGATGCAAAATGGGTTGCACTAGCGCAACGATAACATAGTCTATTATCTTTCCTCTCCTCTTTTTTTTCATCTTTCTGACAAATATTCTGACTCCTTCTTTCCTCCGGCATATTTCTGCTTGACTGTCTATTTCTTCCTCTTCTTTTGTTCTTTCCTTCCGCAATGTTCATTACTTCTGGTTTTGCTTCCTTAGTATCTTCTCCTTCATTTTTAGATAACTTGGCTACACATGCTAAGGAATGCTCTACTCTCTTAGCCAAATCCAATACTTCATCTAAACTTGGTTCATCTTTTAGCCATAACTCTTCCCGTATTTTGTTAGATCGACAATGTGTCATGAATTGATCTCGAATATGTTCATCAAAGCTATCTTGAAATTTACATGTTAAAGCCAGATGCCGCAAAGCAGTGACGTAATCTTCAACAGACTCCCCCTGCGCTTGAACTCGCATACGAAAATTGTAACGCTCCAAGATTGTGCTCCTTTTTGGATTAAAATGCTTGTCAAGTTTCAACAATGCACTTTCAAATTCATTCAAATTATCTCCACTACCGTCTCCTTCTAGTTGTGGTAAAGTGTCAAAAATTCTCTGGCCTTCAAAGCCCAAAAAATGCAACAACAAAGCCAGCTTTCTCTCACCAGAATATGACATACCACCAGCCGCCCTCATGTAGTGCATGAAACCTTTGCGCCATTGCTGCCAAGCAATCTTTGCCATTCCTGGAGTCGGCATAAAAATGGGAGGACCTGATATGCCTGGTAGACCTGCCATGACTGCCTGAATGACGAAATGTACTGCTGGTGTGGCTTAAGGTGGCTGTGTCCTCAAGTACCTCCCTTTTTACCTATGGTAGCTCTCAGCACAAATCCTCTTCCACCCCCCTTTTTTTTCCCACTTACTATAAGATATACAGTATTTATGAAGCACAATCTCATCTGATTTGCCTAACCGTCTGTTATGCACACTGCGGTAGTCACGTGTGGAGCAATCTGAGGGGCTCTTTGTCAGCTACAGTCAGTAAAGGAGAATGATGGACACCACTTACTCTACTTCGGTAGATGATGCGATGACATCATCACGAGACACAAACACGTTCAGAGGAGCCGCACAACAGCCCCTCCTCCTCAGCAGCGCACACAGGGGAACGGAGGCGGGCACCCCTGCTCAACGCGTCTGCGGAGCTTCTTTTTTTTTTTCCGCTCAACGCCGCAGCTGGGCGGAGCAATCCCCCTTCTTTCCAGGGGATCCCGGAAGAGTGCTGTAGCTCCTCTCCACGGCAGCACACAGCAGCGCACACACAGGGGACAAGGGCGGTCACGGCTGCTCGTCACGGCTGCTCGACGCGAATGCAGAGCTTCCGGCTGCTCGTCACGGCTGCTCGACGCGACTGCAGAGCTTCACCCTTTTTTTTTTTTTTTTTTTTTTCCGCTCAACGCCGCAGCTGGGCGGAGCAATCCCCCTCCCTTCCAGGGGATCCCGGAAGAGTGCTGCAGCTCCTCTCCACGACAACACACAGCAGCGCACACAGGGGACAGGGGCGGGCACGGCTGCTCGATGCCCCAGCTGGGCGGAACAATCCCCACTCCTTTTCAGGGATCCAGGAAACAGGGGCGAGTTCCTCGCGGGCTGCTCAGCGATTCAACAGAGTGGCCCGGACAACCCGCACACGTCCTGGGTTGGAAAGATATGTGCCGTGAAGAACGTAGACAGCGGCTACGTGTCGTGGCCTGTAGAGTCTCTCGATCCGGAAGGATCCACAGCTGCGGTCGTTGCTTCGTGCTGGTCCAGTCAGTGGATGCTTCCCTTCACGGGGGTCTGGGTCTGCTTTCACTTCACCTGCCTTCGCTTTACCTCGTCGCCATTGTTGTGAAGCAGCACACAGACGCTGGTAAGTTGATTTCACATTTTATTTAAGATAAATGTAAGCAAGAAAGACCCCCGAACATACAAGATCCTTCCCCTTCAAAACCTCCATCAACTGACAACTTTAGAACGTCAGTAATACATGCAGTGAACATTCCAATGACATCATAGAGGCACCATGCTCTACCTATGTCACCAACACTAGCTCCTCTCTCTGCTCCCAAAGAGAAACAACATTACAACAGTTAGACCTGAGCCTTGAGGTTGAGAGTGGAAGGTAACATCCCAATGTCATTCAATATAGAGAGAGGAACCAGTTAAAGCATGTCTATAATCTCCTCAGCTATTTTCCCTCATCATTAAGTCGCTACCAAAGACATTATACTGGCCTTTAATTCAAGTTTTAAAATGGCATTTAATTCAAGTGTTACAATGCAAGATTACTGCTGTCAATTTGATGATATACACTGCTTTAGTGGATGCACAAATAAAGAATAATTGCACTAGTTCAACGAATTTTGGGTATATAACAGAATGCAAAATAAATTAACAAACAACTGAACTAACACAATTGAGTTACAGCACTTCTTCCAGCAATATACAAATAAGTTCAGGACTTGGGTGTGCAAGTGGTCAGAAGTATTAAGGGTCTTAAGATGAAAAATGATTGGTTGATAGTGTGTATTAAGATTTGAAGAACTACACTTTGTATTTGTATTTTCTTGGTGGCATCAGACTGTGGTTTGACCTAAAATTTCAAACAATTCCTCTTACTAGATGCTTTACAATTTTAAAATAAATGATAGGGTAAGTGGGGACCTTAATCATCGGGGAGAAACAGCAATGAGTAAGGTTGTATTGAATTACATGGGGTTGAGGAAAGTGGCATTCATACTCAGCATAGAGGCGGGATCTGGAGTGTTTGTTAGGGCAAGGGAACCCAGGACCAGCTTAGATGTCGGAGGAAAAGTGATTGAAGGAAGGGGTCAGAACCATCTCAAGCAGCGGTGGGGTTAGGGTGGGAAAGGGGTGCCCTTGCACAGTCTAACTCAATACCAGTCTATGGGGTGGTTGGGATGGGCTGTTAGGAATGGAAGCCCAGGACCAGTCTAAGGGTGGGTTGGGGTTGTGGAAAGTGGAAACCCAAGAGTGGCCTAGGATGGGGGTAAGATCTTTGGAGTGAAGAGGGAATTCAAGGACCAGCCAAAGGGCCGGAGGGGAAGGGTGAGGTCAGTAGTGGACAACCATTGACTTAAAGAATGAAAGAATGAAACTCCTTCCACAGTGATCATTGCAGGGTATCACTTTATAGTTCAGCTGAGGGGTGAGTTAGGTGAGCCAGAGAACAGGCAAATGTGTGATGGCTTTGTCCAACCTCCCAATGAACTTGACACCTTCATGGTTAAAGGAAATCATGAGGGCCAAGAGCAACATGGCCTGATGGGACCCAATGAGGCTCTGGACTGAGGTGCTTGTTGGATTCTGTGGTGCTCCCACGCAAAGATGAATAAGAAGGCATATGGCAAACAAATGGGATATAGCACAATGTTTTGCCTTTTTTAAATGGTGTCCTTTATTCTGGAACCTAGACACATGGTCCTCTGGGAGCCAATCAGGATCTTGGCTGCAGGGTCTGAGGGCTGCTGGAGCCCTCTGCTCGTGAGAATGAGTAGCTGGTGATGGGCAGTCAAGTGGGAGGCTGCACAACATTCACACAAGTTTTATCGTCTCTTCTTTTCCAGGTCCTGGTCAGGATCAAATTAGCCTTCTGACCTTAGGCTCTGGGGGCTGATGAGGTGCCGTGGAGCAGAGATGGAGTAGTGCATGGAAGGGAAAGCAAGTGCTTCTAGTTCCATTGTCTTTTTGCAATATTCAATTTAGGACTTTGTGTTTTAGGTGCTTCTTATCAGTTCATTACAGGAAATGTCAAATCTGTGGAGATTTTTGTTGACTGGTTTAGGTTGAACACAATATACTGTATCTGATAAATGTACCGGGAAGCAGGGCCGATTTGGTGTCAGAGGGATAGATCTGTAATAACATATCACTCGCCATAAGTGGATCTAACAATATAGTTAAAATGGTAATCTTACCCTGTTTCAACTTTATGTTTGATGGTGTCTGAAAGTATTTGTCGGAGGCACAAGTGTCTAAACTCCTAAACAGATTAAACTCTTTGGAGCAGGGTAACTGGGATCTTCCAGGTTTTAAATTGTACAACTAGGCATCCTTAACTTAAAGGGGTGCAACCTTATTTAGCATGCAATCAGCATAATCAGCCTTGACCTACCCATACACGTGCAATGGCTTTGGTTATAAATACGCCAGCCTACAATTCTTTCAAAGAGTGAGGTTTAAGGCTACGGGGGGCTTAGTGTCATTTCTGAAGGGACATCAGGCAAAGCTAAAGAGGCCTCTGTATTCAGAGATGTATCCCTTATGGGTCCTCACATCATTATCATCCCCCATATTCAATGACTTAGCTCTGCCTCTGTTAGATGGGGCCATAACAGGTATGTGCAGCGTATTTACTTCTGCCTCCTTGTCTTAGAAATGTTAACTGTTTTCAACCAACTGGTCAAGACGTAATCTATTTTGCTGACCCAGTCAAGGTTAATTTGTCAGGCCATTTACTGTGTGGTCAGGCGCTTAGCTGTATTGCAATGATGCAAAATCAATTTGCAAATGGTTCTTCCCAGACCATTGTGATCATAGTAGGAGAAAGTGTGATGTTCATATTCTTATCTTCAAATATGTATAACTCTTATTTATGTGATCCCTCCCTTCTCAATGTTGTGAGTGCTATTCATTGCATGTTATTACATTGATAACCCCTAATTTGATATAGTAAGTGGTAACTCTTCAAAAAAGGGTGTCTATTCGTACAGTTATAGGTGACCAAGATAATGGTAACCATTCGTCCCTACTCACTATATCGCAATTCTAAATAAAGCGACCTGATTCTGATAGTGAACACGATGGATTAATTGTCCTCTCGCTGGAGTGATTTTTGTCAAAACTGCTGTGTGACAAGGTATGATTGTGGCGTTTCTGCCAAGCTATGTGGTTATCTCTGCTACTAGAAATGGTGGTCCTATTTGTTCATAAGGTGGCACATACAAGATTTCTAGATTTTGACCTTCAAAACTAATATATGCCCAAAAAGCATGTTTTATCTAGAATATTATCAGTATTTGATTGCATCCTGATCTCTTTTCACAGCCGAATGTCGATTGTGTCTAGTTACTCTAACTCGTTATCCCTCCAGAGGTGGTAATGACCCAATAGGTAAAGAAGAACAAGTAAGGGGACACTATTCACATTTCCTTAGGTATGTGTGCCCTGCACTAGTAGAGTGTACTGTCTCACCTCCGGTTCAGCAGGAGTCAGATGAGGTACAGCTTGACAGTTTCTTTGTCACTGGCTAAAATGTTTTTAAGGGAAACTGTGAATCTCCATGTCCACATGGTTGGTCTGGCAGGTGAAGTGTTGCTGGATCTGCCCATAACGAGAGCAGTCAATTATCAGTTTCTAAATCTGTATTTATACATATACAGTTTCTGCAGTTCTAGTCATTTAATCATGCCTGTTAAGATCTCCTGACCATCTCACAATACTTGTGGAGTCCAGGGTGCATGTCCATGAGCCCTCAGTAAGGGCTACAGGTGCAGTAGAGGGGACACATTTCCCCATAAATTGCTGCCTGGTATTTGCCTTAGTTACCAAACAACATGAAGTCATCTTTTGGAAGCCAAATGGTCCACATACATAAACAATGTGAATGCTAAAGAAGACTTGTAAATCCAAGTGGATTAGAAGTCTATACAAGGGCTCCGTACTGCCCGAGAGCCATTTTAGTTATTTTAATGGTGGAATGATGACTCACGATTTATATCATATTATCCATAGTTGTAAATGAACACCACATCCGAGATTCTTTCATCAGTATTCAAAATTGAGTCAGGTTTCAGTCATATTGTTAATAGTTTAAAATTAATATAATGTACAAATTTGAATACCAACATTTAATATTGCAAGCCTTTCGCTAATGGGGTGGATTCCCACATGATAACTACTCTAGTCATCCTGCAGTCATTTCACAGAAGGGGTAAACAAGTTACGATGAAATTATATTTTTCAACAAAAAATATATCAAACCTATGGTGTTATTATGCTCAATATGCACTATTATCAGCATCAACAATATCTTTATACGGCATTATGTCCTACAGCGAATCAAACCTCAAACAGTATTCATACAATACATCAATACAGTAAAAAAGACTTTAAAACATACAGTGCATCATTGTGAGAACATTAAAAACACAGGGAGTACAGAATCAGAAACAATCTGTCCAATAAAGTGCATCAATATAGAGCTAGAATCTCATCACAGCATGGCAGCGATCTATCTCCACAAGGTTCTCCACAACTTCCTAGGCTGGCCTCTGTTTAAACCAAGCCCTATGGATGTGTTTTGGAGACTGCATAAATCACTTGTTTTATCTCCTGTTGATTTGCATATAATGTAGTCGAAGAAATGCCACATAGCCAGGACAGAAGAGAAAATGTGACGCATTTGCCCCTGTTCCTTCACAACGAGTGTATTGAGTCAAAACCTTATGTATATTGAACAAACAAAGGGGATTAACAAAATCTAGATGTAATGCGTCTTTATACTTTACATGGGCAGAAAATGCCCAGAGACCTGTTCAATAACGAACTGGTTTGATCTGTGTTCATCAGGTATGTTTCTAACGTTACTTTCAAGGTGTCTTGGAATATTGTGTGTGCTTTTTAGCATGTTCAAAATTAGTCTCAAGACATTCTTTTCTCTAATTATCAAATATGATGTGTTAGGGGAACCCCATAGCTCGGCACCCTATAATGTGGCTGCCTTAGCCTGTAATTTAAGGTGCAAGTACTCTACAATCAAAATAGCTAGCTGTAAGGAATGCAATCTTTTAGGCAGTGGGGTAACACTACACTTGCAAAGGGTGCCCCCAAACTCTTCAGAAAAGCATGGGGCACACCACACTCCACCACCACGCATGCGCAATGTCCATGATGATTACACTGCTGCAGGGGCATGCGCGCGCAGTGATAGGTGAAAGATATACGTTTTTGTTTAATCAAAGTTTAAATCATTCATCTAGCATAGAAACAAGGAGGTGGTGCCTAGTCCCTGGCACCCAAATGTACCAGTCATCAATGGAGGCTAGTGCATTTTTTTATTGGAGGGGCGTAAATATTTGCCACAAATATGCAAGAGAGAATGAGTGTAGCGATGAAGCCCAAACCAGCAAAGAGGATTCACTGAGGTTTTCCCATCGAGAACATGTTTTGAATAATGGGTTAAAATGGTGCATTATACAACACACTTTCTGTGACAAATTGGGTAAAAAGCCAGATAGTCTGCAATCGGTTTTGTAGGGTAAATCAAATAGATGCAAGTCATCAGTGCACAGGCACATTACCCAATGCACTTTCATACCTTTCCCCACAATCTATGCCAGTATAAAAAGTATTTTCACGCAAGCTGTGCCCATACATTTCCAAACTGGCTGCACCAATATATGCCAGTATTCTCATATTATAGCACACTCATGTTGGCTTTGTGCATAATGCCAGTAATGATACAATAAGAAAACATATCCAAGCTGGCTCTGCCAATATATGCCAGTACCCTGTGATGAATCCCTAGATGTCGTCACTTCTCCCCAAGGGAGAGCCCTTTCCAACGATGCCAGCGGGGTGAGGCTGATACCCAAATGTCCCCTCGGGGGTGGTGCACAGTGGGAGGATCTCATGGGGAGAGATCCCCCTTGGGGGATAAGGACAGACATCTTGGGAGAGCATGGTAGTACGCCCTCCCAATCACCCCTCCTCAACCTACACCTATGGTACAACCCAGTAATATACCCTACTACCCCATGTATCTGTGTATGGTCAGTGAAATAAGATCCACTGAGACAAAGAAGAACCAAGACTACCCAAGTAAGACTTGCATGACAAACACTGGGATGAGGAGGAGGTGCGGAACTATGATGATCATTACCAAAAGTAGGTGTGAGCATTCCAGCTCTCAACTAAGGGCCACTACCAACACCAACATAAAAACAGAAGATGGACTAGGGAGTTTTGTCAAGCCATCCCTGGAGGAACCAAGGAGTGAGCAGCGGTTCAGCGCCCCGACGTGAAAGAACCTATCCGGTGGCTGGAAGAAGTACAGCCAGAGGCTGCATGGTCCAGAGTGGGCGAGAATGCTGGAGGAACCACCAGCTGCAGAGCCTCTGACCAAAAGAAGGAATACGCGAATGCAGCGCGGAAGCCACAAACAAGTCCCAAGACAGATCAGAGCAAGCCAAATGTTCCCTAAAGGTAGGGAAGAAACCGGGACGGTTGGTGTGGACCAAAGGGAGTGTTGCCACTTAAGGGGAAGTGTCAGAGAAGCCCAACATGAGAATAGAGGTAGTTAAAGACCTTCAGAGAAAGAAAGAAACAGTGTGATTGGAAAAGGGGCGGAACTCCCAAAGAGGCAACAATACATAACCCCACACCTTGAGAGAGAGAGAGTCAAAAGGACTTCGTAAATCATCTCCTTCATGACAATACTTAGCATGTTAGTGAACCAAGTCTGTCCAAAGCACTAGGAGTGAGCCAAGAGAACTTTGTAAATCATCTCTTTTGTGACTGTACTTGGCAGGATAGTGAACCAGGTCTGTCCAACGAGCTGAATTGAGAAATATGAGTTCTGGGACCCATGAACAAAGAAGGCGAGCAAGAACAACCCTGTTCTTCATGGTAGTACTAGACCAGCCAGATGGCCAAGGATGCTAACCTGGGGAAACCTGGGTCAAGGATTATACTTGTACAAGGACCCCTATCAAAGAAAGAAAAGTGTGAGACAAGGATCACCAGGGGAAGGGAGTCATTCCCCCTGGGTACCGCCGAGTGTGAAGAGACCGTGAAGGTAAGATAAGAGGAGAAGGGAGTGCTTCTCCTGGTAGTGCTACATCTACAGGACAAAGGACTACTAACCAAGAGGCCAGGGGAAGGGAGTCATTCCTCCTGGTTTTGTGTGAGAAACACTGAAAGCCAGAGACCGGAGAAAGTAGTCATTCTCCTGGTAGTTGAATCTGCAAAAGGGATCAAACCACAGACTATTGTGTTCCATGGGAAGGGAGTCATTCCCCCTGGGGTGAGGAACCAGAGCATCATCTGATACAGAGAGATACAGAATTGACAGTCCTTTGAGATGTATTGGGACCAGGGGAAGGGAGTCATTCAACCCTCGTTAAGATCTTGCAACAAGAACTGTGCTACCCCATCGAGGAGAAGGGAGTCATTCTCCTGGACCAAGAACATTGATGCAACCTTCTAGTTTAGTTATAGGTGTAAGGGATAGAGTTAGAGATTTGGACACATGAGGGTGGACATTTATTTACAAGAACATCCTGACAGACCTATTAGCACTTTAGTTGAGGTAGGGAAATCCCTCATAGAAATAGGTGAAGTTAGCTTATCTCTTTATTTTCTTGGTGAATAAACATCTATAGCAATCACTACACCACTTGTGTGTCAGTCTCCTTCTTCTGCACCCTTACAACCCCACATTAGAACATATTTCTGTTGGCATTGCCATTAAAAATCACATGCCACAATAAGAAAACCTGTCCAAGCTTGTTCCAATTTAGGCCAATCTAGACACATAGGAACACTTATCATGTTTGATTTACCATAGAAGCTCAGAAAACAATGTCATGTCACAGTAAGAAATAGCTCAGCTGGCTGCACCAAAATGCCACTCTAGCCATCCAATAACACGTACAATTTGATTAATTTATAGTGCGCAAAACCACAAAGGTACAGGCAGTGTTCATTGCATCTGGGCACAGATGTAAAAGAAAACATTTGACATAGATCGAGAAACTACTTGGAATTAGGACAAAACGAAAATGTTTTCAGGTTCTGCAATAATACCAGCAATGATGAAATAGAGTGCAAATTAATAGGAAGTTTATTTCAAAGGCAGGGTCTGATTTCAGTCTGAATACGCAGAATCGTTGATGAAGCGTCAGGAAGGAATAGTTAAGAAATATGAATGTGCTGATCTAAGTGTATGCTGGGATTGATAGCATTCACGTTTTTGCGTGAGATATTGCGGTGCTAGACCATGTATGTATCTAAATACTAGTACAAGTATCTTGTATCTTGGAGATTGTACTCTGACAAACAGGTAACCAGTGTAAGGAACGTCTGACATCTGAAACACAAGAAGACGCACGGAGGTGAAAAGTAAGATGAACAGCCACATTTTGCGCAGCTTGGAATCGGAAAAGCGGTAATCGGGGAGGTTTATATAGAAGGTGTTGGCATAGTCTAGAAGAGAATTAGCCAGTGCAGATACCACTTTGGCATGTTCCAGGTGGGGAAGGTAAGTAAGGGTATGTCATAGTAGTCAAAAACTAAACATGCTTATTTGACTACCTCGTTAATTGGTATAGTCAATCTCATTTCTGGCTCCCAGATCACCTCAACGTTTTTTACCTTGTCGGTGAGCCAAACGACATAGGGGAGGGGGGATGACTCCCAGGGTCATTTAAAAAGAGTTTGGGGGATCCAAGCTGTGAAGACACAGCAGTTGATGCTCTGTGCTCCACATGAAGTGTAACACTGCGAAATAAACTTTAAAAGTGCTATGGGCACTTGGAAAACCTAGCGTACCTGAAAGGCACGTAGTGAAGCTGTTTTCAGATGCTGTACAGACTGGACTGGAGCTGGAGCTGCACGGCTTGGGGAACACGACTAACATGACTACCAGCGGGGTGGAGCCGGACCCCTGGAGGACGATACGCAGGCCCATCGGATTATATGCAGAGGGCGGACACAAAGACAGATGCTCCCCCTCTGCTTCCTTTACTACAGGGGCGGGGAGAATTGAAGTGAAGGGGGAAGAAACAGAGAATCCGAAATGATGGCACTGAGGGACAACACCCATGATTCTATCCAATATGGTGGAGTGTTTCTGGGGGACCCTGCGGGTGGCCTTGACTCCGAGCGGGACATCAGAAGCAAGTGTGAGTGGTTTTGACTCATCCACGCGACTCTGCTTTACCCGCTATAGCACCCAGTGCACTACAAAGTCCCAGGGGAAACACTACGCTGCATTGAGCTCAGCAGTGCCCAGCCTGTGTGTCATTTGGAAAATATCTTCCTTGTCTGCCGGTTGAGCGCGCCTGTTGTACCATCTGTAAAGCAGAATATTAATCATGAGGGATAGGGCATAGTTATTGTTTTAAACTATTCAGAAGAGCACAAGTAGCTGAGTTCGAACCCCTTGTAGAGGAGGTCCCAAATATGGCCTGCCCATTTTGAGGTACCAGGAACATTCACACTGAGATATGTGACGTACGATGAGCAAATAAACCAGCAGAGAGCCGCAGTAGGGCTCTGTCCAGTGCCAATCAGAAGAGCAATACCTATTGAAGCGCCAATAACCAGACAACCATGGGCAGTAAGATATCCATTGAGACAACCATACCAGCAAATGACAAGGAATCAAGATTGTTTAAACACTGTCCCAGAAGAAACTCAAAGGGCCTTAATGGAAGACGAATGATGATGTCACAAGTGCCCGGACAGACGTACAGATGAAGAACGACAACCAAAAGATGACACACAAAGACGAAATGCCATGGATAAGGATATCACAGGCATAAAAGAAGAGACGATGTTGAAATATAAAGAAACGTAACTGTAAAGCAGGATGAAAGTATTCAACCAGCTAACGCCTGTACATAGGCTTGTAAAACAAGAAGCTAAGAAAATAGTGTGGCTTGCTATGCTTAGTTGAAGAACAGAGCGGCAAGCGCCAACTATATATATATACCTCAACGAAGCACATTACATAAGGGCAGTCCACTTTATACAAAAGCAGAATTAACCCAAGTTACTAAGGGTCAAACAGGCCAGGATTCTTATTCCAGCTAAAACAAGAAGACAGACGGCGGAATTGAAACTCAGCAAGGAGCAGGCCGTGCCTGGGAAATCAAGGTCAAACCAAGAGAGGGAGGCGGACAGTAACTTCGGAGAATCAAAACCTAAGAGCAGAGCAGCCTGCCCCGTGAAGGTCGAGATAAGGGGGCCCAGTCAGGTGGCGGCCGAAAAGGAGAATTAAATGTACAAATAGAAGGAAAACGAAGCCGATTCACAGTGTGCTAACACGTGACCAGACAGGCGTGAAGAGGTACCAACATCTGTCACCCAAAAAGCGGGAGATACCATAACTTTTCCTGACAAGAAGCTACAGTTTCGAGGGCCAACCTCAGCCAACTAATTGACACATAGACCTAAAGTACTGATTGATGGAAGCGAGGCCGGGTGAATCTTGGGGCATCCTGTATCCGGGTGACCATTCTGCATGCTGGAGATTTATGCTTAGGGTTGTAGCCAGCCCAATCACAGTGGGCCAAATAATCGAAGGTCCTATAGATAGTAGAACCAATGAAACGTCGTACCTTTAGTGACGTTTGCATGAGTAATGTAGAGGGAAGGGCGTAGACGCCCACCCAATAAGAGTTATACAAATCCTCACACTCCGTTACCATGTACAGATATAGCACCTATACTTAAGTTACCTTTTCCAACCAATAGAATTGCATGACAAGCCTTTGAGTGTTACACATCAATGATGACGAATTTTGACTATAACTATTGCTGTTTGAATGAAGATTGTTGGGAGTTGAAGCGAGACGGGCCATCGCACCACTGTTGATCTCCATGTTTCCCTGTTTTTTTTACTTGTCATTAAACGGACTCCCCTTTGCCAAACCATTGTAGTTGTCCTTATTGATTGGTGTTAGAGTAAGAGAATCCCGCACCCCATCCACCTCAAGGTGCAGCTATCTCGTCTTAAAATACTCGAGGGCGAGCTCTGATTCTATGGGCCGGTCAGAGATCATTCCCCCCTCCTGTACACTTCGTAGCAGAGGATGGTTGGAAACCATCGATTATTGATTACAATAAGACACCTATTGACAGTCGACATCAAGTAACTCTAGGTCTTCGGCAATATCACGAGTCCTTCGCCATTCAGCTGAGTAGACTGTGAAGCTTCCCGTGGACAATGATAGTGTAATTGATCCAAAATTGCAGTGGGGCCTGAAGAGACCCGTTTTTAAAAAGCCATAACCCTTCCCATTCCTAAGGGCAGCGGATCAGGTGAAAGTCTGAAGGAGGGGGTAACGGAGGCGGTGACCCCGAGGGTCCAGAGAGGAACGATGCGAACGGTGAGTGAAATAAAAAATTGAGTGCTTTGGCAAATTTCATAGGCGTTAGAACAAGTAAGGGAAAAGGTAACGGAGGGAGGTGGAAAAACAAAGTAGTCAGAAGTAGAGAAGACTGTATATATATATATATATATATATATATATATATATCGGGATAATGACTCAAGAATAATTGAATAAATGAAGAATACCAGGGCGGACACCTGAGAAGAGATAGAATACCAGGGTGGACACCTGAGAAGAGATAGAATACCAGGGTGGATACCTGAGAACAGAGAGGATTCGCCTTATTCCTGCGCTTTAATATAGCGGCCAGAAGAAACGTGAACTCAGAGCCCTACGTAATAGGGGACGACTAGGCTACCACCATGTTTAAAGACGTCGTGAACAGGGTTTGTTTGAAATCCATGTAGGGGTAACAATTAGAGGCAGAGATATTTGTGCCCAGCTCTAGTTTGTTAAGTGTCTGTCTTACATGTTCTGTTGTGCCATCACATGTGAAGGAATTCTTTTGTGTGTTTTGTGTGAGACCTGATTAAGATTTGCGCAATTCGATAGTTGAGATAGAATCACACACAAATTGATGTTTTTGAGTAAATTGGTGATATAAAAAAAATGTGGCTGGAAATATTTGATTGGAGCTTGCAGTGTTTGGTGCTTGCTCATATTGTTGGAAGTTTTAAGGTTGCATGAAAGCATTGAAAAGTGTTGTATAAGAGGAAAGAGAACAGATTTAAGCATGAAAGACATTACTGCATTAGCACATTTATGTAAGCAACTGCCGAAACACGCACCCAAGCTTAAGAAATATAGCACAGAGTGGGTTAAGGGTACCACCCACAAGATGTTTATGCTGTGGCCACAAAATGGGTCCTTATCTAAAGCCGTCTTACAAAATATGACGACTTACTTGCATGCCACATATACAGGCAAGAAGCTAGAGAAACGCCTTGCTGTTCTAGAACTCTGGAAAATGTTCGAACAGCCAAAGGAGGAAGAGCCACATGCAGACTGGATACTAAATGTATGCACGGAGGGGGGGTGAGACGCCTACCGCGCCACCTGCCCCGCCTGAAACAGAACCCAAAGAAAGTAAACCTGAGGGACTCTACCCATTAAGGGAGCTTAAAGCAGCCAAAGGGTACAGCAACCCCACATATGAGTCACCTACTTACAGTAGTGACGATAATCAAGGGAAGGATAAGGACTCAAATCTCACCTCCATAGTTCCGAGGGACAAGGGGAGACACTATGATGAAAGAAAAGATCAGGCACAGACAAGTGCATCTCTCGAAAAGGAGAGCGAGGGAAAGAAGTGGAAAGGAAGTGAAGACAGAACAGATGAGATAGCCTTCGCAAAAGATGAATGGATGGGAGGACAAATCCTATTGAAATTCAATGGTAAAGGAGGTGATGATGTGAGACCTAAGGAAAGGTTAGATGAGGCTCAGAGAAAAGAGAGAGAAGGAGTTAAGGGACGAAAGGATAAGGAGGAAAGATAGGCTGAGGCGAGAACAGCTATATCGCGAAAAGCAAGAAAAACAGCTTGATCACAAACAGAGAGCAGCAGCCTATGATCAGGACAGACAGAAACAGCAAAGGTTGGAAGAAGAGCAAAAGGTACGTGAAAAAAGGATAAGGAGACGAAAAGATGAGGAGATACGAAAGGCAGATGAACGTAGAAATGAAAAGAGAAGGGAAGAAGATAGAGTCAGAGAAGAGGCAAGGAAGCGCAAGGAATTTGATGATGATATTGAACGTAAGTGTAGACAGAGGGCATGCGATCTCGAATATTTGGAGAGGGGGGTTAAAAAAAACCGATCCAGTGGTAGACTGGGAAGACATTGAAGAATTCTTTCCTGCGTACGACTCAGTACCAGGCACGTCTAGGGCAAATATTGAAGATGACTTTGACACCAGAAGCATTGGGGAAACGATCGATAAAATATATGATCAAATGGGGTTAGAACAATTACCCCAAGGAGAGGGGGAGGACGAACGCCTGGAGAACACTCAGCTATATGACACAGAGTATGTCACCCGAAGTAGTGGGAGTAGGAAACTGTCCCTGGATAGATTAGAAATCAGTAGAAACAACGATGATGCAAGGAGTTGCGTGAATTGGGAACAACCAATGTCCGACTCTGAAGAAGAGGAGAGCGAGGCAAATGGAGAAGGGAGAAGGCGCGAAAGACGGCTCCCAAGGGACAAAGGGGTACGATGGTCAGATGCTAGCGAGCCCGCACCAAGGGCATCAGAGTCAGCTGCACAGTTTGACCGGCATAAAGGAACACCCCATGGTCAGATGGGGGTGTCATCACTGCCCTATATAGACAGATTGAGGACATTGCCAGGAAGACGGCGATGTGGGAATACTACCCCTGCATTAGAAAGGAGAGCTATGAGGGTAGAGAAAGAAGGCTGTGCATTCCAATTTCCGCTACTAGAAAAGGGGGGAGCAAGACCACAATATATTCCATGCCCACACATGGACCGAGAGAACCTGAAGAATAAGCTTCCAAAGCTGACTTCGGGAGCCGGAAAATGAATACATGAGTTAGAAAAAATGACAGGAGGAAACACAATAGCTGTAAGGGACATTAAAGGTCTCCTGATCGCCATACTTGGTGAGAGAGCAGACGATGTGTGGACACGGGCAGGCTATACTGGTGTAACCACAATTAACACTGCGCACGACGGAGCGCCATTTAACAATTGCAGAGCAGCAGTGTGGAAAGCACTACAGGTGCTTTACCCAGACACTTCTGATATGGTAGCTATAATGACTCAAAAAATGAAGGATTCAGAAGATCTGTTACTTTATATTCAGAATTTTCAAGACGCGTGGGTGCCCGAAACTAATGAATCTTGGATGAAATCAATACCTGTGTTTTACCACATATTGTGTCAAGGGTTGCCAGAACCAGTGCAGAAACAGCTCAAGAAATGGGTAGGAGTTGAGGCTAAACCTTGGGCTGAGATACAGTTAACTATCGCACATTACTGTAGATTGTTACAAGAAAAGAATCGAAAAAAGGAGGCGACTCGAAAGGGTGACGAAGCGAAGCTGGTGCAAAAGAAATTATCGAAGTATGCTCTTGAAGGAGCCATGCTAACCAAAGCAGGTGAACAAAACAAGCAACAGGTGGCTAACCCACAACAGAACAACCAGGGTAACATAGGATTCGACCTGAGGGGAAGATGTTTTAGAGGAAGAGGATGGCAGAGCAATCAGGGAGGGTTCCAAGGTAATCAAGGAGGCTTTCAAACCGTGCCAAATGGTAATTCGGATATGTCAAATGGACAAATAATCCGATCACCACCAGTATGTTGGCTGTGTGGACTAACAGGGCATTTGGCGTGCACGTGCAGAAGTCAAGGCACGTGGCAGAATAGCCAAGGAATAGGAGCAGGCGCTGCGAATCCACCTGCTTTCCCACAACAGGGCGTTGCACAGAATCATACGGTGCAGCAGCTAGCGCAAGGAGTGCAGCAAAGGGTGCAACCACAGATTGTAGGGAATCTCCCACAAGGACAAACCCAACAGGCACCACCATAACTGCCACAGACCCAGAACCCTGGAAGGGGAAGCAACACTGGGAATGGGGAAAATCTGCAAGTGCACAGTGGGGCAAACTTATATATACCCTAGGACAGCTCACTGGGAACTCTGATGTGCTCTATCCTATCAGTGACACCAGAACCTCATAGGGAACCTAGGGTGAATGTCGTCATAGGGGGTAAAGAATATTCCTTCTTAGTGGACATGGGTGCAACACGCTCATGCATACACAGAGGCAAATTTTCCTGGTCCGGCGAGGCCATAGATACTCAGAGTTTCACAGGAGCTCACATTCGAGTTCCCTTTACAGACGCACTCCCTGTCTCCATAGGAGAGTGTGACATGAATGTACCTTTATTATATTCACGCCAGACCCATGTAAACATGCTGGGTGGAGACTTAATGACAAATTTGAACATGACGATTTTGTTCACGGAGGAGGGCATAGTATGCTCTACTCCGGGAATGCATTATTCGAATGTATGCAAAATGATTAGAGCATACTCAGGGCGCATAGCTATGAGAGCTATACCACTGGAACCAGAGGTCTTTGCATATGACATGCATGTGCTTATGGCAGGAGTGATAGCCCTCGCAGACAGGACTATGAGAACCCCCGATGAGTTTTTATTCAGACCAAGAATACCTATGCATGAAGAGGAGGGACAAGTATTTCCCTTGATGATACATGCTGCAGCAGTGCGAGGGAAAGTAGCATTGGTCGACGGATACGATGATGAAGGCAGGCAATGGTGCGCGATCATCGCCATTAAAGAAGGGTATCGAGTGACTGACATCACCGATGACGATCTGTTTGAAGAACAACCAGACTCAGAAGAGACAAGGGTGGAAGCAAGTCTCATCTTTTGGGTAAAAATGATGAGAAGAGAAGTGCCTCAGAGAATGATGTTTTGCACGGAAGCGTCCGGAATATTTCGATGAGGATATAGCTAAAGTACCTGTCCCAGTGTGGACTACAGGACCCTATGATGTAGGCCTTATAAAGGGGGTGGGAGAAGTGAAAATTAAACTAAAGCCAGGAGCAATTTTGCCGAGAATCTGACAATATCCAATGTCCAGAGAGGCAGACGAAGGGATTTTTAAGACGATCTCCACCATGATGGACCAGGGCATTTTAGTGATGTCAGAGTCGCTGTGTAACACGGCGGTTTATCCTGTCAAAAAATCAAAGGGAGGGTCTTGGCATTTAATCCAGGATTTACAAGCATTAAACGATATTGTTGAAGCCGAGTTCCCTTTAGTCCCTAATCCATCTACAATCCTATGTAATATACCCATTGAGGCAAAATATTTCACAGTGATTGACTTGAAAAATGCTTTTTTCTCAATCCTGTTGCACCGTGACTCACAAAATCTGACGTCTCACGTTCAGACAAATGCATCTGAAAAGCACAAGGCTGCCACAGGGGTAATGTGAGTCCATTTTCAATGGAGTCCTGCAGATGGACCTAAGCAATATTGCATTAGAAAGTGTTGTCTTGCAGTATGTGGATGACATTCTAATCTGCAGCACTATAGAAGAACAGTGCAGACACGGCTCTATTCAGTAATTTTCTATTCTGGCTGAGAAAAGATATAAGGTTTACAAGGAAAATCTACAATATTGTCAACAGGAAGTGCTGTACATAGGCCAACTGATCTCTCATGAAGGGAAGAAGGTGACCTTAGAAAGGGCTGAAGCAATATTGAACACAGCTAAGCCCCACATGATAAAGCAAATGCAGAGCTTTCTAGGCCTGTGCAACTATGTTAGGGCATGGGTTTTCGATTACAGCTCTTATACTAAGCCTTTACTCCAGGCCCTAAAGAAGGCCCAGTTGACAAAGGAAAAGATTGAGTGGTCTGAGTCGATGGAAAAAGGGTTTGCTGAACTCAAGAGAGTGATTTGTATGGCTCCAGTTCTCGGAAATTCCCAACTATGCAGAGGAATTCTACCTGTTTTCGCACACAAATGGCAGCATCATGATGGCAATGCTCGCTCAAAGAACCTCATTGGGGTACAAGCCCCTGGCATATTACAGTGGGAACCTGGACCCAGTAATGAAAGGTCAATTCCCATGCGAACAAAGTTTAGCTGCCGCAGCGTTCGCCATAGAAAAGGCGACAACCATTGTAATGGGATGCTCCATGACTTTATACGTCGAGCACTCATTATTTGCCATATTAGAGAAACCAAAAGGCACATTGACATCTCAGAGAGCTTCTGCTTATGAAGAGATCATATCAAATCCATCGATCAAAATAATCTGATGTAAAATAGTGAACCTAGCTACGTTCATAGCAGAGCCAGTCACTGAAGGAGAGCCGATACATGACTGTGCGAATTATGAAGAATTCTATGATGAAATCCCCAGGGTAAAAGAAAATGCCTTGGCAGGAGGAGGAATTGTCTTTATTGATGGGTCTTCGAGAATGGATCAAGCCAACCAGGCTCCGACCATCATCTTACGCCACACAAGATAGTCACAGGAAGGAGGATGAGGACCCCTCTTACCCCTCGAGACAGAGCAAGATGTGATGCCCAGTCAACCCAAGAGGTTCTAGGATCCGAAATGCAAAAGTACTTGATCAGCATGACATCCACCCTTACTGTAATTTCAGAGCAGCTGCAACGACGATGAAAAGGGTGCAGCGCAGCACAGAACACCGAAGGGAACACGGCAACAGACTCAGTTCAAGATCTACGTGTTCCACTTGTGTTACCTGGAGATAGTGTGCTGGTGAGGAACCACATGAGGAAAAGGTGGGATGAGCCAAGATTCAATGGTCCTTTCATCGTGGAGGACTGAACCCCGTCAGCTGTGAAGTTAAAGGGCAGGAGAGCATGGATTTTTCTAAATGACATTAAGCCCTATATTGGAGAAAATCCTCTGCCTGCACCCCACCGCGAAGAAAATACAGACAACGGGGAAGAACCACAGCACATGCAGATGAGATCCATGATGAGGAAGAAGGACGCATGAGCAGTAAAGCAAGACAAAGAACCCTTTTTGCAAATTGTGGCTTAAATTGGACATTTACCCTAAGCAAAAAAGGGGATAAGGACATAAAAAACAGACACTCTGTGCATCCTAGGTGCAGGGTGAAGAAGAAAATTGCGCATATAAGCCACAGCACGTTTTGTTGACAGAAACCTTTGAACCAAGTCACACTTAAGCCTTGTTGAGGAAAGGACTATAACAAACTTTGATCAAGGACTCATATTGAAAGCAGATACAGTATTGTGATCCATCCAGTACCGAGACTTTGTTTGGCAGCACTTATGGTGTCCCCCAGTAGAGATATCACAAAGGACGTGCTTGCTTACTTCCACTTAGTATTAGTATCATATCCGTCACTGGTAGGGAGGGTCACCAGTGTCATAGACTTTCTACAGGATCCTATGAACGAAAAAGTAATCAGACACCTGCTTACTGTCATATCGGAAGCCTTCATCATACTCCCGTATACAGTGATAAGGACACAAATGCTCCCACCACAGGTGATACTAGATGAACTCAATAATACACTTTTCTTTCGCATAATCGAAGAGTGCCCATCTATTGTTGGAAGAACCACCGACACGCTGACCTTTCTTCGAGATCCAGCAAACACTGAACATTTGAGCAACTTGTTAAACACAATCAGCATATTGGTCTCACTCCACGCGACAGGACAGTGCAAACATTGTTCACGTCAAGGAAAGAACTTATAATCCAGAACCCAGCAAGACATGACGAATGTCCCTTTCACTAGAAGACAGCAGACTGTGCACCGAGTCTTTTTCCGCATAGTGGCTGACTTTCCTGAACCAGTGGGGAGGCCTATCGAAATTGACGCCCCCACATTCATCTGAGATCCAACAAATATTGCACAATTGGGAATGCTTCTGCATAGAATAACCCTCCAAGTGGAACGGTCCAATCATCAAATAGACTATCTGGGGAGATTCTGAAGAAACTTTCCGCCGAGGGACAGATCGAGGGAGCAGAGTCGAGAACCGTATTTGTTGTATTTGTTGTCATTTTGCTCATATTTCCTCATACTGACCAACGTCCAACATGTTCTCAGGACTGAAGCAGATTAGAGGAGTGGACTGGAAACTCACATACTTTGAACATGCACAGTAAAAGTGACTCATCAAAGTATTATTTTAATGTATTTTTCCCATAGTTTAGCAAAGGAACTGCATCCCGCATCAAGAGACAATTACCTTCCACAAGAGGGGGGACACTTGTGAAGCACTTGACACTTTATAACACAAACTGTTCAATGAACAATATTGAGTGGGGGAAAACGATAACATTGACACTTGGCGAATGATCGAGATGGGGGCCCAGAACAGTAACCTGGTCCTCCCACAAGCAGAGGGGCACCCCCGCTTCTCTGGAAGAAAATGCTGCCGCCTTACTTACCGAACTATAATGTACTTATGCATTGTGTTTATCATTATTTTACTGTCATTAACAATCAGAACTGCATTTTTTATTGATGCACGAAGCGTTCCAATTTCAGTGCACCCACCTGATGATGTACGCATGAAACCCACAAAAGCACCCAGACCTTATATAGTCATTCCAGTCCAGAGGAAATCTGATGGTAAAGTAAATGAAATGAAAATTAATGTAATTAGCAGTGATGCATACACACTTGAGGTAATGAATGAGCAGGAAAGCCGGAGACAGGGTCGGCACGAAAGGCATGAAAACAAAGCACTGTCACCCACACGCACACACACACTGAATGCACACAAACCAGGCCTAGTGTCAATGACCATAGAACCTCAAACGAAAGCAACAGAGAAGATGAGGCTGCCTACTGAAAATACTTTCACAGGTGATAGAAAAAACGAGACGAAGTAAGAGGGGAGTCCACAGAAGCAGTGCTGTCAGACGCCCTGCGGAAAACAGAAGCAGCCGCAGAAGGACTCTCTGCAAGGACACAAATGTTAGTAGATCTTCTACTACCAAACATAGCCAGAGTAAGAAAACTACAAGAGGAATTGAAGAACAGAACACAGAGGCTGTACTATCCAGCACGCATATTCCAACAGAAGGGACAAGCACCAGGCCTACCATACAGCCCTATACCGGACCAGTGTTAGGCTGGTTAGCATGGGCACTTGCACGCAGCAGAGAAAAGATGCACGAGGACCAGGAAAGAGCAGCCAGACTCTTGTCCACTCAAATGGTGCAGATGAAGAAGCCTGAACCCTGGACCAGGATACCTGAGAGTCCTCCAGCAAGGAAAAGCCACACAGATGCATTTAGGGATGTAGTTATAGCAAACCACATGAAGACACTGAGAATCAAGAGAAACCTACATGAAGGTAACAATGAACTAAATGACTACCTGGATAGCACAGCACATCTAGGGAACAACATTTGGTACCAGCACATGAAAGAAGTTGGAAGGCGAACTTCAGAAGGAGAATCCTTAATTTGCGCACTTCTACCGAACAGCATGGGGAAATCCAAGATCTTCGTGGCTGTAGAAATTGATGTCCCGACAGCACATTGTCTGTCACATGTAGCAATGTGCAACACTAGAGGCCAGTTCATGGGGAGAGATGCCTCATTGATATGGGCAACTGAAACAGATTACCCCGATGAAGATGATTATGTTCAGGACATTCAGACAAAAAATAGAGCTCATACTAGGAATCACGTGATCAGGTACGAAAGACCTGAGGTTAAAGGAGCAGGAATAAGATGGGAAATAAACCCGAGACTGAACGTCCAAGGGAAAACTCCAGAAGAGGCTCAAATTTGGAAGAACAGAGGCCAAATGCAGATTTGGGGAACAGTGCTTTCACCAAACGGATGGGAAGAAGGAGTGGTGATCTGCCGAGCATGGATGGTCCTTGGAGCCTGCAAGGAAGCAATAGAAAACTCACAGAGGTCGTGCAAACCTCTATGGCCGAGACTCACAATATTATTGACATGGGTCGAAGACAGAGGAGGACCCCTGCAGATAGTGCCACTGGAAAGCACGAAATTGTGCTTCAGGAGCAAGGGCACAAGAAAAATGGGAGAGAATCAGAACTGTGAACACATTTTTGAAGCTCCAAGAATGACCCATGGGACTGCAGTGATCATGGATCATTATTGGGCGTGTGGATCCAAAGCATACATCAGATTGCCAAAGAACTGGAGAGGCATATGCACAATAGTGAATGTCCACGTTCCAGCATTAGCGATCCTGAAAAATGACCTGAATATTGACAGCTTCCTGAAGGCAGATGCTCACCTGAGGAAAAGGAGATCTACAGAGCTGGTATCCCGAATGAAGAGAGAGAATTACTTCTCTGCCAAATCAGAAGAAGCATTTCATGCAATCCCATACGAACACAGGCTGTTCAGCCTCACCTCATCAGTATTTGCGACGATCCTCATACCAAGGTTCCAAGTTGGAGCAAATACTAAATGGTTACAAATCACCAGATGGGAGCTGCTGCAAACCATCAACTCGACAATAAAAGGATTCAATGCAATCAAGGAAGAGCTAAGAGCAATCCAACTGTTGACTCTCCAGAACAGATATGAACTTGACATGATCACAGCGATGGATGGAGGTGTTTGTGCAAAAATCGGAGAATCATGTTGCACATTTATACCTTCTCACGATGAGGAAAATGGAACTTTAACAGAAGCCATAGGTATGCTGACAAACCTACAGAATCAGATGATCGATGAAACTGACGAAGTTGATGATGACAGCTGGTTTGAATCACTATTCTGTGGGTCCCACAATGGATGGCAGACATATTCAAGTTCCTGGGAGCCCTGCTATTGATGATACTATTAGGATTTTGTGTTATCTATATAATAATCTCGCAATGCCAGAAAACTGCGAAGAAAGCCATAGGGATGAAGATCATGATTGATGTCGAGCCAGGATGGAAGTCCAGAGACCTAACTGACGAAGAAATAAAAGACTTTGTGAAGACCAGCAAGTACGCACCAGAAGGAACAAAGTTTCTTTATCCCAGGAAACGCAGAAATTATGAAGGAAAATTGATCTATTGCAGCCCAAGTGGACTATGTCAGCTAATGACATGGAATAAAGATAAACATTTAAAACCAGTAGGAAACCTGAAAGGAGTGATAAAAATATGGACGCCGAAAAGATATTCCTTCAAACCATCATGTACAAACCCAGAAGACGAGGAAGAAATGAATACAGAAGAACAAAGTAAGACGAACCCCAAGGAGGAAGCAGAAGTGGTTGATGAACCGACCAGAGGGGGCAGTGTAGAGGAGGTCCCAAATATGACCTGCACTCCAGTCGCCCATTTTGAAGTACCAGGAGCATTCACACCGAGATATGTGACGTACGATGAGCAAATAAACCAGCAGAGAGCCGCACTAGGGCTATGTCCAGTGCCAATCAGAAGAGCAATACCTATTGAGGCGCTAATAACCAGACACCCATGGGCAGTAAGATATCCATTGAGACAACCATACCAGCAAATGACAAGGAATGAAGATTGTTTAAACACTGTCCCAGAAGAAACTCAAAGGGCCTTAATGGAAGACGAATGATGACGTCACAAGTGCCCGGACAGATGTACAGATGAAGAACGACAACCAAAAGATGACACACAAAGACGAAACGCCATGGATAAGGATATCACAGGCATAAAAGAAGAGACGATGTTGAAATATAAAGAAACATAACTGTAAAGCAGGATGAAAGTATTCAACCAGCAAACGCCTGTACATAGGCTTGTAAAGCAAGAAGCTAAGAAAACAGTGTGGCTTGCTATGCTTAGTAGAAGAATAGAGCGGCAAGCGCCAACTATATATCTACATCAACGAAGCACATTATATAAGTGCAGTCCACTTTATACAAAAGCAGAATTAACCCAGGTTACTAAGGGTCAAACAGGCTAGGATTCTTATTCCAGCTAAAACAAGAAGAGAGACGGCGGAATCGAAACTCAGCAAGGAGCAGGCCGTGCCTGGGAAATCGAGGTCAAACCAAGAGAGGGAGTTGGACAGTAACTTCGGAGAATCAAAACCTAAGAGCAGAGCAGCCTGCCCCATGAAGGTCGAGATAAGGGGGGCCCAGGCAGGTGGCAGCCGAAAAGGAGAATTAAATGCACAAATAGAAGGAAAACAAAGCTGATTCACGTTGTGCTAACACGTGACCAGCCAGGCGCAAAGAGGTACCAAGGTCTGATGTCACCCAAAAATCAGGAGATACCATAACTTTTCCTGACAAGAAGCTACAGTTTCGAGGCCAACCTCAGCCAACTAATTGACACATAGCCCTAAAGTACTGATTGATGGAAGGGAGGCAGGGTGAATCTTGGGGCATCCTGTAGCTGGGTGACCATTCTGCATGCTTCTAATTAAAGTGGAGATTTATGCTTAGGGTTGTAGCCAGCCCAATCACAGTGGGCCAAATAATCTAAGGTCCTATAGAACCAATGAAACGTCGTACCTTTAGTGACGTTTGCATGAGTAATGTAGAGGGAAGGGCGTAGACGCCCACCCAATAAGAGTTATCCAATCCTCACACTCCGTTACCATATACAGATATAGCACCTATACTTAAGTTACATTTTCCAACCAATAGAATTGCATGACAAACCTTTGAGTGTTACACGTCAATGATGATGAATTTTGATAATTCCACTACAGAATTCAAATCCACCTTATCAGAAATAGGAAAAGATATCTTGAGGAAAGGACTGATACAAACGAGCAGGCATTACAAGATTTAGCACCGATATCCATGAAGTCTGAAGTGCTCCTTGAACATTTAGCAAGAACAACATATAATGTGGAGCAGCAATGTGAGGATTTGGGGAACAGATCAAGAAGGTCCAACATCCACATATGGAATATTCCTGAATCGGTATCTGACTCAGCCTTAAGAGAGGAAGTTACCGGTGTCTTCAAGGATCTACTAAGTATCGATGCGGATGTAACAATTCCCATAAACAGAATCTATAGAGTTGGCCCGAAGCGGCAGGATTCAGGGGCCCACCCCAGACAAACGTTGGTGGCACTGGCAAGTTACCCGCAGAAGGAACATATTCTTAGGGAAGCCAGGAAAGCGACACAGATTACACTTAATGGAATGACATTCAATTATATCAGGATCTGTCACCAAGGACATTACAAAAGAGAAGAGAAATGCGAGATATCCCGCAGCATCTACAAACCCATAAAATACCGTACAGATGGACCTTCCCCTTTGGCCTTCTATTCACTTGGGAGGGTAAACAGCACTGTGTCACAATGAGAGAGGAGGGGGCTTGAATCTTGCAATTACATCAGGACGACCAACATGGCCCTAGTACTGGCAGCACTGGAATGCAACCCCACACGCCCAAGGACCAAGACACTGGGAATGGACATCCATTCAACGGACCCAGACAAGAAAGCAGAAAGGCCCTTTACAAAAGAAGAAGACCCCGGAACCTTGAAGGTTGGCAATCTACTTAGATATTGGCGTTAATGATAAATAAGGTACTGGTTCGCAGACTAAGGTTGTTATACTATCCAAGTGGGGCATGTCAGGCGCTCATCTTGGAACTCAATTAAGACAAAGACAAGCGTTTTAGGATACTCTGCATATATCCCTGGTGTAAGTGGCAGGCCATCTCTGAGGATAGAGACCAAGGAGAGAATAGCAAAGATGGTCTGCACCAGGTAGAAGGGAAAATTGTTGGGGGAATGTTGGGGAGTGAGGCGGTATAAGTTGGGAGTTGAATGGGAAAGTTGGGGGGAGGAGGGAGGGCCATGCACACAGTATCAAAATCAAAGGGAAGGAAATAAGCCATCAGAACTGCATATTAAGGGGGGAGGTCTCACTTTGGAGGCTTTACCTTCAGGACACTTAATATAAGGGGGCTTAATACGCCCGTAAAGAGGAGGAAATTGGAACGCTAATTAAACACACATCAGCCTGATCTTATAGCTGTACAGAAGATGCATTTTAAATATCAGGATCGCCATGAGTTAAAATTAGAACAATACCCAATAATAAGGCAGGCTAACACAAAGGGGAAGATAGCGGGTGTACTCATCGTGTTCAAGACAAACTTACAGGTTTCCATCATGAAGATGCTAGCTGATAAGGAGGGGTGTTTTATTTAAATTTTTGTGCAAATGGGTTCGATGACTAACTCTGGCATCTACATAAGCCCCAAATACAGGCCATCAGGTTTTTCTGAAGACAGCATTGTTCAATTTGGAACAGTTTGGCCAGGGGGAAATGATTGTGATGGGGGATCTGAATATCGTCTGGGACCCATTACGGGATAGAAGCTCTAACACTATGTATGCTCGACCCCCCACCATCACTAGCTCTTAGACAGAAATTTGACCAGCTCACACTTAAGGACATGTGGCCTACCTTGAAAGGAGATGAAAGGGCGTACACATTCTATTTCCATGTACACAAATCCTTTTCCCGGATAGGTTACTTTTGGACTTCGGCTAGGCTTATAGGAAGAGTGACACAGATCAATACATACACAATCATCATCTCAGACCATGCACCTCTGACTATGAACCTTAACATTCCCGAAGTGGGTCCCCACACTCTGAAGCTGGAAGTTCCCACAAGAATTAGCATCAGATCCGATTATATTAAAAACAATATGAGGGAAAATAGTGGAATACTTTGATTCTAATATAGATGAAAAAGTGAGTCTAGATGTGGTTCGGGACGTGTTTAAAGTGACCCTTCGGGGGGGAAATTATCGCAATATAGGATGAATTTTAGGCAAAGAATGGAAACAGAACTGGGGTTTAAGGTAAAGCATACCTTAAAACAAATGGAATTAGAAACATCCCCTAGTCTACGCAGGCGGTATCGTATAGCTAAAGGCAAATTTGACTTAATACGAACCAAGCAGCCATAAAAAAGCATATTATATTTAAAGCAGAGAGTATACATTAAGGCAAATAAGGCAGAGAGAATGTTAGATAGACAATTAAAACAGAAACTAGCATCCCAGACAATTCAAGTACTGTAAGATACAATGGAAAACAAAGTAATGGTGACAGAGGATATTATAGCCCAGTTCCAAGCATTTTACTCTACTTTATATGAGTCAGATTTCCCAGATCAGATAGCACAAGATACTTACTTGCAATCAATCCAACTGGAGAAGGTTTTGGAAGAAGATAGAGGAAATTTAGATAATGACTTTACTCAAGTAGAAGTATTATCAGTCATAATTAACCTCCCAATAAATAAAGCGCCCGGACAGGATGGGTATACTGCTTCCTTTTATAAAATGTTCTGCGCAATCAGGCTCTCCAACGTGGCTTTACATCATTCCCCTACCCGTTTACCCCTTTGTTTGCAAATCCTCAGTTCACTCCAGGAAACTCGGATACCTCTTTCTCTGAATGGAAAAGGGAGGGATGCATAAAGTTCTGAGACATGTTTTCAGACCAAGAGATTAAATATTTTGCGATATGTAGAGAGGAGTTGGCCCTCCAAGAGAGGCTTCGCTTCCAATACTTTCAAGTCCGCCACTGGCTGAGAGCCCCATCCAACAGGTTGGCGGTGTTAAGTCCACTTACATCATTTGAGCAGTTTATAACTTCTAGCTCGGGTGATAAACACTTGATCTCCAGATTATACAAGCATTTAACTGATGAACCTCCACCAAGCGCCCTGACATTTCAAATAGCCTGGGCAAAGACCTTGGGATATATGCCTACAAGAGGAATCATGGTCCCGTTTAGGGTTAGATATAATTTGCCAAAAGAGCTTCAGACAAAGTTGGAAAAGGCTCTTCAATGGGAAACCCATTATGAGGGATGTGGTAGTTTTGAAGACATGTACATAAATATAAACATGCACACATGGGGGATTGGAATGCCACAGACTTAGGCTGTGTAGGCTGAGGCCTGGGTTTGTGAAATAGATTTCTAGCTTATTCAAAAGAATGGCAGGCTAAGGAGGGAGCTATCGATTGGCAGAGGGACAGCTGCAACAACATGGCAACAGCTATTTGCAGCTGAATTAGAATGAAGATGCAAAGGAGCAAGGGGTTAGAACTTGAAAATTGTTGTTTGGGTGGCCAAAGAAGCATCTGCACCTGGCAGAGTCAATCTGGGGTTAGTGTCTAAAACTGTAGACGAGTGACTGGAAGCAAAGAGGACTGCGGGGCTATGGCGGAGTCAAACAGACTAACCAGAAAAAGATTATAATGGGACAGGAGGCCATATGGATTGAAATGGTGGTTATATAATGAAAGGGTACAAGAGGACGCCAAGAATAAATATCAAGGGAGACAGAGAGAGTGTTTAGAGAAACAAAGAGTTAGTGCCTGATCAAAGGAGCCTTTTCTTAGCTCTCTATAGCCTCATAAAGATAGGTGCCCATACATAAACCACACGGGTCAGATTTAGCATTACAGGTCTGTGACCAAGTGCAATCAGGACTAAAACTGTATTGTATGCCCATGTTACGGTTGTGTGGCCTGCAGGAAGGAACCCAAGAAGAGGGCTGGACATGTATTTGCAGTGTTATGAAATTGTATGTCTAAGGGGATGGTAGTTTCCTTGTATAGAGCTATGTATTTTGGGTGATAACTTTGTAAGGGAACATGAGGGAAATGTGGGAGTGTGTTAAGTATTCTAGAAATGTATGTATACTGTATCTGTTTTGTGGTTCAGGGAAACTCAGGTTAGTTCAATCTTTAAGGAATTGTCTAGCCTCTCGCCAGCGGCTGTTGTGAAATAAACATGCTTTAATGACAACGTGCATTCACCTCTTAAGAAGTGGGCTATTTTATATTGCAGAAATCCGAGGTCAACCTTGACGTGCAAACCCAGAACATTAACACTGCTTTCTCCACTTGGGCACTCACCCAGGGCATTCACACACAATCACATTCATACCCATTCACCCACCACTCACCCATACGCCTTCTCTCACATTCACTCACACATTCACTCACACACATACTGAGAACAAACACATTCACATTCATACCCATTCATCCACCAGACACTCACTCATACATATTCTCTCACATTCACTCACACTGCATTCTCCACATGGGCACTCGCCCAGAACTTCACAGTCACAGGCATACCCACTCACCCACCTGCATCTCACCCATACACCTTCTCTCACATTCACTTACATTGCTTTCTCCACACAGGCACCACCCCAGAATGTTCATATACGCAAAAGCAAATTCATACCCTTTCTCCCACCAGTCACTCAGCATACTCCTTCTTTCACATTCACTCACACTGCTTCTCTACACAGGCACCCACTGTCGTGATAAGCTTCTAGGCGCTTGCAATAACCTGCACTTGCACTAACCCACTGAGCTATCTTGTGTGTATTAGAGCTTATTCGAAGTGTGGAGGAAAATGCTGACATCAACCAGGCCTCTCGAACTGGGTGAGACTGCATGCTTGTAAGGGGTTAACTGCAAAGGCCTTTCCTGAAGACATAAACATCTAGCATTTGCAAGAGGCTCTACACAGCCCTTGGGAGCCAGGCACAGCTTTGCACAGCCTTGCTCGTCTTCGCTCTGCGAGTCAGGTGCACTGATAAGGCAAGAATGTCAGATCTTCCTAAAAACACTGTGTACAAAGCCTGGGAGCCAAGACTGGCTGTTTCCAGTCTTGTAACTTTCCAAGCGAAAACATGTTTACTGCCCGAAAGGGTGAGTCTAGAAGCTTCTCGAAGAGCTGATACGTCATGATGATTGACGTGCAGCCCCTAATAAGAGAACTATACTTGGACCAGTGAGGGAGGGACTCATCCTGGGCTGTTGGTGAGACGCGCGTACTAAGAGGAACAGTGCCTTGACAACCAGCTGTGCACTATCTGGGCCGAGACTCCTAGCATCACACCCCCGTGCCGGTGTAGGACTGTGGGGGGCTTGGCCAGTCCTCCCCTCCTCTCTCAAGGAGTGCTGGGCACCTGTAGCGGCGAGGGTCCCGGGTGTGATCTGATCGTACCTTCATCTACATTTTATAGGAGCGTAAGACAAAATAATTGCATATTCATCTGTGATTGACAACTGGCATTATACAGCTTGCACTTTTCATTTCCATATTATTGTAAATTGCTGCTTAGCTCTCATTAGACACTGTAGATAATAAATGCAAGCATCATATATTCTGTGTGATTGGCTTTCTTCCAGACTGAGTTCATCGTGCTTCGTATAACCTTAATTGTATGGGCAGGTGATTATTTTGCACTAAGGGCTGGTTCCCAGGGGGTGCAGGTTCCCTTTATCACTACATTTGGCGTGGTCGATTGCAGGATTTATGAGCACGATGCCTTTCTGGAAAAAACAAGCAAAAGATGAATGCAATTTGGAAGATAGTGCACTCTGTCACATTCCAGGATGGCCTGCATCAAATGCTTGGTCGGGTGTGGCAGATATTTTGCATCGGTTCTCGGCACCGAGGGCATGGGACATGCTTGAAAATGATGTTTCCCGGCGGTAATTAGTGAGTGCTTGGAGAGTTTGCCGCTTGGGAAATGCAAAAGGGAGTTAAAGACAGCAGGAAACATAGGCTGGTTGTTCCTGCAGGTGCTCAGGAAGCTGCATGAGAATGAATTGCTTAAAGACGCGCAGATTTGCAAATTAACAGATGAGATTTCCCTGCTCCAGGAGCAACAAATCATTATCAGAGAGACCCTTGAATCGTCCGTTAAGCGGGCTGATCAAATGGAGGACAGATGTGCCTCTTTAGCTGTGCGTGCAGCCACCCAGAAGCGCAGACAGCGGCGGGGCAATCCGTCAAATATAAGGATTTGCGCACTAATTAGAAAAGATAACTGGGACCCAAATTTATGGTCGGGTGAAGTTAGTGACAGCGGAACTGAGCAAGCATTTGATTGGAATGAATCTGTTGAAGTCAGGCTTGCAGAGTAAGATTGCTCTGACGAAGAGGAGCTGGAATGTGCTCCAAAGAAATGTGTTTATCCAGCACGCCGTTAATCACTAACAAGTCAAAAGGCCAAGCTGGCGGTGCAAACATTCAGAATACTAGGATTGTCCATGATTATACACAGACAGAGCTTTTAGACATTGCCAAGTTGTTTAGACAGAGGGCAGGTGATCCGATTATGAAGTGGCTTTTAAGGGGCTGGGATACAGGTGCCGATGGGATCTTCTTAACCCCAGAAGAACTGTTAAAAATGGGTTCAATCACCACTAATGTAATGCTGGGACAGATGTTGCACGTTGCACTCGGGCAGCAAGGCTCACATTCTTTGTTTAATTGGCTTCAGATTGCCCTAATAAATCTGTATGCGGGTCCAAAGGGTATGGAAGAGAATTGGGGCAGTTGGGAGTCACTAAAAGAAGCGACAGATCAGCTTAGAGAGATGGGTTTACAGTGCGCACTGTACAGTGCAAATTTTGCAGGGCCTGACATGGAGTTGTTTACAGCTGGCATGCGCGCAGGCTTGTTAAGAAATGCACCGAGTCACATGAAGGGCGCATTGCTTTCATTGCTGGGTCCAGCGCAAGGCAAAGCCATTGGTGAGGTGGCACTTCTGCTAGGACAATTAGAAGGGCTGGATGTGCGCAAGGCAGTGCGCCTAGTGGCTGCAAGTAATGATTCAGAGAAAAAGCGTGTCAAAAATGTAAAGTCTAAAGAGAAAACTGACACTATTGAGGTCACACGCAAACAAATGTGGGTGGACCTGCTAAAAGTGGGAATTCCAAGGGAAGAGATAGACGGTAAACCAACACCTGTGCTGCTTGAGAAATGGAAGAAATTGAGAAAACAGGGATCGGAACAAACTAAGCCCTCTGCACATTCTGAAGAAGAGGTGTTTAAGCCCAAAGTGCGAGCAAAAGGTTACCCTGATTTGGCAAAGAACAAATGGGAGGTCCCAGACCCCATTTTTGATTGAAGGGCTGGGTCTGTCTTTGAGGTACGGTTAATAAAGAGCACCAGTCCCAGAGACAGACGCCCTTTTGTGCCACTCACATTGCATTTGGATGAGAAAGTAAAACATGTCTTGGCTCTATTAGACACGGGAGCTGAGGTAACCATTTTGAATGGCAATCCCAGTAAATTATCTGGTCCCAGAGTTTTGGTCAATGGTTATGGGGGAGCAGAAACTGTTGCAAAAGCCTTTAATGTAAAAATGTCAATTGGCGAGGGATTGCCCTTCACCGCAAATGTCTTGATTGCAGATATACCAGAGTACATCCTTGGCATGGATGTGTTGTTGGGCAAAAGTGTGACTGCAGATTTAGGTGAATTTATTTTTGGCAATCGGAAAGTCCATGTGAGAGTTGTTAACCCTGTGGTGGTTGGGCATTCCAAATGGTCCCCCTTGCATTTACCTCCTCTGCTGAGCCAGTGTGCGTGAAACAGTACAGGCTGCCAGGGGGACATAAAGAGATCGGTGAAATTATTGAATCATTGGTAAAAGCTGGCATAATGAGGCCGGCAGTCAGTCCATTCAACTCGCCGATCTGGCCTGTTCGCCGCCCAGATGGGGCGTGGCGTCTGACAATTGATTACCGCAGTTTGAATAAGTAGGTGCCACCCTTAGCTGCGGCGGTGCCAGACATCATTACTCTGATTGAAAACATTACGAAAGAAGTGGGAGAATGGCATGTTGTCCTTGACCTGGCCAATGCATTTTTCTCCATTGATATTGACACTGAATCACAAGACCAATTTGCTATCACTTGGGGAGACAGACAATTTACCTTTACTAAATTGCCCCAGGGGTATTTGCATAGTCCCACTCTGTGTCATGGATTGATTGCCAGAGACTTAAAGATGGTGCAGTTGGATGATGTGCATGTTGCTCGGTTTATAGTCATAAAACCGAAAACAAAAATCCCGAATACAATAATCTCGAATCCAAAATCTCGAAAAAAAAAAAGTCGAATTTTTTTTTAATGACGTTTTTTGTTCGAAATGGGGGGGTTCCCCCCCCAACCCCCCTTTTTTCTATTTTTTTTTTATTTTAACCCATTTTTTTTACTTACCTGACCCCAAAAAAGCATATAATTAAATAAATAAAAAATTCGACTTTTTTTTTTTCGGGATTTTGGATTCGAGATTATTGTATTTCGAGATTTTTTTTTCGGTCTTTTGACCGACCACCATGTTGCTCATTACATTGATGACATCATGCTGACCAGTGCTAAGAAAGAAATGTAGAAAAAGCTGCTGAAAAGTTGATCACACACATGCAAGACCGGGGGTGGGCCATAAATCCCAATAAGGTACAGGGGCCTGCCCAAGAGGTGATATTTTTAGGTGCAATCTGGTCTGGGTCAGTTAAGAAAATTCCCGACCCGGTAATTGACATGGTTCAGCAGATGGCTCGCCCAGCAGATAAAAAAGAGGCACAAAGGTTCATTGTGTTAATGGTCTTTTGGAGAAATCAAATACCTCATTTAAGCCTGATACTGAAACCCTTCTACAAAGTCACCAGAAAGAAACATGATTTTACATGGGGCCTAGAGCAACAGTCTGCCTTCCAGCAGGCTAAGGACGCTTTGCAGAATTACATCACGCTGTGCCCCATGACAAAAACTGATCCTTTTGGACTGGAAATGCTTGTCTACAATGACGTGGCTGTGTGGAGCTTGTGGCCAAAGCAAGGACAGAAAAGAGTGCCGCAAGGTTTCTGGTCAAGAAAGCTCACAGATCCTATGACAAGATACACTCCGTTTGAGAAACAAGTTGCTGCAGTGTACTGGGCTCTAGTTGAGACTGAAAGAATCACAGGCGAGCAACCAGTGACAATTTGCACAGAAATTCAGATCACGGGCTGGGTGCGCGACACTGCTGCAAGCGGTAAAAGTGGCAGAGCAAAGACGCCACTCATGTCAAATGGAAATGGTATTTACAGCAATGTGCGAAAGCTGGCCGCACAGGGGTTTCCAGACTGCAAAAACAAATGCTGGAGGCAGTAGATCTGGAAGCGATGCCTGAACATAACACCCCTGTAACGCTGCCAGAATCTCCCTTCAAAGTCGCACCCGCCTATGATACATTGACAGAGGAAGAACAAAAGTCTGCATGGTTCACGGACGGCACTGCAAAGTATGATAAAGGGCAAACACACTGGCAAGCTGTTGCATTCCAGCCCCACCGAAAAACACTGCTAACGAGAGAAGGTGTGGGAGGATCCAGCCAATATGCTGAACTGCAGGTGGTGGCCTCTGTGATTGAACAGGTGAAAGAAACCGAGACTGCATACATATACACAGACAGTTGGGCCACATATCAGAACCCGACACATTGGGCTCCGACATGGAGAAGAGACGGCTGGCAGATCAAGAACACTCCGATCTGGGGAGGGCCGGACATCTGGGAAGAGATGTGGTGCAAAGGTGAGAGGTGCAAAATCTGCATTGGACATGTGGATGCACGCATGCCCCCTGACACCTCACTGGCTGCCCTGTTCAACAATGAAGTGGACCAAATGGCAAAGATTCGCCCTGTAACAACACCTGAAGAAGCTGAGGTATTGCAAGGGATGGCAGACTGGGCACACCAAACCTCAGGGCATTTGGGGCAAACAGGAACTTATCAATGGGCAAAAAGGAGACAATTGCCCATTACCATGGATCAAGCCAGACAAGCTGCCTCCCAAAGCTCCGTGTGTTGCGAAGTGAAGCAATACCCTCTGGAGAGGAAGCCTCAAGGCCCTTTAAGAAGAGGTGAAAGAGCTGCTAGCGTATGGCAAGTTGACTACATTGGCCCTTTACCGCCCGAGAATGGAAAACATTATGTGTTGACCATGGTAGACACATACTCTGGACTGCTGTTAGCTTATCCAGTCGCCCATGCAGATCAACGGGCTACCTTGCAAGGAATGGAATACCTCATTAGGCACTATGGCATTCCAGATGAAATCCAATCAGACCAAGGCAGTCATTTTGCTGGACACAATGTGCAAGACTGGGCGTTAGAACAAGGCATTAAATGGACACTGCACATCAGAAGGTACCCGGAATCCTCTGCTCTGGTGGAACGCAGCAATGGGCTGCTTAAGCAACAAATATAGAAGCTGACTAAGACTCACACTCTCAAGGGGTGGTCCAAATGCCTGGCACAAGCGCTGTTTGAACTGAACAAACGTCCGTTGGGAAACCGCCAGACACCCTTTGTGAGACTGACAAGTGAGAAAGTGGAATCCACAAAAACTCTTGTTGTGTGGAAAACTGACAAAGAAGCAAAGCTGCCTGTGCAAGCCACTGCAGGCAGCATTGGGCTTGATCTATCTACCTGTGAAGATGATGTTATACCAGCGGGACAAACCAAATCCATCTTGCTGGGTATTGGCATCAAATTGCCGGCTGTCACTTATGGACACATTGCTGCACGATCTAGCCTCGCGAAAAAAGGCATTGACATATTGGGAGGTGTGATTGATCCTGATTATAGAGGGACTGTTTCGGTACTTTTACATAATGCTGGTGCATCTGCAGTACCATTAACCAAAAATGACCGAATTGCACAATTGATTTGTGAGCAAGCAATTGTTCCCCTAGTGGTAGAAAGCAAGCAATCCCCAGACACTACATTGAGGGGGGAAGGAGGCTTCGGTAGCACGGGGAAAAAGTGTGGGTGCACCATCCAAACAAAAAGCCTGAGGCTGGGGAAGTGTTAAGTCAAGGTGTTGGAAGTACTTCTGTTGTACTTTTGCATAATTCTGACGTGCCTGTTTATATTCCCGTTACTAGGCTCACACCACGAACGTAGAGCAGTATGAAGGGGATGGGACTTACCTTGCTGTGGGTGCTCCTGGCCTGCCAAGCCAACGCTTTCTCTATAAAGAATGGGTTGATGCAAGACGCTACATGGACTCTGAGAATCGCATGCACTACACCTGATGCTCCAGTCCTGCGTGATAACTACAACCGCACCGTAACCTGTGAGAAAAGCGTTATAAATGAGTATCCACATGGAACTGCAAGAGTTTTAGCTTGGCACATTGTCGGACACCTTTTGTCACTAACTCATATGACTGGTGCTTATGAAATCTTAGGCCCAAACGTTTCAGTGAATGGATCAAATAATTTGTTTGATGTTTCATGTTTCTTCTGCTCCAAGAACTGCAGCGAATGTACTCGCCAAGATTTTCTGGACTATAACTTGACCAAATGCCTTTCATATAATTGTACGTTGAAACATCCTCTACCAGATGGTAGTATGGTGTTTGTATCAAAAACCAATATTGTATATGGTAGGCATCCCACTTGGAGAATGGTGTTTTTCAAATCACACAAAGTAGAATATGTGAACATGCTAGATTTTCCAGTAGTAAGACAACATTTAAATTGCAGGCACATGATGCACGCGTCTATCATTACAGAGGTATACTTAGACATAGATTTGTCACGAGGAAATGTTTCCTTAGTACTACCAAGCTGCTACAAATGGAGTCAATTTCTATGGCCCATCGCCAAATTGCGCGTAGCTAGGGGTTTAGATTCATTGATTGCGGGTGCAGCGAGGGTGGGAACGGGGGCTTTATTTGCTTTTGACATAGAAACTGTGCGCAATAAGTTAGCCACTATGGGTTCTGATCCAAGCGTCGCTATAAAGCTTCTGGCCCAGTGGGGCCCATTGATAAGCCCTACCCTCCGCAACACTGCTACAAGTATTGGAAACCACTGGAGGTGGCAGAATTTTAGCTATGAAGACATTTTCTCTGCCATAGGGCAATTCAACAAGACTGCTAAAGACACAGGATGCATTCTATGGCAAACTTTGCTAAATCAGCAGGTGTTGGCTTTCCGCTGTGAATGGGGGCGACTATCTTCAACCCACTGGCACACAGAGCTACAGTTACCAGCAAACATATGGATTAAACCACTTGCTTTTCATTGCATGAATAACACATGCCATGCGTTAATGCAAGTCAGTAGAACCGCTTATGCTTTAGAAATATGGTGTCCTTTTATAGTATTGCCTATGAAAATCAATGGTTCCTGGTGGGTTCCGCAAATACGAGGGGAATGGTTAGACAGCCAAAACTACACCATCCACAGTCACACTTGCATGCCCTGGGATCAGGAGTGGGTGTGTCCCCTAACTGGGAGGGTTCCGGACCCATGCATGCATCCCGTAGCGGGGGAGTGCACCTGGATGCAATATCACATTAATGGGACTGACATTTTCCAGATAGATCAGCATAAAGCTTGCGTAGTTACTAATCATTCTTTGCTTATTAACAATTATAGGCTATAGGGAATCCTCAAGTATTTTGCGTAGATCAGGTTGTGACTATCTTAGACATTGTTACTCACACCTTATATTCTTTAACCCAGTGGTCTCACACTACTTTGCATGCTGAGCTCACGCATTTGCTTAACTGAACTCTACTCTATGGGGTGATTACTGCCTGGCTTCAAGCTATTAGACAATTTGCCCAAACTGCTTGGAAAGATTTCCAGACGCTAGCTACCTCAGTTATTTCTGCAGAGTGCAAGCTGATATAGACAGGAACCAATTAATCAAAACTGCTGACCATCTGCAATCAGTTACTACTCACCACTGGTGGGATGTATTCACTGGATGGTCTCCCTCCTCCACTAAGCTGCTTAATATAATGCTGCATCCATTGCTTTGGTTGCGGATTTCCCTAATATTCATCCTTATCGTTTTCATTGGGCTCTTGCGCAGAATGTCTTTCCTTTATACTATGACTGCGCTAGAGAAACGCTTAATCGGCCTACAGCACACCGTACAAGCTTCTAAATCGTGGAACTGAGTCAGCATTTTCAGGCCTCACTTCGAAAGGGGTGGAATGTCGTGATAAGCTTCTAGGCGCTTGCAGTAACCTGCACTTGCACTAACCCACTGAGCTATCTATTTGCCCAGCTGGTGTTGTTGAAAGAGACACATTTTTAGTATTTTGCAGAACTGGAAGATGGTGGGGGCATTTTGAGAGTCTGCCAGGATTGGGTTCCAGATGGTAGGGGAATGGCAAGAGAAGGACTGCTTGTGAGTCTTCTCCTTGGGAGTTAGCTTTGACTCTGTTAGGGAGTATTCTCAGAAATGTGCTAATTCCTCTCTACCTTAGAGACCCCCAGCTCTTTTGCTGGACTTTAGGACTTTTGTTTTCTAACCTGGCGAGAGCGAGACCTTTTTCCCACTCTCTCATGTATTTTTTCTGTGACTGTGTGTGACTGTGTCTGTTACTTAGTATCCCCTTTGTCTAGTCTCTCATGTAACATTTCAATGTTACCCTTTCAACAAATGAATGGCTGGTGGCAGTGGTTTACTTTTTACTACCATTGTGTGTTTTTACCATGGACTGTGTTTGCAGCTGCAGTAAGGCATCCTTAAGTGCCCATTTTGTCAAAATGGCCCGTCTTCTTTTTTGCCATTTCTTGTCGGAAAGGTCCTTCTTGGGATTTACTCTGCACGCCAAACCAGGTTTGGTCCCTTTGTTCATTTTGCCTTTGGCAGGATTCATGAGTGAAGCCGCCTCTGGCTTCAGCGTGTCTGGCAGGTCAGGAAGTGAGGGAGGTGCCCGAAAGTCCCTGTGCTTAATCCCCTTGTTTACAGGAATGCACCCAAAGGTGATGGGCCAGCTGGCTTTCCGGCAAGGACAGCCACCCTGCTTTGTGATTGACAGCTAGGCTGGAAGGAATGGGAGAACCCTACATAAAAGGTGAGGCCTTTCGGGTAGGAAGGCAGAGTCGACCACTGGACGAAGGAATCCGAAGAAGAACTTGGAAGAGACGCCTGCTGCAACTCCTGGACCGTTGGTTCGCCCGGTGAAGCCCTGCTGCTGTGCTGAAACTCCGAATTCATTTCGACTAGCGAAGCCCTGCAAGAACGACTTCCCCCTTGGGTTGGTGGAACCAATCAACCCCAAAGTGAACTCGTTTGGACATCCTCTCGGAGCTGGCAGTACTTCCACTGCTACTGCTGCAGCTGGAACCGAAGTGCCAGGGAGAGGAACACCAAACCGAGTGGATCGCTTTTAAGTCAGACCCGAGCGCCAGGAAGATCCTCCAGACTTCCATGACGCAGGACTGACCAAGCCTGAACCACCTCAACAGAGTGCTGGACCCCCGATGCGAGGAAAGTCTGAAGTGGTATCTGAGAACTGCAGTGTTGCTATTTGCTGCCAGACTCGAGGAGCTGAAACTGTGAAGTGCTGCTGAATTGAAGTTTGTCTATTGCTGCCGCTGACCTTCCCATTGCATTACAGGAGTCCCCAGACATCCTCCCTCTTGTCCCCACGACTGAGGCCCAGGAACACAGGATCTGCAGAGCTGTACAGGAACAGGAGCCAGCTGGAACCATTTCTTCTAACCAAAGGTACTGTAAACCTAAGAGGACTTCCCTCTTGTTGTGTAGCCTTACTTGTTCTCAGTTGAGACTTGTCTTGGTTGCCCTTGCAGAGCTGCTTACAGCTTTGCCATTCACAAGCCTCACAGCTTGTGGCCCTTCAAGTGAATCTCATTTCTACAAACCTTTCTAAAAGACTTTTACTTACCTGCAAAGAAGATCTTCTCCCATAGAATTTGTTCAACAAACATTGGCTGTCCTGGCTCCCTGAGAGACTCTTCTTACCTCTGACTCTGTGCCTTTACCTTTCCCCAGGAAAGGGTTAAATTGGCTTGCCATTGGAAGGTTTAAAAAGTACTTATCTGTTTATGAATTATTTGTTAACCTTTGTTTTATTCCCATATCCAACCTTTGCGCCAAATTCAGTCTTGCTCTAAATGTACCAGTGATAAATCTCTGTCCACAGTGTCCTAGCTATTTACATCACCTGAGGGTGTAGGAAGTGTCTTTGTGCCATCCCCAATGGGTATCATTTGATTTAGAGAAACTAAGAGTGTGTTTTGAAGTGTATTATAAGTGTTACTTTTTTTGCTCCCTTCTGAAGAAGGCTTATATAACGACTGTTAAATAAATTAATAATTGTTTATTCAAGAAACCTTGAGTGCTAGTGTTTATTTGAATAACTATCACTGCGAACTCTGTGTTACAACCCTACTGCTCACATTGACCCCTCTTGAGATAAGCCTGGCTGCTCAGCCACACTGCCAGCCTGTGTACTACAGACTTATACCAAAGGTTGGGTTCCTATTGCCAGGAGGTCAAGGTTGCTGTAGACTTCCAAAGGATACTGCACACAATCTTGCCTAACAGACTCCAGCCTTTTGATGGATTTGCTACGTGAAGTGCGAGAGCCTCCAGAGGTGAGGAGTATAGTCTCCAAATATGTTGGTGTTCCATTTGGAGGCTGCTTGTAGGTGATACATGCAGTTTTGTATAGGATCCATGTAGGGATAGGGAGCCAGTCAAGCATGTGCTATGTTGGAGAGATACAGTTGCATTTGCTGGCACCTGTAATGAGGTGGGCTACAGCATGGTGGGCTGCTTTGAGGGGGACAGGTGGTTGGCTGGAAGCCCAATTAAAGAGGGCATTTCCCCCATCAAGGTGTGAGATCACAAGTGCTTGGACGACTCTGCAGAATTTGCTTGGAGTAATGAAGGGTTTGATTTTATGGAGTGTGTGAAACTGTATCCATGTAGTTTGTGTACTTTTGGCTATGGAAATCCTACTCTCAACAATGAGGCTAAGGGATTTGGCTGAGTTTGAAAGCTGAGGGTTGAATCCTTCCAGGCGCATGTCATCCAACCATTGTTGAACGAGTTGTTATTTGGAGGTGGGACCAATAAGGACACTTCACTCTTGGTCTGGATCAGTTTGAGGTAAGCAGTTGACATCTAAGTTTGGATAGCAGCCAAGCATTCGCTGAGAGGAGCGATGTCCTGGTGGCCACTGACTTTAAAGTACAGCTGAGTGCTATCAGTGTACTGATGGATGGCTTTGTTGGGGTCATTTAGGAGAGTTCCAAAGGGTTCCATGTATTGAAGATGATTGGGGAGAGAAGGGAACCTTGGGGGACTCCACACTTGAATGGAAGTTGGCTGGATCTGAATGAGCTCATATGTATGACCTGGTGTCTACTGGATGAGTAGGATCCAAACCATTTTAGGACAGTTCCAGGGAAGTCTATTTTATTGGCTAGAGGGGTCGGAATATTTGGTGATTAACTTTATCAAAGACAGATGAGAGGTCTAAAAGGACTAGGAAACATGAGTCCCCAGTGCATCATCCACCACTTGGATGGTTGCCATCTCATGCTGCATTTGGGGTGGAAGCCAGACTGATTATTGCAGAGGGTGTAAAGCTGGTTGATTTTGGCAAGTAGTTAGGGCACATCCACCTTCTCAATAGGCTTTCTGGTGAATGGGAGGCTTGTGATGGGTTTGTAGTTGGCTAGGCCCTCTGGCTCAAGCAAGGGTTGTTTGAGAAGGGCTTGTTTGAGAAGGGTTTGTATTAGACCTGTTGTTAACATGTTTGGGAATTCACCTTGACTGAGGGAAGCGTTCACAATACCAAGGAGTATTTTGGGTGGTGGGTCATTGAGTTGTTTAATGAAGGAGGCTTGTTGTAAGTTGTCTGTGTAGGTAGTACATTCGAATAAAGAAAGTGTACATGACAGATCCTTAGGAGAGGAGGGTAAAGTCGGTCCAAATGAACAGTGCATGGGAGTGATGGATAGCAGGCCTGCCTGGTTTTGAGGCATTGATGTGACCTCATGTTTTATATAGTTTGTTAATGAAGAAGGTGTTTATTCCATCACATTTTATGACCTAAGGGACGGGTGTGGGCTTGTAACAGGGCTTGGATACTTTGAATAAAGCGTTGCTCCTGTTCGAGGCTGCCTCAATGGTGTAGGTGGAGTATGCCGACTTAGCCTTGGAGCTCATGTGTCTGCTTTGGTTACACTGGAATTTGAGAGATGAGAGATCCTCTAGGCTGCGGTCCTTGTGTCACTGCTTTCCAATGGGTCTGATAGAGCGTTTGTTTTTGTCAAACTTCGGTGTATACTAGGGTGCAGCTGCTTGGACTTTGGTGCAACTACTAGTTCTTTGACAAAGTGGTTAAATGTATTCATGAGGACTCAGGCATTCGCTGTGTGGGGAATGTGGTGAACATTGCCTCCAGTGTTTCTAGCGGGAAACTCTTGAAGGAGCATCGTTCAATAACAGGGCATTTATCATGACATGTGTGGGTTTGCTATGTGTGATATGAGAAGGGGATTGCAGCGTGGTTGATCCAGACAAGGCGAGGGGGATTCCAGCATGAGAGGATCCGGGAGGAGGTGAAGACGAGGTTGAGCATGTGACCTTTGACATGCATGCAGGATATTATGGTCTGTTTAAGGTCCAAGGAGTTGATCAGGGAGTGTAGGAAGTCATGTAGGCGTTTGCTGGTTGGGACTTGGGGATGTTGAAATCTCCATGCAGAATATTATTAGAGTCAGAAACTATTGCAGAGGAGAGACAATTAGAACAGTCATTGGTGAATTTGTCACTCCTTTAAGGTGGCCTGTAAATAAGGTGGAATGTAATTGAGTCTATGGCAGTGTTTCGAATCTCTGCAAAAAATAGTGAAGCTGATATGATATATGATATGATATATGATAGGTTATTTATAACGCGCTTAATACCCAGAGATTTCTAAGTGCGGACCCGGGGATCCAACCTGTGTTGCTTCCAAAGCGAGCATGTTGCTGCTCAGGCAAGGATGGCAATCAAATGGGACATGTAGGGACATGTAGGTTAAAAGGCGACATGGGGATGAGGAAGAAAACGTGACCAGGTTCTAGCTGTTGTACTTCTTATGGGAAATCCATACGTAAGTTGGCATGATATAGTTGCTCAAATAGGCAGGATAAAAGAATGCAAAGCATACATGTGTGGGATTTGGCCAATGAGGGCATAATGGACACCAATACAGCCCCCTTGATGTAGATGATACCAGCAAATCAGTGGCCGCCAAATTTGTCCAAGATGTGTGTGTGTTTCTGGGTTGGGCCAATTCATGGGCCTGCCCAGGTTTTTAATACAGGGATGGCTTAATCTGTGCTACTCTAATGAGAAACAGCTCTTCACCTAAACAAATCCTAAGAATCCAAGGAACAGTGCAAGAGAACTTCTAGAAAGCTACAGCAAACTGGAGTACCTTCTCTGATGGTACATTTGATAGTTTGCCCTTCCTCTTCACCCAAACCTCATCTGTAGGCCCAGGGATGGATTTCAAATAAAAATAAAACAGAAAAAAGATGATGAATCTACAATGTATTGTAATGTAATAGTTATTTATCTGTGCCTGTTATCACCTAAGCTATACCACAATACCACGGCTTGTCTCGAGTACCTATTGTGACTGTGCCTGGAGTTTCCATACCTAGCCCTAGAAAGGGGAAAAATTAAATGGGTGGTGGGTGAGGAACAGAAGGAATAGATGGGGCAGGCTGTCACTATAGAGGGACATTTGTGGGAAGATCAAGAAGAATGGGAAATGCTTGTTTCACCTTTGCTATGCTATGGTAGCTGTTTTAAGTTTTGCGATTCCATATACTAGTCAAGATCCAGAAACCATGACTCCCATTGCCTTGGCTTATGCTGGGAATCACAACTGAGTCAAGAAAGAGAGAGAGAGAGAGAGAGAGAGAGAGAGAGAGAGAGAGAGAGAGAGAGAGAGAGAGAGAGAGAGAGAGAGTGTGTGTGTGTGTGTGTGTGTTTTTTTTTCTCGGCTTATGACAAAAAATACATTATTGGAGAGGAGTACAGGGACCAAATAGTCAAATAACATTTTATGTTATGCAAAAAAAAGTGGCAGCATGCAATCAGGGGTTAGCAATTATTAAAATATGTATTTATCAAACGTTCATTAAAAGTAAGTGCTAACAAGCACACCCATGTACACATTTTGTGCCAGTGGGAAGACCCTAAAGAAAAACACATGCTGTGCCTTTTCATGGAGCTTTATCAATTTGAAGCATGACTGAGTGGTGACATAGTATAGTATAATATAAACACTTAGGTCAAGACTGAAATTTCACTGACACGCTTCTGCAGAAAAGTGTACTCTCGTCACAGCCATACTGGGCCCAAGAGGGCAGGGCATTTCACTGATGAAATAACAATACCAGTTGGGGCCTGAACTGGAGCTACCTACTGCTGTTGAAGAGGAGAGCAGTGTGACCTTGCCCCCCATGTATAGCAAACCACTGTCATTGGTATACATTGACAGGACTGGGATCTTGTCCAAGAGTGGAGTTGCTGCACAGCTTGGGGAACTGACAGGCTGAATTACGGTGTCTCATGACTGGCACCTTGGATGCAGATTTCCTGTATGTAGTGACTGGCAGCAGGAATACGGTTTGCTTGGAGGGGTGTTCCTAACTGACACTATGACCTTCCTGCTGCGGCCAGTTGGTGCTGAAGTAGCTTGTGAGACAAGTAGTGAGTGTGGTGACCAGTGCAGTAAGGGCCACGGTTCTAGTAGCGTGTTGCTCGCATCCACTCACTTGTGAGATGTTTAATACCCGTCCAACAAAGTACAGCCTGAGTGCAATTGTAAAGACTGGATTTGCCTAGACTAAGGTATACCTGCGGTTTGTACGTGGAGAGGGCGATGCATGAGGTGTGCTTGGCATACGATGCTGCAAACTAGTGCTAGCCATCCCAGACATGTGTGTTCGCCAGTGTGGCTCATGCAGACATTGAGTTCATTAAAGTATCACAACATTATGCTATGTTGTGAAAATTCTAGTACTGTGCTCTTTGCCATTGGAAGGCCAGCTCACAGCTCTAAAGCAAAACAATAGCAGTTGAGGATACAGAACAAGAAATTAAGCATCTATTTGCCAAAAGATCTTCATTGGATGGCCCACGGCTTCAAAGGCTGTGAGTGCACAATCAGTAAAACAGAGGTGCCATACCGATCTATTGCTGTTCTGCTGCCATTTTTCTCCGTTTCATTAATGAAAGCCTCTCACAGGGCCTCATTACCAGTGGGCTGGTCTGGAAGAAATGGCAGGAAAAATGCAGGTAATTCTGGGTCCAGCATTTTTTCCAGACCGGCACACTTCAAGTTTGCTGGTGGGGGCCACAGATTTCCTGGCAGACCTGGCCTTCTAGGAGTTCAGGCCCCTACCAGCAAATAAATGCCTGAATCACAGACACTGTACTAACAGTGCCAGTGATTCAGGAAATTCCATCCCATGGAGTCCTGTGGATCTCCATGGGAATGAGAACTTATTGGCACTCTGCCGCCTGTAATATCAGGATATTGGGCAGTAGGGACAGTAAAGGTAGTTTGCCGGTATCTTCCCCCCCCCCAAGGGACACCGGTTTGATACCAGCAAACATAGAATTAGGTCCTAGGTCTTCCGCTTGGGTGTCATGGGTACTGTGCTGTGGTGGCTGCTGAAGGTAGAGTATGAGAGGGACGGTAGAGGTGAGGGAGGAAGCCTAAATAGCTGGAAGAGTTAGCCTGGCAAGGGAAAGGGTGGTTCAAAATGCCAGCTGACAAACGGGTGGCATCAATGCATGCCATGATGATCGTGTAAAGTTGGGTAGGGGACCTGGGGGAGAGCGGACAGAGCTTACTCTGAGAAGAGGTGCTCCTGCATCCCCCGACTGGACATCTCTTCATCACACTGCTCCCAACTGGCACTGTTCGGCCTGGGTTACCCTTTCTGTAACCATTTCTTATAATGCATATTTGTTTTTCTTTTTAGTTGATCCCATTCTCTCTAATCCTCTTTCTGTGTGTTTGTACATTTATGGCCATACACTTCAGTGTTTACATATTTCATCTCAACTTGTGGGGTGAAGATACAGCCCCAGAGTGACAGAGATTGAGAGGCCATGCAAGGCCTTATTGTATTAATGAAGCTGGCTGATGTGGATACCCATTGGAATATGCAGGCCAGTCCAAAACACTTCTTTTGCAACATGAGGCCTAGTGAATGAACGTAAATGGGCCTCCCTCAACTTTGCAAAATGGAGAGGCACTGAACTAAAGGAGAGTGTACCTCAGAACTGTAATATTGCTAAGTGAGTCCAATGGATTCCAGAAAAGACATGTGGTGCTGCAGGTGCTGATTTCGGGTAAACTGGGAAGAGACACATTTGGTCAGATTCAAAACTGCAATAGTACACATGGGAAAAGATACATTGTAATGCTGTGCATTTGAAAAATAAAATGGAGGCATTGTGCCTTACATTTAAAAAGTGAAGTGTGACATATTTCTTTTGACACGGAGAAAGACACTTACTTTCTACAAATAAACTGACATTTAAATGGAAAGGCCTACTTTGTTTTAATATGGACACTGGTTTCCCATGTTAAACAATAGCCAATGTATGGACAAGTCAAGAGGAACACTCATGTATTTTCATCCATCAGATGAAAGAAATATATTAACACATGGACAGAAGCCCCATAGGCAATGTAAAATGTTATATGTGAACACATTTTTCGATTAAAATGCTATCTTTCTCAGAATGAGGCATGTATCTGGCTGCTGCTGGTTCCCCCTACTAAACTGCTGTGTACCTGGAGCTGTGACCTCCAGACCTTTGGCTGAAGCCCACTAGGAGGACAGGGCTGTTTTTCAGTTTAAAATACAAAGAAATATAAAGAATGAGATCAGAATTGTGGAGGTTGCAGACAAGCCGGCCAACAGAAATGACCTTTTAGGGCTGAATTGACCCCAATAAATGGCACCTCAGAGCCTTAATGGATTTTCAAACAACATGTAAAAACAGGCATCTACTGATTAGCAGATGTTCAGCTCACATGTGACTGGGGAGAAATGAAACCCATGAGGGGCTTTTTTGGGAATAGGAAACTAGGACCTTCCATGGGTATACATTGCTATTGATTAACATTGGGCCAACTTTTCTTGAATATAAAGAGAATTATGCATCCCAGTGAGCTCATCCAGGACTCACATTAAAGATCACAAAAAGCCTGTCAGTTCTCATACTTTTCTGAGATGTATAGAATTTGAGTTAGGAAGAAAACCATGATCCTGACCGTCTCATAAATCAGAGGAATTCGAAAGTTGGTGAACTGATAGATTGTGAAATTAATGTTTGAATTGTGAAGTGGCATATTTTTCACTATTTTGGCTCAGGAGCAACGCATGAAAAGCAATAGCTCCTCCCAGGAAGGCGGTGCCCAAATAAAATTAGTATTCCCCTATTTGCCATAAAATGTAGAATTCAAAAATATACATGTTCATGCCGTTATCTGAAAAAAGAAGGTAGTTGCAATTTAGTGAGCTTTTTAGGCAAAACCAAAATGTAAAAACATGTAATTTTGAAAATGATGCATCTTCTGTCTCCCCAATTATCCATTATAGAGACCTCTAAATTTCTTGCCTTATCAGCTGGCAGTGAACGGATTAGTAGGAGGGGGAGAAAGAGAGAGATGTCCATTCCGTAGCGTAGGAAATTCATAATATGTGAGTGTCATCAGCACTATATAATATCCGTTTTCAATCTAAAGGGATGGAAGAAAAAAAGAGGAGAGCAGACTGGCAACAATAGAGAGCTAACACAAGGAAGTCTGACACCCAAGAGAACAGACAGACAGGAGACCCTGGGACACTTGCTATGGACTTTTGACAGGAAGCTGGGAGCCCTATCTGAGAGAGAGAGGCGAAAAATCGGGCTTGAGGGGCCTTGCTGTGAATAGAGACCAGAGGTGGGCGCTATTCCTGAAAGTGGCTCTAAAATCTGGCTGGCCTCCTGAGCTAAGAACAGAAATATCCCATGTAAGTTGATATATCCCAAAGCGAACAATTGTGTGGGGAGCTACCTGCCTTCCTCCCTTTGCATTGGTGGGTGGGGGAGGTCAAAACTGTGTAGACCCTGACCATATTTAACTAAAAAATATCATTTAATTAATTCCCTTAGAGAAAAAACACCATATTCGTTTCAACTGGAAGTGTGAGGGGAAGCTATCTGTTTTAGCCCATTCCTTTTTATTAGTGGGTGCTCTTCCATTAGCGGGAGGGGAAGTAAAAGCGTTATACCCTTCGCTTATTTAACTAAAAATATAATTTAATTAATTGCCATAGGGTCAGCTACCACAGGGTGATGTTTTTGTCAAAATTCTAAATTGACAAAGATTATTCCAGTACACAGTAAATGACCCTAGTTTGTAATGTAATTGGGTAACATGGTTAGCCTGCATTAAGGAAACTAACACTCTAAAGCAAAAATAAAGGCTCTGGTATAGACATAGTAAAATCCAGAAATACATCACAAATAACCAGGGTTTGCTGGCAAAGCTTATGAAAACAGATACTTGTGGCATTTGGGGGTTTCTAAATGGCAAGAAGAGACTGCAGTCCCCACTTCTTACCACAGGGGTGGCAGGGGAAGACTGGGTTAGTTTTTTCAAGGACAAGTTTAGCAGGGGCAGGGAAGAGCTCGGGGGGGGCAATTGGAAGCATCCCAAAACCCCACCTGGAACACTGAATTTGACAGAGGGGACCTGGAATTGATCATCGCCAATCTCAACAATTCACGGGCAAGTGGCCCCGACGGGGTGACAAACAAGGTCTTAAAGACCAATCCTACACTTTGGGCTGACATCCTGGGACACCTATTTGAGCATATAGCCAGGCATGGCAAGTGTCTGGATTCTTGGCATAGCTCAATCTTGATCCCGATCTTTAAAAAGGGAGAGAGGGCGCTTCCGGGGAGCTACCGCCCGATCTCACTGATAGATACTTCTTCCAAGGTTTTTGCCACCTTGGTATTGCAGAAACTGAGGTCCTGGGCAGCGGAAAATAATTGCCTACACCCACTCCAAAGTGGGTTCAGAAGGGGCGGGGGCCTGCAAAGTGAGTTAGTCCTTCAGGCCTGCCTCTCAGAATTCAACACCAAGGGACCGACCAATCTGTATGTTGCAGCCATAGATCTCTCGGCTGCCTTTAACAACGTGGATCTTCAATGGTTATGGAAACAGCTGGCCAGCTGGGGTGTTGACCCGGGCCTCCTCTCCATGATACAGATGTTATACTCCCACAACTCATGCAAAGTAAGGCTAAACAGCAAAGGGGACCTCTCTAGAGCTATTTTGGTCACTAAGGGCATACAATAAGGGTATGTGGTCACTCCCACTCTTGTCAATATGTATCTGACAGATCTCTGGGAGGAAGCCTAAACCTGGGGAGGATTAGCCCCGAAGTGGAGGGGCTTATCAGTGGGCTGTATCGCCTATGTAGGCGATATAGTCCTGATTGACTATACACCGGTGGGCCTACAGCGCTGCTTGGCGGGACTTATGACGTATCTCACCAAGAACCACCTCACTGTCAACCCTGCTAAATCCGTAGTGATGTGTAGCAAGAGGAAGAGACAAATCAGCTACAGGTGGAAAATCAATGAAAGGTGGATCACTAAAGTGGAGTGTTTTCAATATCTAGGTTTCCCGGTATGTTACAAACGCAAACGATTAGTGGCAGAAACAAAAATGTAAGAGTAGGTGGGGGCCAGTTTGTCCCTCACCAATGCAGTGAAGACCAGACTATGTGAATTCTCCATCTAGCCCCTTATTGAGTATTACAGGGCGAAAATCTTGGCAATCGTCTTGTATGGAGCCGAACTTACCCAAGATTTGAGTAGGAAATTCCTAGACATACAGGAAGAAAGGATTTTATAAAGAATTTTGGGGCTTCCAAGCTCAGTCCCTGTAAGTCTAATTAGACTAGAATTGGGTCTGGTGCCTTGGTGGGCCCAAGTAATGAAGCAATGTCTCTCCCTATAATTCAAACTGGTAAGAGCAGTACGCCCACGCATCAACTATTACTTGAAAATTAACATGGGAAAGGGATCCAACCCGTTTCTACACAAATTAAGGAAGAGATGAGAGGGTTTTATGGTACAGTTGGATTTGAAGGGCACGGTTTCTGATGACAAAAAATCTAAGGTCAAGAAATGGGACAGGATAACAGACCTGCAAGACCTGGAGAGACCTAAAGAGATATGCGGGTCAGGAAAGCTGGTACTTGCCCCAAGAGAGCTCAGACTATACTTAAATAAATTCCCTCAGGAGAGTACCGAGATTGGTACCTGAAATTCAGATTGGACTGTTTGTCCACTCTGGATGTGGTAGGACCCAAACTGGCGCTTCCTGTGGAGCTTAGACGATGTAGATTGTGTGGTGGGGATCGGGAGTCACTGCAACATCTAGTGATGCATTGCCCGAGGGTAATGAAAGAGAGAATTCCTAGTTTCACCCCCTTTATCAATTCCCCAACAGGACTCAAAGCACCTGACCTATGGCATAGACTAAAATCTACTGCTCAGCTATCCCTTACTCTGGTCCTGGTCAAGTGCTTGATTATCATTTTTTCAAACCTGGAGGATGTGATGGAAGGGGCCGTCCGTGAGGCAGAGTCTCTCTTGGATATGGGGAAGATCCTGTATTACCCCAAGGGTCAGGCTTGGGCATTAACGTGGGGTAATGGAAGGGAAGGGACACAGATTCCCTCTCTCTAGGTCAGTAAGAATGGTAATAGAGATCAATACTATGGGAACCCTAGGACCAAGAGAGTGGGGCTTGGGATTCTCCAGTTAAGTTGATCTACAAAACATATGTACTAGTATGCATATGTGTGTTGTTAATGACTTGAATTGCTTTGCATATTTGAATAGTCTTGTGTGTGCTAATGATTTGAATTTGTGTAAAATCGTGTTTTACTTTGTGATAGCACACTGCTATGGTGACATTCAGATTCATTTGTTAAAGTTGTGTACCAAACACATTTTCTTTTTGATAAAAAAAAAAGTAATTTGGTAACCCTGCTGTTCATTTGAATGTACTAGTGTCCCCCACGACAATCCCAACACCATGCATTCCCTGTGAAAATAAATTGTCCAAAACTAATTTTGCCATTAATGCCAAATTCCCCAAACCCTGCATTGCATTTGACTGTGTGTTCCCCAAACGATTTTCCCATTGAGTTCATTTCCCAAACCTTGCCTTTCAAATAAAGCCGAAACGAAATTCCCATAATATTCTCACTCCCCGTACTTTGCCTTCAAACTAAAGGGTCATAAATAACTGATGCATAAGGGTGAGGGTTGCAGGGAGAGAAGAGCACTGTGTGGTCAAAATATCTGTTCTGTTAATGTGCAAAGAAATCCTATGTGTATTTTGATTTCAAATCTTGAAAATCAACCTGTGCTTGTTGTGGTAACTGAAAGTCTATTAAGAAATACATGTCAGTCAATTGATGCCAGTAAGTTGCATTTGTGATTATTGTGTTGTGCCACGGAGTTGGTGTCTGTCCTTGTTATTGATTTATTATTCATTGTAGTAAAATTTAAATAAATATATACGTATTATTACTATACACCAGCCTGGTTTCTAGTTTATTGGTGATACAGAGGGTATCTGCTGATGGTGTTATACAGGTTGGAGGCCTAACCAAATTTGAATCTACTAAGCACTTTGTTGTGCGCCACCTTACTTGGGAGAGGGGGAGGAACTCTCTGGTTTGAGAGTGACCGTCCAATAAACCGTGACAAACTGCATGTATTTTCCCCTTGCACACCATGTATTCACATGTGTGTGGTCCAATTCATCCTTTTCTGGGTCTGGCCTCTCCACCTGGCTCTGTTTGTCCGTGGTATATTTTCCCCTCTTCACATTCGGCGTGCTTTGTGTGCTGCTGGATTGACCCAGCATGTGTGCTTTCTTCTTGTGTCCACTTTATATTCTCCCTCAATGTGCACTATGCACCCCCTGGGCTGCACAATTCTCTTCTCCTACATTTGTATCTTCATCCCACTTCTGTATTTTTCCCTCCCGAACTCTCCTCTATATCATATGCAGTGTGCTCTAAACGTGTGCACCTCCTCTTCTTTTCAACCAGCCCATTTGTATTATATTGGGCTGATTGGTGTCTGAGAGTCCAATTTGTCAATTGTTGTCATGTACACAGTAGGTGGCCAAGGCCATGACTGGACTAAGTACTGGATTCGAAAGTGCGAGGCTGTGTGTATCCTTCTGAGTGGAAAGTAGAGTGCAATGCAAGAGCAAACGCACGGCATGGAATGCTGGGAGTGCATGCTCCTTCAGGTGGATCGGCCACAGTGCACACCAGGTGCCTGTGGAAGACTGTAATTGGCAATGCCTATACAGTGGCTAGGCAGAAGATACAATCAGAAAGTGGAGTTAGTATTGTTGCGTACCTATGATTAAACTCTGTGATTCTGAAAAAGACATACGGCCTGATTCACAGAGCATGTTTCAATGGGATTGCGCTATTATAAAAGACTTCTGTGAATCAGGACCTTAATTATAAACCATACGAACCCCCATCCATCAGGATCTCTCAGGAGTGTGCATTTGTCCGGAATGTATGAAGCCAATGTATAATGTGGGTTACTGCTCCAGCAGCAGCGTGAAGGTCATTTGTTTCCTGCTTAAGACCTATTTCTCTGCTTCTGTCGGCCCCACTTGCGCTCTAGATGGACTCTCTTGCGTTGGTTTCATTTCCTCTTCTCATTATATATTTTTCTTTTCACTTGACTCAAGCCCCATTAAGGGACCACAATTTTTATCATCCTGATGAAGGCCTAAATAACAGCAGCTACACAACATAGCTAGAAATTGCTGAAACACAGTTGTGTCGACTTTTTTGACTCTACGTCCCAGTGTCTAAATCCTACACTGCTAAAATTGTGTAATCAACCACACTCCATGTAATTTGTACATTTGTTTCGCTGTTTTCCTTCGCGGATCGAAAGATTTTGTATATGTTTATGTACTGTGACCCAAGGCATTGTTGTTGGGTAAACACCATTGTATCATGTGCAGATACTTTTTTGTGAATCGATAAGTGTCCTGGAAATATGTTGTAATTTATTTTGTGTATTAAATCCCTTGAAAAAGAGAAACAATCAATTCTAATGTGTGGAAACTAACAGGAGTGTGTAACTTTGGGTTCAGTGACCCTGTTCATTTGTCTGTTATAACCATTAAGGGACCAGACAAGCATGCAGATCACTATTACATGACCCAACATGTGCTTCCGTTATTACATGCCGACAGAATTAAAACACGCTGCAATCAAAACAGCGTTCACTAGCCCTGATAAAGCACATCATTGTTGAAGCTAGACTTTACAAAAAAAATCTTTGAGTCATTGATGAATTGTGTTATGCAAATACTCACACTGGGGGAGACCCCGGTTGCCTCGGGGACGGGGCCATACTTTTGTAATATTTGAGCTAGGTCTGCACAGTGTGGGAGCTGCTTCCTGGATGCCTTTTGTTGCGTGGGATGGGGTTTCTGTGACTGTCCCAGCTGTTCAAAGAAGGCCTGACATCATGTGTCCATCCCGTATCTTTTATGCACAAGCTGCTCGGCGAATGCTATTTGCAATGAAGTTTCGGCTTCTACTCAGATTTGGGTAACATGACATCGCCTGGTTTTAGGCAGGAATTCGTGTCGCGGGATTAGGCCAGTGCTGGGGGCGTGGCCCCCTTCTAGTCACACAGACACGTAGGGCAGCGTCACTTCCTGGGTCTATGACCGTGGCCTACGAAAATGTTTACATTTCCCAGAGAAACCGAAACATGCTAGGTTGCCTTCCGTAAAATCAGCAGGACAACTCGTTAGGGCGAGCAGGTTGCAGGGCAAGTTACACCCCTATCAGTTCATTGCTTCTTGTACCTGACTGAGATGTTTCAGCGAGGGACTAATACAAACAAAAGGTTGACAGCATGGCTGGGGCGTGGGGCAGAGTGAGATACAGAGAGAAAAATAGAACAGTACACAATGAGCGCGTGATACAGGGAGTGAGAGATACCAGCAGAGAACCCCACAAATAGAGAGACACAGAGTGAGCTTCTGGGGATGAACCCTAGTCCACTTAACTGTAGGTTATGAGTAAATGCACTTTCTTCTGCCATTTAGATCACTATGGATAACGCAAAATATAAAGTTATATTTATATATATTTTATTTATTTTGTTTTAAAACTTTTTCATATTCTTCCTATCAAATTGCTTGTTCTATGGAGCACTTTCCCTTTGGATTTGCACAAATGAAGAAGAAAAAAACATTTGAAAGAAAAAAGACCTAATACGAATTTTAGATCTAACACACAGTTCTGTGTAGATTTGAAGCCAAGAGAGCGCTCTGAACAAGGACAGCGCCAATGGCATAAAACACGCTCCACAAAACAAAACTACAAGTCTCAGAACTGGGTGTCTTTCATGCATGGCATGGTATGCCCAGACGTGGGTCCCGTGCCTGCTGGGCCTAGAGACTCAAGCTACTCCTCACTAATGAGGCCCAACAAAGCCGAAACATGTTTGGGGATGCTTGTGGTCTCGTGCAGAAGGGATGTGACCTAGCAGTTCGGGCTGGACTGCCCCTTTTGGGGTGGGACCAAGCCTGATTTGCATATGGTCTTTCCCCTTCTGTAATGGCTTGGCAGTCGAAGAACAGTGGTCTGGAGGGTTGCCCAGAAAAATGGCAGTGGTTAAGATTCATTCTAAACCTTCCAGCCATCACCTCTTTGTTTTTGCTTCATTGTTACTTCACCACATACCCTAGTAGCAGTTCTCTCCTTCAGCTCCGAGAAGTCCTGGATCACAATGTTGGCAAAAAACGAGAAGTGCAGGTACTAAGGGTTTTTAGGACCGGATTATTTAAAGAACTGGTTCTATATTAGCCATACTCTTTTCCACAGTTCGATAACACATTAACTAATTCTCTCTGTCCCATCCAATCTGGTTTCCAGCAGCCTACCCCAGCACATTCTTGAGTCATGTGTTCCGTGTGTGAAGTTGACCCTCTCTGAAGGTAATCGTTGGGACGTACCACAATGCATAGTGAGGCAGTGGAGAGTGAGTGGATGTTTCGGTCTTTCTAATTTTGAGAGTTGAACGTTGAATGCTCTGGTTGATGCTGCGTAACCTGAGACTAGGCCGGGCCAGCATATGCTGCCTCTCACAGCTGTATGTTGATCTGACAGCATCATCAGTTATGCTGCTAATGGGAGATGATAGACACATTCTAGGTAAAGACTAGGCAATGGCTGGGCTGCATCCTGGCTCTCTGTAGCCCTCCTGTTTTTCCTGTATGTTGGAACAGTTCTCAGTGGTGCACTGGCCTGTAGGGAACTCTGGAGATTTCCCAGCAGGCATCTGCACCTTTGGCCTCCTTTGGGTGGTAACCTGTTTTATTTGCACATTTTCTCATATGCAAATGGTTGGACTTGCTGAAAATGTGTAATATGGGGCCCCTTTGAACATTATTTCAAGGGCCTCTTTTGGTTCCGAGTCCACCCCTCACAGTTCTGATGGAATAAACCCCTGATAGACCAGGTGTGTGTGAGAGAAAGGAGCAGGTTGGGGAGGACCAGGAGACTCAGTGGACCATGAAAATTCACTTCCTATGTGAAGAAACCCCTGGAGGTGGTACAGGAATGATCCCCATCGCCCCTCTCCACTCCCCAACTTATGAATAGGGGAACAACAGTAGAGCAGGCAGAATAATATTTAGAAGAAAATATGGGGATGGCATATTCAGACTGGTGATTCGGCGAACAGACCCTGAAAATTCTGCAAAAACGGACATTTTTTGTATTTATTTATTTATTGGGTATTTTAATGCGTGTATACAGCAAAAGGTGTTTCAAGGCGCAACAAGACAAGGGGGCGGGGGACATGGATGAATAAAAACAAAAAAACAGTCCTACTAGGCCTTGTGTCATTCGGGTCATGCAAGTGCAGTAACCTGTGCGTGGGAGAGGGGAGGGGGAAGTGCCGGTCAGGCCAGAAAAAGGGCCCATGCATTAGGCAAGTGCCACAGGGTGACCAGGTGGACAACTGCAGAGGGGAATGGGTAATGCAGAGAGTGCAAGGTTCACGCGCCAGCCAGGATAGTGCAGGGAGAGAGAGCCCAGAAGGGCAAGTGTAGGTTGGGGGGGTCAGGGGACACCAAGTGCAGGGGTAGGCTGGTTGAGAAGGGCCTGGGGCCCTGTAACAATCAGAAGGAACCAGATAGCCAGTCAAAAGGAGGATGAGGGGACATTAGCAGGGGAGAGGGAATGAGGAGGAGAAAAGGAGAGTCTTGAGAAGCTTTCAGAACTGATACGGCTTAAGTCTGAGAGGGGCAGGGAGGCCATTCCAGTGGGAGGCACCAGCAGAGGAGAGAGATCTACCACCCACTCTCTGGTTGGAAAAGCATCTGATCTGCAGAGAGTTGGAGCTAGAAGACCGAAGGGCTCTAGCAGGGAGGTATTTAGGGAGAGAGAGTTAAATGTAGCAGGGTTCCAAGCCTCAGAAAGCCATGTGGATGATGCAGAGGGTCTTGAACTTGATACTCGCAGCTACCAGGAGCCAGTGGAGAGACTTGAGGGCTGGAGAGATGCAGTCCCTGGGCTTGAGACCAAGGATAAGTCTTGCAGTCATATTCTGGATTAGTTGAAGGGGGCGAAGGGAGGAATTATGCAGATTGAGGAAGAGGCTGTTGCAGTAGTCCAGCCTGGAGAAGACCAGAGATCTGGATACATTGAGTTTCTGGGAGGAAAGGGAGAATGCCTGTGAGTAGGTGCAGCTGAAAGTGGCCCTTCTTGGCAAGGTCGGTGATGTGAGAAGAGAAGGAGAGGGAGGAGTCGAAGATGACACCAAGGTTTTTTGCTTCACATGAGGGTGAAGGGAGGGGAGGGGACCCATGTAGGGTGGCCATAGAGTAGTAGGGAAGGAGGGAGCTGGAATCCCAATGAGAAGGATCTCAGTCTTACTGGCATTAAGTCAGAGATCGTTAGCAGTGCAGCATGCCTGAATAGCAGACAGTCAGGAATGAGAGAGGAAGAAGAGGGAGCAGTGCAGGGAAGCTTGAAGGAGAGCTGCGTGTCATCCGCATAACACTGGAAGTTAGGAGAGAAGGCAAAGATCAAATGGGCTATAGGGGTAAGGTATATGTTGAGGAGCCACGGCGAGAGGATAGAGCCTCCACAGATGGAGAGTGTGATTGAGGAGAGAAAAGAGCCCCTTTGAACCTGGGAAGGTCGGTCAGAGAGGAAGGAGGTCAACCAGTCCAGACATCTGAGCAAGTGGCTCACACGCCGGCAACTGCTCCATTTCTATATTGGTGTGGGCGTTCCACTCACAAACCAGCTTGCGCTGACTGCAAATGCTAACCATAGGTTTCATATTGTTGGGGATTTAAGGGGATACACATACCATTTATGTGGGTGAAGATACAGAAGAACCAGTCACCTGAGATGCAGGAAGCCTGTTCGGGGAGCCGCGTTAGCACCATGACAAAAGCATCTGACACCATGTCTGAAGCAGGTCACTTCAGACCACAGCCCTCTTGCAATCACTGAACATAGAAATCAAGGGAAGCCTCCACACAAGAGAACAATGAGAATACAGAGAACACCTGTTAGGGAGGTGGGACCAAGGAGCCCCTGGGCTAGTAGGGAAATGGGTCAACATGCCTCAGGCATTAGTGGGGCAGTTCAGGAGTGTTCTTGGAGTCTCTCTACTGGCCTCAGTTGCGGGGGAGTCTCAACCAGATATTTTAGCTTACTATCCCTTTCACAAAGGAGAAATATCTACAACATATCCGTCTTTGTCCTGCCCTGGGGCAGTCCAGCACCGAAATGCTAGGCAATTCTGTTCTGAACAAGAGTACCAACAGCAACCCCAGAGCTGTGCATCTCTAAGAACAGTGAGCAAGGGGTCCACGTCTGGATTCCCCTAGTAACTTAGGGTGAGACCCAAAGTTACTTTTTGATATGCAAAACAGTGGGGATCTGGGAGTCTCTTTAAAGGCCCTCAGCCGTGGGGGAGTCTCAACCAGATTTATTTAGCTCACTATCCTTTTCAGAGAGGAGAAATATCCACAACATATCAGTCTTTGTCCTACCCAGGGGCAGTCCAGCACCGAAATGCTAGGCAATTCTCTTTTGAAAAAGTGTACCAACAGCAACCCCATGCCTTGCTGGGCCTCATCAGTGAGGTGGATCTGTGCCTCTCTAAGAACAGTGAGCAAGGAGTCCACGTCTGGACGTAATTTAGGGTGAGACCCAAAGTTACTTTTTGATATGCAAAACATGGGGGTTCTGGGAGTCTCTGTACTGGCCTCAGTCACAGCGGAGTCTCAACCAGATTTTTGTTCCTTTTGCCTTTCACAGAGGAGAAATATCCACAACTTGTCAGTCTTTGTCCTGCCCAAGAGCAGGCAGTCCAGCACCGAAATGCTAGGCAATTCTCTTCAGGACAAGAGTACCAACAGCAACCCCAGACATGAGTTTCAGCCTGGCTGGGGCTCATCAGGACGGTGAAGCCGTGCCTCTCTAAAAACAGTTAGCAAGGGGTCCACGTCTGGATTCCCCTAGTAACTTAGGGTGAGACCCAAAGTTACTTTTGATATGCAAAACAGTGCAGTTCTGGAAGTCTCTCTACCGGCCTGAGTCGCGAGGGGTCTCAACCAGATTTAATAGCTCACTATCTCTTTCACAGAGGAGAAATATCCACAATATATCAGTCTTTGTCCTGCCCAGGGGCAGTCCAGCACAGAAATGCTAGACAATTCTCTTCTGGACAAGAGTACCAACAGCAACCCCAGACACATGTTTTTTTGATATGCAAAACAGGGAGGTTCTGGGAGTCTCTTTTTGATATGCAAAACAGGGAGGTTATGAGAGTCTCTCTACCGGCCTCAGTCTTAGGGGAGTCTCAATCAGATTTTTTAGCGCACTATCCCTTTCACAGAGGAGAAATATCCACAACATATCAGTCTTTTTCCTGCCCAGGCGCAGGTCAGCACCGAAATGCTAGGCAATTCTCTTCTGAACATTAGTAGGGCAGTAAACACTGGTAAAGCAGTATAAAAAGAGTCAGAGTGAGGCAGGCAGGCTGGAGGTAGGTCTGTGATCTGGAAAAAAGGGGCATGTGGAGAGAGAAAAAGAGAGTGATGCAACTTAATAAGTATTGCAATTCCTTTTCAAAACTTGGACAGGGAGAAAAGCGTATTGCAAGATCACGATCCTGCTGGGGGGCAATAGCTCATATCCTGGATAGGGTCAGAGAAACGGAAGGAGAGAGAAACTGCTTACACGCCTGCTGTGGGCCACATCCAAGCTCACAGTACAGGCCAGAGAAACTGAAGGGGGGAGAAACTGATTACAAGCCAGCTGTGTGCCACATCCAAGCTCACGGTACAGACCAAAAGAAATGCAGGAGAGAGGAGCTCATTAGATGCCTGCTAGGGGCTAGAGACCAGAGCCAGAAAGCCACATAAAGAAGGAGTATATCTAGGACCTGTTGCAGGCTCATGCCCAAGAGGGTGACCCTTATCTGAATGGTGAGAATAACGTGAGTCCGAAAAACACACCGGTGGGGGTGGTAATGCCTGCTGCCAATTATTATGTGTAGCCTGTAAGGCAAGGGGAAGTTTCAACCTAAGGGGAAGTTGAGAAAGCCTTCTGGGGGTGCTATGAACACCCCATGACTCTAAGTTAATTAAAAATATCCAGCAGTGGACTATATCCTGGTTTCTGTGTTTTGTAGATTAGGGCTGGAACACTAGATCCTCTTAGATTAGACCATTCCACCTAATTTGAGTAGACCGAAGAGGCTGGAAGAGAGCTGATCCAGGAGGGTGGCGGAGAGTAGGCCCAGGAGGATGGGGGGAGAGTATACCCAGGAGGCTGGTGGAGAGAATAGCCAGGAGGCTGTAGGAGAATAGACCCTGGAGGCTGAGACACAATAGACCCAGGAGGAAGTGCTCAGAGGAGAAGAGGGAGTGGCTTAGAGGAGTTTGGAGAAGGAGGTTTTGTCAAGCAGTTGAGGTGCATTGTAAAGTTTTACATGGGTTGGTCAGCATAGATTGGAGAGAAGGTTGGAGATGATGGAGGAGAGGGAGATGGCTGGAGAGATTCAGAAAAAGATGGAGTGAGTATGTCAGAAATAGGAGGTTCAAGAGGGCACAAAGTAGATGGCAGAATATCTGAAGGTGACATAGGAGTCTGAGGAAAAGGTTAGGGAATGTCAAGAAGAACTGGGAAGGATAACCATAGATAGACAGCTCTAGGACATTTGAGTGGACCCAGTAGGTCCTAGAAAGGTGTTAAAAGAGGGAGTAGAAACAAACACTCGCTTGGGAGCATATGTGAGGATCAGAAAGGTGAAGGAGGGGACAGAGACCAAGACCTTCGGAGGAAGTGATAGCAAAGTCGGGAGAATTCCGACTCTAGGGAGAGATCAAACCCTACACTGTGCTCTGACTAACGATGGGAGGTCAGCCTATAGAGGATTACAAGATGCTGAAGGTAGAGGGCATCTGTTAAGTCTTGGGGAAGTCAATCGCAATTTTCTTCAACTTCCCATAGAGCCAATGGTTCAGGTCTGCCTCCAATACTTCGAAGATAACCAAAAATGTCTGTAAGAGTGGGATGGAGATGCTGAGTAGAAGGCTGCAGGAAATCCTTAAGCCTGGAGACAGTAAGAAGAGGGGCACAAGAAAACCTAAAACCTGTGGGTGTGATAGAGAGAGAGAGAAGGGTTAGGGATGTAAAGTCATTTTAGCAAGAGGTTACAGACAGAAGCTATGTGTGGGTTTGCACTCATGCTGTGATCCTAAACATGTGTAAAGTGTTGGTTGCATGAGGGTTTAAAATGGAGCCTGGGACCAAGGAGAAGTTAGCGGACACTTCGCAAAAGGAAAACAAATGTTTAGGCCGTTGTGTTCCTGGACAATTGACAGTTTCCCTGTGGGAGTGTAGCAAAATCAGGACAGTGATTAAGTAGCTGTAAACTGCCTAACCGATGAGATAAAATGTATTTAGTTAAGGCCAGCTTGCTTACGCCACAGCTTTGTGAAGACTAGATATAAAAACGTAGACACTAGAAAACTTTCATTTTTCTTTTATGAACCTGGAAAAATACTTTGCACTTATAGTTGTAGGAGAAATGTCTGTAGTTTACAAGAAAGGTGGCTACGCAAAACAGAAAATAAGTCAACAGAAGTAGACATTGAGGAACGAAAACCAAACTTTCCCAACACAACATTCGGTGATCAATATGACAAAAAAGGAAGACAATCTTTTAGGGGATCAAAGAATCAACTTAAACAAATTAATGTGATTAAAAGAAAAGTTGTGGATAGTCAGGAGTGGGCACCCTGGAACCACCCTTTACCTCTTCATCTGCAGGATGGGCTGTCCCTTCCCCATGGTTTCTCTTCGGGAGAAATACGCGATGACGACACCACATCAGGCACTTGTTCCGTTGCCAACAACTATACCCTATAGTAACGTGGTCTTCTTTCTTTCTCACGACGCTGGTAGATAGACTGTCGTGATAAGCTGCTAGGCGCTTGCAGTAACCTGCATTTGCACTAACCCACTGAGCTATCTTGTGTGTACTAGAGCCTATTCGAAGCGTGGAGGAAAATGCTGACATCAACCAGGACTCTCGAACTGGGTGAGCCTGCATGCTTGCAAGGGGTTAATTGCAAAGGCCTTTTCTGAAGACATAAAACATCTAGCACAAGAGGCTCTGTGCAGCCCTTGGGAGTCAGGCATAGCTTTGCTCGTCTTCGCTCTGCGAGTCAGGTGCACTGATAAGGCAAGAATGCAAAACACAGTGCCCGAAGCCTGGGAGCCAAGGCTGGCTGTTTCCAGTCTTGTAACTTTCCAAGCAAAAAACATGTTTACTGCCAGGAGGGGAGAGCCTAGAAGCTTCTCGAAGAGCTGACATGTCATGATGATTGACGTGCAGCTCCTAATAAGAGAACTATACTTGGACCTGGGAGGGGGGACTCATCCTTGACTGTTGGAAAGACGCGCATATCAAGGACAGTGCCTGGACGACCAGCTGTGCGCTATCAGGGCCGAGGCTCCTAACATCACATCCCCGCTCTGGTGTAGGACTGTGGGGGCTTGGCCAGTCCTCCCCTCCTCTGCTGAGGAGTGCCGGGCACCTGTAGCGGCGAGGGTCCTGGGTGTGATCAGATCGTACCTTCATCTACATTTCATTAGGAGCGTAAGACCAAATAATTGCATATTCATCTGTGATTGATAATTGGCATTATATAGCTTGCACTCTCTATTTCCACATTATTATAAATTGCTGCTTAGTTTTCATTAGTCATTGTAGATAATAAATGCAAGCATCATATTCTGTGTGATTGGCTTTTTTCCAGACTGAGTTCATCGTGCTTCTTAAACCTTATTTGCGTGGGAAGGTAATTAGGAGTGATTTACTTTGCACAAAGGGCTGGATCCCAGGGAGGTGCGGGTACTGTTTATCACTACATTTGGCGCTGTGAGCAGGGTTTACGAGCACGATGCCCTTCTGGAAAAAACATGCAAAAGATGAATGCAATGGTGACGATAGTGCACTCTGTCACATTCCAGGATGGCCGGCATCAAATGCTTGGTCGGGTGTGGCAGATATTTTGCATCGGTACTCGGCACCGAGGGCATGGGACATGCTTGAAAATGATGTTTCCCCGGCGGTAATTAGTAAGTGCTTGGAGAGTAAACCGCTTGAGAAATGCAGAAAGGAGCTAAAGGCAGCAGGAAACATAGGCTGGTTATTCCTGCAGGCGCTCAGAAAGGTGCATGAGAATGAATTGCTTAAAGATGCTCAGATTCGTAAATTAACAGACGAGGTATCCCTGCTCCAAGAGCAACAAATTATTATGAGAGAGACCCTTGAATCGTCCGTTAAACGGGCTGATCAGATGGAGGACATGTGTGCCTCTTTAGCTGTGCGTGTAGCCACGCACAAGCGCAGACAGCGGCGGGGCAATCCGTCAAAGATAAGGATTTGCGCGCTAATTAGGAAAGATAACTGGGACCCAAATTTATGGCCGGGTGAAGTCAGTGATAGTGAAACTGAGCAAGCACAGGACTGGAATGAGTCTGTTGAAATTAGACTTGCTGAATTAAATTGGTCTGATGAAGAGGAGCTGGAATGTGCTCCAAAGAAATGTGTTTATCCAGCACGGCCGTTAATCACGAACAAATCAAAAGGCCAAGCTGGCGGTGCAAATATTCAAAATACAAGAATTGTCCGTGATTATACACAGACAGAGCTTTTAGAGATTGCTAAGTTATTTAGACAGAAGCTAGGTGAAGCACTTTTGACTTGGTTCCTTCGCATCTGGGACACGGGTGCCGATAGTATCTTCTTAACCCCAGAGGAACTGTTAAAGATGGGTTCACTCACTACTAATGTGATGTTGGGACAGATAGTGCGCGGTGCGCTCGGACAGCAAGGTTCTCATTCCTTGTTTAATTGGCTTCAGACTGCACTAATGAATCTGTATGGGAGTCCAATGGATATGGAAGAGAGTTGGGGCAGTTGGCAGTCACTAACTGAAGCAACAAACCAGCTTAGAGAGATGGGTTTGCAGTGTGCACTGTACAGTGCAAATTTTGCAGGGCCTGACATGGAGTTGTTTACAGCTGGCATGCGCGCACGTTTGTTAAGAAATGCACCGAGTCACATGAAGGGCGCATTGCTTTCATTGCTGGGTCCAGCGCAGGGCAAAGCCATTGGTGAAGTGGCACTTCTGTTAGGGCAACTAGAAGGGCTGGATGTACGCAAAGCAGCGCGTCTAGTGGCTGCAAACAATGATTCAGAAAAAAAGCGTGGTAAAAATGTAAAGTCTAAAGTGAAAGCTGATACTGTTGAGATCACACGCAAACAAATGTGGGTGGACCTGCTAAAAGCAGGAATTCCAAGGGAAGAGATAGATGGTAAACCCACATCTGAGCTGCTGGAGAAATGGAAAACAATTAAAAGACAGGGACGGGAAAAAACTAAGCCCTCTGCACCCTCTGAAGAGGAGGTGTTAAAGCCCAAAGTGCGAGCAAAAGGTTACCCTGATTTGGCAAAGAACAAGTGGGAGGTCCCAGACCCCATTTTTGATTGAAGGGCTGGCTCTGTCTTTGAGGTACGGTTAATAAAGAGAACTCGTCCCAGAGACAGGCGCCCTTTTGTGCCACTTACCTTGTACTTGGATGAGAAAGTAAAACATGTTTTGGCTCTATTAGACACAGGAGCTGAGGTAACCATTCTGAATGGCAATCCCAGTAAATTGTCTGGTCCCAGAGTTTTGGTCAATGGTTATGGGGGAGCAGAAACTGTTGCAAAAGCCTTTAATGTAAAAATGTCAATTGGCGAGGGATTGCCTTTCACAGCAAATGTTTTGATTGCAGATATACCGGAGTACATCCTTGGCATGGATGTGTTGTTGGGCAAAAGTGTGACTACAGATTTAGGCGAATTTGTTTTTGGCAATCGAAAAATCCATGTGAGAGTTATTAACCCCGTTGTGGTTGGGCATGCCAAATGGTCCCCCTTGCATTTACCTCCTCCTGCTGACCCAGTGTGTGTGAAACAGTACCGGTTGCCAGGAGGACATAAAGAGATTGGTGAAACTATTGAGTCATTGGTGAAAGCTGGCATAATGAGGCCGGCAGTCAGTCCATTCAACTCGCCGATCTGGCCTGTCCGCCGCCCGGATGGGGCATGGCGTCTGACAATTGATTACCGCATTTTGAACAAGAAGGTGCCGCCCTTAGCTGCGGCGGTGCCAGACATCATCACCCTGATTGAAAACCTTACGAGAGAAGTGGGTGAATGGCATGTGGTCCTTGACCTGGCCAATGCATTTTTCTCCATTGATATTGACACTGAATCACAAGACCAATTTGCTATCACTTGGAGAGACAGACAGTTTACCTTTACTAAATTGCCCCAGGGGTATGTCCATAGTCCCACTCTGTGTCATGGATTGATTGCCAGAGACTTAAAGATGGTGCAATTGGATAATGTATTTATTGCTCATTACATTGATGACATCATGCTGACCAGTGTTGAGAAAGAACATGTAGAAAATGCTGCTGAAAAATTGATCACACACATGCAAAATCGGGGGTGGGCCATAAATCCCAAAAAGGTACAGGGGCCTGCTCAAGAGGTGAAATTTCTAGGTGCAATCTGGTCTGGGTCAGTTAAGAAAATTCCCGACCCGGTAATTGATATGGTTCAGCAGATGGCTCCACCAGCAGATAAAAAAAGAGGCACAAAGATTCATTGGGTTAATGGGGTTTTGGAGAAATCACATACCTCATTTAAGCCTGATACTGAAAACCATTTACAAAGTCACCAGAAAGAAACATGACTTTACATGGGGCCTAGAGCAACAGACTTCCTTCCAACAGGCTAAAGACGCATTGCAAAATTGCATCACGCTGGGGCCCCTGACAAAAACTGATCCTTTTGAATTGGAAATTCTTGTCTACAATGACGTGGCTGTGTGGAGCTTGCGGCAAAAGCAAGGACATAAAAGAGTGCCACAGGGGTTCTGGTCAAGGAAACTCACAGATCCTATGACAAGATACACTCCGCTTGAGAAACAAGTTGCTGCAGTGTACTGGGCTCTAGTTGAAACTGAAAGAATCACAGGCGAGCAACCAGTGACAATTTGCACAGAAATTCCAATCATGGGCTGGGTGCGTGACACTGCTGCAAATGGGAAAAGTGGCAGAGCACAAGACGCCACTCATGTCAAATGGAAATGGTATTTACAGCAATGTGCGAAAGCTGGCCGCACAGGGGTTTCCAGACTGCAAGAACAAATGCTGGAGGCAGTAGATCTGGAAGCGATGCCTGAATCAAACACCCCTGTGGCATTGCCAAATCTCCCTTCAAAGTCGCACCCGCCTGTGATACATTGACAGAAGAAGAACAAAAGTCTGCATGGTTCACGGACGGCACGGCAAAGTATGATAAAGGGCAAAGACACTGGCAAGCTGTCGCATTCCAGCCCCATCGAGAAACACTGCTAATGAGAGAAGGTGTGGGAGGATCAAGTCAGTATGCTGAACTGCAAGCAGTGGCCTCCGTGATTGAACAGGTGAAGGAAACCGAGACTGCATACATATACACAGACAGTTGGGCCACATATCAAGGCCTGACACATTGGGCACCGGCATGGAGAAGAGATGGTTGGCAGATCAAGAACACGCTGATCTGGGGAGGGCCAGACATCTGGGAAGAGATGTGGTGCAAAGGTGAGAGGTGCAAAATCTGCATTGGGCATGTCGATGCACACATGCCCCCTGACACCTCACTGGCTGCCCTGTTCAACAATGAAGTGGACCAAATGGCAAAGATTTGCCCAGTGACAACACCGCAAGAAGCTGAGGTGCTGCAAGGGATGGCGGATTGGGCACACCAAAACTCAGGGCATCTAGGGCAAACAGGAACTTACCAATGGGCAAAAAAGAGACAATTGCCCATTACCATGGATCAAGCCAGACAAGCTGCCTCCCAATGTTCCGTGTGCAGTGAAGTGAAGCACTACCCTCTGGAGAGGAAGCCTCAAGGCCCTTTGAGAAGAGGTGAAAGAGCTGCTAGCGTATGGCAAGTTGACTACATTGGCCCTTTACCGCCCGAGAATGGAAAGCATTATGTGTTGACCATGGTAGACACATACTCTGGACTGTTATTAGCTTATCCAGCCGCCCATGCAGATCAACAGGCTACCTTGCAAGGCATGGACTACCTCATCAGACACTATGGCATCCCGGATGAAATCCAATCAGACCAAGGCAGCCATTTTGCTGGACACAATGTGCAAAACTGGGCACTAGAGCAAGGCATAAAGTGGACACTGCACATCAGCCGATACCCAGAATCCTCTGCTCTGGTGGAACGTAGCAATGGGCTGCTCAAGCAACAAATAAAGAAGCTGACTAAGACTCACACTCTCAAGGGGTGGTCCAAACATCTGGCACATGCACTGTTTGAACTGAACAATCGTCCACTGGGAAATCGCCAGACACCCTTTGTGAGACTGACAAGTGAGAAAGTGGAATCTACAAAGACTCTTGTTGTGTGGAAAACCGACAAAGAAGCTAAGCTGCCTGTGCAAGCCACTGCAGGCAGCATTGCATTTGATTTATCTACCTGTGAAGATGATGTTATACCGGCGGGGCAAACCAAATCCATCTCGCTGGGTATTGGCATCAAATTGCCGGCTGGCACTTATGGACGCATTGCTGCACGATCCAGCCTGGCAAAACAAGGCATTGGCATATTAGGAGGTGTGATTGATCCTGATTATAGACGGACTGTTTCGGTACTTTTACATAATGCTGGTGCATCTGCAGTACCATTAACCAAATATGACCGAATTGCACAATTGATTTGTGAACAAGCAGTTGTCCCCCTAGTAGTAGAAAGCAAGCAATCTCCAGACACTACATTGAGGGGGGAAGGAGGCTTCGGTAGCACAGGAAAAAAGGTGTGGGTGCACCATCCTAACAAAAAGCCTGAGGCTGGGGAAGTGCTAAGTCAAGGTGTTGGAAGTACGTATGTTGTACTTTTGCATAATTCTGATGTGCCTGTTTATATTCCCGCTACTAGGCTCACACCACGATCGTAGAGCAGTATGAAGGGGATGGGACTTGCCTTGCTGTGGGTGCTCCTGGCCTGCCAAACGAACGCTTTCTCTGTAAAGAGTGGGTTATTGCAAGACACTACATGGACTCTGAGAATCGCATGCACTACACCTGATGCTCCAGTCCTGCGTGATAACTACAACCGCACCGTAACCTGTGAGAAAAGCGTTACAAATGAGTATCCACATGGAACTGCAAGAGTTCTAGATTGGCACATTGTTGGACACCTTTTATCACTAACTCATATGACTGGCGCCTACGAGATCTTAGGTCCAAAAGTTTCAGTGAATGGATCAAATAATTTGTTTGATGTTTCATGTTTCTTTTGTCCCAAGAACTGCAACGAGTGTACTCGCCAAGATTTTCTGGACTATAACTTATCCAAATGCCTTGTATACAATTGTACGTTGAAACAGCCTCTACCAGATGGTAGTATGGTGTTTGTATCAAAAACCAATATTGTACATGGTAGGCATCCCACTTGGAGGATGGTGTTTTTCAAATCACACAAAGTGGAGTTGGTAAACATGCTAGATTTTCCAATAGTAAGACAACATTTAAATTGCAGACATGTGATGCATGCTTCCATTATTTCAGAGGTACACTTAGACATAGACTTGTCACGGGGCAATGTCTCCTTAGTACTACCAAGCTGCTATAAATGGAGTCAATTTCTATGGCCCATCACCAAATTGCGCGTAGCTAGGGGTTTAGATTCATTGATTGCGGGTGCAGCGGGAGTGGGAACGGGGGCTTTAAATGCTTTTGACATAGAAACTGTGCGCAACAAGTTAGCCACTATGGGTTCTGATGCCAGCGGCGCTATAAAACTTATGGCTCAGTGGGGCCCATTGATAAGTCCTACCCTGCGCAACACTGCTACAAGTATTGGCAACCATTGGAAGTGGCAGAATTTCAGCTATGAAGACATTTTCTCTGCCATAGGGCAGATCAACAAAACTGCTAAAGACACACAATGTATTTTATGGCAAACTTTGCTAAATCAGCAGGTGTTGGCTTTCCGCTCCGAATGGGGGCGACTATCTTCAACCCACTGGCACACAGAGCTACAGTTACCAGCAAACATATGGATTAAGCCGCTTGCTTTTGATTGCATGAATAACACCTGCCATGCGTTAATGCAAGTTAGTAGGACCGCTTATGCTCTAGAAATATGGTGCCCTTTTATAGTATTGCCTATGAAAATCAATGGTTCCCGGTGGGTTCCGCAAATACGAGGGGAATGGTTAGACAGCCAAAACTACACCATCCACAGTCACACCTGCATGCCCTGGGATCAAGGGTGGGTGTGTCCCCTAACTGGGAGGGTTCCGGACCCATGCATACATCCCGTAGCAGGGGAGTGCACCTGGATGCAATACCACATAAATGGGACTGACATCTTTCAAATAGATCAGCATACAGCTTGCGTAGTTACTAATCATTCCTTGCTTATTAACAATTATAGGTTATTAGGGAATCCTCAAGTATTTTGCGTAGATCAAGTTGTGACTATCCTAGACATTGTTACTCATACCCTGTATTCTTTAACCCAGTGGTCTCACACTACTCTGCATGCTGAGCTCACGCATTTGCTTAACTGGACTCCTATGGAGTGATTACTGCCCGGCTTCAAGCTATTAGACAGTTTGCTCAAACTGCTTGGAAAGATTTCCAGACGCTTGCTACCTCAGCTATTTCTGCAGAGTACAAGCTAATAATAGACAGAAACCAATTAATCAAAACTGCTGACCATCTGCAATCTGTTACTACTCACCACTGGTGGGATATATTCACTGGATGGTCTCCCTCCTCCACTAAACTGCTTAATATAATACTGCACCCATTGCTGTGGTTGCTGATTTCCCTAATATTCATACTTATCGTCTTCATTGGGCTCTTGCGCAGAATGCCTTTCCTTTATACTAGAATGACTGCGCTAGAGAAACGCTTAATTGGCCTACAGCACACTGTGCATGCTTCCAGATCATGGAACTGAGTCAGCATTTTCAGGCCTCACTTCGAAAGGGGTGGAATGTCGTGATAAACTGCTAGGCGCTTGCATTAACCTGCATTTGCACTAACCCACTGAGCTATCTTGTGTGTACTAGAGCCTATTCGAAGCGTGGAGGAAAATGCTGACATCAACCAGGACTCTCGAACTGGGTGAGCCTGCATGCTTGCAAGGGGTTAATTGCAAAGGCCTTTTCTGAAGACATAAAACATCTAGCACAAGAGGCTCTGTGCAGCCCTTGGGAGTCAGGCATAGCTTTGCTCGTCTTCGCTCTGCGAGTCAGGTGCACTGATAAGGCAAGAATGCAAAACACAGTGCCCGAAGCCTGGGAGCCAAGGCTGGCTGTTTCCAGTCTTGTAACTTTCCAAGCAAAAAGCATGTTTACTGCCAGGAGGGGAGAGCCTAGAAGCTTCTCGAAGAGCTGACATGTCATGATGATTGACGTGCAGCTCCTAATAAGAGAACTATACTTGGACCTGGGAGGGGGGACTCATCCTGGACTGTTGGAAAGACGCGCATATCAAGGACAGTGCCTGGACAACCAGCTGTGCGCTATCAGGGCCGAGGCTCCTAACATCACATCCCCGCTCTGGTGTAGGACTGTGGGGGCTTGGCCAGTCCTCCCCTCCTCTGCTGAGGAGTGCCGGGCACCTGTAGCGGCGAGGGTCCTGGGTGTGATCAGATCGTACCTTCATCTACATTTCATTAGGAGCGTAAGACCAAATAATTGCATATTCATCTGTGATTGATAATTGGCATTATATAGCTTGCACTCTCTATTTCCACATTATTATAAATTGCTGCTTAGTTTTCATTAGTCATTGTAGATAATAAATGCAAGCATCATATTCTGTGTGATTGGCTTTTTTCCAGACTGAGTTCATCGTGCTTCTTAAACCTTATTTGTGTGGGAAGGTAATTAGGAGTGATTTACTTTGCACAAAGGGCTGGATCCCAGGGAGGTGCGGGTACTGTTTATCACTACATAGACGCCACAGAACGCCATTTACATCTCAACTCCGGGTGAGTTATCCTATCAAAACTACTTGCACGTAGACATTCCCACACGGGATAAACCTTACTTACGTGACTCTTCACTTCATAGACTGGGCATTTGGTGTCAGATGACGGCCACCATTAATTACTCCCCATTACATGGCGAGAGACATCTATCATGCAGTTTACAGCACAATAATATGCAGAATACCATGGAAGTGATTTTACCCTCAATTCACATAGGAATTTAGGGAGAGGTTTTCTACACTCTATACCCATTTATGTTTTTAATTCACAGATGTAAGACTACCTGATTACAACTAACCTCTTCAACCACGTGGAATTTGATGTTTTCTATGTGTTTTTACTCAACCCATGACCTTTTGACGTGAGACTCATCATTATGTGAATGTCTACCCTGAACAAAGGCAGCATGTACACAACTACATTAGTCCCCTTCTACATTGCTTTTGCAGTTGTTTGGACGATTACACTTGGCCTATGTCCATGGGATGGCCAATTGAGTTGAACATAACTGAAATTCGTAAACCTTGAAGGTGACTTACCAAGCTTATAGTACCTCTATATTTTGTTCTATATGATCAATACAAATTGACACATTTGTACATAATTGTTCTTTGTCATATTACAGTTATACGACATACATATTAACCCCTGATGAAGAGCATTCCAGCTCGAAACGTGTTGGGTATTCCATTTGAGAAGAATTTGTGAAGAATAAAAGGACATTGTTAAAAATCAATTTTTGTCTATATATATATATGTATTGATTATGATGCATACACTAAACTGTGCTATTTAATGATTAACTTAATTTCTATTAACTTAGACTAAATCAATTGATATTCTTTTCCTTAGTATTTGGCTATTTTCAGTCATTGAAAGTGTGCAGGGTACGGGAGATCCCTTATTGTGGCAACTTTTTATTTTGCATTGCATATTTCAACGATCCATGTGCTAGGATCGTCTTTTCTACCCTGCACCTTAAGACGTTAAGCCTATCTTCCAAGACCTATTCATGCAATTGACAATGCATTGACCCAAGGTGTGCAGTGTACAATAGCAGTTCTGTCCCTTCCCCATGGCCACCCAGATGGCTATATGTTTTTTAACCAAGTGTGCTGGCATGACAACTATAAAGCACTTGCTCTGCGGAAATGCTAAATCCTAAAGCAACCCAATACTGTAGTGGTGTCTGGCAATAATTTGGGAGACAAGGAGATCATATTTGGAAACAACCGCAGAGGAGTGGAAGAGTTGCTGTGCACATTTACACTCACACTCTCCCCATTCACATCTATACAGGGCATGTGGTTTCCTGTAGCACTTCCAGATCAATGCTTTCAGAAACCAAACATATACAGAAAATGAGGGTGTGTTAAACATGTTATTTGTATTGTTTTTCTACATGGTAGTTGGAATACAATGTTAGTGTATGATTAAGCCATCCTACATTTCTTTGATCGTTTCCAGCCTTGGCATCAGATATGTGTTTGAGGAAGGAGTGTGTGGTATCTTCCAACAAGACTAGTCATTGTGAAATTGAGGACCCATATAAGGTAATAAGAGGATTGGTCCAATTTGATAAGTAGTAAAATGTCAGGTCTTTAGTGTATGTAATTTAGTAATTTGAGAAATGTAATCTCCGTTGGTGGATTACCTCACATCAGGGTGAAGCATGGTATTTCGTCAATTTAAAAATAGAGAAAAGGGTATCTTGAAAAGTATGTAAATCCCATAGGTCGCACACAGAGTGAATTGCCTCCATTAGGCAGGTGTGCTTTTTTTAAATTTGAAAATAGAGAAAAGGCTATCTGGAAACACATGTAAACTGCCTTCTGAGTGTAGAATATGAATCTACTGCTTTAATGCATAAGACATGGTTAACTTCCTGATGGCGAAGTAAATTTTGAATTTAGCATAGCAATTGCACTGGACAGAATAACGTTACATGCAGTGTGCAATTAAAAAAGAATGCTTTTTGTCATGTGGCTTTGAGGATAGATGACTTTTGGAAATGTTCTATTTATATTTGTTAGTCCAATGATTTGATAACCCTCATTTCTCATCCTCTGAATAAGGGCCACGACTGCTTTGAGGGAATGAAATATGTAGGGCATTTGTTAGCTTTTTGTTAATTCATATGATAGGAGTGGGAGGGGGGAAATAACAAATGGAAGAAGGAAATGATCGGACCACGTGACAGGTAGTGGATTAAAAGTCACTGTCAACAAAGTGTCTGAAATAATTAGATCCAAGGTATTACCATTGCTATGCATAGGAGATAAACGTGATAATCTGCCAAAGCAACCGTAAGCTTTGTAGCATATGAGTCAGAAGCATCATTTGGACAGACATTGAAGTGCCCAATAACAATCAAGTTGGGATGATCGAATGTTAACTCTGACACCAGTTGAGTAAAATTCTTCATAAATATAAGTGTATGATGGGGAGGGGGAAGATATACCAATAAAACACGAACTGAAAAATTTGAAGAAAGCTGGAGATGAAGCAATAAGAATTCACATGACAAACTATAAGGCAATGTAATAGTCCGACAGGTTAAGGAAGCTAATTGAACCAAAGGCAAGGCCTTCTCGCAAACCAGAATTCGGGCGATCAATCCTCTTAATCATATAATTAGGTGTTGAAAGTTGGACAATATCGGGATCAGATGTGTTAGAAAACCAAGTTTCCCTAAGGCACAAAATGCCAGGCTTTAGGTCTGTTATTAGTGAGTGTACATCATCTCGATGGGCCCCTGCAGATCTGGCATTTATCAATAAGCCAAAAACTGGTGGGCACGCCCAGCTAACAGCGGTGTCACTATGAAGTGAAATGGGATTTTTTCCATAGCCGGAATGTCAGCTAAATATACCGACAATGATGGGGCAGACTACCAAACCTGGATAGTCATGCAGAAAACCCAGAGGAAAACAGGTGATCACCGGCACAAGGGACATATGTTTCTCCCTTAAATACTTCTGAATAGTACACGTTTGGTGAGTATCAGACAAAGAATCAGCCCCAGGGATACCTATTTTTACAGTTTCCCGGTCATTTTGACATGCCGAGGGGTTCCAAGGGCACCCGGGCTGGTCCATAGCATGGACGGGTGCAGACGGCTTGCCTTCAGTGCGCCACGCATGTGCCCGCTGTGCAGACATCAGCCTCAGCACACAAGTGCCTGAGGAAAGCACGCAGGGTATGAGATGCAGCAAAAGAATTTCTAAAAAGGAAGAAAGACTTCCCACTAAAATTCAAACAATCAGCAATTCACTCTCAATAAAAGTTCAAAGAAATTCTCAATATGTTCTCTCACTTCATCACCCTTCAAAACTATTTTGCAGCAATTTCAGAGCCCGAACTACAAAGATCGATGCAATATGCAATTTTGTAACTTAAACAAGAAAGGAGACGTTCTTACAAGCAGCCGCTGCGCGTACGCCAGCCTCGGCACATAAGTGCCTGAGGAAACCACGTGGGATACGACGCTGCAAACAAACTAGAAAAAAGGAAGAAAGACTTCCCACTAAAATACAAACAATCAACAAAGCACTTTCAATAAAAGTTAAAAGAAATTATCAATATGTGCCCTCACTTCGTCACCCTTAAAAACTATTTCCTAGCAATTTGAGAGTCCTAGCTAGAAAGATCAATGCAATATGCAATTTTATAACTAAAGCAAGAAAGGAGAAGTGGATCATTTAACAGCATCAAGCCACATCATCCCAAAGATGAAGAAAATGATAGCTGCACGAGTGTCCCGATCGAATTGAAGACAAATACCGCCCCCCAAACCCTGTCTGTGGGTGCAAATTGAAAGAATACCTTGAGCGCAAGGGATACAACATAGAAAGATCACACATTGTAGGCCACAAGCGAATAGTACGCTGAGCAGTACATGCACACCTCAAACAAATTCATCCATGTAGCATGTGAGAATCAACAAGACTGCAAGTATTCAGTGTACTGTTTCCTGTTCATCTACCACACAGTCACTCATTCATCAACTGGCCGTAGACCTGAAGCCCTACTCACAACTGTGTTATTAATACAACTATTCCTATTCACCTATCCTGGTTCTACATTAGTATGGACCAGGATGTGGTTGAAGATCACTGACAGCAGGCCAATGATAGGATGATGAGCACTCAGCATGCCCAAGAACTTGATGTGGAGGTAGGAGACACAATCCTTGTGTTGGATCGTCATATCAAGGGAAAAACACACACGACATTTAAATCCATCCTAATAACGGTCCGAGACCATCACGGAACGCTGGTAACAGCAGAGAATGACCTGCATCATTTCAAGAAACCCCAATATGATGCCGGAACACGGGTCAAGAAGCTCAAGATGAAGAAGTCGGCCTACGGAATATGATCACTTAGACTACAGTTTCCAGCTGACACCAGCAGCAAAGCTGACCTGTCCATAGCTAGCTGACCCCCTGGAACGTCTGGTCCTCGGAGAAGTGTCCAAGACACGTTGGTGCCTGCTGGACAAATTGAAGGACTATCATCTTAGGTGGTGTTGTGGGTACCAACACCTACACCATGTGCTCACCAATGAAATTTAGGCTAGAGAGACTAAATCTTAACCTTTGGGTAGATATTATGCACAAGCACACACTGAGCGCCCTTGGCTTCCATCAGAGCCACACACAAGCGAGCATGGATCATAAGAAGCTTGAGTCTGACGCTGCCCCTCTGACAAATAAAAAGTCTCTGCCCCCATGCTCGAGCGGGAATTATTCGCGGACGAGCAGAACAATTTTCTGTGCATCGTTCTTCTCTGCCAGCCTATCTGCCCTTCTTAATCACCTCACGATAACCTAACAACCTCTAGACCCTGCTTGCCCACTAATCTTGTATACAGATAGAAGCAGGAAAGTGCAGATTTTAAGTGAATTTTGTTCTTGCAAAAAGGCTGTAGCAACGCTTTCCCCAACAACACTGCAGACGCCGTTTTTTTGTTATAAAAACCTTGCATGTGGCAACTGTCTTTCCCATTGTTTTGATTATTCACCGTGGAGATTACATTACTGCAACCTAGTGAGTTTATTACCAATGTTCGCTTGCTGTAACAGTCTTTGCCACCTGCAGAGTTTTCGTCATGAACTCGGCCAAACACATTGTGAAGTCCAGTAAGTGCAATGCTGCTGTCCTTCACAGTGGTACATTTCTTATTCAAATAAAACAACACCTTTCTTATGGTCTCCTTTTAAAGCAAACCAATGTGTTTTCTGCACATGTAATTGCCAAGTGATTTGCTTGTGACCTGTTCACAGTACTGTGGTAAGGATTTACAGGACAATGCTGTGTTTATTGGAACAGTTCTGAATTAGTTGCATCTAAATTACTTCCCCTTTCAAGCAACTAGGAGTTTTTTTTTTTGTTTTTTTTACATGTGCGAGAGAGTGCACGTTGGTCCACCGGCACAGGTAGATGGCAAGTTAATGATAGAGAGGGAGATTAATAAATAACCTTTGGATCACTCAGTGATGGAACGAGGGCCAGCCTTTGGAAAAGCCTCAACAGGTCTGCTTGGTCACCTGGCTCGGGCAGGAACCATGCACTGCCAACCAATAAACGGTTAATGGCTAAGCTTGTATGAACATTACGGATGGTAAATGATTTTCAGATGTTAATTGATGGCAGTTTTTTCTTGAGTGACCAAACTCCCATTGTAACAGTGCCAAACCTATAATCGAGCTGTAATATCATTATTATAGTTGCTAGGTCTCCATAGATACAGTACGGTTATGTATTGTGTGGGTCACACTGATGGGTATGAGTGAAACAGAGGCGGAGCGGGCTGATATTTGGGATAACCTATTATCACCCAATGAGAGTGTCCTCCTGCCAGGGTAAATATGCTTCATAGGCGCAGCAGTGGGCGACTAAAAAGAACAATTGACAAACACAGTTTTCCAAGAGGATACCTGTTTCCTTCTACTTCCTAATAACGTGGGAAATTCCTGGGATGTGGGGGGAATACTAGTTGAAACTAGTACCACCAGAAGTCGAAGTCCTAAACAACAAATTTCACGGGCAGTTGCTGTGGGACTTCTGCTTGATAGTACGTTTCGAATTTGGTGTGTTGGCCAGTTAGTGGCACAATAGTCTCAGAGCAAAGTCACAGCCTATCATATATCGTAAGGTATATATCACACAATGAAGAGCAGCTATTATACGGTACATGGGCTTCATTGATATATACTTGAAAATATTTGAGAGGGTGTTTTTGAAATCATTGTATAGTGAATTGTCTATATCACAGCACGGAGTGTGGATTCCACATAAGGCAACACTAATATTGTATGGCCTTGTGTTATGTAGTTAGCAAACCAGGATATTCTGACATGTTTATGCTCAATGCTGAACATATCATTGTTAGGGTATCTATTGAGCGCGGACCTAGAAGACATGGAGTGACGCAGAGTAAAAAGGATCATGGAGCTGGAGGGGATGGTGAGGGTGGGCGACGGGCAGCAAGGGATATACAAGCAACCAGGGGAGGAGACAGTGGGGAGCAGATCCCCAAGACTCAGGAAAGGTGGGGAGTGTAGGGCGTGTGAAAACATCCTATAATCACTTCAACCGGCATCCAACGAAACAGGGGTAGGCGAACAACCTGTCTGAAAGGCACTCCACATCAACAGCTAGATTTAACTGTCTGCCATTAAAGTTGATAATCGAGAAAACACAAGGGGGGTAGTCCTGGCTGACGTAGTCAAAGCTAATTGCAGGAGATTGGACTGCAAGTGAAGTTTACTATATATCTACTCCTTTGTTATAATACTCATTCGTATGAATCCAAAGGAACAGTGGGAAAAATACCAAGGAGTAAGGATATATACCACAAACACTTAAATAATGTAAGATTGGGAGTGTATTTTATATTCTCTCCTCCGACAAAAGTTCATTTTTAAACCAAACACAAAATGCAGTACATTTTAAAGAAAACAAAGGTTGCCTAGACCTATAAATGGTACAAGCATTGCGTTGTATAATGTTTTCATTTCTTCACATATACAGACATGTACAAAGCAAAAACATATTGATGCCAAGCTCAACAAAACATTTTCGTTGCTCTAACACAGAACCTTGGATGGGTCTGACAAAAGCCAGGCTAGAGGGTGACCAAAATAGATCGACGTCACTGACATGAATCAAAACAAATTGGAAAGCAGGGACCTGTTAACCCCAAGGGGGGAATGGTCCCAGGACGTTTCGGCTAGACAGTGGATCACAGCCTTCTTCATGGAGCCAAGATTATGGAAACCCCTGTGGAAGAGGAAGGTGTGCAGTGGTTAACGCACCTAATGTAATGGCAGAACATGGTATACAAGAGAACTCCACATATAGAATTCGGTAAAATCCATACAAAAAGGACACACTGATTAAAACTGGAGAGCTCTGGAAGACTCATATTGTTGGTCAAGTACTGACCTTAACCAGGAAGAATTCCTGGGTGGTGGCCAGCTGGCTAAAATTACTAGTTCCAGTGGATACCTCAGATGGAGAGAGAAGTAGCTGTTTCCAACACGGAAGAGCTGGAAGACAAATGTGCAAGAAATATGGGTACTAGCATAAAAGGGCTCCCTATGGTCTAACATGGGGCAAGAATGCTGGAAAAATAGGGGTGTAACCAAAGAAATTACCTGGAGTAGAAAAGAGGCCTCGGCGCTCCAGCAGTACAACTGGGGACGGGCCCAAATTCTCCGCTTGGGAAAATGATGCCCAGCGGTGAGCAGAGACGGCTAAGGTCTGTAAGGAAGAAATTGCCGGGATCAGTTAGGGTCTGACACTTGGATTATTAAAGTTGATAATGGCGGCATGGCAAGGAAACTCTTCCGAGAAGTGCTGCCCTGTGCCCTGTGTGCTTAGCGCCGCAAGAGGACTGGCTTCATTTTATGTTATTCTGTACAGCATACAGTGATATACCTGCAAACATGTTGAAGATTCTTCTTAGAGAATTTCACTTTATCCAGTGCTGCCCAGCACCACTCTTTCTGCTATCTGCATAGGTGCCTTGGAAGGAATGAGGTGTGTTGTAATATGTGAGGCAGGCATTGTATAGAAGAAACCATATTCTAACTGTATAAATACTCTAAGAGTTTGGGTTAATTACACCTGCTTTATGTGGTCCATAGCACCATTATTAATATTTTTTGCATGACATCCAATCTCTCCTGAGTTGCCCTTTGCAGACACATAAAATACCATGTTGGTCACCTGGGAATAGCTGTATGAAACTCTTGTAACCATCATAGGTTTATAGTGATAGCATCGAATGTGAAAGCATTGAAAAAAATGATTTTTTTGTAAAGAAAAAAGTTATAATGGGGTCCCCACCCAACCCCCATTTGTTAACCCTTAAAACCCATTATAATACAAATAAAACCTTTACATTTAAAAAAAGATTTTTTTTGATGCTTTTGCATTCAATGCTTTTTGTTTTCGATGCTTTGTATTCGATGGAATCACTGGATACCACCATCATATGCTGCTTCTAATTAATGCAAGGAACTAGCATTAACTTTGAATACCGATTCAGATCCGAATAATGTTGAACAATGGTTAATCAACAGCATCTCTTTCATATGCAGGCTTTTCTTAACCTTCTATTGTAGCACACATTCACTGATGTAACACTATATCTCATCTCTTCATCTGCCTATCCAGTTCCCATCTGACACGCTCCCTGCTCTTCTTCAAACCTCAGCATTATCTATGACCCTTCTCACACATTCTCTACTTCCATCTCTAAAACTGCAACAGTAACTCGCCTCATCCTCGTTGGTCTCCCCAACTATGTTTTCTGTCCTCTCAACAAGATCATTAACTTTGCTACTAGAACTCTCTTTCAACTCCGTCACTTCACACCAGGGACGTCGTTTGGGGGTCGCCAGGGGTCGCAGTTGCGACCCCTGAAGTCTCCCTTGCTACCCCTGGAAAATAAAGATTTTTAAAATTTTCATTTTTTTTAAAAAAAAAATTTTAATTTAAGTTCCTGGGCTGTGGCCAGTGTCATGTGGCTCTTTATTTTTGGAGTATGACTTATAGTAGTGTACAGGAACAATATGTGATGTCCCTTCCTGTTTTGTCAAGGGGTGAAAGGTTGGATTTCATCGTGTCCCGTGATGGCACTTTGAGGTGGGGGGGGTCAAATGACATCACTTCCTGTGATGTCAACAGGGGGTCAAAGGTCATGTGATGTCACTTCCGCTACCCCTGGCATTTTGGTGAAAGGACGTCCCTGCCTCACACACAATTCCTTGTACCCTCACCAGGCTGGATGACTGACTATGCAAAACAAGCTGACCACCAAAGTGATGGGTGGAAGGTTTCGAATTGATCTAAACCACTGGCAATTGCTCTGGGCAACCTTCCACACCACCGTTTTTTAGCCGGTCTGCGCCATTGCAAAAGGGGACCAACCATGTGCAAATCAGTCAGCAGCTGCCGCCACCGAAGGTAGCAGCCCAGCCCGAACTGCTAGGCCAGGTCCCCTCTGCACAGAAAACCAAGCAACCCCAGACATGTTTCGGCCTTGTTGGACCTCCTCAGTGAGGTGCAGCATGGTTCCCTGTGGCGCAGCGAGCAAGGGACCCACGTCTGGGCATACCCTCTCTCACAAGGAGAAACAAACTGACCACCAAAGTGATGGGTGGAAGGTTTCGAATTAATCTAAACCACTGGCAATTGCTCTGGGCAACCTTCCACACCACCGTTTTTTAGCCCGTCTGCGCCATTGCAAAAGGGGACCAGCCATGTGCAAATCAGTCAGCAGCTGCCGCCACCGAAGGTAGCAGCCCAGCCCGAACTGCTAGGCCAGGTCCCCTCTGCACAGAAAACCAAGCAACCCCAGACATGTTTCGGCCTTGTTGGACCTCCTCAGTGAGGTGCAGCCTGGTTCCCTGTGGCGCAGCGAGCAAGGGACCCACGTCTGGGCATACCCTCTCTCACAAGGAGAAACAAACTGACCACCAAAGTGATGGTGGAAGGTTTCAAATTAATCTAAACCACTGGCAATTGCTCTGGGCAACCTTCCACACCACCGTTTTTTAGCCCGTCTGCGCCATTGCAAAAAGGGAACCAGCCATGTGCAAATCAGTCAGCAGCTGCCGCCACCGAAGGTAGCAGCCCAGCCCAAACTGCTAGGCCAGGTCCCCTCTGCACAGAAAACCAAGCAACCCCAGACATGTTTCGGCCTTGTTGGACCTCCTCAGTGAGGTGCAGCCTGGTTCCCTGTGGCGCAGCAAGCAAGTGACCCACGTCTGGGCATACCCTCTCTCACAAGGAGAAACAAACTGACCACCAAAGTGATGGGTGGAAGGTTTCGAATTAATCTAAACCACTGGCAATTGCTCTGGGCAACCTTCCACACCACCGTTTTTAGCCCGTCTGCGCCATTGCAGAAGGGGACCAGCCATGTGCAAATCAGTCAGCAGCTGCCGCCACCGAAGGTAGGAGCCCAGCCCGAACTGCTAGGCCAGGTCCCCTCTGCACAGAAAACCAAGCAACCCCAGACATGTTTCGGCCTTGTTGGACCTCCTCAGTGAGGTGCAGCCTGCTTCCCTGTGGCGCATCGAGCAAGGGACCCACGTCTGGGCATACCCTCTCTCACAAGGAGAAACAAACTGACCACCAAAGTGATGGGTGGAAGGTTTCGAATTAATCTAAACCACTGGCAATTGCTCTGGGCAACCTTCCACACCACCGTTTTTTAGCCCGTCTGCGCCATTGCAAAAGGGGACCAGCCATGTGCAAACCAGTCAGCAGCTGCCGCCACCGAAGGTAGCAGCCCAGCCCGAACTGCTAGGCCAGGTCCCCTCTGCACAGAAAACCAAGCAACCCCAGACATGTTTCGGCCTTGTTGGACCTCCTCAGTGAGGTGCAGCCTGGTTCCCTGTGGCGCAGCGAGCAAGGGACCCACGTCTGGGCATACCCTCTCTCACAAGGAGAAACAAACTGACCACCAAAGTGATGGGTGGAAGGTTTCGAATTAATCTAAACCACTGGCAATTGCTCTGGGCAACCTTCCACACCACCGTTTTTTAGCCCGTCTGCGCCATTGCAAAAGGGGACCAGCCATGTGCAAATCAGTCAGCAGCTGCCGCCACCGAAGGTAGCAGCCCAGCCCGAACTGCTAGGCCAGATCCCCTCTGCACAGAAAACCAAGCAACCCCAGACATGTTTCGGCCTTGTTGGACCTCCTCAGTGAGGTGCAGCCTGGTTCCCTGTGGCGCAGCGAGCAAGGGACCCACGTCTGGGCATACCCTCTCTCACAAGGAGAAACAAACTGACCACCAAAGTGATGGGTGGAAGGTTTCGAATTAATCTAAACCACTGGCAATTGCTCTGGGCAACCTTCCACACCACCGTTTTTTAGCCCGTCTGCGCCATTGCAAAAGGGGACCAGCCATGTGCAAATCAGTCAGCAGCTGCCGCCACCGAAGGTAGCAGCCCAGCCCGAACTGCTAGGCCAGGTCCCCTCTGCACAGAACACAAAAGGCCAGATTTAAATTTCTTCTCCTGGTCCACAAATCTATCCATGGTAAGGCATCACTGTATCTATCCTCCTCTACTCAAATCTATAAGCCTTCTCGTAATCTCCAATCTGCCTCCCCGACTACCCTTGTAGCTCCTCGTCTTCCCTGCGCTTCCTCTCGCTTCCACTCTTTCTCCCTTCTTGCTCCAGTTGCATGGAATTCACTTCCCCCGGACATCCGACAAACAGTCCACAGGGCTTTGTTCAAAACCAAACACAAGGCATACCTCTTCGCCTCCTAGTTACCTTCTTAACTTACCTCTCATCTGCCGTATAGCTAACATTTTTCCCTCACCTATAACCTGCCTAAGAATCGTACACAAATGTCGACCTGAAAATTGCGACAGCTGAAAATGCCGACTTTTTTTTTAATACCCCCTTGCACCATATGTGGGGGGGGTATGGGATATTATAGTAATATGGGGAGCTGCGGGGGACCCCCCCGCATATCTATGTGGTGCAAAGAGGGTTTAATAAAAAAAAAAGTCAGCAGTTTCGGCCGTCGCAATTATGTGTGGTCTCAGTGATCACATAGATCCACCTGCCTCTGTCCCTCAATTTCTCTGCCTCCACTCTAACACTTCATCCATCATGGTCACATTCTGAGCACAGCTGGCCGTACCACCTATCTACACTTAAAAATGTCTACTGTTGGTTGTCCTCAATCTATGCATGTCCACTTATGTATTGTCCCTGGTGACTGCTCAATTTACTGCCCTCCACAATCTGAATATAATGCTCACCCCATTGTAAAAGGCTTGCAGTTTCTGTCAAAACTGAATTCTTGTCTATTGTAAGTTCTTTCGTGATAAAAATAGCATTGTTCCTCCCTGTATATGAATAAATAAATAAAATAGTGACTGTATGAACATCACTTCACAGCACATTAATAAATTAGTATTTAGTCAAGGCTATTTTATGATCGACAACTGTACACAATGTGAAAGAAGGACACCAATGTTAATGCCCTCTAGAGCTAGATCCTATCTGTTTTTTTTACTGTTTATAATTAGATATAATATATGTGTCACTATGTAGATACTGATTAATGTATTTACAGTTTTGTTTTAACAGACTGTATTGTTGCCATTATGGCAACTAAAGTTTATATTGATGATATTCTACCGTTGGGGGAGGAGGCGGATTCAGAATGGATGACAGGGAATTAAGGGGACATGCAGGTGTTATGGGATACAATTAAATACCTGTGGGTTTGTATTAATAGTGGTCTATCCCAGTTACATGTGGAGAATTACCCACCCCTGTGGAAAGCTTTAAAAGAAGACATGAGACGGTGGACTATAGGGACTATCTCCTGGTGGGGCAGATTGAAATCAGTAAAGAAGAACCTCTTGCCGAGGCTCCTCTTTCTTTTTTTAATCCTCCCTATCAAAGTCCCAGAATCTCTCTTCAGGGAAATTGATGGTGAAATCTCCAGATTCATTTGAAATGATAAAAGGTCAAGAATAACACATAAAATGAATGGGCCCGGAGGATCGCTCAGGGACGACGCGTTTGTCTTGGAAGCAAGACAACGCAGAGCAAGACAGGATAGGATCATGTTTCCACTATTAGACACTGATCTATGATTTTAAGTGTGTTCTAAAAATGTATTAATTAATTCAAATACACCGTCTCCCAAGAGATGATGAGGGTGGTCTGGCTTTCCTGCATTTTCGAAAGTATTATAAGCCAGCCCAGCTGAGAGTGCTAGCAGATTATTTGAATAGTGGACATCAAAGGCTAGGGGTTGATCACTGGAGAACTCAGCTAAAGATGAAATATCTCTTATGGACAGCTAGAAAACTATTCTCAAAGAGAGGGGTCCAACATCCGGTGCTGAGAGTCTGGAGGGGCATTAAGAAATATAAGGGACTGTTTAAATGGCCCTGTCTGATTTGCTCGATTTGGAGGTCCCTTTCAAAACAGGGGAGTTAGATAAGAAGACGGAGGTGACGAGTCTAGGATGGAAAAGAGCTGGTTAGATCTTCCAAAACAGGTAATTTGAGCAACTGGCGCAGATACACGATGAAAATGGCAATGGGGTTACATAAATAGTCGCTTATCTCAGAATAAAGGGGAGGCTCGCTTGGACTAATACATTTAACAGGGGCTTACCAGACTGTGAAGAAGTGATAACCTATGATGGCTTTAGGAAGTGGATCCTATAAAGGTGATCTTAGTAGCCGGGACAATAGAGAAAAAGGTGGCATTTAAGCTGGCTTAGGAAAGAGATTTGGGAATAATGCTTTCAGAAGAATCTTGGGGTAAAATATGCAGGGCAACAATTATAGGTCAGCTAGTAACTTATACAATGGCCCTCTCCTATAGGGTTTTACACAGGTGGCAATTAGATCCGAGCAGATTATCCAACATGCATTCTGCCATTAGTAAAGATTGCCCAAAGGATGTGGTAAAATGGCTGACTTTTATCATTTGTGGTGGGGATACCCTAAACCACATATGTACCGGAGGGAGCTCCTACGCCTGATTAAAGATGTGGCAGGGGAGGTGTTCCCTATGGATTCTTGTGTCCTACTCTTAGGGGCTCGGCTTGAAGAAGACGTAGGAAGGGGGGGTTCTAGGTTGAGTAAAGATCTATTGAATGCGGATAGAATGGCTCTGGTGTAAAGATGAAGGTCAAGAGTCTGCCTAAAAGAAAGGAGCAGATTCACAATGTGGTGTCCGGTCAAATGGTCGAAAATAAAAGATCGAATGACCATTTGATCAAAAGTCAAATGGTCGGAAAAAAAATGGTCACATTTTTTTATTTATTTATTTATATATTTTTTCCGTTTTGTTTGGTAAAAAAAAAATTAATATAGAAAAAGGGGGGTTGGGGGGAACCCCCCCATTAAAAAAAATGTAAAAAAAAAACAAATCGACCATTTTTTTGACCATTTGACTCTCGATCAAATGGCATTCGATCATTTGGTTTTCGACCAAATGACTGGTAACCTCACAATGTATGGGACACCTTCATGTTGGAAAGATTAACGTGTCTACTACATGGTGAGGATTGGTGGCCGTTCCTGTATAGATCCTCCACAGATATATCCTTGATGTTTAATCGAAAGACCATGAGTTTTTTCTCTGTATCTTGAAATTATAGCGATAAGAGAAGGTAAAAAAGGGGCAATTCAGTGGATTACAGAGTTGCTGTGTTGGGGGTGCCCTGGACATCTTGGAGAGAGTTATGCATGAGTTGCAATGCTAGGGGAGAGGGGCTTTCATGGGATGGTAAGATACTAATCAGGGGATCACTCGCTTTTGTGATCATGGTATGACACAGTGTGCGGATGCTGCAGTTGATGAGCTGCAGTCTATAATGTTTTAGTTATATTTTATATGTGTACCTTCAATCAAGACGGGAGGATGGGTCTACTCCCAGCACTCCTTACTTCTTGTCTAACACTGGGCTTAACAGAATTAAACCATGGCAATTATGATTTGATATGATATGATATGATGTGGCCTTTATAACGCGCCTATACTCAAGTGTTTCAAGACGCAACCAGGCAAGGGAGCGGGAGAAGAGGGAAGACAGACAACGATCCTACTAGGCCAGGTGTCATTCAGATCGTGCAAGTGCATGGGAAGGGGGAAGGGGGAAAGTGCGGGGGAAAGGGGGAGGGGACAGTGCAGTACATGGGTTAATTGAATAAATAACAATAAGTAAAAGTAAGGCCAGCAGGTAGCAAGTGCAGGCATCAGGACTCAAGTGCTGGTAATGGGACTGTAGAGATACAGAAAACAGTCCCCAAGTGCAGGGGTTGCTCGGAAGGCAGTGCAGGTGTGCGACTGGCGGGGGAAGGAACCTGGACCCGCGATCAGAGGGTGGCCAGGTAACTAGTGCAGTTTCAGTTTCAGCCAGGAAGTCAGCAGGGGAGAGGCGTAGAAAAGGCAGAAGCTAAGAGAAAGGTTTTGAGGTGCTTCCGGATCCGGAGATGGTTCTCCTCAAGTTTCAGGGAAGCAAGGAGGCTGTTCCAGAGGGAGGCCCCAGCTGAAGAGAGAGATCTACCACAAACCTGTTGCTTGGAGAAGCGACTGACCCTGAGGGAGTTGGAGGTGGATGAGTGAAGAGCTCGAGAAGGAAGGTATTTAGGAAGAGAGAGTTGAAGGTATTGAGGCCCCAAGCCCCAGAAGGCCTTCTGGCCAATGCAGAGGGTTTTGTACTTAATCCTCACAGCCTCTGGGATCCAGTGCAGAGATTTCAGTCCTGGAGAGATTCGAACCGTGGGCTTGAGGCCAAGGACAAGTCTCGCAGTTCTGTTCTGGATGAGTTGCAGAGGGCGGAGAGTAGAAGCAGGCAGATTTAGAAAGAGGCTGTTGCAATAGTCCAGCCTAGAGAGAACCAGAGCTCTGGAGACAGTGAGCTTCTGGGGATGGGAGAGGAAAGGAAGAATACCTCTGAGAAGGTGCAGCTGTTAGTTGGACTTCTTAGAGACATCAGAGATGTGAGGGGAGAAGGAGAGTGTGGAGTCGAAGATGACCCTGAGGTTTTTAGCCTCAAAGGTAGGAGCAAGAAGAGGGCCAAGCGAGGCCGGCCAGAGAGTGACAGGAAAGGAGGGTGTGGGTGTGCCGTTGAGGACAATCTCAGTCTTACTGGCATCAAGGCAGAGATCATTGGTGGCACACCACTCCTGGATGGTGGACAGATGGTCAGAGATGAGAGAGGGAGAAGAGGTGGCTGAGGGTAGCCTAAAGATGAGCTGAGTGTCATCCGCATAGCACTGGAAGTTGGGGCAGAGTGCGGCAATGCCGTGGGCAAGAAGTGCCAGGTATTGGTTGAACAGCCATGGAGAGGGGTTAGACCCCTGGGGAAAAACACAGGTAGAGACAGAGATAGAGGAGTGGAAGGACCCAAGTTGAACCTGAGAGGGTCGATCAGAGAGGAAAGAAGACAGCCATGCTAGGGCCTGACCGGTGATCCCCAGGTGATCACGGAGACGGTTGAGCTGGATGGCATGGTTGACTTAGTAGAAAAAAGATAATTACAAGAGTGTAAATGTGTTCATGATTTGAATTCTACACATTTTACGTGTGGCAGGGATGCATATTATTGTATTCCTATTCATAGGGATTGCTCAGTCTTATTTGAACACGATGCTTATGTTTTTTTAAATGAAAATGAAATAAAGACAATTTGGGAAAAAACATATCAGCATGTTTCTGGATACAAACTTAAAGCAGTTATCAGTCCTGCTTCTGCTCCAAATGCAGTACTGAGACTGCAACCATCCAATCTCTGCAAATACCTGACACAGGGGACTCGTGCATCCTTATCCTCTTAGACCTCATACCTTCCTTGAACACAGTTGACCAACTACCACTAAGAAAAGATGGGTTTCTCTGGAACCATCCTAAAATGGCTTGCATCCTATCTATCCAGCAGACATTGGGTCGTACAGATGGACTCACTCCCAGTCACATGTTGTGGGGTCCCCCAAGGGTTTATTCTCTCCCCCACCAATGCCATTCAATGTATACATGGAATTCTTGGCAACCTTCCTAAATGACCTCAACATAGCCATCCATCAGTACACTGGCGACACTCATCTGTACTTTACGGTCATTAGTCCCAGCAGATTGGCCACCACAGCGAATGCCTGGATACCATCCAAACATGTCTGTCAGACACCTACCTCAAACTGAACCATGCCAAGACTGAATAAGTCCTCACTGGTACCCCACCAAACAGCAACTAGTGCTACAATGTCAGGACAACATGTGTCTGGAAGGATTCACCCCTCAACAGTCAAGCTCGGCCAAATACCTGAGCTTTAGTGTTGACAGTAGCCTACCCTTCCAAATATATATAGCCAAAAAGCTGCAAACAGCATGGATACAGATCACCACACAGTGTCAAATCTACCCCCTCATCCCCCTGCAAGACTTCCCTGCATGTTCCAAGCCCTCTTGATCTTACACATCGACAAGGGAAACGCCCTGATTACTGGGCTTCCAGCTGCACACACGCCCCACCCTTAAGGAAGCCCACAGCGCCACAGCCCACCTGTTTACAGGTGCCTGCAAATTAGACCGTATCTGTCCAAGCCTGTGCAAACTTCACTAGCTCGCCCTCCCTGCTAGAATTATATTACAAACTGCATGTACCCCCTACAAAGCAGCCTTGAAAGGAACACCAACATGCCTGGCCAACAAACTCCACACCTCTGGAGGCTCCCGCAACTCACCTAGAAAAACCAGCCACTGGTTGGTCCCTAAGCTAGCGCATCAATAAAAGACTTGCAAGCAGTCCCTCCCCTGCCACACCCGCCCACCTGGAACTCAATCTCGGCAGAGGCTTGCAAGGCCCCCACCTTACCAAAAGCGGTCTCTTTCTACAATACCTGCCAGACAAATAAAAATTGCCCTTTCCCTCTCACAACAGTAATGCGCTACTATATGAAATGCCAAGCCCAATGCTTGCACCCTCCTGTTGCAAAGCGTGCTGCTGCTCTCGAACTAGGTGTGCGCTATAAGCAATGAAATAAAAAATTAAATAAAGATATGTCTAAAGATTTGTTGTTGTTTAACATATTTACCACGTACATCCTGCAAAAGGCCCCAGGCTGCTTCAGCTGCTATTTAGAGAGCAATTCTCGGGAAAGTGGTTGTCTAATTTCTCAGGGAATAGAAAGGTCTTCAGCTGTCTGCAGAAACGTAAATGGTCATTAGTATTTCATAAGAACTAGGGATTCCAGGTGAACGGCGCCTGTGAAGAGAAAGTTTGAGGTCCCCTTTTAATATAGATTTAGATTTTGGGATTTGAAACAATGGGCCCCATTACAGGTTTGGTGGGATTTCAGCAGTAAATCTGCCAAAATACCACCAAAACCGGTTGCCGTTGGTACCGTGGATTTACCATGGGATTACAAGTGGTGGTAAGGCCATGTGGGTCCCCATTTTTGGAATCCATAGGGCTTCATGGGGATTTTGGTTGTTCTGCCGATTTTGGCATTGAAGTGGAGGACTGACCTCCAGCATGCTGCTGGAGGTCAATCCTGCACTTAAGCGCCACACTTGGGATTTGGCAGAGCAGTAAGATCGGCAGTAGTGGAATTAGCACCACTTTTTTACTGCTCTGCCAAACTCAGAATTAGGCCCAATATGTGGTTGCCTGACTTTAAATACTTGTTGGGGTGATAGGGCACAAATTGAGGTCTAAAAAAGTGGGCCCAGCCTTATGATAGTCCTGATGTGCCATGTTGAGTGCTTTGAACTATATCTTTTGGGCGAGCGGGAGCCAGCGAAGCTGCCAACGGGTGGGAGTAACGCGAGATCGTCTAGGAAGCTGGGGAGGGGGGGTCGACTTTCTGGCCTATCCTGGAATATTTGACAATTATTAGCCAGTGGAATAAGATATGGATATGTGCGGATTTAAATCTTATCTCGGGTAATTAATTTAGGCATGCACCCTGCCCATCAGTTTCTAAAGCGGACGTAGAACATGTCTGAAAGTCAGACGGGGAAAGCTAAAGAATTGCTCGAACTAAGCTGTAACCAAACTAAATACAAGACGACTTCTTGCGGAGAATAATGCGCGCCCTTGAAAGTCTGATAAAAACATAAAGTTGGAGAAGCTTTTGAGCACTTTTTCTAGGAGGGGAAATGTGTGCCACTATCAGGTAAGGAGCTACACATCCAGACAGAGAAAGGAGGCTTCGAAATTCCACATGTCAAGCTGTGTGGTGATTATCCGTCCCAAGATAACGGGAGAAACCAAAGTGGGTGCTCATTCGTGAGGAAAGGTAAGGCACGCTTCCAAAGCCTTCACAGGCACACTTAGGACACCACCCAAGTGTTTGGTAGATCTAGAAATCCATGCACCGTGGTTCCATCGCTATAAATTACTAAGTGGTGCATTATTTTGTGGTAGGTTTCATCATCAAACTTGAGAACCATCTCTGGTTCCGGAAGCACCTCAAGACCTTCCTCTTTGCTTCTGCCTTTGCCCCCCCCCTCCCCTGCTGAACTCCTGGCTGAAACTGCACTGGTCACCTGGCTACCTTCTGTTCTCGGGCCCAGGTACCTGATCACCCTGCCACGCTTCTGTACTGCTTCCTTGCCACCCCTTGCACTGGGGACTGTATCTGTACCCATACAGCCCCCCCCCCGTCCCCTTTTCTTCTTTTTCTGTACTTATCAGACTTACTCAGTTTTTCTGCCGTAAACACAGCACTTGCCACTTACTGGCTGCACTACCCCTGTTTATTGCCTCCATTTTCTATTTATTTGTATTTATTATTATTTATCTGTTTCTCCTCTGTTCTCCACTCCCTCCCTGCCATGCACTTTCCCCATGCACTTGCGCATTCTCAATGTCACTGGCCCTAGTAAGATCGCTCTTCTGTTTTCCCCTTCCTTGCCTTGTCGCGCTCTGAAACACTTGTGTACGAGCGCGATACAAATAAACTATCATCATATCATATCATGGTGGAAAATAGATATGCGTAGAAGGGTTAATGGTGTGTAAGAGTGGGAAAGGGTTGGCAAAGGCTGGGATAGGGGGCGGTGTATGGAGGGACCCCTATTAAAAGAAAAAAGAGCCCCCCCCTCAATGAACTCTAGCATGAAGTAATGCATCACTTTGTGATGCATGGTGATGAAGAGATGTGGAACCCTAGAAAGTATATGGCGTGGGGGGGAAGTGCACTGCATTTAATGAAAGGGAGGCTGGCCTGCAGGCTGTCTGGACTGGCTGCTACACAGCATACACATATTTTATGCTGAAAGCCCTTTTTCTTATTCATGATCCCTTTTCTTGGTACTCTTATTTTGTCCTCCGCAATACCAAGGAAACACTGTCGATATTTAGATTGGCTCCAGGGACACCTGTTTGCTGCTTTTGTAATACTGCAATGCTGAACTTTAAAGATGGAGTCCTTTTCTCCAAAAGTCATCACATTTGTCAATTTTACTTTCGAGAGCTTGCAGCTTTCTTTATTTTTTGCCACTGGCTCGTCTGGATTGGTTTTGTTCCATTTGTTCAAAAAACATTGGTCACTGCAGTTTAGTTAAAGTCATTTCACGAACGAGCACCAGCTGCCAAATGGCTCTTGCCAAATGAACAAACTTTTATCACCATAGCAATTGAGTAATTATTCACTCTCCTACACAAACGTGTTTAAATACCACTATTTGGGTAAGAATTCTCCCAGGATGCTTGTAAAACGGCAAGTCACATTTTCCTGCAATCAAACTACAATGCATTATTCAGTGCAATAATGGACTGGGATATTAATGAAGGCAGTCGCTCTTGCCCTGCCCATTAGCAATATTACTAAGGCCTTTAAAAGGCCCATCTGCTGTCCTACCAGCAAACAAATGGCTGATCAACACATTGGACCCAGTTAAGGAAGCAGGGCTGCCGCCTCGGTAATAATAAAACACATGTACTCAATATCGCAGGCCTTTGGCTGAAGGTTAGGCATCCAGCATTGATCCGACATATGGTTTACATAATGCCGATGAAATTCCACACATTTTTTTTCGACATTTTTTTTCTTCGAATTTAATGCATTCGAAATGATTGATTCGACATTTTGACTGCACACCGTAATCTGGCTCTATGCCAGGAACGCCCCAGATGTCAACAGGGCCATGCAAGTTACTGGCATATGGTATGGCAATGTGTGTGCCTCAGGAATACTGGCGTACAGTAATGGCTAGAGTAAATACATTAACAGAAGGTTCTTTCAGTGCAACCCACACACATGCCTATTCATGGTTTTCTGGGAGGCAGGAAGAAGAAATCTATGACGAAAACCAGTTACATGTTTGGTCCTGTTACCTAAGAGCAGACGGGTCATTTCAGGTAAATGCCCTATAGCATGGTCTGGCTTTGTAATGGGTTTTTGACTACATCTCCCCTCAGCCCTAGTCAGCAGAGTCAATGACAAGGGATCATGGGAGTCGTAGTCCAAAACATGACCAATGGCTAAAACATGTCCAGAGATGGGTGACAGCAGAAAGAGGTTTAATAACTAATAAGGAAAGGGGCGGGGGGGACACGATTCTAGACTGGGGGCAGTTGTTACATGAGCTCACAACATAAGCCACCCCAAATATGTTTCGTAATACCATCAAGAGGCGAATACGCGGGTATATAATTGTGTATAGACAGGACAACTTCCTACATTCATCCTGATTTAGATGCAAATCTGGCTGTGGGATTTAATTGGAGAGTCACCAGAAATGATGAATTAATGAGCATTGGAGGGAAGTGGGCGGGGTTGAGGGGTGCGGCAACACAGTTTCGAAACAGATATTGATTGGACTTTGGATGGAAATGATTGAATTCTTTAGGTACCACATTCCTCCTTATAATACGGGGACAAAGTATCCAGCATTAATGGGAGGCAAATAAGAAGAAAATGCAAACACAATTAGCAGAGAAAATAAAAGCCTCCAAGTACTTTCAACAAATCAAAATGGGTGCCTAGAATGTGAAGACAAATGAAGCGCTCACATAGGTCAATACAGAACTGACGAACCACCAGAAACCAGCAGCACAATGCAGCAGTGGGCACGCTATGCCGCGATTACAAGCACAGACCACTCACTGTGCAAGCCACAAGGCACGCGGATCCCGTCTCTCACCCTCCACCCACATGCCTACGAACACGCACACGCACGCACACAGTAGCATGACTTCAGAAGCATGCTTCAAGGCTTGAAGGTACATTGTGTACTATTGGTGCCTTCCAATGAGTAGAGGCAACAGTGACAGAAATGACTAAAGCATCAGAGGAGGCGGGGCCCGAGGGTTCATCACACTGGGACAAAACGCACCATTGACCTGTAGCTAGCCTGGAGACCATAATTGTTGTAGTAGCAGACAGAGCCCTGCCACATTTGCTGAAATTGCTCAAAGGCCTGTATTTTTCTTCTACCGGATCTTTCATAACAGTTTTTTTTTAATGATGAATACCATCCATCATTTTACAAAAAATGCTTCAAGAGGCCGGCTCGGGAGGATAGCTCCGGGGCACAGTGCTCGCCTTAAAAGAAGACGACACGGAGCAACACAGGTTCGGTCTGTGCTTAGAAACCTCTGGGAATTAAACTCAACATAGGACTAAGAACGGGTGATACAACAACACTAGGCCTCAGTTATCACAATCAAGTAGCCATTACCATACCCAACAGCGGTTAGGAGAGAAATACTTGCAGCCTGGAGCCTGGTTAAAGTGCTACCTTCCTTCTCCTCAGCAGCCATGCTTTGTGCAAATAGCAACCCACAGAGCATGCCGTTGGGGAGCTGCTGCTTTGGGCCAACAATTCTAAGGCGTGCCCCCTTGTCTTGATACCTGCCTCCAGCAGCACGGGTCTCAGATACAACCGCCTTAGCCACTGGTAGGGCTTGCAGAATAAAAGGAAGTGAGCCATTATCTCCTCGCTGCTCCGCATGATGGACAACTGGCTGGGTCGGGGCTCCTCCATTTCGAACTAAAGGCAGAAATTGGCAGGATCCCTAGTGTAAGCCTCATATATAGTGATCAAGCATAGCCAGGCCTGATCTGATCCAGATGGTTCCATGTAATAATGTTGCCACAAAAATCTCGCCATGCAAAAGTATTGCCGAAAAATGGGCACTTTTTGTGGCGACATTATTGCATGGAACATGCGGAGGACACCCCCGCCGCCCCCAAACTTTTTATTTTTATTTTTATTTTTTAAAAAACGTATTTTATTTTTATTGCCCCTGTCCACATATGTATGGTCACCGAAATAATATTGCCACGACATTTTTGCAGCGATATTATTTACGGCGACCATATATATGGCGATATTATTACCTGATACCATCCAGATAGGCTTTAAAGCCCTCTGTATGTCTCTTAACCAGATAGACCAGGCCCAGCTTTAGCTGTGAAGCTTCAAGGAGGAGCAGGTCCCTTGCTCTATGTTTTATAAGAGGCTTAATTTGGCTCCAGCTTGATACACAAAGTCATCCAGGGTCGGTCCAAAACACCCCCCAAGTTCAGACAGAATAACGTTTTTATGTGGGAGGGCCATTTCAGGCCACTGGCTCCTTCAAGAGACATGCATGGTTCAGAGCCGGTTTTGATCAGACTCTGACCCATAGTGAGACAGGCGGAAACATAATTTCCGTGCTCAGAGGGAGAGTGCCATATTCTAAATGGACTAGTGCGGTTCGCTGCACCAGGTGGTAATAATGTCAATTTCTTCAAGAAGTTGTTTTGCCTTCTAAGAATCGGCTCAACATCCTCAAGCCCCCATAGCTCTGAGCCATAGAAGGCAGCTGAAACTGTCTGCCTTTCATAAAGTTCTAGTGCCGGTGACATTGCACCACTCCCATGGTTATTAAAAAAGGTTAAAATAGCCCACTATATTTGTTCAACGTGATGGCAGCCCTGATTGTCTGATGGGCCCAGTCTGGACTTGACTGAAATCTCACGCCTGGGTAGTCAAAGCTATCAATGTGTTCAATTAAAATATCATCGATCTTTAATTTAAGTAAGACATTCTTTCCATATTTCAGCTTTCTTACCATCAGCTTGGTTTTTTGTAGCATTAATACAGAGACCCAACCCGATAGAGTGCCTTAGAAAGATTTCTAGGGATTCCTTCAGGCCCTGCGGTGTTGCTGCTATTAGGACCGCATCATGTGCCGGGTGTTTAGTTGTAGACAGCTTAGGGCAGTCCTGCCCCGCCTCTTAATAGCTGGTCAATAATCTCCTGTATGTAGAGGTTAAATAGAAGGGGTGCCAGGACGCAGCCCTGCCTAACACCCAGGGTCCCATCAGAGTATGTTGTTTGGTCACGCCCCATGTTATAGCGTACACAGGACACTGTATTTGATTAGAGTCATGATAGGATATTACTCATATACTCTGGTACTTTACGCTTCGCCAGCACCTCCCATAGTTGTTCTCGAAGAACAGAATCAAACACTGTCCTAAGATCTACAAACAATACATACAGGTGTCTTTTCTGGAGAATACAGATTGAAGGTAAGTCCAACGCACAAATCCTGGCTATTATTATTAACGTTAGTCGAAGTTAGCTTGAAAAAAATATTCTTTCACATCAGATCTTGTGATTTGACAAATGCAATATTTATGTTTGTTTCAGATATTGTGAAGAACCAGCCGATACGTGTTTTGACCCTCTGGGTCGTTATCTAGGCTGTACAAGGATCCAAATCATATTTAAAAGTAAAATGTAAACATAATCCAAGCGTAGATAACATAATAATAAAATAAGTGCACTAACGTCAATAATAATAGCCAGGATTTGCGAGTTGGACTTACCTTCAATCTGTATTCTCCAGTTTATGTGTCCTGGTACCTTTAGGGGGCCCCAGTGGAAGTGTACTGACGCAGAAGTCCTATCTGTGCACATTTCGTCTCCAAACAGCCCTTGGCAGTATTAACAGCGCACTGTCTCCTAATGACCCCTAGGTTCTCTTACACAGTCTTTTCTGTAGAGCTGAGTATTTTTGAAAGATGAGGGATAGCATAAAACACTGGTCCACTGTCTCACAACCCCTATGGAAACCTGCCTGATGGACGCTAATCACTGAAGAGCCATGTGGGGAAACAGTGAATTAATCATAACCACTGGCAAGTTCCCTGGGCAGCCTTACAAATGATTGTTTCCCAGCCTGGACTGCTATTATAGAAAAGGAAAAGGATACAGAAAGCAGGCTTGATCCCACCCCAAAAGGGGCTAACCTGCCCTAACTGCTAGGGCGCATCCATTGTGCACGAGTCACCAAGCAACCCGGATATATTTCAGCCTCATTGTGCATCATCAGTGAGGTGTATCTTGGAAATCTAGGCACAGGACATGCACTGCCTAGAGAAAATGCCAGTGGTTATGATTTATTGAAATATGTTCTCTCCATCACTCCCTGGTATCATAAAAAGCTCACACTGATGAACACATCAACTGTCAGCAATTCGATAGCAACATGCTGTGCTATAGCTGGGACTGTGGACTGCACACACACACACACCCACACGATTCCCCGAAACAGCTGCGAGAAGGTCTTGACAAACAAGCAACTTCAGCAAGCCATGAATTTACGACTGGACTATGACGGAGCCCCGCCCACTAATCACTGCACGACCGAGTTCTAGGATTAACACCTGAGCCTGTGCTCTCGCGGGACATCCTCACAACAGAGACGCAGCTCCCAGCTGAGCACCGCTGCTGGGTAGGCAAGCACGGCATGCAGAGTCCCTCTGAAACGTTGCTCTGCACGTGGCCTGAACACCCTCATCACACCAGCTAACCCCTGCTCTAATGAGAGCTACTAGCACACACCTGTGCACTGACTTCAGATGCCGCACACACACGTGTTCAGACAGGGCGTGTGCGTAATAATCACAACCGAGAAACCATGTAATCCTTTATGACGATTTGAAAAAAAAACACTATCCTCATGCTCTGAACCCAAGGATGGATGAAAGGTATTAAAAGAATGCAACACATGTCTTTCCCAAAACAAAAACGCAATCAGTGTGTATAGTCTCGGAATAAATTTAGGGGTATAAATATAGCTATATATATAAACATATAGGTTCAGTTTGCCGTAGCGTGTTAGCTCAGGGTAGTATAAAAATGGGTTGATCCGAAAACCTTAACTAGGCGCTAGGCTAACAAAGACATATAGCTTAAGTAGACGTCATGATTACGATGCAAAACATAAAACTGAGTGACAATCATCAGTTATGATTATTCAAGTCGCAGATTCGGTGTAAAGCGCTATATAATTTACACATAAAATACACACAAATAATACAAAGACGGATTAAAGCTACATGCATCATTGAATGTTTACTGAGCATGGAGTATGGCCATACATGCAGAACATTACCCGTGTCCCTCTGTGGACTACTCACAAGCAGTGAGTATCCTGCGTCTATTCATCAGCAAGACTTCACATCCTTACACGGCTCTTTGGGATCTGATTGAAAAGTTTTCATCGAATTTTCTCTTTTATTGCTCGATTTTGTCGCAAATATATGTGATGTAATGTAATGGGACCCGGGGATGGAACCTGTGTTGCTCCCTGTCGTCTTGCTTTTAAGGCGTTGCCCCTGAGCTATCCTCCCTGCCCCTCTGAGGGAGAACCCCTGCAGCCCACCGCCCTCACCCATCATTAGTTATTCGCCTAAACCCACCCCCACATATATTTCCGATGTCAAAAATTCAATTAATTATTCTTCAATGAACTCTTCTGCGGATAAAACTCACTACCCCCACCCCCTCACAGCCAGCAATGCCCGTGGCGTTTGGCTATCGGTGCTGCACTGGGTGCATCGCCCACAACCAGGCCCCTGCAACACCGCACCTACAAACCAGAATTAATAGCCCCATGCCATGCGCATGACACATTAGGCCTGCCTGCCCCTGTGCCTATTTAGACGACACAGTGCCAATCTCCCAGAGTACCCAAGGCCGTCGTCTGCTGCCATTTCCTGTGGGTACAGTGTCTATGGCCCTGCTCGGCATCCCTGATTCCCACAGTCAGCTCAGAGCAGGGTCTACATCTGGCCACATTTGATGTCATCTGTGATTAACATGTGTAATGGTTTACTCGGGTGGATAGCGCAGGGGCAACGCGCTCGCCTTGTGAGCAAGACAACGCAAAGCAACACAGGTTCGATTCTGGGTTTTAAGCGGTTATACATAGCCAATTATACATTAAAGAGCAGTGCATGGCGGAAGTCAATTATTGGTGCACTAACCAACAGGTTTGGCATTTCATAAGGGTGAAATGCATGCAACTGATTAACATGTGAATATGGTGACTTCTTTGAATTTGTGTTCATGCAAATGTCATTAGAGCATTCAACAATTGACCTTTTTGTTTGCATCCCTAATCCCTCTGCCCTCCTCCTCTTGTCGCCCTTTCAGAGTGCAACTGGATCAGTTAGTCAACGTGCCGGTTCGGGTCCCCCCCGTAGGCTTCAGCTCTCTCCCTGCTGGCATAACAAAAAGCTTCAACTTTCAACCATCGGCCCATGTCATTTAGATATGCTTTCAACTGGAACATGAGCCCACGTAATTCCACTGAGTGAGAGGGTTCCTCAATGCCATCAACACCCACATGATAAGCAATGGACTCTGCCTAAATCTGAAATCCTTTTCTCAATGAAAAATCCTCAGAACCCCCTCCCATGGCTACAAATCCCGGGAGACCCTCTCACTCTCACCCAGAACGTTTGCAACATGACAGTCATCTTGGACAACTAAATAACTCTTGTGCAGCAACATCAGCTGGTGATTTATTTTAATTGGAAGGGTGTAACTATTTCTCCCAAATAAGCCTGTGTGTAGCAAAGGGGAGCCAGAACCAACCAAGCACTGGTCCTGGGGGGAGGGTGGTGGGGGGAGGCAGGAGAAGGGTTTAACGACAGATATCCTGCTTAATTTACCATAGATGCCTAGCAAAAAATGCCATGGCAAAGAAATAGCTACACTGGCTGCATCACAAAGTCAGTCTAGCCAGGCAAAAATGCTTACCTTGGCTGCTTTATCAAAAGATGCCCAATGAAAAATGTCAAGCAACAGTAAAAAAAAATGCTTGTCTGCCTGCACCAACATTTCAGTCCTGCCATGTAATAGCCACTTATCGTGCTTGCTTTATCAAAGATGGGCAGTAAGAAATGAAGCCACCACGCCATCATTTTTTACTGGGTATCTTTGATTTTTCCAGGGTGGCCCCCACCCCAGCCAAATCAGCGGCTGAGCCTGGCACCAACACACACTGCACACACATCCATACAACATTCACCCGCTCATTCACACAGCACTCAGTCACGCAACCTTACACCCTACATTTGCTCATTCATACGCACACCCAGCACCCACTCATGCAACACACACACACACACTCACATCTTACCGTTAGCCTCAGTCCTAACACCACTCCTCTCATGTGCTAGCAACAACACAGAAGCCCTTTGGCTCCCGTGGCACACAAACAGTAACTGGGAAGCAAAGAGTGGTTGCTGCTCATGTGCGCAGGAGCCCAAGGGCTGCCTTGTTGCTGCCCATACCCTTTCAATGTGTGGGGAGGCTCTGGCACGCCGCCACACACATTCAAATGTGTAAACTGGTTTCCCTTTGACAGTTTAAGCCAGCCCAGGAGCACTCCCTCAGCGGCAGAAAGCAGCTGTGGGAGTTTTTACTCTGGGCTTTCTTGGCTCCTCCATAAAGGGCGAGGGCACTGGCGGGTCAGCACCCCTTTGTCCATTATGGACGAGTGGCCACTGTCCTTGCCTCGAAAATCCCCATAGCTACGTGCTCGTGCACCCTCAAGCTAACATCCCTTAAAAATATCCTTCCTGTCTTGTCACTCTCTCAAGAACCTGCTACCATAATCACCACTGTATTATCAGACCCGACGAGTGTAACGCCTTTTATGCTGGACCTCCTGTCACTTCTGTCCACAAGGTCCAAGGACTGGATCACCAAACTATTTTTGGTGGAGCTATTTTTTAGGTTGGTACTAAATTAGAAGAGGGGCACATTTACACTGAATCACATAACATTTACGTTCCAGTGCTCTTATTTCTCACAGAATAGATTTGGGGTGGTTCTTCCATTTTAGAGGCACTCTATCCGTCAATCACTCCACTACTGGTTCAAGACATACACTGGGGCTTGCCACTGCAGCTATAACCCCTGACCTTGCATCTTGAGCCTGTGACAGTCTCTCTTACTTTTAATCTATCTTTCTCTTCCCTGCTTTCAGTCTCAAAGAAAAAAAGAAAGAAGGAGATTAGAAAAAAAGTTAAGTAATGAGCAGCAAGAAAAGTAGAAGGCAGCTAAGGTAGACGGAAATAAACAGAGAAAACAAAAAAATGAGGATGCAAAGATGGGAAGAGAAAGGGAGATAGAAAAAAGGGAAGGCTGTCCCCACCTGTGGGGTGCACCCACTCTTTACAAAGAAGAAAAAAGATACGGTTTAGGCAATGATGAAGCATTTACACCTCCTTATACTAACAGTTTTGAAAACATGAACCAAATAAGAACACATGAAGTGCAAAATGAGCGCTGCCTAAAATTGTGTACATGCACAAACGTTCTGTGATCCAGAATGGTGCTAATCATTAAATAAAGTGTGTGCTAAATAGCACTGCTAACATCGCAGTGTATGTGATCCTGTCCCAAGTCCTCCAAAGTCATGCTGCTCCTTCCATCTTTAATTGGTAAAGACAAGATAATGGCCATTCCGTCCTCAAGGTTGAAGGCCATTTACCTCCTCCATTCATATATCTATAGGAAAATCCATTCAACATCTCAAAAATAAATGCTCTTACTGTCCCCTCCCACACTGCCATAGAACATCATCTCTATACCTTAACAAAGCTGGTTCCTCCTTTTGCAACACGCTTCCCAACCATATCACAGACACTTTTAACCACTCAACTTTGATGCAACTCTTAAAGACTCATTTGATTCTGAAAGCAATAAAATCTCTTTCTGTAAAAAATCTACCTCTTACCGAAGAGCCCTACAGCTGACATTTGCATCGTATTGGCACCATATAAAAACTTTGGCTAGACAGATTCATATGTGTCTCTGAGCAAATTTCTTCAGGAGTTCGTTAGCAGCTGTTGCAAGTCTAAGAGGGAAGGGGGGTTATAGGTATTGCGTCTAGGGGTGATTTTAGGCACTGCTAAACAGTCTATCAGTTTATTTTTGCTTTGCAAACATCTTGAACAGATAATCTGTATTTAATCGAAAAACACAGGCAAGGCAAGGTTACGGCCATTTGCAAGCATATTGTGTGCTGGGGTGGCTGGATTGAAGGCCTGCTTATGCACGACTTGGAACGTGAGCAATGACATGAGCACTTGAATCACCTCCCCATTACACCCTCGGCAGTGGAGCCAGCCAATCAGGAGGCACGGAATGCGGGCTGACACTGCTAGTGTTAGCCCGCGTTCCAAGCTGCCTGCGGGCCTACCCTCGTTGAGGGACCTGCGTTGCGCTCAGGCCTTTAACTTGGGCAGTGGGCTGTTACCTACAGGGTCAGCCCGTTACCAAGGGGCATATCGCCTCAATGTATTAGGGCTGTACAGAACTCCGGCTTTGAGTAAGTATTTGGCCAAAATCCAACAGAAAAAAATATTCTGCTCTGGCCGAATATGTTCTTGCTGTTCAGCTGCTTCTGAATATTGTTGTTTCACTTGAATGCAGTGTAGCAGCCAGGCTCGGACTGGCCGATAGGGCAATACCTGAAATACCAGGCCATGATTCTAGTGTGGGCCCATTTTTGGGGCCAGAATGGGTCAATTTTTAGCCAGAGAGAGCCAGTTTCCTAAGTTACTGCAATAGTTTTAACTAATGTTGCTAAGCAAATGCTCTTTCAATGCACTAATGTAAATGTATGTTTGAATCATTCACCCTTGGGCAGTATTCAAACAGTCGGTTCTGAAAATTAATTAACTTCAATTTGCGATTGTGGGCCACTTTTTCATTTTTTGCCCAGGCCAATTTTATGTCCCATTCGATCCTGGGAACTGCTCAGAGAAGCAAATATGGGGAGCAGATTGAAAAAGATAATGGAGTTAAAAATTGTCTGACAGCATAAAGGGATGTTGCTCACGTTTGTTGTCCTATGGCGCTACATCCACTAAATTAAGAGAAAATTAGTATCATTGCAAGTCCAGTCCCAAAAGGTATGTTGCATCTGCCCAATAGATATGATAGGTTATTTATAATGCGCTTAATACCCAGAGGTTTCTAAGCGCGGACCGGGAATCGAACCCATGTTGCTCCATGTCATCTTGCTTCCAAGGTAAGCACGTTGCCGTTGAGCTATCCTCCCGATAATAGTAGAGTACTTTTGGGAAACTGTCAGTAACATTTCAAACAGACATTTTTGGTTTGATCAAGGTTTATTTAATGAAAGTGAGATAAATATTGTATCAAATTGCTGAATATTGTGTTACTTCGTGGCATGTTGCAACAAATTAGAGTCCCCAAATGTTTTTGAAACAAAACATTATTTCTGGGTAACCATATTTAGTTAAAGTTCAAAGAAAATTGAAGGAAAGAAAATGTTTTATGCGTGACCTTGAAGGTTTTCATTTAAATAGATTCAACAGAAAAAAATCATTGTGTGACAGCACTCCTGATAACTCTTACACTATTTTGGGTTTGTTTGAGCATTGAAGGGCAGCAGTGAATACAGCGTTAAACATTGGGCCTCATTACGCGGTCGGCGGTAACCGGCGGGTTTGCCGCCGGCCTCGTAACACCATTCCTGGTGCCTGATATCCCTATGCCACCGGGACATTACAAGAAGCGGAGTCCCGGGATGTCAGGCGTCGGAAACTGTAAGTCCCCATTCCCGAAAAGCCCCATTGTCTGATAGGACTCCACGGGAATGGGGACACAGAAGCACCAGAACTGTTGCTAACAGTGCCGTTGCTTCCGTGAGAAACATGCCTGCAGAGGCGGTACGTCCGGCAGGTTAGACCTGCTGGCAGATGCGGCCCCTGCGTACATTCTCGTGGTCTGGCAGTTCGGAAAGGGTGCTGGTACATTGCTACCGCCACCCTTATTTCCGGTCCGCCGGAATTAGAATGAGGCCCATTGTCTGACAACATCCATGATTAACTCTTAGTCTAATGTGGGGGTTGTTGGAGTATTGGAGAGAAGGAGCAGTGAACATAGTTTGATTATATGGAGAAACCTTAAGAATTCAAAACAGGTAATGGAGGTCAGCAGGGCTGAGATATTCAGTTATACATGCTTCTGTCTAAGAGCGCTTTTAGAGGTTCGCCATGCTGGAAAACCTTTCCATTTTCCCTGTAGGCCAGTCTGCCAGAAGAGGTTTAGAGAGATCTGTGTGCCGACTTTGCATGGGGCATAGTCAGATAACTGCTGTGTTGGTAAAAGTGGTAGGAGGGAAGTGTGTTTGGAAATTGGAAGACTTTGCAACAGGTGGCCCGCTTTGCCTTGGTCAGATGAGCTGGGAACTAGTCAGTTACAGGTCAGGCAGTGCAAGATGTGGCCGTCATTTCCCAACTCATATTTGCCTCTTAGGAGAGCTTGCGTATTGGGAAATAGCTCAAATAACATTGCAAGCTAGTATGCCCCAATAGAAAAGGTTCAGAGATGGGAGCACTTTCCTGGGTGGAAAGAGTGATAGAGAGTATTGTATCTGTGGGTGTTGTGGGGTGGAGTGTTGAAGAGTGGGAGGCATAGTAAAATCCATAGAGCCTTGCATCCTTTAGTGTGGTGGGAAGGAGGTGGGGTACATTGACATGATTGAGATGTGGTGGCACTGAGCGACTGCTCAACAGACAAGTGCCTTCTTAGAGCTTGTAGGGTTTGGGCAGATGCAGCCACATTTCCAGCTTTTCTATGTGCTATCACCACTATTCTAATCCTACCGTCTTCTCTGGCAGAGTCCTCTGCCACATTTGACGTATGGGAGGATGACCCTTTTTGAAAATAGTAGGGGGATGGAGAAAACTCACCCCACATCTTTGTCTTGTGTCCTGCACAAGATGACATAAACCATATACATTCCTATGTGAGCTACTGGGAAGGTTATAAGAAGCTCACTTTCCAAATAAGCTACCTTGCAACTCACAATAGATTACAATGTGAGCAAAATGCAATGGCAATTGCACATTGCAAGACCGCATTTGTGAATTCTGATACTTTGAGTAGAGGTCGTTTTGCATATGCAACATCCTTCTGTACATTTTGTACCTTTCTTTTTGTGCATCTGTTCTTTTCTAACTTGTATGCATTAAATAGGGATATGTTGATTAAAATGAAGAGAATTCAATAACACATTGGAAAACGTATCAAATAGAGCTTGTTTTTTTAAAAAGCATGGTTTTCAAGTTTGCAACATGATTTTGCCCAATAAAACCATTATTCGGCTTCATATTCAGTATTTTACCAAATATTGAATACGCAATTTGATAGAACTGAAAAATTTACCAGCACACTTGAGGGAAGGGAAACATTGTTTGGTGTATGCTGCAAAAACAGTTGTTTGCAGGGACTTGCTGATAACTCAAGCAGTGGTATTAGGGGAAGGGTGATTCATTAATTATTTAAGCTTTTATTACATGCTTTAATACTGGAGACCAGTCTCTAATCCCGGGACAGAAATTCGAACAAGTGTTGCTCTGCATTGTCTTGCTTTGAAGACAAACACTTTGCCCTGAGCTATCCTCCTGTCCCATGAATGATTTAATACAATGCCCTCTTATACAACATAGGAAGTTGCGCTGTGGTGGCTTGAGTGAACATGTGCTCACACATGACTTGCTTAAGTTGCGTGCAATAGCGGACACACCAAGGACTTGAATTTCTTGTCAAAATGATTAGCATACTTGTTGGTGCGGACCGCAGGCCTTGGGTTAGCGCCCTTTAGGGCCCAACAACCCTCCCCTAGAATAACGGAGGACTCAGCCAAGGGCAAATTCAAATGTGGATTATTACAAAAAACCGACAGCGATCATATAGGATAATTTCAATTCTCCCAAAATCTACCCCCCCAAAGATGTGCTCCCCAGCTTTGTACACAAATGGCGTCATCACCTGGGCCCTCCCCCAAAAACCTATCCCTCATACAGATTGGGTGATGAGTAGTATCACCTATATCCAGCCCATATAGAATTTATTCTACCGGCCCTTGGATGTCAGGTGGCTAACCTGCTCCGTCCCCACAAAACAATCTATTACATTGGTGCAGAGTTGTAGCCTTACCATTGGCCCACGCCCTCTGCTATCCACTCCTGGAGTTCTGTCGCTTGATTGGTTGGATCTGGTCTCCCCAGGCCTGGGACCCAGTTCAGTTCTCAGCCCTCTGTGCACCTCTTCAAGGTGATGTGAAGTGACCCAATTGTATCGGGTAGTAGACCACCTTTGCCTATGAGAGTGTGTTTCCATGTTGCAACACTTATTTAATTTCTCATATGGGTTGCTGCGAATGACTTGTCTTCCTACTACAGGTGAATGCCCATTGTCTAGTTCGGCTGCATCACGTGGTTATAGACCACGAAATTGAGCCCTTTGTGTCTGCATTCATGAGGATGTATTCTTTTTTCCTGCAGCTGGCCCCTTGTCACTTGGAGTTTGGAATGGGACTGTTTATCTCGACCTTGGCTGTGAGCTTGGTCTTCACTTCATGCAGCCTGAGCCGGCTTCTCTTGTCTGGTGTCCTGGGGCTTGAGGCCTTCTGTAATTTTCCTTAGACTTATAATGTGCTTTCTACATGCTCATACTGTACTATGTTACATACAAGTTAATCATACGTGGTCCTACCAGGCTCCATATATACTCCTGTAGTCCCATAGAGTTAATTGCCATGAGCATCTGCAAGCTTGCTTGGGATCTCTTGTTTTCTTGCGTTTTAGTGTTACTGCATTTGGCTAATGAGAAAAACAATAAAAGCTTTGACAGTATTTATATGTCCTCTATCTACCGAACTGTGTACACGTGTTCTTCATGTATACGAGTATGTGCTCGTGTAATGCTGTGCGGGGCTGCAAGTGTGCTTCTTGACTAACCCTGCTACGTCGTGGTGTCACCAGTGACGTTGGCTCAGTGTTTTCATGGCAGTTAATCGATGCAGTCCATTAGAGTATCTCTGTCGAGTAACCTGTATCTGAAAGGATATGCACTGGATAAGGTTGATATGGCTGTCTGAGGGGATACGTCTCTGCATACGTGTCAGTCAGTGGTGCACTCAGGGATTGTCCAAATAATGAGTGAGTGTTCTTGCCTCTTCAGCCCATCATGTTCATAGGGGTGAGGAGGGGCATTCTTGGGAGCCTCTCTTCAGTCCCCCCTCTGGTCGACCTGTCGACCACTCCTCCAAATCTTGTCACCTTCATTCTTGGTAGCCATATTTGTATCACTCCCAGAGATGTCCATAATAATTTGCATGATCATAAAAACTTCAGGTCAAGTAAGTGCATTCTCCTTCTCGGTTGCACTCTACCAATTTCCCCATACGTCTTGTTGTCGAATGGGTTATCGAATATTACCATCTCAGTTGGGAGCAGTGCACATCCCCTTATTCTTGTTCTCAGGTTATCTCTTTCGTCTACTATCTTGTCCTTCCCTTCTCCTAGAGTCACATCGATCATCACTTTAATCCCTGTCGATTTCTCTGTAGTTTTCGGCATTGAGAATTGCAGATCTTTATCACACTCAGTCCCACAAGTACTAATATTAGTGCCCCATGTAATACTTTCAGTCCGTCTGACAGCCATGACGGCATCCATGACCATATCCAGCTCTGGACTTTTGCGGTCCCTTTGGTTTCTTCCTCCATCTTGGCATGCATCTTTGACAGGCGTGTCACTGCTTCTGTTAATGTGCCATTTTCTCCATCATTGGCAGGTACAAATGTACAACAGGAACTCCCATTAGCTCCATTGCTGTGAGGCGCTCTAGAACGTATCTATTCTGAAGTGCCATCGACCTCACTGCTCGGAGCTCTTCTTTTATCGCATTCAAGCCATTTACTTTAGAGTTTGTTGCCAGCATCGGTTACCAGTCATTTGGTCGAAAACCAAATGGTCGAATGCCATTTGATCGAGAGTCAAATGGTCGAAAAAATGGTAGAATTATAATTTTTTAAAATTTTTTTATGGGGGGGTTCCCCCCAAGCCCCCTTTTTCTATATATTTTTCTTTTTACCAAACAAAACTAAAAAAATATATAAATAAATAAATAAAAAATTTCAACCATTTTTTTTACGACCATTTGACTTTCGATCAAATGGTCATTCGATCTTTTATTTTCAACCATTTGACCGGACATCCCCAGCATCAGCTCCCATCTGTTTTTTTGCAGCCATTTCACATTTGTGTATGTCTGGATGGCTGTAACCACTGACGCAAAAAACATTTTTGTCCTGCTGAATAACCCATGTTCAGGTGGTACATCATCCAGGGATGACTCTGATGAGAAGTAGTTTTCTCTCTTAACCCTACTCACTTCCACAGACCGTTTTATTCTTCCCCTTTCTTTTACTCCCACAGACCGCTTCTTCCTTTTTTTATTGTCCATCTTAGCAAAGTCACCTATCTGTATGTCCTTCTGGGGCACTACCATTGATGGCATAGTTATGTGTACCAGCGAGCAAACTCTTCCGCAGTTGGGTGGCAGCTTCTCACAAGCCTTGGACCTGCACACCCGGTAGTGGTCCATTAATACTGCTGTGTGGACTTTCATTGCTGGATGCTTTTCTGTGTATCTACACTCTGTTGTCTCCAACCCTCACTGCACCTTCTTTCTTGTAGCATAATGCTGGCTTCTTCAGAGGTATTACGGGCATCGGCCCATCCTCATTGTCTACCCAGGTGAGTAACTTGGCACTTGCATCCCATTCTTTCAGGCACTTGTCATTTTCTCCTTGCACTGTGTTCACTGGGGATTGTACTAGGGTGTGCTTTGCTTCCAACTACTACTCCTTTCCATCCTTCTGCTGTGCATACTTGGCCATACACGAGCATATGTGGTCTTTCCCAACATCCTGGTTCTCCACCCATTTCCTTCACCCTCCTCTTTGGGCAGGGTAGCTTCTTCAGCGTTATTGTTTTTGTCTCCCCTTTCTGTGTTGCTATGAACATTCTGGAGGCTTACATGCCATAGGGGATTAGTGAGCAGACATAACAGCTCTCACTGGTGGTTTCCTTGCTTACTTTGGTCATGTGTTTATACCACATGTCATTAGACACTCGAGCACTGTCGGCGAGCTATAGGTCCACCCCCTCCCATGTCTTTGACAGCACTGCGCTTGCCTCTCCTTACCAAGCTTACAGTGCTCTCCTGTCCACCTGACATGGTCGTTCCACCTGCTGGGGTTGGAGTAAAGTTAGTAGAGGATACAGCAGTTTCACTAGACACAAGGGGTATTCACCAAAAAAGAAATGCAAAAACCCCACTTGGAAATAAGAGACAAGACAAAATAAGCACTTGTTTTATTACCCCCTTCGTTTACCTGTGCTGCTGGATCCTTGTGCAGCTTGAAGATATCAGTTCCCCGCCTGAAATGCACAAACCTGTGCGTTATTAGTTTAGTGTGGTGTTAGTTTAAGCCCTGTGAATCATATAGTCAGACATTGTGAATGTGAATAGCTGTTCCCACACAGTTCTAATTCTAGGGTCTCTGAGTATTTCGAGGACAGATGGGTTTCCTCGGTCGAGTTGTGGGTAAGCTTGGGCCAAATATGCTATGAAGATATAGAATTACATACTAGGAGGACGTGCTCGAAATCTGTTGGACCTTCTGAAAAAGTGGTCAAATTGGCCAGAAAAAGTATCAGGTTTTAAATCATTAGGCAACATGAACAATTATGCAATAAGACAGTCAGACTTTCTAGACAAACGTGTGTAGAGAGAAAAATAACAGACAGTGTACCCTCACTCTGGATGCATAAGGAGTCCTTGCCCTAACTCTGCTGCCCGTGAACGAGTAACCATTGGGTGTCCTCCACTCGGCACTGGTGGTTCCGAATGATCTCCTTTTTCCTCTTGCTGACGATCGTTGGCCCTGTCGATCACGTTGCCAGGTGAGGCCACAGCTTTGTAGGGCTTGACATCATTGATGAGGTTGCAACCAGTCTTCCCCTCAAGCCTTACTGCTTTCTCAGTCGCTGCTTCTACAATGTGGGGACCTGTAAATCTGGGTGCGTCCCAGTGCTGAACAAAGTTACAGGAAAGTACACTATCCCCAGGAAATATAGGTGGCTGCTTAAGTAAGTCCTCTGCATTGTTAACACTGCTGCTTTCTCTGTTGGCTTCAGGGCCTCCTTTGTGTCGTATCTGGTGAGAGATAAAAGAGGCACTATCAATCATGGAAGTAACATACTCGGACATTTCTTGACTTAATATATCTGCAGTACCAGACGCATCTTTGATCACCCTAGTGGGAGGAGCCAGGGGGAGTTGCATGCGCCGTCCTGTCACCACCTCATGTGGGGTTAAATGGTGGTCAGACCCCGGCTTGTTGCGCAAATCGGACAGGACTAGAGGCAGACTATATAGCCAATTCTTATTGGTTCTTTTCTTTGTTTTAGCAATTGATTCTTTAAGTAGGCCGTTGAGGTGTTCACACATCCCATTTGCTTGTTGGTGATAAGCACAGGAGAATATGTGTTGGATACCTAGCAACGTTGTAATGTGCTTGAACATCTCGTTGGCAAAGTGAGGGCCGTTGTCAGACCGCAGGACCTCACACACGCCCCATTGTGGGAACACTTTCCAGACCACAAATGTCACTGCTCCAAGAGCATCAGGATGAGAACAGGGGCCAGCTTCAATCCACTGAGAGAATCGGCATATCACCAGTATCATGTAGCGATGTGCTTTAAGTGGGCCGGAGCAGTCTCCTAAAGGTGGGGTTGAGCCATGGCCCTGCCGGGGTCTGCCAGCCCCACCACAATGTTGGCAGGACAGATTATCCCGCTGCAGGCAAGCTCACAGAAGTGCCAGCCAGCCACAGGGACGCTGTGTCTGGCTGGCACTTCTGTAAGTAACTGTAAATTCCTCTGGTGACCCCTCAATCGAGGGGTCACCAGTGGAAGTTACTGTCCTTTTGTTTTTCGCCCTTCCCAGGTCACTGAGGCATCTTTAACCCTTTTCAAACCTGGGGACTCCTCGACATATTTCGAGATTTATAAACGATTGCTTGAAAAGTACACAATTCAAGCCATCTTTTATAAAGCTTTGCCAACGGACAAAGACGCCTCAGGCTTTATCAGTCGGCAAAGCAGAATTGTGTACTTTTCAAGCCATCTTTTATAAACATAGAAATGTTTTAAAAAGATGGCTTGAAAAGTACGCAAACCATAAAGGTACGCACACAGATATATAAATGTTATATATTTGTGTGCGTACCTTACTATGGTTTCTGTACTTATCAAGCCAACTTTTATAAACATAGAACTATGTTACATATATCTATGTTTATAAAAGATGTCTTGCATATTACACAAAGCATAGTAAGGTACGGTTACAAATATATGAAAGCTTACATGCATTTATATATTCGTTTGCGTACCTTAATATGGTTGTGTATTTTTTTTAGGCCACATACATCCCACAAGCCACACCCCCAAATGAGGGCCCCTCTCTATTTCTTACCTCGCTTAAAGCCATGATGTTCGGGTACCCTCAGCAGACTTGGATCATGTCAACATAATCGACCTGAAGGTGTTAAAATGGACAGACTGGGCGAGGTATGGCTCCTCTCACAACTCTCAATGTATGTCCTGCAGTGATTTACTTGCAGGTCAAGCAATTAATCAAATTCTGCAGCGTTTTCTGCCAAATTAGGACAGAACCAGGTTTCTCCAAAATGGGTGGCAATCACCTCCTTCCCTGTATGTGTTGGATAATCAGACCCTCCAGGATTATGCGGCATGAAATGGCTAATTTTGCGGCATGAAATGGAAAATTTTACGGCACAAACCTTTATTTATAGCGGCATTTTTGCAACATAGTTTTTATTGACTGGAGGGTGCAAGATTGGTACATTGCAGGGAAGAGGCCGTGAGCATGGCTACAAGAGAGCCAGGGTGTCAATATATATATCTTTTGTATCAAATAGGAAGAGTCCTAGATGTCTCTGGCTTGGCAAAACAGGGTTTGTTTTGGCTGCGTTTTTTGGTTTAACGTGCATGCCTATTTAATATTATTAACGTTATTAATCATTATCAGTTGTAATGCTGAAAATGTTCACACACCTCTCACCCAACAAACCTCACATGTCTCACCAATTCCCGATCACAACTTGTATTTTTGAACCTCACGCTCAGCCATACACATACTCACATGCTCTGTCACACTGCCAAGTCACAATTTGCGCTCTCTAGTCCCTGCCAAACTCCAAATCATACTCCCAACTCACACCGTACGCTCCCCAATTCCTCCCGCAGAATACAGTCCTTCATTCTTGCATGCTACTTCTGCATCTTTCATCCTTTCTCCCATTCTATCACACTCTTCCCTCATCCTTTCTCCCAATACTGCGCCTTTCCGGCCAACCCCTCTCTGCTGTTGGCCCATTGCTACCCCTGAGCCCACGTTCCTTCCACTTTTTGTACTTCCATTCTCTTTCTCTGATTATTGGCCCACCACCACACTGCATCCGCACTGCTCTCTTGCCCACCGCTTCCCACTGTGACCCACTGCTCTCCCTCTGGTCGCCCTTTGCTTTCTTGCCTACCACGCCACAGCTCACCCATCACTCACCCTCTCACTCCTTACTCTCAAATGTTGTGATAATTTTTCTATTTTTGAAGAAAACTATAGATTTTTGCCTAAAAAAATGAGGCATCTAAAAATAGAGCAGATGATGTGCTGTTTTTAGATAACCCATTTTTGGAAATGAGCAGGCCACCTTAATCTCAAAGGTGACCTGCGCATTTCCATCGGGCTGAGCTGTAGCGCAAATGATGTGCTGGTCAGCCTTTGAATACGTTTGTGTTGGAAGCGCTCTCCCGACAATGGTCTACAGGCTCCCCGTGCATTTCACTGTGACTGGCCCTTAAGGGTGGGGTGCTGCCACTGTACAATGCAACCTAAAAACACGCATTTCTATCCCATTTGGGGAACAGAAATGCAAGTGAGAAAGCAGCTGTCGCACTTAAAAATGTATTTTGTTTTAAGTATTGCTTGAGTCAGTAGGGTCAGTAAAGACCCTGTAAACCAGTGGCAACCAGTGGCACCCCTCGTGCGCATATTTAAAGTGGGCGCGTAGAGTGGCCTACAATTTCTGCACATTTAAAAGCGCATCTTGCTTGTCAAGTTGGGATACACTTTTAAATGTGCAGAAACGCCCCATGATTTGCGCTAAGGGGTGAAAAAAGACATCTGAATGGGAGCATATAAAAAGCGTCCATTCAGATTTCCATTGTGGATCGGACAGCCCTTTTTTTTTTTTGCTCAAGTGATGAGATATGCTTGCGCATTTAATTCCTTGAGTCCAAAAAAAAAGAGTTGAGAAACCGGACCCTTGAGTATTTAAAAAAATGTTTTTTGTGGGTGTTTTTGCAAAAACAGCAATTTTTGCGCTTTTTTGCAAAAACTGGCATTTTTCGCAGCATTTTGCGGGATCGCAAAATCGCTATAAACTGGAGGGTCTGGATAATGTAGTTGTGTCAATGCTATGTGCAACAATGCGAGAGGCATGACTATCTTCCCTGTGTTATCTATCTGCGGCCTCTGTTGGAGATACTGTACATCCCCTCCTAAGCCACAGGTCCTTTTCCTCCCTGGTGCAGCTCCCAATTTGCGTTGTTGGTAATACATTGTACCTGTCCTTGAGTATCATTGTCCTTGCATAATCACAGGCATGTGATGAGGCCTCAATTTCTAGGAGCTCTCCAAAATAGGCAGCACATTTTGCTTCCGTATCTGCGGCTTCATTCCCCCTTGAAACAGGGTTCTCCCCTTGTGTGTGTGCTTGGCATTTCACTATTGCTAGTTGCTCGGGATAATGTATGATGTTCACTAGCCTGCCCAATACAAGTGTGTGCTGCACTGGTGACCTGTCAGCACACCTGAAAACCTGTTTCATCCATCGTGACAGCCCAGAATGCACTGTTGTCATGTAGGATGAATCTGAGTATATTGTGACCTCTTTTTTCCTGCTGTGCTCCAATGACAATAGTAAGGCCACTAATCCTGCTGCTTGCGCTGAATAGTGTAACGGCAATCATGCAATGCCACTACCTCACTTGTTCCGTCATCCGTTAACCTCACCACGTACCAGTCTGTCTGACCCCCATCTGTCTGGCCAATTGTTGATGATCCGTCAATATAGAGCATGTGTCACCCCTCAAGTGTGTTCTCCTGTACCTGGTGGGTGTCACTGAATTCTTGCAGGTTTACTGTGCAGTCATGTGCATAGACACCCTCTTGTAGCATGTCGGTGATAAAGGTCACTGGATTGACAAGTCTGCATCTCACTACCTTGAGAGCTGGGTTGGATAGTAACACCTCATACCCTGATGCTCTTTGTGTTGTTAGTGTGCTCTTTGGTCTTTCCAGTATTACAAAGAGGGCATGCTCCACATAAAAAGTGGTGCTGCATCCCATAGTAATACTCACTGATTTGTCTACTGCGAATGCGGCTGCAGGCAAAGTTTGTTCGCACGGGTAATATTCTCTCATTACTGGGTCTAACTTCTTCTGTAGTATGCTAGTGGCTTGTGCCCCAAGCTGGTCTTCTGAGTCATTACCACTGTCATCACCACCCCATGTTAGTGTGAGAACAAAAATCATTCCTTTTTGTACTGTGGGATCCCTAACACTGGAGCTGTGCGTATCACTTCCTTCAGCTCATTAAATGCATCAGTTATTTATGTTGTCAATCGTATTGTCTTATCCCCTTTTTGTGCTTCCTTCAATGCACTCAGTAAAGGTCTGGTGTAATTGCTGTAGTTGAAAACCCATGCCCTATAATAATTGCATAACCCCAGAAACTGCTACATTTCCCTGACCGTTGTGGGTTTTGCTGTCCTGCATATTGCCTCTGCCCTCTCTAGCAACACTTGTAGGCCATTTTGGGAGATCATCTGCCCAATGTACAGCACTTCTGTCTGACAGTACTGTAATTTGCCTTTGTCTACCTTGTACCCTTTGTCAGCTAACACTGTCAGTATGTGTACGGAGTCATTTCTACACTGTTCTTCTGTCTTGCTGCAAATCAAAATGACATCTACATACTGTATAACTTTGCTCTTCATCTGTAGATTGTCTAGGTCCATCTGGAGGACCCTGTTGTATATGGAGGGCGATTCACAGTACCCTTGAGGAAGTCTTGTATGTTTCCACTTCTTATTTCTCTCTAGAAATGAAGTCAAGTCTTGTGAGTCTGGGGTAGTGGTATAGAGAACAAAGCACTCTTCAAATGTATGACCATAAACCAGGCAGCTTTCGCCGGAATGCTGCACAAAATGGTCACTGGATTCGGAACTAAAGGATATTCTGCTTCTACAATATGGTTCAAAGGTCTCAAATCCTGTATAAAATACCATGCCCTGCCCGTTGCTTTCTTAACAGGGTACAGAGATGTGTTGCATGGGGATTCTGATGGTACTAGGATGCCTTGCTTCCCTAGGGCTGCAATGGTTTCAGAGATGCCCTCATCTGCCTCCTTTGAAAGTGGATATTGTTTGACTTGTGGTAAAATCGCTCCTGGCTTCAGCTTGATTTTCACAGCCCCCACCCCTTTCACAAGCCCCACATCATAGGAGCTAGTGGTCCATATGATGCTGAGTACCTTGGCCAAGTCTTCCTCAAGAAAGGTTGGCGTTGCCATCAGCACCATCGCCATTCTCTGTACTGTATCCTCACCCAATATGTGATTCTCATTTCGAACACCATCTCGTGGTCTGATCTATTGTCCCTGAACAAGTCTTCGTCTGTCACTGTAGTCAATCAGTATCCCTCAGCTACAGCGATTACTGCTCTCCATGGTCGCCCCGTGTAATTTGCCCCATGCACTGCTATCCATTCATCGCCCACAATGATTGGCACTAACTCAAGTGGCACGATCGTCCCTTCCTTATCATCCAAAGGTATCTCTGTTCTGAACAAGTACTCATTTTGAATGTGCAACATCTTCTCTTGAATCCCTGGGAGCCCTACTTTTGCAATCTCAGTCCCGTATTGGAACTGCTCCCTGTCCACTGGCACCCCATCTCTGTACCCTCTTGTAACGCTTACCTTTAGATGTCCAGCAGGGGCGCCCCATCTTCGGCTGTTGGCTATGTGGTTGTGGCTCCCCTGCCGTGGTCTGGCTTGATGAGAGTCCAAAGCACTCCTTCCCCACTGTAAACGCAGAATGGCATATGGCCCAGCACACTGTACAAGTAAGAGTGTTTTGGAATTGATTTCCACTCTAGCTGAGGTGGTTCTAATGACAGCTATGTAACTGGTGGGCTGGCTGCTCTGTGACCTAAGGGCAACAAGTGGATACTTTAGTATTGGCCCAATATCGTCCCCCCCAACCTCCCTTGACCTTCCGCCAACAGGCTGCTGGCTGGCAGGGGCACTGGCTCACCTTCAGTAGTGGGAGAACAAATGGTAAGTGCGCCCGCGATGCACAGGCATGCAAGTTTTATTGTGTTGCTTTGCTGACTGTTCGCGCGCGGAACGCACGCTGTGCTGTGCATAGAATAATGTCTCTTGTCTTTCCCTCCTTAGGTGCGGTTGCCCTTCCGGAATGCCACGGGTGCTGAAGGATATTGACTCCAGTGTTCCGGGTTGCAGTTAAGAAAATAAGGTAAGCCAGGGATGACGTGGGAAACAAGTCACTTTATAATTCTGATCTGTGCTTTCCTTTATAGGTGTCCGGCGGCATGCAGCAGAACAGTGACGAACTCCAGCGGGCTGATCGGAGCGAGCAGGAAACCAGGCAGGTATGTATCAACGCTCCAGAGACCGATGGATGTTTAAAGTTGCAGAAATCTCACTGTAAACGCAGCACATAAGCAGATGGTAAGCGTTGCACTGCTTTCGTGTTGTCAGACGAAACACTAAGCATGGGGTGCAGCCCAGGGCATGGTCTTATAGCCCTGGGCTGCATCCTTGAACACTAGACCACCAGGGATAACTTCTGTATGGCCTGCCTGGGGGCCATCTTGTGTCTTAGTTTGTGGTTCAACTTGGCAGCCATCTTGGTGCAGGTGGCCCATACCAGTACAATGCTGCCTGCGCCAGCCAGCGACCTTCAGGGTCCATACCCTACCAACGTTACTGGTGTACAGGAAGTGCATAATACTCTGGTAAGCTTTGCAGAGGTACTGTGGTGGGGAAACATGACCTGCCCTCTCCTGGGAATCATGACAGCTCTGTCCACAGTAGGCTTGAATGTTTTCCCGTACATTATGAAAGTGTATCCCCTGGTGTGAAGCACACTATTCCCTTGTCTGTAAATGAGATGGTCATGTTAAGTCTGCTCATAATGTCTCTCCCTAGAAGATTTACAGGCATCTGGCGAGAGTAAAGTAGGGGGTATGGATAGATCATGTTTCCCTATATAGAGTGTAATGTTATCTGTGAAAGGAACCACTTCGGTAGACGAAGAGAATCCTTGAGTATTCATGGCATAGCCTGGAAACCTATATTTCCCCTCCCAGATGCAAGATTTAGTCACCCTTGTGTCTACAAGAAAGGAAAAGGTTTTGCCACCTATCGTCAACCCTATGCGTGGTTCCTCCGCAGGGTTGGGTGTAATGGACTTGATGTGTTCCATCATGTCAGTCTGTGGGCTGTCCTATTGAGGATATAAGGACATCCTGGTCCCCAGAAATGGGTTGTTCCCTACCATGGTGATTCCCCCCCCAGGTTACTAATGGAGGCTGCTGATATGGAGTCTGTGCGTCTTATCTCGTTGTTTTGTTGTGCGGTATTCTGGGTCTGTGGTACCTCTGGTGCCACATATGCATGCTGTTCATTACCATGCATCTGAGGTATTTGTGGTGGCTGCAAATAGTGCTGTATGGGTACTTGTACCTGTGGCATCTATGTCCTGGGTTGGTGTGGCTGTGGGTAAGGGTTCAATGCCTGTCCTGCTTGTTCTGTTTGGTGCTGTGTATAGTACTCATCCTGCTCCCCCTGATATGCGTGCTGGTATTGCATTCCCCATTCTGTTGCACCCCCCTGTTCCTGCACACTCTCAAAAAGTGCCCTATTCTCCCACACGCCCAGCACTGTGGTGGCTCCCTCCCTTGGCCTTGGAAACCCCCAGAATATTCCCCTGGGCCCTGCTGCCCATATCCTCGAGACTTCCCTGGAAACCCTCCTTGGTTGTGATGCATCTGTGGCCCGTAACCGCATCCTCTAGGTGGCCCCCCCTCCTCCTCCTCAAAACCCTTGAAGCACATTCCGCAACCCCATAAATCCTCCCCCGCAGGAGACAGTGCATTCTGTGGCTGTGGTAACGCTTGTTAGCACAGCCCCTTCCATGGAATATTTAGATAGCATCCTTTGTACCAGCTTCACTTCCTCCTGCTTCTTCGCCTCACACTTTTTCCTTCGTTTTCTTGCAATAACCTACAATGGTGTACTATCGTGAGCTGTATTTCTGGCCATGGGTTTGCCTCCATACCCACTTATTTCTTAAGCTGTTTCTGTACCGGTTCTGGAAACCTGTGGCACAACATAGGGTAAAATAATGTGACTGTTTTGATCCCATGGTTCTCATGTTTCAAGGTGCCAAAGCTCTTGAATTGTCTGAATGTAGTGTAGGGATCTTCGTCTTCCCCCATTTTGCATGGCATAATCACACAAATGTCTGACGTGTCTGGGTATTGTCTCCTTAAAGCTTGTCATACTACTCCTTGACAGTTTGCAAACAATGAACCATTGTGTGCTGTGTCCTGGGTGGTTACTCCTGGGTACCCCACCCTTCTCCATACGTCTTCAGCGACCTCTGCAAGAATTTCCACTAGTAATCCCTTTACTTCTCCCACAGCTAACTTCTGTCGTGCTGTCATTCTTTCCATTTCATATATCCACTTTCCTGCACCCACCGTTAATGAGGGTAGCCTACACCTCAAGTTTTCCTTGTTTATGTGTTTCAATGGTATATACTATGGTTGTCCCCCTCCTTTTTCCAATAGGGGCAACTGTGTGAACCCTATCTTCCTGTTCGGTCCTCGTGTCAGTCGCACACATCTATCCAATCCCAGTGTTCTTAGTGTCAGTACATGCTATGGCCGTCTCCCCCTTCCTTCATTCTTGGAGATCCCCTAGTCTCTCAACGTATGGGAACAAACTGTCAGAGTTGTGTGATGAGTCTCTGGTCTGTGGTGCCCGATTGTCCCCATAATCCCTACTTGTCTCTGTATTCTTTCCTCCTTCCTATGCCATGCTTCTCTCCGCACTGTCCCCCAGAGACCAGTGCTTGGATCACTCTTTCATCATCCCCACTTGCCCCTGCGTCCTCTTCCGAGTCAGTTTCCATATCACTGCAAAAACAGTCCACGAAGCTCAGTCTCGTACAGTTCGTGTCTTCCCCAGCCTTCCCCCTGGAGTCGATCAAATCTATGTCACCCATTTCCCCACACAGGACCCCATACCGGTCCTGTCTGATGCAGTGGTGGACCTGCCCTGCATGGTCGTGCTATCTGGCCATGCTCACCTACCCCCTCACCTTGTGTCATCTCCCGTTCCCATCATTCCCTTATGTCTGTGATCGCACGCTCCTCCTCCTGCTTCTGTTCACTCATAAGCCACTCTACCTGCCACTTCCTCCGTTCCCTATCCACTAACACTTGCTTTTCCTTCTCATCTGCTTCCCTTCATCTCTCAATCTTTTCTTGCTCCTTCCTCCTCCTCTTCCTATGCTCCTGCTCTTTCTCTTCCTCTCTGCTGTGTCTCTCTCGCGCATCTCTGCTGATTCGCTCTCCCTTCTGTCTACCTCTTCCATTATCCCTGCCCAGTCCTTTGCTTCCATTTCTGTGGTGGCCTCTGCTGCTTCTCCCGTGGTCTTCCCATCTAGCTGTAAAAGGATCTGTCCCCCTACCCACTTGTTCGTGAGTATGCCTTCAGGCTCTCCTTTGTGTCCTTTGGCATCTCACTGCTTGTTCCCTTTCTGCTGGGCGATTGCCTGATCCCTTTCTGCCCCTCCTCCTTGGTATATGGTGGAGGTTGAAATACTGGGTTTGAATACCCCTCTGCTGCTTTTAGCTCCCGTAGTGGGTAAAGCCCTCATTCATCGTCTGTGTCTTCTGTGTTTTCGCTCGCAGGAGAGCATGGGGGAACGGAGGGAGGGGATGCTGGTCCCAGTGCCTCCTGTTGGTTCAACATCCATTGATGCCTCACTACGTTACCCTCGATCTCCTGTCACATCTCATACATTGCCATGCGGTTGGCTAACCTCTACCCCTTAACAGTGTCCTGCAAGTGTGTCAGTAGTGATTGTTGCACCTTCTTGGAGAAACTTCTGCATTGCAGCCATGGCATAGCCGATTTATCTTTTGTCCATTCTGCACTATATTTACAAATCTTGTCCATATAGGGCGGTGGGGTCTTAAATAGGTGTTGTAGGGGCATGTCACCCAAGCACTTCTCTTGATATATTGCATTTACTCTTACTTGACTTCAAGTCAAGGTTTTCAACAATCCGCTGTTAGGGAGAAACACAGTGCATTGCAATTCTTTCACTTTTCTCCAAGCCTCTCTGGCCGCAAAACAATCCATCAGGCATGCTCCGCGCACCGTCCCTTCACAGTTCTCTGCCTCCTAATGCACACCCACCACTCTTGCACATGCACCTTATGCGCGCAGCCACTGGACAACCTGCTCTGTCACCCTCGAACACTGTTTCCACAACACATTGGGTTCTCCAAGTACTATGCACAGCCCTAAGGGGTGGCGTCACCAACACATTAAACAAAGTAGTGCTACAAAATCACTTACAGCAAGCACAATGCTATAATCCTGTTGCACAAAAAAACACAGAACCCCAACAAAAACCCACATCTGTCTTCCTGTATCCTACCAGGGAATACCAATATACTTTTTGTGTTTCATCTGTACCTATAGCGCCGCCTTATAGATAAAACGCCTCTGCTAGACTTAACCAGACAAATCACCTTCCGCCGCAATATAGGCCAGCACCCTTTGCTAAACCTTACGGGTATACCATCATCTATGACCCAAGCTAAAAAGCCCAACCCACAGCATATCCAATATTTACATAACGTCTGTCGTCGGTGCCCTTGAGTCAATAGTCTAGGTTATTCACCAGAACGTTTTACCTCAAGATCAAATGCGCCCTAACCACAAACATGACATCTACCTCTGCTGCTGTCCCTACTAACCTTGACATTAGTACACACTACTAAACACTACGTGACAATACTACAAAAAGTACTCAATACTCAAACCACCCTCACCCCCCCATTACTTTCCCCTCCCCTCTATTGCCGTGTGGCGGTGTCCATACTTGCACTCTGTAATCTGCTCGGCTGCTGTGTCTCCCAAAGTCGCCACACCACCCGTCTGTCTGATCTGGTGGGTCCCTCACAGACCGCGAGCAGGATATTTCCCAGGCTGGCTCCTGACAGCCCATAGACGTGGAGCATGTTCCCCGTCTTCTTGAAACCCGTGAGGGGTCCCGCAGCCTTCCAGGCACTGAGATGGGAGGGACGGCTTTGTGCCGAACTGGAATAGCCCAACCCGTCCTCGGCTACCAACTTGTTGGTGCAGACTAGAGGCCTGTGGTTAGCTCCCTTGAGGGCCCAACAACCATCACTCCAGAATAACAGAGGACACAGCCAAGGGCAAGTTCAACTGTCATTTATTACAAAAAAGCGACAAGGATTATACAGGACAATCTCAATTCTCCCAAAATCTCCCCTCCCCAAGAGGCGCCCCCCAGTTTTGTACACAAATGGTGCCATCACCTGGGCCCTCACCCAAAAGCCTCTCTCTTATACAGATTGGGTGCTAGGAGCAGTATCACCTATAACCAGCCCATATAGAAGTTATTCTACTGGCCCTTGCATGTCAGGTGGCTAACCTGCCCCGCACCCCCACAAAGCTATCTATTACATTATTGCCGGGTTGTAGCTTTACCATTGGAACCTTGTCCTCTGCCATCCACCCCTGGAGTTCTGTCTCTTGATTGGTTAGATCTGGTCTCCCCAGGCATGAGACTTGGTTCTCAGCCCTCTGTGCAACTTTTCAAGGTGATGGGAAGTGACTTTGTGTCCCGATTGTATCGGGTAGTAGACCAGCTTTGCCTAGGAGAGGGCATTTCCATGTTACAACACTTGTTTCACTTCTCATCTAGGTTGCTCAGAATGACTAGTCTTCCCACTATGGGTGAATACCCACTGTCCAGTTTGGCTGCATCATGGGGCTGTAGACCACAAAATCAAGCTCTTTGAGTCTGCATTTATGAGGAATCATTCCGTTTTCCTGCAGCTGGCCCCTTGACACTTGGAATGTGACTGCTTATCTCTGACCTTGGCTGTGAGCTCAGTCTTCACTTCATGCAGCCTGGGCAGGCATCTCTTCTCTGACTTCCTGGGGCTTTAGGCCTTCTGTAATTTTCCTTATAATGTGGTTTCTACATGCTCATACTGTGCTATGTTACATATAAATTCATCATATGTGGCCCTATCAGGCTCCATATATACTCCTGTAGTCCCATAAAGTGAATTCCCATAAGCATCTGAAAGCTTGCTCCGGATCTCTTGTTGCCTTGCATTTTAGCATCACAGCATTTGGCTGAGGAAAAACAATAAAAGCGTTGACAGCATGTATATGTATCTGTCTTTTATCTACAGAACTTTGTAAGCGTGTTCTTCATGTATAGGAGTGTGTGTTCGTGTAATGCTGATCAGGGCTGCGAGTGTGCTTCATGACTAGCGCTGCTACGTCGTGGTGTCACTAGTGATGTTGGATCAGTGTTTTCATGGCAGTCAATCGATGCAGTCCATTAGAGTGTTTCCATCCACAATCTCCGTCCAGTCACCTGTATCTGAAAGCATATGCACTGGCCCCGTCAAGTTCATACGGGTGAGGAGGAGCATTCTTGGGACCCTCTACAATATTTTGTGGGGAGGGTAAATGCCCTGGGTGACTTGCAGGTTATTTTAATGTATGCTCACTCAGGATTTGTTAAAGTTTGATAGCTGACAAGAGCACTTGAATTCTTTGTCAGATTTAGTGTCACACACTGAACACAGGGCAAATGTTTTTGGGGTGTGTCATTTGATTTAATAGAAACAGCCGCATAACTTGGATGAGCACAGTAGCTGACATACACATCAATATCTTGTCAAATGTATTAGCACACATTGAGGGACGGACACATTTATATGGGGTATACAGGTTGTTTCAATGTGCACTCATGCTCGAGTTAGTCGAGCAGGTTAGGTGACATACATGAACTCTTACATTTCTTGTCAAATGATTTAGCACATTTTGAACACAGGGAAAACATCTTCACTGCGTGCAAGTTATTTGTACATATGCTCATGAATGACTTGGTTAGGTGCAGCTGACAAAAACACAAGGATTTTAATTTGTTCCCAAATGTAAGATCATACTTTGAGTAGAGAACATGACTCTAGGGCATGCTAATTGACTGAAGACATGCTCATATACAACTTGGCTAAGTACAGTAGCCGTCACAAATGTGCATTCAAATGTATTTCTAATTTAATAGCCCACTTTGAGAAAAGGACACTTTTATTAGTTGGTGCTGGTGGTTCAACGCATGCTCAAGCACAACCAGGTTGAGCAAGGTAGCTGCTAGAAACAGGCACTTGAAGTACTTGTCAAATCCATTATAGCATTGAGTAAAAAGAGTAAATGCCTTTGAAGCATGCAGGTTGATTGAAAGCAAGTTCATGCAAGACTGGGTTGAACATGTGACTGACACATACAAGCAAGGGAAGTTATTGTCAATTTTGTTAACACACATTGAACTAAGGCCAAATACCTTTGGGGTGAACAGGTTGATTGAACACATACTCACACATAATTTGGTTGAGCACAGTATCTGACACATACAAACACTTTAATTTCTTGTCAAATTTATTAGCACACTTTGAAAGGCAAATGTCTTTGAGGCATGCAGGTTGCTTGAGCATGTGCTCATGTATAACTTGGTTAAGTGCAGATGCCTAAACACACAAGCAATTGAATTTCTTGCCCAATTTACCAACGAACATTGAGTGAAAGGAACTTATTTTTTGGGTATGACTGGTGAGTGAAAACGCTCATGCAAGACTTTGTTAAGTGGAATAGATTAAATGAGCACTTGAATTTCTTGTCAAATGTATGAGCACCCTTTGTGCAAAGGGCAAACATCTTGGGGACACACAGATTGATTGAATGAGCACTCACACACTGGTTGAGCAGAGTAGCCGTCACAAACAAGCCCTTGAATACTTTGCCCAATTTAATTGCACACTTTGAGTGAAGGGAACATGTTTTTGATTGAATGTGCACTCATACAGGACTAGGTTGAAAGAAGGAGTTGACACACATGAGCACTTTAACTTCTTGCCAAATGTATTAGCTGACTGTAAAGGAATGGAAAATGTTTTGGAGACAAGCAGGTTGATTAAACACATTTCACACACAACTTCTTTCAGCACATTGGCCGTCACACAATAGGACTGAATTTCTTGTCACATTTATTAGCACACTTTTAGTGAAGGGATAATGGCTTTGGGATCTGCAGGTTGATTGAATTTGCATTCACTCATCACTTGGTTAAGGACAGAATATATTCAATGATCATGTGTTTAGATTATTGAATATTTTGCCAAATGTATTAGCACAGTTTGAACTAAGGGCAAACACGTTTGTATTTATTGGTTATTTATATAGCACCTTATGCCAAAACGCTGTACAAAACAATTTTACAGTACATAAGAGTTTGAAACATGATCAAAGAAATACACACTAAACATGCAATTCAATAACAAATTAGTACAGGTAAACTTAAGACTGTAGTAGAAAAGCTTTCAAAGCAGTACGAAAAGCAGTGTAAGAATTAATAGAATAAAGAGGAAGAGTGTTCCAGTGAATGGGAGCAAGCAGGGAAAAAGAACAAACGTGCGATTATGCACAAGGATATTTGGGTGTAAAGGTTGATTGAATGCATGCTCATGCAAAACTTGGTTGGACCAAAGCAGCTGACACAAGTAAGCACTTGAATTAACTTGTCAAAAAGATGAGCATGATTTGAGTGAAGGGAAAATGCATTTGGGGCATACAAGTTTATTGAACATTGTGAGAAACCTGAAGGTGTCTCACCAGCTATTCCCCGGAGATCTGTCATCGAGGTGGCCAGGGCACAGCCATCGCCATTGGATCCAGTTCCGGGGGGTGGACCAGTGGGGGAGGATCACTTGGATGAGGGGTTTTCGGGGAGTAGAGGTGAGGCACCGAAGGTTGAGACACTGTCCCCCCTTCCCTGCGACACCTTTTCCCTATCCTACCCCACAGGATATTTGGAAGCTCTATTCCTCCCCCACCCCTTTTCCAACACAAACACTTTTTTACAACGTGAAAGACAGCGGACTAACACCAGAGCCATTTACCTGACATGTCCCAAAAGGCAAAGTCAGGAAATTGACAATAACTACACATACCTGATGGCCCTTTCCCTTCCCCCACAGGGATAAAAGGCAGAGCACAAGACCACACTTAGGGCAAGGCCAAATGCACGAGGAAGCAACTATTCCAGGACGGCAGATCAAATGCAGGAGAAAGGTGGCGAGACCTGAAAGGATGACAAGGAGGGAAGTGCCCTTGCCCTTTTCAACCCAGACCTGCAAAGCCTCCATGAAAGGAATCATAAGACCGGGAATTACAGCTGACGTGTGGTGTGACAGATGTCAATGGTGCACAGGGTCCTCCTGCACTGATAGCAAGGCAGGGAGACGCACTTGGTACTGTGGTACCGTCCTTGACTCCACAGACAAGAAACACCAACGAGTTCAGCACAGCCGGTGAGTGGAAGAGAGCCGATAGTAAAACAGACTGTTTACTATAAATAGTCTGGACATTAAACATACTGGCAGTTCCTCTTAATAACCGTGCCACCACAACACCACTGTCATCATTTTCAAAGGCGGCTGGGGTGGTCTTTCATAAAATGTTGATGTCCACTATACAATTTCGCCTCCCTCAACAATTCTCCCTGGTTAACAATCTCCCCACACACTAGGCAGCATGTGCTGAGCTGGCGAGCTATGTTGTCAGCGTACCTGTTCTTCAGGACATGGCTTCTGAAACCTGCATACCCTAGGATTCTGCCTGTAATGGGTCTAAGTCTTTAGTGTGTGGGTACCACGCCATTGCTTTTTGAAACAAGACTACATCCTTTTACTTATGGAAGTGATGCCATTTCTGAGTATCCTGTGAATGCAGAGCCTCTTTCTCTATTCCACACACCCTGTAGAAGCATTTGCTCTAAAGGTGGCCAAACAAGTGACTAGGGGCAAATACCAATCTAGTATGAGGGGGTTGCATCTTCTTCAAACTCTCGCTACAGAAGTTCCCATTCTGCAGAATTTGTCTATGCTAAATTGTTATGAATGGAATCTAATCTGCAACCTGATCCTGCTTGACAAAGCATTGCTAAGAACAAGAACTGAAATCTAATAAAACTCTGTATGCACAACCTCTGCCACAAACCAACCAGGTCACTCCAACACAGATTTGAACAGTTAAATATTGGAGGCGAGTTAAAAAGTGGTCATAGGCCCTCCCGAGTGGAATATATACAGGTTATTTGAACCATGCTCTTTCTAGGTAGAGGAATTTTCGCACTTTTGTAAATATTGGAGGTCAATAGGTTGGCTATGGCCTACCTTTTCAAAGTAAACGAAAAAGGATGAAACTTTCCCCACAGAGAAGAGGTCAAAGTGAAATGTAATGCCCACTCTCACGCATGGCACCCAGATGATTTTTTATCAGGAGTAGTGTAACTGTCAGGGATGCCCCACAGACCCACACCATTACCATATGGAGTGCCACTACCCATTCTTTCAAATATCTTGACCGAAACCCCCACCATGGTGCGCACATGGTCACATTTGCACTCCTCCGAGTACTTAGAGTTCACGTCAGCCAGTTAAGGTCCGGGAATAACAACCAAGAATCTTTGTACTATGCGCAAAATTGAGAGCTAAGACCAGGTACAGAAAAACTGCTGCAGCCCCTTAATGTTTGTCATGTTAAATAGAGTTTGAGATCCTTTCCGGTGGAATCCACACTGCTCTGGGACTTTCCCCTACCCTACCATCCTCTGCTTTTCCAAATAAAAGCTTAAAACATAACTTTTTGTTTCCTAAGGTTTTTCTCCTCACCATTACCTCCAGAAAACCAGTATTAGACTCGGGTATAGACTTTTTTCATCAAATCTTTTAGTGCTGTTTTTCTGTTAGTGGGAACATGGTTGTGCATTACAAAGAGTATGCAACGTAATACAACCATCAATCATCACATGGGCACAGGGTTCTCTCTGGTACCAGTGACACAAACTGAGCCTGTGTATCTAAGAAATAAAGCTTAAAAACCAGGTGCTGTAAAACCCCTTCTGACAGTAAGGGCAAGAGAGTACCTACCATTGCATGCTGACCTGCCTGGCATTCCAAAGCCAATTTCAAGCTTTTGACAAGCCATGTCCGACTATGTTAAAGGTAATATAGCAACTGAATAAGGAGTATCCTTTCAACAATTATATCATGGTGTATAAAGACATGGGAAACCAAAAACCCCTGCCCAATTGAGCTGCGCTCACCTCTGGGTGCTGCCCAGGATTTTTTCAGTAAAGCTCCTGAGCTCTACCCACCAGTTTAATTCCCAAACATGTGAACTCGTCCTCAGCTCATCTAAACTCATTAACAGCCTGTGGGTGCTTCGTTAAGGCAGGTAAAGCTCAGACTTGGTCTAGTTCACCCGGAAGCCAGAGTAGTCCTCAAAAATACTAACCTCTGCTATAAAAGGAGCCATATTGGTTTCTCTGCTCCAGATGAACATTAACATATTGTCTGCATGTAATTTTAGGTTCACCTCAGAGTTTCAGGTCTTCCCCCATATCTGGCCATTATCAAGAATGGGAGTTTTGTTTGTTTGTTTATTGAATTTCGAATGCGCACCAGACCCGGAGGTAACAGGGCGCAGCAATAAGAAGGTGCACGGCTTACAAAGTTACATAATGAATAGCAATATGACATAATAAAAGTAGCTACAATACAAGGTGTAGATATGAACATTCAGATAAAATACAGTTTCAATACAGTGAGTTCCAACAGTAATGTACAATAATTTACAATCATTTTCAGTGGTAGGTAGCGATGTATACAGTTGTGCAAATATCCCAATTTACACTAGTCTTCAGTCCGGTTGAGATGGGTGATATAGCCCTTTCTAAAGTGTAGATAGGGTTGGTCAGCTCTCAGCTCGTGGGGCAAGGAGTTCCAAAGTTTGGCGGCCTTCACTGGGAAACTGTTGCCGCCAATCTTTGTGGATTTGAATCTTGGTACCACAAGACAGTTCGTATTAATAACTCTATTAGGCCTATTGGATGTTCTTATCATCAATTTGTCAGTTAGGTAACTTGGGGCAGCATTATGTAATGCTTTGTGCGTCAAGGAGGCGATTTTTTGCTGTATCTTGTTATGGCTGGACAGCCATTTATGTTGGCGCCTGATGGAGGTCATGTGCACTCCTTTGTAAATGCCTAGTGCGGCTTTAAGAGTGTGGTATTGTAATATTTGTAATTTTTGGATGCTGGTTTTGTTGGCACCACTGTAGAGGGCATTGCAGTAATCTGACCTGGATAGAATTAATGCTCTGGCCAAGATAATGCAATTGTCGTTTGAGAGGAAAGGTTTGCCAGCTCTGATAAACTTGCATGTGTATGCTGTAGTAGAGACCAGGGATTTCACTTGTTTATTAAAGGACATGGTTACGTCCAGATAGAAGCCCGAGGTTTTTACCTCTTTAGAGACTATAGTGTTGTTACCATCAATGGTGAATGATGCGTATTCATGACCTAATTTAGTGATGTTGGAGGGGGTGCCTAAGATTATCAACTCTGTTTTGTCATCATTCAGGCAGAGACCATGGGTGGCCATCCATGCCTGAATGATGAGATAGATCCTATTCACCAGGGCCAGGTCCTTGCCATGATCCCCAGAAAACAGGAGAAGAATCGGTGCATCATCTCCATAGTTAGTGTAGGTGATACCCAGAAGGTCCAGGTCATCGAACAAAGGTTTGGTGAATATGTTGTAAAGAGTTGGCGACATGCATGAGCCGTGAGGCACCCTGCACACGATGGGGGTAGGGTCAGCCTCTGCCGATGGGGAGAACACTCTCATAGTTCTGTCACTCAGGAATGATTCTATCCATTTGACAGCTTCAGTAGAGAAGTGGGCTGCTGAGTCAAGGTGCCTGCAGAGGTCCTTGTGATCCACCAAGTCGAATGCAGCTGAGAGATCAAGTAATAGAAGAAATGCAGTCTTCCCTTTATCTCTCAGCTCATCAATTTGGGTTTTCAAGTCTATCAATGCAGTTTCCGTCCCGTGTGACGGTCGGAAGCCTGATTGTCTAACCCCTAGGAGCTTGTGAAGCTCAGGGTATTTTTGAATCTGCATATAGGCAGCTTTGTCCAAAACTGAGTTGAGATGGTACCGTCATGATTGGGCGGTAGTTTGTGGCGATGAGTGGATCTAAAGTTTGCTTCTTTAGAAGTGGGAGGACCCAGGCATGTTTAAGGTTGGCTGGGATGGTGCCAGTGGAGAATGAGGCGTTGATTAGTTTAGAGACAAATGGAGAGAGGTCTCTGGCCGCATCTTTTATAATGTATGCTGGGCAGACATCACCTTTACAGTTGGAAGGTTTGAGTGATAAAATCATTTTTTCTACCTCTAGAACAGATGTTTTGGTGAAACGGAAACTATTGTTCTGATCAGTAGTCACGTCACTAGGTGGGAAAGAATTGGCCAGCTGTGGTAAGTTCAGAGCATCTTTCTTAGTTCTTATTTCATTTTGTAAGGTGTTTATTTTGTTGGTTAGAGCTTGTTGAATCTCTGAGCACCAGGTCTTATTTTTGTTGCATACGTCTGGTGTCGGGATCGGGGACACCAATTCTTTTAGTATGGTAAATAATTCTTTCATACTTAAGTTGTATTTGGCAATGCGTTCATTGTAAGAGTTTCGTTTTGCCAGACAAATTTTGTTTTTGTAGTGCGTTGAGGTAATAGTTAGCTTTTTTTTATTCTCGCTGGAGGGGCATAGCCTCCTGGTGGTTTCGCACTTTCTTTTCAGTAGGCGTAGGTCCTTTAGTTGTGGAGTGAACCACTTGTTGAGGTGTGCTTTAGCTTTGCTTGATCTCAGTTTGAGGGGGGCAATTTTATCCAATGTGGTGAGCATGATTTTGTTATATTCCTGCACAAGGGTGCTTGGGTCAAGATTATCCGGCAGAGAATTTAAGATAGGTAGAATATCAGGAATCACACTGTCCACTGTGATATTCTTTTTATTTCTAGTTAGACAAGGTGGTGCTTTTTGTGAGACCATGAGTCGTGGTCTGGTGGTTGATAGTGTGATGGACAAAAGGGAGTGGTCGGTCCATGATTGAGGGGAGATGGAAGTAATGATGGCTGCGCAATTGTAATCGGCTACCCAGTCCAGGGTTCTACCCTTAATGTGTGTAGGTTTGTTTACTTTTTGCGATAGTCCAAGAGCATTAAGGGAATTGGCAATTTCCTGGGAATGTTTATCTGCTGGATCATTAAAACCTAGATTGAAATCGCCTAGCAACAGTAGTTGGGAGGTAGGTTTGAGGTTATTGCCAAGTATATTATGCAAGTCCTCCTCAATTGTTCCGAGGGGACCAGGAGGTCTGTATATTACGTGCATGCTAAATGATTGGGAGTTATTTAACGGGAGTTTGACAGGATTTCACATGATTGCATAGTTTGGTGAGGGGCTAGTCTCACTGAAAGGCTTTCTCTAGATATGATGGCTATTCCACCGCCTCGGGTTCCCTCTCTATCTCGTCTAGAAATGGTGTAACCTTCTGGGGTGGCTAGCATAAGTGCAGGTCCTGCAGCATTGTGTAGCGAGGACTCTGTTATAGCTAAGAAATCCAGGCTGCCTTCTGTAATGGAGTCATATATGTCCATGGCATGTGCCACTAGGGATCTTGTGTTAAGAAGGGCTCCTTTAAGGGGGTGATCTTCTATATTAGCTGGAGTCGAGCATGAAGTGTGGGTCCTAGGAACCATAGGCTTGGTAAGGGGTGTACTAGTTTGATTTACCGTAGCACAGAGAGCGAATGGGGAAGTGGGTCGGTTGGCAGTGTTGGTGACAGTTTGTTTTCTTATTTGTGGGTGGTAGGGATCTGGTCAGAGGTTCATACAGTTTAGGAAGTCTGGCACACAATTTGAGGTTTCTAGTGATCGTAGTACATGGGGCTGTGGTGTAGTTTCCTGAAGACATGCACGGGGAGTGTTTGAAGGGGGCAGGGCTACAGGTATTGGGAGCCATATTTATTGGGTTGTGTGGGACTAGTCTGGTCTTCTCTAGTGTAGTCCTGTTGAGGTAGTCTGAGAGACTGGTGGCCAGGAGTAGTAAAGCAATGAAAGTGAGGTAGGTAATGCTTTGGCCTGTCATGTTCATCAATGAGTCAGAGTATGGCTAGTAGTGTTCTATGCGTAATCACTAGTACAGTAGACAATGCATAGAAGTGAATACTCAGTAGTGGCTGGGCTCACAGTTGGCTGAGTACATCAAATAATACAAGGAGGTAGACATTTAAAATGGCTAGGCTCACGGTTGGCTAAGGTCTAAGCAAGCAGCAATGTTCTATACGTAATCACTAGCATGGGATAGCTGACCTAAGGAGACACAAGTGAGCACTATGATCGCGATACTGTGTGAGAGCATTTGGCATTGGCATATGGACATAAAGCGACGTTGTCAGCATGTGTTAGAATCATCCAATACGTGCACATAGGGAGTGCACAGCAGACTTGAGGTGCAATAGGTTAATCACAATGTTCATTCGTCCAGTTACCGTGCCCGTACATGTCCTGGTGTAATGAAGCACAGTGCACAGGCGCGTACTAAGGAGGTGACTAGGCTTGTGTCTATGCTCTGTTTACATAACCTTGCAATGTGTTCTATAGAAGGGGAGCAGCAGCAGCAGGGTCATCGGCCCACGGGAAGGCAGTGGCGGTGGACAGAATGAGGTCAGAAGCGAGATATTTAATATGGGCACAAGGCGTTACGCACGCCCAGGGTGCTGGAGCTGGTTCAGCGTAGCGTGAGCGTATGTCTCAGATAGTCGCGGTCGCAAAGGGATCCGGTAAAACGTAGAAGTTAGTGATTTTCATCTGCGAACTTCATTACGAATGCACAGCATATGAGATACAGAGTTGGCAAACTTCACAAGTAATGTAAGAGGACGAGGCTCATGGTTAGCACAGTTTTTAGAGGCCGTTATGAGATGCTACCTTATGCCACAGTCGGAAACTGGTTGGGCAGCATTCCTGGCGAGCAGCGTGCAGGCTAGCGACAGGCTAAGGACAAGAAGCAGCCTTGTTTCCTGAGCCTTGCTGAGGTGGGACGGCTTACGCCTGCCGGCGCCTGATAGGTGCTGATGTAGGCACCAGCATCCAATCCGAGCCTAGCAACAGAACATAGGCTTGGTTGGGTGGAGGGTGCTAGGCCATCAGACCTTGGTCGGCCATCTTGGAAAGGGCACTCCTCATGGTGCTTAATGGCGATTTTGGCATTCAGGCAGCGAAATTCAATTTTAAAAGCACATTTTCAGTCGAAATGTTGCTCTATCACCCGCACACACAGAAAAATAAAAAGGGACCTCCCTGCCTGCTGACGGGTAGCAATTTGTTTATAGGCTTGAAAGGAGTGTGGAGTATCAGAGGTTGATACATGAAAGGAAATATGGACAAAAACCCCACCTCCTCATGTCAGTGAACAGGAACTCCCAAAAATCAAATGACTGACTTTTTTGCATCAAGCACTACTGTCAACTATCACGCGCATGGTCTATCTGCGACACGCTGCTTAAAGGTCTTCGTAGATTCAATGCGAAGGGCCGTCCAGGAATGAACACGGACTGGTCATGCTGAATAAGCAAGATCGTTAGTGGCACCTGCCTGGAGGGCAGGATCTGTTCAAAGATTTTTAAATCAACATTTACTAGCTATAGGGACAGGTAGAACCCTCAGATGATGAGCCTATAAGAATTCGTGGGTGTTAGAGCAATCACTGCCTCTCTCAATGAGATAGGAAGAGATCCCAGTCCCGAGCCTCCTGCCACATCTTCAGCTGATGTGGGTCCACAATGGCGTCATACTACATCTAGAACTCGGAGGTAACCCTTTCCAAACCAGGGTACTTACCCCTCTGCAGCTTTTCTATGTCCTTTAATCTGAGCCCAATCATAATGGAGCCCTCTACTGTGAACACCAGGTTAGCCCTTAGCGACATCAGAGGGACTGCCTCAAAGCACTCCGTGATCTACGGACCAGAATTAATGTATAATTATATACATCTTATCTTATAAAAGTCCTTAAAGGCTGAGGGTTTGGTGGCACTCAGAGTAAAGAGCTCATCATCAAAATCAAGAACACAGTTCATGTCTTCCTGAGCTTCATGTGGCATGCCTGCACTCCAGACTAAGAGCACAAGCAAGCATTGTGGCGGCACCTCATCGCTGTACAGTGCGCCACCAGTTTCCCAAGTCTTCCAGCGTCTCCCACTCTACACCATCGCCTGGTCACCAGCTTCACCAAGCTCCAAGCCGATGCCGCTGCAGCACTGACGTGCATTTAGCCTATCAGGCTACTCTGCAAACTCGACTTTTTGAGAAAAAGTCTTCAAGGGTTAAAATGAAAAATTCTACTAATCCACTTGTCAAAAAAGAGAAATGGAGTATGTGCTCAATTCTTCCATCCACTCCTTTCCTAACTGTATGCTTTACCATGTGGTAGCCCGCACACCAACCTGTTTGAATTCATTGGAAAATCAGTCTTATGAACACCTTTTTATTTGTAGGTTATTGCTCAACAAATAATACGCATTCCACTCTTTGTCAAGTCACTTATACCATGAAAGTTTCACTAAACACAATTTGGATGATTTTAAAATATTTATTTAAAACCGTTTATCTCAAGATAATAGTCTAAACATACATTACCATTCACTAAAATCAAATTATGTCATTCATCAATGCTTTGCTGTTCTTTCCAATAATGTGAGCAGCATCCTCCCTCTCTGTATTCCACTAAATAGCAGCGTTGAAATTTTTTTTTTAAAATGGTATCAATAAGACATTCTTGCTACTTGTTGCAAAACCCAACCTTAAGTTGCTTCTAAAATGTCAAATATTTCTCAAAATCTATTGCATCCACAAAATGTGCATTGTGCTCCGTTCAGATTCCCTTACCTGGTCATCTTATTAATATGACTATACTAATAGTTAAGTATTTTCTGTAGGCATTTCACTAGTAGTTTCAAAGCTCACTTTAAAGTATGAATACTACAATAGTTAAGTATTTCATATAGGCATTACACTATTTGTCTTGCAGTCCACCTTAGATTAAATAAAACTTTTAAAAGTTCAAATTCGCTCTTCCGATTCAAACTTAGGAAACCAGAATCGAATTGCACATTTCTTTCCAAAGCTTACTGCTCTTTTATTTATTTATTTTACACGCTTAGATGGTTGTTTTATTTTTTAAGCCCCTACCAATTTAAATGGTCTAATTTCAAACATAGGAAATCAGAATCTTTTTTGTTTTTCCTTTCAAAGTCTTTGCATTAAAAATAAAGTCGAAGTTAAAAATATTATGACTGGGCTTCATGTGACACTATTTGTAGTTCAGACCAGAATTCTCCCTGTAGCTGTAATCTTCAATTAGGCCATCCCTTGCATCTCAGCCGCTCTTCTAAAGGACCTTTCTCTGCCTGCAAGGGCGTCATAGAGCCCAGTGTAGTTTGTTTGTCTTTTTCTTAACAGGGTGTGCCATGTGATTTATATATCTTAAATCACTACACTATATTATTGCAATGGATGAGTTTTGCACGATCTGATTAAAAACATATCGCTAATCGTTTTTGGTGATTTATGTTTGGGATCCTAAGGTTATTCAATTCGTACGGAGTTTATTGAAAACAAAATAGCTAATCTGCAATATTTTGGTGTGTGATATATTATCATAGTTAACAGGTTGGAAGTTTGATTAAAAACATTTCTCCTAGTTAGTTTGTAGTTTTTCTAAAGTGCCTATGTACATGCAAATCAACGCAACAGCGTATGCCTGTCTCACTTATTAAAATCTTCCATCTGCCTGTTTGAGGTGTGCAATGGGTGGTTTACATACCACTGCGAGTTTGTTTATAATTCAGCTGTGTCCTTCGATTCTCTGAGCTGCGATAGGAAAGCACATGCAGGCCCTGTCTCCCAAGTGCCAGCTTTATAATTGCATATATAGTTTTACTGCAGCTAAGTGCCGCGGAAAGTGCCAATTATATTAACCCTACATTTCGCTATGGGCCCAATTTATCCAATAGGCCTAATGTGCACAAGAACATACATATATGCTTTGTTCAGTCACTTATTTCAAATTTGTATTGATTTTAAGCATAGCAAAGTAAAAACAGTGCAACAAATCAATGGCATCACAAACCACATCATTTTCCTTCATCCCCCCCTCCCTCTCACACCCCACGGCAACCCAATTAACACTACCCAATGGGGATCAGACATGGCATACAGAAACAAAAATACAACAGAATGTTCATATAGCTACAGACCATTGCCTAAAGGCAGCGTACCCCTCGAATCTACAGAGATCAACAGTGGGTGGAGGGTCAGTAGACCAGTGCCCCCAAAGCAACAGACCTACACATCCAAATTAATCCCTCACAGCCCCATGTATCTATAATGGAGTCCCAGCCAACCCATTTCCACATCAGCACCCCTCCCTGCACCCTATGGAGGGCCGCCGTAATCTTTTCCATCAAGTGAATGTCCATAGCCTTTGACAATTACTCCCGGGACCTGGCAGCTGCTCCCTCTTGCACTGGCTAGCCAAGCACGCTCTAGCCACCACTAATAGTGTGCCATATGTGGTAGGCCCCTGTATTCCCCCAGCCATCTCCTCAAGACCAAATATGACCATCATGGGGGTCTAAGGGATGCGACAACCCTTCCACTTCCTTTATCCATCCCAACACCTCAGTCGAATATACCTGGACTTTATCACAAGCCCACCACATGTGTCAATATGTGGCACGCACTCCACATTCATGCCAACAATACGGACTATCCCCGACAAACATTCTGGAAAGGCGGAGGGGGTCATGTTACCACCTATGGAGTAACTTGATACAGTGGAGCTTGTACTAGCATGATCTCGAAGTCTTGACAGCTCAACAGCAAATCGTCTGCCACAGCCCCTCGTCAATTTCCAAACCCAGATCTTTCGCCCTTCTGGTCTGAAGACCCTCCGTTCCACACACTGCCACCTCAATCCGTGCTGCATACAGTAAGGAGATCAAACCCCCCTCATCTCTAGTTGTGTATCCAAAATGTTCTCCATCCGAGTGACCACATCTGTAACTGTGGTTTCCATTTTTCTGCATTGAGGAGCCCTTTGAGCTGTAAGTAGGAGAATATCGACAGTTTACATACTTTTTATTTTGAAATTGTTTTAGTTGAAAATTCAACTTTTTCAATACGTTACAGTAGATTTAGATTTATAACAGGAAGGCATTTGTTTTCTTAAAATACCTCATATCTAATTAATCGAAAAAGAATACATTTACAGATGTGCTACAGTTTGATATCGGTGAGCAGAGCAAAATAATGTTTCCATTAACTGTTTGAATATGTTCGGGGAGAGCTGCAATTATTGATCTCCACTTAGTATTTAAGTTGACTGAGCATGGACAGACATTTCAATATCGGAGTTAAACAGCGTTGGTAGAAGTGATCACAATAGAATAAAAGATACTTGATTGCGTTGACTGTCATCAATGGATATAAAGTGACAGGCAATATATCAGGTTAAGATCTTAGAGTTATAAAAAATACCTTGAATCTCTAAAAGAATTCAGTCTTTGCGTTTTTTTGTTTTTTGACTTTGAATATCGATTGTAGCAGCCAAGGAAATCGTCTTAGGTTAACTGCTCAAAGAATTGAACTGACATTTAATTACCAAAGGCAGCTGGACCCTAATAAAGCTTTATCTGCTCCGGAAATAGACTATCAACCTTTGCTTATCCCTTATAGGAAAGGGCCTGGAAAAACATCTTCCATCGTGCCAACCAATAACTCACCAATATGACCAACTGTTGGTAGAAAACGTGCTTTCTTAAGACAACTAAAAAGGAAAGCAGTGAACTCTAATTCACAGATCCAACAATCCCAAATTCTCGAATCCAAGAAATACAAATCCTGGATAAAATAAATTTGTGTAAACCTCTATCAAAGAGATTCAGAAGAGATGCTGAAGAAGGATGCGGTAAAGAACACAGGGGAATTCTAGGCACTAATAAAAACCCTCAAAAGCCCAGATAGAACCATCGCCGACAAATAATGTCAGTGAAGAAAGGTGGAAATCCCATTTCACTTCTCTATTTCAAGCTCCTTCGCAAGAATGCCTGGCCCGCATGGACGATCCGGAAACAACCTGGGAACATCTTTCTAACAAAGAAATATTGAAACAACAATATGCAAGTTAAAATCTTCACGTGCCCCAGGCCCGGACAGGGTTACAAATATTGACCTTAAGAACTATCCATCAGAGTGGGCAACCTTTATCAGTCTGGTTTGCAGGAAATGCTCCGATTCAAGATCGATCCCAAGGTCGTGAACTTAGTCAGTGGTGGTGCCAGTCTTCAAGAGAGGGGATAGGGCCGATCCGTTAAATTATCGTCCAATTGCCCTTCTTGACACCATCGGGAAAATATACGGGATGCTTTTATTGCAGAGATTCCAATTATGGGCAAAGACAGCTCCCAGCGGCAACCCCTTTCAAGCGGGTTTCAGGAAAAATTTGGGCACAACAGTGAACATCTTGCTGCTAAGTATTGTTAAAAGCAAAATCTTGGAAGGTAACACAAAAGTGTTTTTAGCATTTATAAACCTTACACAAGCCTTCGACCAAGTGGATAGATCAATGCAGTGGTCAAAGCTATTGGCTTGGAATTGCCCCAGTAAAAGAACCCATAAAAGCACTCCACTCCTCTACAATGAAGAGTCAAACTCAACAAAAAAGGCCTCCTATCAGATGAAAAAGACACGAGAAGAGGGGCAAAACAGGGCTATCCTCTAGCTCCAGCATTGTTTACAGCCTTTCGTGGCGATTACAAAGAATTGTGTCTGGACATCAGATCTTTCCCGCCAAAAGTCAGAGGATCGCCAGTGTCCCGATTAATATATGCAGATGACATCACACTGCTGGATCAAACTCTGATTGGCTTACAACGGCAATTGAACAACTTGTCTGACTATATAGACCGGAATGATCTTGAAATCAACAAGGCAAAAACTAAAATCATGATCCTGGAAAAAAAAGGCAAAACGGTCAACTACTCTGCACAGGTATCTTGAAAACTTCCAAATTTAAATAGTCAGCGATTTCAAATATTTGTGAGTAATGGTCGACAGTTCTAGATCAGAATCTAGTATGCAGAGATACCTTTGGCCGAAAATCCACTCATTGACAGCACACGCTCGAGTGATGGATAAGAAATTTGGTTGTTTCTCCTTAATCCCAGTAATCAAATTCTATAAATCAAAGGTCGTCCCATCCTTAGTTTATGGCGGAGACGCAATGCCAATGATTCCTGTAGAAATTTGGCAAAGAATAGGAGGGATATTTCTGGAGATCGGTGCTGAACCTCCCAAAATCAACCTCGACCCCAGCAATCAGGAGAGAGTTGGGCCCGATTTCTTTAAAAGGCATAGTAGAATCCAGCGGTATGTCACTATTCAGAAAAATACTCCCCGATACTCTTCCTTTATGCAGACTGATTGGCAACGAAGTAAAAGGAGGGAGCTGCAAAATGCTGACGAACTGGGAACCCAAAAAATTAAACAGCTTGACTCAATTCTGTGCACGGAGGACGACCTGATACTAAACCCACTAAGAATAAAAAATAAACTTGAGGAGCTGGATTGGATCGCCACCCAAGAAAAGGCAAGTAAAATACTTCTCAGCCACTTACCTGTGCACTCAATGAAAGTGAATGGAATACAGCAAGTCTTCAAGAGATTCCCGAACAAATCTCTAAGACACATTTCTTTGAGAGTGCACTTACATCTACTGCTCACTAACGAAATCCTCTATGTTAGAGGCCTTTCGAGCAAGAACACCTGCAGGATATGTAATGACACAGACCAGACCAAGTCGGTTCGACATCTCTTAATGTCGTGTTCCGCGATCCGACAGATTAGAACGGCGTATCTCTCCCCAGTGCTATCGGCCTACACTTTACGAGAAGAAGAAAATGGTGGCCTCGACTGCTGAGTGGGGAAAAAACCTCATGGACAATTGAAACTGCAAAAATCTTACAAGCAGCTATGGCTGAGTGCAACAAACTGAAATAACTTTCTCTTCGTTCGGGGATTGTGCAGAGTCTACATGAACAACTCTGTGAAGACCCATCATCACCATCACCTAAGAAAAAAGAAAGTGAAACAAAAGAAAAAGACAAACATTTTGCACCCTCGTAAAATGAAGTAATCTTAATATTCACAAGTAATAAAACAACAAAAAAGAATTGTCAAAATCATGATTTTCTAAATGAGTATAAGTTAACATATTGATACATAAAAGAAAGCTTAAAATTATTAAGTGGTGTTAAAAAGTTAAGAAAGATCAAAAAAGACTTGTTCGCATGCAATCTGTCATCGGTACTTGGACAATTATCGGCGATGTAACATTGGATTATTGATACTATACAAGGTAATCATGAATCCCTAAGACAATTCAATTAAAATCATGTTCTTCTGCTAAATTTAAGGCAAGAAGAAACGTGACTGTCGCGGTATTCATTGAAACCTTCGTTGCATCGAATATGTGAATCCACATTTGGAATTTTGTTAATATTTTAAATTCACTAAAATGCTAGTAGTAGGCTTCCTGCCTGGATTCCATGAGGGTGGAGCATTCAGTGATAAGGTACTGAAGTGATTCTTGGCGTTTAGTTAACTTACAGAACCTGCATGTCGTGTCTTTATTCAGGTTTTCTTTTTATAAGTCGCTAGTCTAGTTTTTGTTGGCCATAAGTTCGAACTGAGACGTAGAATTGAATTGGCATACCTCGAGTCAGGAAACTTATAGAGATATGCTGGCATTTGGTGCAATTGTTATAGCAGAAAGGCTCCACGTTGAAAAGTGGTGTACGTATTGCAGGTTTCCCATGTTAGTTGCCAATCCCAAAGCCAGTGCTTTAATTTTGCTTTTTCTGGAGACTCTATTAATAGGTCAAGAGTAATGTCAGCATCGCTGATTAATGAATGCCAACGGGCTATCCATGTTTGGAGAGGTCCGTTGGATGGAGAGTCAACAATTGATTTTAAAACTCGGAGAAGGTTGTAACTAGTGGACGGTGTGATTAGACATTTCCTGTGGGCAGCCACAAATTGCCATGGCACAGTTGTAGATAGTGATGTGAGCCCTAGTTCATATCTAATGATGGCTATTGGGGTGCTCAGAGGCAGAGATAGGATGTTTTTCCAGTACGCACCTTCTAGCATCTCCCAATTGAGTGAGTTAGATGGGAGTTTGGTGTGGGCTCCATATGTGATAACTGGTATCACTTTATGCCTGTACAAGATTACCGATGGCTTGTAAGAGTCCTTGCCATCATTTTATAAGGCAAGTCAGAGGGATGAGTGTTCAAATTCATGCCAAGATATTTATAGTGGGTAATTTGTTTCAATGAGGCTTTAGAAAGTGTGCAATTGAATTTATAGCCAGATTTCGGTAGATGAAGATGATGAAAGATTAATGTATTTGACTTATCAGTGTTGATGCTTAAATGATTAGTCTGTGCATATTCGTCTAGGGCAGCAGGTTTCCTTTGAAGGCTGATCAGTGTTCTGTCTAAAATAACCAAATCATCGGCATATAAGAGCCATGATATCTCTTTTGTGCCCAGTTTTGGAGGGAAGGAGCGTACCGATTGAAATGCATATATCATTAATATAACAGTTAAATAAGATGAAGGCCAGAATGCACCCTTTTTTCAATCCAGCACTGGTTGGCATAGCTTTCGATAATTGGCCATCAGTAGTAAGCTGCACTTTGATTGAGGTGCCAGTATAAAATTGTCGAATCAAGTAAAAGATGTGCAAAGGGCAGTTAGCATTAAAACGTTTTTTCCAAAAAAGTTCACGCGATATGGAGTCGAAGGCTTGTTTGAAAAATCAATCAGGGCTAAAATGTCTGGCCGTTTAGACACAATAGGCTGTTTTTTAATTGCCAAAAGAATAGTTAAATTTAGTAGGGTTCTTACTCCTTTAATTAACCCCGATTGGTGTTTATTTAAAAGATTATTGGCATTTCGTGAGTTCCCGAAATAGGAGTCTGGCAAAAATCTTGCCTGGCACATCAAAGAGCGCTATGGCCCTGTAGTTCGTAGGATAAGTCATATCCCCTTTTTATAAATAGGGATTACAATGGACTCTTGCCAGGATGGGGGAATCTGACCCGTTCGAATAACCTTATTAATGACCATCCCTAGGATGCCAGCCTACTCGCATGGATGAGTTTTAAGGGTGACATTAGCCAAGTTGTCAGGTCCTGAGGGGTCTAGATGAACTCAATTGCTTTATCCTAAGGATGATGTCTAATTTATCAAAAACGATTTTTGAAAGATCAGGTAGTTGGAAAGGGTGTTTCTGATATAGGTTTATTAAGAAGAGAGTCAAAGTGCATAATCCACACTTTTTCATCTATGGTGCTTAGCTGCAAGGATGAGACAGAACTTGTGCTGGAGTCATTTATAAGGCTCCATGTCTGGGTGGCAGATTTAGTCATTATTGCGTTTAGCATAATTTCTGCATTGATTTGCTTTTTGTTTGCTAAGATTTGTTTGACAGTATTTCTGAAATTAGTTTTTAAATTAGATCTTTGCTGTGAATGAGTTAGGGGAGAGAGTGTTCAAGGTCTGGCAGATTTCTTTCTTACGGTCATAGTTATCTAGGTCCCAAGTATATTTGTCTTTAAATACGGTAAGACTTGAACTAGAGGATGATTGTGTAACTACTGTTAAGCAGTTAGTATAGTTGGTCAAGGCTGCTGACTCTTCTTTTGAGAAGGCATATGCCAGCTGCTGCGATAGTAGTGCTATTTTATGTGGTTGCCAAATCAGGCGATTTCGGCCATGATTGAGAACTACTATCTGCTTATTGTACTCTGGAGAGACTGTATGTGGAATCCATTGTACTTAAGAGGATCTGGTGATCACTTCCTATGGTGGGAGTTACTTTGAATGATGAAACTTTTATTGGCATTGGAAGAGATAAAAACATAATCAAGCGTAGAAGATGATTCACCTCTCTACCATGCTTAATGGCACAAGTAAACCAGTCACTCCACCAGCTCCTACCTGGTCAAGTCTCTTACTTGCATGAGCGATAGCCACTTGTCCGCTCTCGTAAGAGATTGGTTAGTATTTGTTCACAAGCAATTGGTGTTAAAATCTCCAGCTATAATAGTATTGCAGATTTGGGTTTCTAGAAGAATCAGGTCTAGCATTGTTTCTATATAGGTAAAGAACTTGTCTTCATTGATGGCAGTGGGATTCCAGTACATGTACATCCAGGACATGTTTAAAATGGCTGTTCTTGGATAGAGAGGATGATGCAGATTTAACAGGGTTGTTTTTACTAACTGAATAACTGGATGGTGAGAGGTCCAGTTTTCAAGATGGATTTGGGATTGCATTTTAACTTCTGTTAGTAGACCTGCAGATGGACGACCTCTGGCTGCTTTAATCGCAGACACCCATGTGACCTGGTGGTCTGGCCAAGTGAGCCAGGTTTCCTGGAGCAAAAGGATATCATAGATGTTAAGGAGATTAGCTTTAGGAGAAAGAAGATGAGAAAACCCTTGCGTGTTCCAGGCTGCTAACGTGCATGAATGTCGGTGTTGTTTGAGGTCATGCTAGTGATTGGTTAAACGATTGGTGGTCTGGACAGCTTGGGATATTTTATACCCACGTCCATCTGGATTTTGGCTGAGGTAAGGGTAAATGTTTAGTCCGTTGCAGTGCTAGGTTATTTTCACACTTGCATTTACAACATTAAGGATGGGCGGTTTGGAAAAGAATTCTATTGTCATGTTTCAGGGCTTGAGGCTGATGTGTATGATCAATGTCCGGCAGCTTCAGCAGTGGTTGTTTTTGAATTTGTAGCAGGAGACCATGCACTTTTAATTTGTCTCTGTTCTGCTATACTATGTTACTGAACATTTTAGAAGGAATATTTAGTTCAACTATGTCAAGATTAGCAGGTTCAATGTATCCGATTGACACAATATCATCTGTGCCAATGTGTTCTAGTCCAGGGATGCCCTGAACGATTGTTAATTGTGTCGTTCTATTGGGGTAAGGATCTGAGCAAAAGGCTATCTAACATTGTTATGACTAGGCTGTCTGATTCTAAGCACTTGCTCGTTCTCAATGTCACTGGGCTAGTAAGATATATATTTTTTTTGTTCCTCCCTTGTTCCCCTCCCTTTGCCTGGTCGCTGTGAAAGAACAAAATTACTCTCTTACCTGATAACGTTCTTTCGATGGGATGGTCCGACGACGTATTCCATATCTATGACAGTACCCACCACAGCTGTGCTGCTTCGGAAAATCTTTCGGCGTCTGCGTCCTGGGTCGATACGCTGTCCTCGAGGGCCTTCGTCGAGCTGACGTCACCGGATGTTATAAGTAGGACGCACGACGCCCGTAGCCTCAGTTGTAGTTTTTTCCCCCCAGAACGTGTGGCATCAAACCACTGCCAATATGACCACAGAAAGCCTTGTGGAAACGTAAGCTGCAATCGCATAAGAAATTCTGTAGTGGGGCAGGTAGGGAGGGAGCGATATGGAATAAATCGTCGGACCATCCCATCGAAAGAAGGTTACCAGGTAAGAGAGTAACTTGTTCTTCGAGGGGATTGGGTCCTCCGACGTATTCCATATCTATCCAAAGCAGTACCAACGTATGGAGGAGGTAAAAGAATTTAGAATATAGAAATTTAGAATGCCCAATCAAATTGCAGAATACAGGACCGCCTTGCCAAAAGCCAGATCCTGCCCATGGACAGAATCGAGGGAGTAGTGACGTATAAAAAGTATGGACCGAAGCCCAAGTGGGTGCCTCACAGATGTTACAAATAGGAACACCCCTCTGCAGGGCAGTAGAGGCAGCCATACTCCCTAGTAGAATGGGCCCGTAAGCCTACCGGAGGGTCCTTACCCGCCAGGCGGTAACATTCAGAAATTGCCAAGATAATCCATCTAGACAAAGTCTGCTTAGTAACAGCTTGTCCCAAACGCCTTCCAGCGTAACCAGTAAAGAGCTGATCATCCACTCTGACCCGGGACATGCGTGAAATGTAGAAACTTAAAGCTCTCCTAGGATCCAACCTATGGAGCCTCTCCTCTTCCTTACTAGGATGTGGAGGAGGATAAAATGCCGGAATAATAACCTTCTGGCTTAAATGAAATTCCGACACCACCTTTGGAAGAAAGGAAGGACGAACTCTAAGGACAACCCTGTCCTTGTGAAACACAGTGAAGGGTGGCTTAACTGAAAGTGCCTGCAACTGACTCACTCTACGAGCGGAAGTGACCGCAAATAAAAATACAGTTTTAAGGGTTAACAGCCTCAAAGGACAAGCCTCAAACGGAGCACCCATAAGGAATTTCAGAACAAGGTTCAAATCCCAACCAGGCACCTGGAAAGGTGACAACGGGAACACATTAGTGAGTCCTTTGAGAAACTGAGAAATTAAAGGAATTTTGAAATGGGAACACTCCTCAGTCGAGCGGTTAAATATAGACAGCGCCGCCAGGTAGCCTTTAACAGTACCCACTTGCAGGCCCCTGTGGGTCAACGAAAGCAAAAAAAAGACAGAACCACAGGAATGTCACATGAAAAAGGATCCACATTCTTAACCCTGCACCAGTCGCAGAACTTTCTCCAATGGCAACGGTACAGGGACTTTGGTGCCGGCCATCTGGCCGAAAGCAACACCTCCATCACGTCTTCAGGGAGGTCCCAATCCTTATACCTCAACCTTTCAGAAGCCAAGCGTGATGGTTGAGGGATCTGACCTCTGGATGGAGAACCTGACCCCCCCCCTCCCGTGAGAGCAGGTCATCTCGGTAGGGAAGACGACGTGGAGGGCAGATGGACAAGTCGAGAAGGTCCGGGTACCACGTCCTCTGAGCCCAAGCCGGAGCAATGAGGATCATCCGGGAACCGAACCTCCGTAACCTCCGCAGCACTTGCAGGATGATGGGGACTGGAGGAAACACATACAGCAGTGGGAAGGACCACTCCACCACAAACGTGTCTCCTAAGGCTCCTTTTGGTGGAAATTCCCACAAGCAAAACCTTTCGCACTTCTGGTTGACACTGGAGGCGAAGAAATCCACCTGAGGGGTCCCCCAAAGGGCAAAGATCTCCAGGAGAATCTCCTGAGCCAGCTCCCCCTCGGGAGAGATTGCGCTCTGCCTGCTCAGAGCGTCGGCCGTCTCGTTTTTGTCTCCAGCCAGATGAACTGCCGAGATCGAAACTTCCTGCTGGATGGCCAAGAACCCGAGCTGCATCGCCTCCCTGCACAGAGGAAGTGACCTTGCCCCCCCCTTTTTGTTGAGGTAGTGCATGGCCACTGTTGTCCTTCAGAATCAGGACATTCTTTCCTCGCACAGTGGGCAGAAAGGCCTTCAGGGCAAGCCTGACGGCCCGCAGCTCCAACAGATTGATATGGAGTCTGGACTCTGACGGAGACCAACGACCGCTGACTGTCAACTTGTTGGCATGAGCTCCCCATCCCGTGAGGGATGTGTCCGTCACGATCGTCACCTCCGGCCAGGGTAGCCAAAATGGAGCCCCCTTCATCACCCGATTGCCTTCGACGGCCCACCACAGAAGGTCCTGGGCGACCGAGGGAGGCACCTGAATGGGGTCCGACATCCTGCCGCAGGACTGACCACTGCATCTTGAGAGCCCATTGCAGAGATCTCATCCGCAACCTGGCCTCTGGCACTAGTAGAATGCAGGATGCCATGAGGCCGAGCAACCTCAAGAACTCGAACGCTGGGAGAGACTGGGCATGTTGAAACTTGCGCACCATCTGCTGAATGTGATGAGCCCTCACCTGGGGAGGAAAACACTGCCCCAGGGACGTGTCGAGCACTGCCCTGTACTGGAGCCACTGAGTTGGCATCAAGTGGGACTTCAAGTTGAGGGAGAAGCCCAGCTTGTGAAGGGAGTGGCAGTTGACAGACAGATGATCCAGGACTTGCTCGGGAGAGCGCGCCCTGATCAACCAATCATCCAGGTAGGGGTAGACATGAATCCCCCCCTTTCCTGAGATACGCTGCCATCACCAGCATGAGCTTGGTGAAGACCCTCTGGGCGAAGTTCAATCCGAACGGCAGGACCCGAAACTGAAAGTGCAAGTCGTCAACCGCGAACCTCAGGTACTTCTTGGGCTTGGGATGGATCGGCACATGAAAATAAGCGTCCTTGAGGTCTAGAGACATCAACCAGTTCTGAAGTTTAAGGGCCTGGAGGACTTCTCGAGTAACCATCTTGTACTTGTCCTTCCTGAGGAGCTTGTGCAAACCGCGCAAGATCATGATGGGTCTCAATCTCATGTCTTTCTTCGAAATCAAAAAATAAGGAGAATACCATCCCTTGTTCCTCTCTGCTACAGGCACCAGTTCTATGGCACCTTTCTCCAGCAGGGATTGTATTTCCTGCGCAAGGAGTGGATCCGGACTTGTCAAAGAGATTCCCTGGGGGATTGTTGTGAGGCTTCTGCCAGAAAGGAAGACAGTAGCCGTGGGCTGATCTCCAGAACCCATACATCTGAAGTAATGGCACGCCACTCTACAAGATGCTGCGCCAGCCTTCCCCCAACTGGCGAACCATGGGACATGGCCTCATGACTGAGCTGAAGTGGCTGTGGCAGAGCCTGAGGGCAAAGAGGCAACTGCTCGAGCGGCCTTGGCACCTCGAGTGCCCTGTTTTCCACCTCTGGCACTCCTACGGTGGCCCCTTTGACTTGCAGCGCCTCTCGATTTACTAAAGGATGAGTAATATCGAAAGGAACCTCCACTCCATTGCTGTACCCTAGGCCGAAAAGGCAGAGGTTGGCGAACTGCAGCGCTCAATGACTTCGCTGCAGCTTTGGAGGTCTGCAACCTCTCAAGGCTCTCGTCAGCCTTGCTGCCAAAAAGATGTTCACCATCAAAGGGCATGTTGAGGAGCCGGACATGCACATCAGGAGCAAACCCCGACTTCCGCAACCACGCAAACCTGCGTATTACGGTGCTCGCCGCCATGGACCAGCTGGCGCAATCAACCATGTCCAGACACAACTGAAAGGATTCACACATGGCATCCTTGCCATCCTGCACGATAGCAAGAAAACCATCCCGTTCCTCCCCTTTGGGAATATGCTCAGCTGCTAAGAAGATACAGTTCCACAGAGTGTGCGTGAAACGAGACAAGGAACAAACAGAGTTGGCAGCCTGAAGCGCCATACCCCCAGAAGAAAACACCTTCGCCCAGCCATCAAAACGTTTGTTGTCCCTATCCCTATAGGGTACGACGCCTGCTTTGCGGGGGCCATAGCTGCCTGCACCACCAAACTCTCTGGAATAGGGTGTGTGGTCAAGTAGCAGGGGTCGCCACTGGCTGGGCGATATTTCTTCAGCAAGGACTTGCTCACTGCCGGGAGACTCTCCGGAGAAGTCCAAGCCGCAGCCACCCTTCTCTGCAAGGCCATATGGAATGGCAGCACCGGGTCAGTTGGTGGACCTTGGTCGAGGATATCAGTCAGGTCATCCTGCTGAAAATCCCCAGGGGGGGGCAGACCACCCCAGGTAATTCGTGACCCTCGACATCAGGCGCCGGTATGAGGACTCGGCATGCGTGCCAGGCTCAGGCCTACCAAACTCCACCTCCGGAGAGGTGTCTAGACCACTGGTGTCGTGCAACGACTGACGCAGGTCTTCAAGTTGGCTATGACCAAAAAGGAGGCCATCAGGAACCTCTGCAGGAACCTCACCTTCCTCAGACCCCTCATCCACCTCAGAAATATAATCCAGAGGCTGGAAGGAGGGTACAGAAAAATGGAAAAAAGACATGTTTCGCCTTGGCCAGAGCCTTTCTGGGGGTTCCACCTTGCCACGGGGAACCTCAGACAAAGCCGCCTCGAGAGGCGTTGAGGGGTTCGATGGAATCGGCATCGACATTGAGCGCGGCACCGACAGCTTCGACGGCGTTGACACAGGCCTCGAGGGCAGAGCCCCCGAGCGTGTCTCTCGACAGCCTGGGCGCCGATGGCGTCGATGACTTCCTCAGAGGCGGAGCCTCGAGAGAGTCCTTCGACAACCTCGGCGCCGCAGGCGTCGATGTCTTCTTTGAAGACTTCACAGGTTCTCGCGGTCTCGAGGCCGTCGAGGACCGGGACCTGGAACGGGCATGTCTAGAGCGACCATCCTTGTCCGACCGGGACCTCGAAGGCGCCCGGTGGTTGCGACGAACGCTCGAGCCCGAAGGCGTACGAGCGGGGTCTCTAGAATGTTCACAGCTGGCATCTTTCGACGGCGCTGACAGACCAGAGCCCTGCGATTGGAAAATCACCAACATCTCCTTTCGGAGGGAATCCTATTCCTCAGAAATGGAATGCTTGTTGGGACAAGCAACCCGCTGACGGGCGGAGTCCTCAGACGAGGGAGGCGACCTGTGACGGCGCTTCCCGGAGTGCCTCAAAGAGGCAGAGGAATGGCGGGACCGACTCCCAGACCGAGAACCCCCAGACTCACGACAACGATGCAGAGAGTCGCCCCTCGAATCATCGGTCGAAAGACCAGTGGAACGCAACTTCCAGGGCTTGGCCACCTTACTGACTGACAGCTTCTTCTTACTCTCCGCAAGGCCTTCAATGTGAGCTATTGTCAGTCGACACAGTCATCCGTATCGTGGTCCTCTCCGAGGCACCAGAGGCAAGCGTTGTGCGTGTCCGTCAGCGACATCTTGGACCCGCACACTCGACACTCCTTAAAACCAGACCGCGGGGTGGAAGAAGCCGAAGACATCATACAATATTGCAAGGAAGAAACAGGTTCGAAGAACCGAAAGAACAGGATTCAGTAGAACCGAGGCGTGCTGTGATCTCTGAAGCGAAGACGTTCGTGGAAAAAACGGAAATGAGGCTACGGGCGTCATGCGTCCTACTTATTACATCCGGTGACGTCGGCTCGACGGAGGCCCTCGAGAACAGCGTATCGACGTATCGACGTATTGACGCAGGAAGATTTTCCGAAGCAGCACAGCTGTGGTGATTACTGTCATAGATATGGAATACGTCGGAGGACCCAATCCCCTAGAACAATTGTGTACGAGCGCGTAAAAATAAAATATATCATATTTGCAACTTCACTAATCAGTCATTGTGCATGGTAGCCTTGGCCGCCTCCCAAACAATGCAAAAATCAATTTCCCCTGTTTCATTTATCTAAAAATATTCCTTAATTGCCACCTTCTGCTCCTCGCGAAATTTCACATCCTTCCATAATGAGTCATTGAATCTCCATAACCATTCTCACCACTGCAAACCTACGAGAGAAAATTCCATGTAGACCATATCATGGTCAGAACAGCTAATGGGCAACTCTGCCCATCATTTCCCTCTACAGGAAAATGTAGTCAATACGTGTGTAGGTATCATGGGGGCGGGGGCGGGTAGAATGTAAACCCCATATCGCAGGGATAGAGCCTTCTCCATACATTCGGCAACTCCTATTTGTCCAAGCATTCTCTGTAACCCCTACCCTTGCTCCCAACATCAGGTCGTCGACAACCACTGTGGCCCCACCGTTTCAGTTTAGGGTCTGCCCACATATTAAAATCGCCACCCAGTATGATGGGTCCCTTAGTATACCTACTTAGTTAGGCCAGGGTCTCAAGAAAAGCTTTCTGCCTTTGATTGGGGCAAGATATCGTTGTGAAGGACATTCAGACACCACCTCTCGTGCCCGATGCCATCGAAGCTCTCTCACTGTGCTCCCTCCAAGCCCACCTTTCTTCACTTCCCCGGATGCCTAGAATGTTCCCCCATTCAGCAGAGAGGAATCACCTTCCTCACCTCCCAACATACTCGTTTCCTGCAGCACCATCACATCCATCCCAGATCGCCGAAACACCCTTAAGCCTAACGATTGCTTCGTCTGGGAATTTTTAGGCCCTTAAAATTCAGGGTCCCATCAAACAGACTAACCGCCCATCCCCTCATATTCGCTGTCATCTTACCCACCACCTCAGTTTACTCAGCCTGTAGCCGTGTCGTCTTGCTTCCAAGGCGAGCATGTTGCCCCTGAGGTTTCCTCCCGAGATTTGGCCTCGTCTCTGCATCTTCAGTATTCCAAAAAATAGTGGACAGGCTTTTCCAAGGGATGAGAGGTGCGTTTTGCTTTCGGGATGACGTGCTGGTGCGTGGTGAATCAGAAAGTGGACATGACAAGGTGTTGGATGAAGTGCTTAAGATCCTAGAATCTAGAGGAATAACATTGAGGGAGGAGAAGTGCGTGTTCAACGTGAACACAGTTGAGTATCTTGGTCATGAGGTGTCAGCGCATGGTCTCAAGCCCAGGGGTAGTATGGTAAGTGCCAAAAAGGAAGCGCAGAGGCCAAAATCAAAAAGCAGAACTTTGCTCATTTTTGGGTATGATTGAATTCTACCAGAAGTTTGTGAAGAATTATGCCGATAAAGTTGGTGAAATTAGAAAGTTACTGAAGAAAAGGAAGACTTTATTTGGAATGGAAAATGTGAGGATGAGTTTAATCTGATAAAGAAGGAAATTGACGTAGGTTGACCTTCGGGAAATTTCAATATAGATAGAAGAAGTGTGCTTACAGTAGATGCCAGTGACATTGGCGCGGTATTGTCGTAGGTGAATTCGGAAGGGGAGGAGATAATTGCACATGACTCAAGAGGTTTGAGGAGCAGAAAATAATGACTCTGTTCAGGAAAAAGAAGCACTAGCATGTCATTGGGCGGTTGAGAAACAAAATGTGGGATACTGACTTATAAAGGCTGATCATAAACCACTTAAGGCTATATTTGAGTGTAAATGGTTGAATAAAGTGTCTAGGCCTGCGGCGAGTTGGGTCACGAGATTACAAAGCCATAGATTAGAAATACAAGTGATTCCAGGGGAAGAAAACATTTTGGCTCAATGCTTGTCAAGGCTGGGTAGGTGTGATGAAGAAACCAAGGATGATGCGTCAAAAATGTTTTTTGTAAACCATGAAGGAATAGTGAGCAAAGAAAAGTGGGTTGAAGCTACCAACAGGGATTTGATTCTCATGCGTGTCAAGGCGTAAATGGAATTGGTGTGGCCTAAGAAGGTAGAACTGCAACGGAGGAAAAAGCATTCTCGGGGGTACGCGAAGAATTGAGTGTGATGGATAAAATTATATATTCCGGTGGGAACGTGCTGTAGTCCCTGAAGCAATTAGGGGTAGAATAGTTGATTTGGCTCATAGCGGGCATGTTGGAGTGAGAAGGACAAAGGCCATTTTGAGGAACGAGTACTGGTGGCCGGGATTTGATAGAGATGTTGAAAGATTAGCCGACTGCATTCAGTGTATCAAAGCGGGTAAAGATGTGGAGGCCAAGGGAAAACCAGTTATTGAGTTAGGTATTCCTTGAAAGTTGTCGGACAAAGTTGCTATGAACTTTTTGGGTCCTGTAGAGCTAGGTTATGGACATAGGAAGTATATTTTGGTACTGGTAGATTTGTTCGCTCGATGGAGCAAGTTCAGGATAGTTAGGGGGATTTGTGATGAGAATTGTTATTGAATTAATTCAAGACATCTTTGCAAGAGAAGGTCTCCCAGGTAGTATACTAATTGATAATGGTACACAATTTACAGGTCAATGTTTTGTGGAGTACATGAAGAAGTGTGGTGTGAAACACAAACTGTCAGCTTTATACCATCTGGAAGGAAATGGTATGGTGGAGAGGATGAATAGATGTATTATGGATGCCATTCGCATTGCTGGTGCATGTGGAATGGTCAAGGAGGTAGCCATTCAGGAGAGAATATATGCTTTGCGGTTGTCGCCTCATTCCACAATGGGTGTGACCCCTTTTGAACTTGATAGGCCGCAAAGCCAAAACCAAGGTGAGCCCGCCATGGTTGGGAAGAGAGTCAGATTGTGTGTTTGATGAATTGAGGAAGAGTTTGAATGAGAAGAAAAAGAAGTGGGTGATGACAGAATATGAGATGGGGAAAGAAAGAGTTGAGAGTGGAATGTGGCCATTGTGTGAGAATAAAAAAAAGGAGTGATTAAGAATAAGGGAGATCTGTTATACTCTGATCCTCTCCATGTGGTGGCCGTACTTAAGGGTGCAGTGCGTGCGTTAGGTGGTCGGGCCTGAAACAAGAATAGGATTGTGTGGTTAAGAGAGGATGGGTTGGGTAAATGAAGGGAGACGTGTTATGATGTATGCAGATATGTAAGGAGTGTGATGTAGGCAACACTCCACATAGAATGTTATTGTACAGTGAGGGTTGCAGGCGCAGCAGTTGGTGGAGAGCATTCTAGGGAGAAGCTGTGCTTGGGGTCTGTGTTGCTGGACTTAAATAAACTTGATATGAACCTCATCGGAGTCTGTGGTTTATATCATAACAGTTATCTTTATTAGTATTATGTTTAGTAGAGTTCCCACCGACCCCCAGAGCCTTTTTATTGCCATCACAAAACAAGTTTCTGGTTGATATTTTATGTTTTTACTGTTATAGGATAAGTACAAATCGAGGTTGTGACCCATAGTTCTAGCTGTTCCTTCGCTTAATGAATCTTGCTTTAAAGATTTGAGGGGTCCACTGGCTCGTTTTTTTAAAAATAATTTCGTCCAGGCCTAGTTTACAACTAGGTTCAAACTAGATAGCTACGACTATTTTGCAAATATAATGCCATCTTTGGGATATGGCGACTGCTACATTCATAGAAATCACACTAGCAGTCGTGTAGTCTGCAGCCAACGCTGTGTTTGCAACCATGAAGTAACAAATATATAAAAACATTCTGACTTTCAAACCTATGGACTTAGGTCCAGTTAATATATAAAATCTCATTCTATCAGTACGCAGTTACTGCCTAAACCACTTTTGAAAAACATTGTAATTTTGCAGAAAATACGAGAGCGCGCACTCTTCTCAGTAGTCCATAGTCAAGGAAACCGCATTGTCAATTCTTATTATTAAAAAATGCATCTCGTGTTTTGCCTGTGAAACATAATAAGATTCCATGTCAAACATTGGACTTGGCTTTAATAGTTGGTGAACGTAACCTTACCAGCGAAGCCCCCAGGACGGAAAGACATCTGGCATCTAAAGTGCCACGTCACACGGCACGAGCGTACGACGCATTGTAGGACGGACATTTCAGGATCCAAAGTTTGAGAAACTAGCCGTTGGTAAATAAAATGTGAACGACAAGTGGGCTAATAAAGCTATATAGGACTTTCGTTATAACAAAAAATCCATGTTTTACTAGCTTGCTCCCCGCGGAGAAGTATTCTAGTTAACATAAGAAACTGCATTCTTTCCCACAGCCTTGCTTTCTTCCCTCCTCCCCTTGGAAATAAACGTTAACGCATAATTGAAGTTTACAACCTGCACGGTGCTACAGTGGGCTAAGCACACAGCAAGAGACGCCAGGCTCGCCCAGTTCAATACATGTGTGTGATGCTGCCTGCCCAAACGCCATTGCGCAAAGACGAGCGCCGCTTAAAGGAAATTATCACGGGTGCTCCCATGGATTTCAAAAAGCAGCAAACTCTTCTCTTACGGTAAGGCTCTTTGTAGAACTCCAAGAGTTACTGGTATTTCATTAAGTAAACGTGAACCTTTGGTGTACATAAAAGTGAGTGATTAACTGCTGTAACACTCAACGTAAACACAGACAGAGGCCTCCAAGCTGCACCGCAGACAATGGGTACACCCAAACGAGGTCAGGGGACTGCGGAAAGCACAAGGAGAACTGCGCATCTCCGAACCGAAGTGAAAATTGCCTGTCAAAAGTCGAGGAAACCGTAGTTTGCAAAATATGCGACCACAGAATCGGTGACCGCCCGTGTGCCCGTCTAAATCTAGTACATGGAGTGGAGCGATGCGGAAACCCTGAAGTGATCATACTATGCAGGGACTTTCGAAATGTTACAGCTTCAGACTTGGAAAGAGCTGCTCTGCCCACCAGTCCCACTGACCCCTGGCCACCAGCAGAGGTTGCCTGCATTTATTGGGGTGGTGTGAGGATTTAGACCATCCACACGGTGGGTGTGCCCTCGCCTGGGCTTTTTTGAAATTGAAGGATGGTAGATGAACCTACTGAAATGTGTAGGCTAATCCGCACACATTTTCCTATGCTCCCCACACGACATACACATAGACCTGTGTACTCCGGGTGGTCACAGCCTGCAGGCGCACTCCCCCCTCCCCTGCCATATTTAGTTAGCATCTGACCGGTGGAGTGCACGATGCATGCAGAATTGGGAGGGCCAATCCTTCCCCCTCCCATGCCCAGCCTAATTAGCAAAGGCTCCATGGATCCACCCTGCCCATTTGTTGAGGCCTGTAACTGGTGGCAGCATTTGCATACTTATCAGAGTTTAATTCAAACAGGCCCACATGGGGCCTGGCTGCAGAGGCTAACAAAGGAGACCGGAAACCTCAACACCTTTTCATATTCCCTGTGTCAACCTGAAGCCAGCTCCCGCCCTCAGTATCGGTTGACCTTGAAATGTAATGTCTGGGACTGCGTTTTTACAGTAGTCATCTCCGCAGGGGCTCCCATTCAGAAGGTACGAGTATGTGGTTTGATGGAGCCAGAAAGTCTGTCTTGCCGCAGCTTCAAGGGAGACCTGCTGCTTTAATTGGGAACCACAGAGAGCTCCATAAACAGTGGGACCCTTTGATCGTATTACATGTTTCCACCCCTTTAGCGTTGCAGAGCACTCTGGTTACGACCTCACACATAAAGGAGATTGTTGATGCAGACCCAGGATTGGTTCATTAAGGGAGACTTTGCCTGCATCAATCCGGTGGTCCAATTGACTTTAAAAGAGGGCCGAGCCCCTCTTTTGGCAGATCATCTGCCTTACATCATCGGCCAGTGAAGGAAGGCCAGGACTTCCAAGAGGGAATCAAGATTCCCTCCCCTAAACATCTTCACGGGAACAGAGGGAGATGCTGAATCCAGAGGCTCCTCCAGCAGCTCCAGAACCGGTACCCAGCCAGCACACACCAAGCTTCTTAGGTGGGAAGTGCCAGAGTGTGTTTGAACCAAACCAAGGACAAGGCAGCCGTCTGCAACACTCTCCACAGCTTTGGTCTGTTTGTCTTAAAGGACGACAGGAGCCCAGTGAAGAAGCTAGTAGGAGTGCATCAACAAGCATCTACCGACATCAGTCTTAAAGGAAATTTTCAAACCAGTCGAGCTCCTTGAGCTGCAACCGACTGCACCGCTGACCGTTAGGCCGCAGTCACTAACGCCACCCAAGAAGCCTTGACCAGTGCTTCAGAACTGGCAACCATCACTGAGACAATGATTCCTGACCCTGAGCACCCGTGTAGGCCAGCCTGCAGCCGTCCATCCAGCTTTGCTCACCGAACTCCCTGCCGCCTGATAACCGCAGCGGTCTCCCATTTTGAACTGTTGCAGAAGCTGCAAAACGCCCTGAAACAGACTCTACCCTGTCGAGCACCAACAACTCCTACAGCACAATGTACGTTGTGGTTCTGTCCCTGCGGTCCTTCTCCGAAGGCCTATAGTGACATTTTACGACCCATTGCTCCCTTTGTGCTGAAACCAAGTATCCTTGAACTGTTGCGATTATTTACTATACCGACTACCCTCCTGTCACTATCCAGACTGCATCCCTTTGTCTTGTCCTATGCATTCCTTTACAGGGTAGGTTGTATTTCGTAGTGGGCTAGAACGGTCTCTTGTGATAATAATAAAAAGTAGATATTTGTATACAAGCTTGACTGGACAGTACCTTTTATCATTGGCTTATAATTGTATTTTCGCTGTGTTGCAATTAACCAACAATCCACGACCTTTCGGAGATAAGCCTGCCGTTTCTGTCCACATTACCAACATTGGACAAGGAGGTTTAAAATTGACTTGCGTTTCCAATCTGTTCGGATTTCGTCTGGTTTACTAGAGGTGTGGGGCTGATTGATAGTTTAGAAACAGATATTCATCCCTGGACAACTGGGTGCCCCAGAGAATGATTTGTCACAGGCGGAAGCCTATGGCGCGGCCCTGAAGGAGAAGAAGCAGGAAGCCAGGGTCACTAGGTTGGGGACCCTGGAGGAAGAGGAAGTGTATGGAAAAAGGGGTCAGGGACCGGAAGGGGAGGAAGCCCCCTCCCCTGGTTAATCCCTTGATTGGAGGGCAAAGATAACTTTGCACCTCCAACAGCCGACATCAGAAGCCCCTTTGGTGCCTCTGTATAGGGGATGCACAGGGGGAGCGGTCCCTTTTGCTGCTCCACTCCCCTACTCCCCTGCTGCAAGTCAATGCAGATGTTTTCCTTATCTGGATATGAAGATCCTCCCCCCCAGGTCATGAAGAAACAATGGGCGAACGGCATGATTAACATGTTTAGGGCCCACTTAGGAGGTATGGATTGAGATATTTTGGCGCATGTGCCACACATGAGTAAAGCAAGAGTGGGCTGGGGGGGGGGGGTGAACAGCTTCAGTTGTAATTATTGTCATAAGTGGCAATGGAGCGTGCTCAGCAAGGCAAGGCAGAAGGACATGGGTGGCCCCAAGGTAAGAAGGTGGGCATATGTAGATGGAGAACGGGGTCCGAAGAAATGGCTTAGGTGCAGAAATATAGGTTCACATTTATTTATTTGCATTTATAAAGTGCACAAACTGCCCTGGGGCATCATGGCGCTGTTAGAGCGAGCTTGAACTTACATAGGTAATATGATAAAGAATCAGATAGAGTAAAATAGTATATACAGTGTTACATACTTTGAATACAGTAGTAGAGACAGGAATGAAATGTCACAGAAAGATGAGAGTATTGCGCTTTTGCTATGGTTACAGTGCAAGAGCATGACTATGCAGGCTAGTTTTGTACATTAGCAGAACAGTAAGGTTTTTAGGGTTTTGTGGAAGTGGTGTACGATTTCTCGTTCCTTACTGTAGTTGGCAAGGCATTCCAATTTTTGGGTGCAAGGTGTTGGAAGGTGGATCCTCCCACTTTGGTTCTTTTGAATGTAGCTACATAGATCGGATTGGCGGGGTGGGATCTGATGGGTCTGTTAGAGGAATGAAGGGTGATTCTTTCAGAAAGGTAGGGTGAAGCATCTGGAGAGACATCTGTGTGTGATGGCCATGGCTTTAAAGAGTATACGTTCCTTTACCGGTAGCCAATGGGCTTCTTTCCTAGCTAGAGAGATATGTTCCCTTTTGGGGATGGTCAGTGCAGCTCGGAGTGCCTTATTTTGCGTGACTGGGTGTTTTTTTAGATTTTTGGCAGAGGTTCCTAGGAAGAGGGCATTGCAGTAATTCAATTTAGTGCCTACTGTAGCTCTGGCGATGGATAGGCAGTTTTTGGTGGAGAGAAAGGGCTTGACTGCGTTGATCACCTTGGTGGTGAGTGCTGCAGAGGAGGCTATGGCGTTGACATGGCGGGACATAGATAGTGAGGTGTCTAGGTAAACACCTAAGGTTTTGACAGTCTTGGAAACTGTGATGGTGGAGTTGTCGATGTTGAAGCTTTTATATTGCGGGGGGAGGGAGGGGGTTTATTGAGAGTTTCGCTAGTACCTACTAGGAGGATCACTGTTTTGTCCCCGTTTAGGCAGAGGCCATTGGCAGCCATCCATGTTTGGATAGCTGTGTAGATTTTGGTTAGGGCTGTCGCATCTTCTTCATAGGTCCCAGTTGGTGGTAGCACCTGTGTGTCATCAGCGTAATTGGTGTATGCTATGTTGCGACAGTCGAGATCCTTGAAGAGCGGGAGAGTGAATATATTGTAGAGTGTGGGGGCGGTGCAAGAGCCCTGAGGGATGCCGCAGTGGATGATGATAGGGGATGCAGATGCCGTATCTGGGAAGACTTTCATGAGTCTTCCGTTTAGAAAGGAGGCGACCCAGGCGATGGCTTCTGGGGAGAAGTGAGCTTCATTTTTTAGGTGCATGCCTAAGATATCATGGTTGACAAGTTCAAAGGTGGCGGACAAATCCAGTAGGAGGAGAAGTGCCGGTTTGCCTTTGTCCATGATGTCCACAAGTTGTATTTTTAGGTTGAATAGGGCTGACTCAGTCCTGTGTCCGGGTCTGAAGCCGGACTGTCTTTTCCCTAGGATGCGGTTGGCTTCTAGATATTCCTGTATTTGCGTGTAGGCAACTTTGTCCAGGATCTTGAGCAAGAATGGCACGGTGGTGATGGGCCTATAGTTATTAGCAATTTCTGGGTCGAGAGTAGTTTTTTTTTTTTAGAAGGGGCGTACCCAGGCTTTTTTTAGGCTGTCTGGAACTGTGTTGGAGTTGAAGGAGGCGTTAATGAAGGTCTTGAGAAATGGGGCGAGTGTTTCAGTGCAGTCTTTAATTAGACTAGCTGGGAAGGTGTCCCCTTTGCAGTTGGATGGTTTAATCCTGTTCATTGTCTCAATGACTTCACGTTCAGTTACTTCCCTGAATTTGAATGGAGTTATGAGGGCTTTGGCGGACGGGGGCATAGTGCTGGCAGTGGGCATGTGGTTTGTGCTAGTGGTTGATTTAATGTGCTGTGACAGGTTCTTGTGATGCTCCTTGATTTTTTCTTGTAGGAGTTCAATTTTATTCAATAGGGCATATTGTATAGTGTTACACCAGGTTTGGTCTTTAACAATATCTTGGGATTTGGCAGCTGGTGTGGGGAGTTCTTTGGATTCAGGGCTAGCATTAGTGATTCTTTCGTTATAGGATGCTGACTTGGCTGTACCTATAGCTTTTTTGTATTGTGAGGTGATTTTTTTGTAGGAGGATAACGTGGCAGGGGAGGGTAGCTTTTGCCAGATGTTCAGCGCTTTTCGTTTCTGGGAGCGGAGCTCTTTTAGTTCAGTGGAGAACCAAGTGTTTGAGTGTTTCACTGTTTTAGCTTTTTTGTTCTGTAGAGGGGCAATAATATCTATTGCAGAGTTTATGGTGCGTTTGTAAATGTCTGCTAGCACTGATGGGTTAGAGAACTCGAGATCTGTCATGAGGGTGCTGAGGTGTGGTGTGATCTTATCTTTGATAAGCTTTTAAGCACATCTTACCAAGGCTGAGGGAATAGAGGTGGCGGTAGGGATGAGGAAATGAATGAGGTGATGGTCTGACCAAGGAGTGGGGGTGATTGAGCTGATGTCGACCTCACAGTTGTGGTCGGCTATCCAGTCAAGGTTGCGGCCTTTGTTGTGCGTGGGTGTGATTATTTTTTGGTCAGAGCCTAATTCCTTTAGGGCCAGTGTGAGAGATTTAGCTTGTTTGTCCTTTTTATCGTTGAAACCAAGGTTGAGATCACATAAAAGGATGCTTTTAGGAGTGATTTTTAGGTTGTCTGCTAGGTGGTGTGAGTGGTTCTCCTGGAACTCCAGTAGTGGGCCAGGTGGGTGGTATACAAGGTTGATGGAGATGGTGGAATTGGGGGAGAGGGCGATTTTTATTGAAAGGGAGTCTGTGTTATCACCAAGGTTCGATGTGATTTGTCTGGCCTTTAGGTGATCCTTCATGATGAGTGCTATACCACCTCCTACTGAGGTGAGGTCTTGCCTGATAATGGAGTACCCCTGTGGGATGGCAAGGGGGAGAGCAGGCACTGCGGCGCTTTGTAGCCATGTTTCAGTGATGGCTAGGATATCGAGGTCCAGGTTGATTAGGAGTTTGTGAATGTCAGTGGCATGTGCAGGGATGGATCTGGCGTTGATAAGGGCACATTGTAGGTTGTGAGGGGTCAGAGTTATAGTTAGGGTGGTGTCATGTGGTTCAAGTATGGCAAGGTTAGGGTGTGTCATAGCTGGTGTGGGTGAGGCTGGCTTGGATGTGTTTGTAGGTCGGTCGAAAGGCTTGGACGAATTCAGTGGGGCCTGGTTGGAGGTGCTGGGGTACCTAGAGCGGAGGCCCAGGAGTTGGTTCCTGATGCTGGTGGGTCTTGGGTGTGAAGTTGTGGTGGGCATAAAGCAGGTTTCTGTGATGTTGCAATTGGTGAAAAAAAGAGGGTAGGAAGTAGGTGGAGGGAATATCGGAGGGGAAGGGGTGCGGGGGCAGCTAGAATATTGGTTGATTGAGGGGGTTGCATGGTGGGCGTCTGCATGAGCGTGGAGTGTAGAAGTAGTGCAGTGAGTGGGTAGAGCTTGCAGGTTCAGTGGGGGTGTGCGCAGAGCGAGCAGGGATACCGGCCTGAGGGTTGGCGGGGGTGGGAGGTGGAGGTGTCATAGAGCGAGGGCAGGTTTTACCAGTGTGTCTGAGGTATTGGTATGTAGATAGGTGCGGGGGTGAGTAGTTAGAGAGCGGGTTATGCAAAGGTAGTAACAGATAAGCAGTGAACCAGGCATCAGATAGGCATCAAATAGCAACAGATGTAAGTTCACAAAAAAGGGCTAGTCTGTACATTACGTTGACATTACAGTACAATAACAAGGAAGGCGGAAGTATAGCTAACATTGCACACAGTTGTCTGAGTGGCCTAGATGCTGATGGACCGGCAGATGGATCGGGGTGAGACATAAGAACGTACTGTAAAAGCAATGGGAGGCTCTGCTGAGGGGGCGCGCCGTGCATATGGTAATATGGTGGGGCGCACCCGCAGTGCTTCGAGAGCAATTAATATTGCAGTGGCTAGGGCAGAGTGTTGGGGCAGATCACATTAGTACGCAGTGGAGGTGCATGGGCAGTAAGAGTACTTACAGGATGTTAGTTCTTTTCCTGGCGGTATGCGGTCCGGCGGCACAGACAGGCCTGTGCCTTAAGGAGTGCCTTTAGGGGAGGGCCGGCTCACGCCTTCCGGCGGGGCCTCTCCGAAGAAGTATTGGTGGCGGGCCAATGGGCTGTTGAGTGGTTGCTAGGCAACCCGACAAAAACAAATGGCGGTGGCCATTTTCTTTAACTCCTCGTGTTCTGCAATGGCGATTTCTGTCAGCTGTGAGTGAGATCAGGCAAGTTACACAAAAACAGAAGGCAGCGGCGTGATACGGGCCACCTCACCTCTCCTGGGATCGGTGCTGGGAGCAACAATGTGTTGCTTGATTCCGCTTCTTGGGAGTGCTGGAGCGGTGTGCAATCAGGTGCAGATCAGCTGAGATTGGATCGAGGTCGGGCTGATGCGGGTTGGGCTCCTGCCCACCCGATGCTTCGGAAGAATTGCAGCGCATGCCTGGAAGTAAAGAACATTTTTGCAGTTGCAGGGCACGGAAAGATGCCACGTAGGGTTTAGATGATTAAGTGTGAATACTGGTGGAGAAACCTGAGGGCACAGGCTCACCGGTTTGCTGCCTCACAAACAATGAGGGGAAGTGCCGTCAAGGAACTAGGGTGGTGCATTACGGGTCTTTTGTCGTAGAATGATAGAAGAGCCCAGATAGATCAGTAGGTAGCGCAGCACCCTTTTGCGGGGTCCACGCCATGGCAGCTTTGGCCTTTACGCTGAGTGGATGGGATTGTGTTAATTCACCGCCGGTTTATAGTGATTATTTCAACAGTCAATGCTTCTAAATACAAAAGTTACGACACAAAAGCATCGAAAAAAAAGTTTCTAATGCATTTTAAAAAATGTTTATTTTTTAATGGGGGGGGGTTTCCCCCAATCCCCTGTTTTCTTTTTAAAACAAACTTTTTTTTTCTATACAAAACTAAAATAAAACCTGTAACATGAAAAAAAAAAAGCATTCGACATTTCTTTTTTTCGAAACTTTGTATTCGAACTTTTTGTATTTAGAAAGGATTTTTTCGAAAATATAACTGGATAGGTCACAGCATGGGTCCTTTGCAAATAACAGATCAAGGTTACGGCCGGATGGCATTATTATATACGGTATGGCAAGGAAGAGCTTTGTTGACAGCTGGATCGGGAAACCCCCACCACCAATGCATTGACCAACTGTTTGGGATGGCAGGAAGACAATGCAAAGCAAGAGAGGTTTGAGTCCCAGACCCGGGTTAGAGCGTGTTAAATAAAAAATAAATAAATACAATTTAAAAGAAAGGTACAAAGTAAAGTAGTTCCTTTGGTTGGCACCAAGCGCAGCGATGCCACAATGGCCCGCCAATTGCCAATCATAACTCTATTAAACTTGGCATATCGTGCAGAGAATGTGAATTTTGAATAATGGACCATTCCCGCTGCAACTTGCAAAATAATAGAAGGAGCTTCTGAATATTATGTTAGAGTAGTATTGATTTACTCGTTCTAGAAAGTATTTATACTGAATGGAGGGCCTCAGCAGTCCAAGTGGGATGAGGGAGAAACAACGGGAGCAGGGACCTCAATTAGATGAGCACGACTCAATTACGCTTGATGGCACGTAAGTATCAGGTTAAAAGTGCCAGGCTATTATGCAAGTCTATGCAAAAAGGACGAGCATACTTGTCCTTGGCACTTAAGGGGTTAATTAAGGTACTGGGGCCCTTCTCCCGCAACTCATCCAGCAAACAAAAAATTAAGTTTGGGTAAGGTACATGCTGGACTGATCATTCAGTTACCGCACGGCGGTGCAGGTGGAAGTTGCAGACTGGTCCATCTGCCAAATTAAGATGCAGCGAAGTGAGCTTGTAGCAGAATAAAGCCCAGGCATAGTAGAATTAATAAATAGAGAGAGGATTGGGTCCACCGCCCCAAGATGGCCGGCACTAGCCATTGGCCGGTGGTCATGGTCTTGTGGCGGTTGGAAACTGTGGGTTGTGTAACCTGTTATAGCTGGCTGATAAAAGCATTAGCTGATGAAGTCATGGCGAGGGTGATGGGCCAATCCTAGACAACAAGGACATCAGAATGGGAAAATTACAGCGGGTGAGGGGGCTAAACTGGAGACTAGCCGAACAGGTTTTGAAATTGAGGGAAGCAGGGAGCTATTTAGCTCCTGCTTGTAGCACAGAAGAGTGTTTGGCTTGAAAACAACAGCTACCAGGAGCTATGTTTAGCTCCCTAAACCAAAGGATGCTCAACAAACATACTAGGATTAATCAACTATGTGCACTTGGGGCAATCTATAAATAAATATTAGGACACATCTATTAGACATTTAAAGCATAAAGGGTGATAATTTATGGACAAAATGATATGTTTGCAAAGGAAGCTCCTCCTGACATGGTGGTTGTTCATCTAGGTGAGAACGACCTGGCTCAGATGAGCAAGAGCCAACTGGTGAAGGAAATGTGCCTCACGTTTTTTGTCCTTGAGCAAGGACCTTGGGGCTTGCGAATTAATTTGGTCCGAGATGATATCCCGGTTTTCTTGGAGAGGGGCAAAATCGCATACAGCAGTGGAAAAGTCAAGTAAGAAATTGTACATAACCATGGCAACATTTTGCAGGGGGGCTGGCTGTGCAGCGTTTACGTACAGGCTGATAAACATAAGGAGTGCCTGGTTACTATGAGAACGACGGGGGTCACCTGTCAAATTGGTTTGGACCTCTTCTTATTGAATTTAGAAGATGCTTTAAGACTGCGAGGTTGTGAATGGAAGCACAATTTTACACTGATGGGGGCGGCAAAGTAGCAAAACCCTTTTTTGCTGTGGCAGTTACTGAAGCGATCAAGCAGTGCCAAAACTCACCTCCTGATGGAGGCAGTGTTGACCAGTAGTAAATGGCCCCCTTTTAGCCTAGCACAACGAGGGGCAGAAAAGTCAGATAAAGAGGTGCACCCGCCGTTTGGTCGTAAGCTTCCAGCCTTGGCTGGTGGAAAGGAAAGCATGATGGTGCTCCCCGCAGCCAAACAGCGGCGGCCGCCAATGTGTTCTGCCCTGAGCAGGAGGCTCAGGGAGGTTCGGGGAGTGAAACCCTAAGATGCTTGGTAAAGAGTGGATAAGAACAAAAAGAGGGCTGAGTGGAGATGAATAAAATGATCAAAAGAAAAAGGGGGGATGCTGATGAAAGAAGACTAAACAAAAAGGTGCTGCCAATTGTCTGCGGTATTAAAATTAATGTGCGTTTGAATTTATGGTTGTAAATATGCAATAATAAACTGTGGCCTTGTTTTGCCACAATAAGAGCCCGGTCTGGCCCCAGTTATTTGTACAACGTAAGCCACAGAGTAATAGTGGGATGTGATGAAGGGGGGGCTGGCGATCAGTTCCTGACTGCCTATGGTAGCCTACGTGATGGCCCTAAAGTGGCTTAGGGCACCAGGGCTTAACATGGTGCAGTGGGAAAGCACCCCCTCCCCCACACCACCTCATTCTCCTCAGGAGAAGGAGCATGAAGACGGGGTCACAAGGTTGGTGACCCTGGAGGAAGAGAAGTGTAGGGAAGAGAGGAAGCCCCCTCCCCGGTTAATCCCGATTGGAGGGCGAGGATAACTCCACACCTCCAACAGGTGACATCAAAGGCCCATTTGGGGCCTCTATATAGCGGAAGCACAGGGGGGGGGGTAGTGGTCTCATTCGCTGCTTCACCACCCTGCTGCATGTCAACTTTGTTCCACCAACCACAACCTAACATGACCACTATTTCAGGTTTCTAATGTGGTTCTTATGTATTGTCCCAGGCAGTTACTCAGGTGATAGAGCAGTGCCAAGAGTAAATGGCCCCTATTAGCCTAGCACTGCGGCAGAAAGAAAGGTTGGATAAAAAGGTGCACCCCCTATTTGGTCGTCAGCTTCCAGCCTTAACTGGTGGAAAGGAAAGCATGAACGGAAGGCTCAGGCAGTGAGACACTAAGATGCTTGGTAAAGAGTTGGTAAGAACCAAAAGAGGGATGACTGGAAATGAATAAAAAGATAAAAAGGAAAAGGGGGATGCTGATGAAGGAAGACTAAACAAAAAAGGTGCTGCCGATCATTTGTGTCATTCAAATTAATGTATGTTTGAATTTATGGTTGTAAATATTTCTCAAAAAAATGCAGCCTTATTTTGCCACAATAAGAAGAGCTTGGTCTGGACCCAGTTATTCATACAAAGTAAGCCACAGAGCAATTGCGGGGTGTGTTGGAAAGGGGTTGGGGGCGATCAGTACACAGCTGCCTATTTTAATGACAAAAGAAAATAACGAAATCCAGAGGCCCATTTGTTGTTGGGCAGGCACTAACTAAACAAAACAAAAAAAAGCTACAAATTGTGATTGTTCCGATTAGTTGTTTTCGCTCTTAATATTATCCTGCAAGAAATAATATATTTCACCTGGTAACCTCCTTATATAAGACGGATGTTCCTACCAACAGTTATTTTTGCTTGACTAATTGATTAAATAGAATACAAGATTCCTTTGCTTAGGTAAGCAACTTAAAACCAATGATTCATCCATAAAGGAGTAGTGTGCTAATCTCATCTCGATGTTGTGCTTAGTAGTCCCTACCCATCATCTTGCATTCTCTATAAAACTATGCCACTATTTCCTAACCAACTATCCCTAACTTGCTATATTAACTTTAGAATTAATTAAACAAACTGCTATTGGGTGCTATTTACAGGCTTGCTGGTTGGCCCTGGGAGGATAACGCCTGGGAGGAGAACGCCTGAAGTCTTGCCCTGAACCACTGCTCTTGGACTCGAGGATTAAATCGTCTTCTGGTCCCGATTCACTTTACTACGCTTATGTGATCAATGGCTCCCTCCTTTTTCAGAAGTTTTCATTGCATCGCCAAGTGCTTGCTCTGAAACTCTAAACTGCAGCAAAACTCTTCCTAAGAACCATATGGACATACTGCAACTACCACTTAACAGTGGGGACCACCATCTTTGAATGTGTCCCCCAGCTGTGGTCCATATTAAGGATTTTATTTTTGCTTAAGGTTAAACACCAACATGAAAACTCGGACACACCAAGCCCTCTATTGCCACCAAGCAAGACTAGGCACCCCTGCAATACATGTTTAACATACCTCAGAACATGACGCATAGCAAAATTAATCAAACTGTAAATCTACATATAAGCCGCAAAAGTATAAGCTACCGAAAGGCTAAAGACATATGCATTTTAAGTATCTAGAACATCAAGGCATAAAATAAGCAGTGTCGCAGAGCAATTTGCTATACAATTCTGTAGGTTTGCTATACAAATTGACACTTGTATAGTAAAGCTAGCTATTCAATTTACCCTGTTCAATGATAGCACAGCTCACCCTGCAATCCACTCTTGCCCCCAGGGCTCTCTTCATCCTCTTGTTTCTGTTCACTGCAAGTTCAAAAGGGGCTAACGGAGAGAGTGTGCAGCAGTAATCAGCTCATCCTCTTAAGTACCAAAGGCCTGTGTGGGAGTGCTAGGCAATTTCTTTTTGAAATACCAAGTAACTGGGGTGATTCTTTTAATAAGCTAACTATAACCTTTCCGGCAAAGACCAGTATGTGTGCCGTTTTGAATGATTGCGTTACTTTCCCTGTTGAAAGTGATTGGTTGAAAAGGTTTCTGTAGTATTCCATGGGCGTTCGTTGTGTGAGGATTGATTTGTGGATGACTGGGGGGCATGGATGCATGGGGGAGACCGATTTGTTGTTGTTGCGGTTTACCAGCTTGATGAATGTCTCTGCTGATAGTTGGGGGAAGCTTCAGAGTTTGTTCTAATGATCCTCGGATGGCTGGGTGGGTCGCATGTTGTAGTCGATTGGTCTGCTTTTGTATGATTTGTTGGATGGTGGTGATCTTGTCTTTGAAGTGGTCTGCGAGGTCATTGCACTGCACAAAGGATAGGTCACTCTCACTGAACGAAGGATAGGATCCAAGTATCCTGAAACTAAGAAGCTGAGTCGAGGAACCCGCTGGAAGGTTTGGCAACCTGAGCCTGTTGTCGTCCCGTGGGACACCTCTGCATCTGGTCGTCCTAGAAGGTCTGAGAAGATGCTTCGACCCATTGGAATAGTGGGACCAACTATTCTTGGCACCTTCATCAAAACCTGCAAGTAAGCCTTTTTGGAAGTGTCCCATGGCCACCCAGTGGGCTGACTAGCTTACGCAGGACCTTTGCCCTGGTACCGCCTCCGTTCGAGGAGGCCTTTGAAACTTGCTACATCGCAAGCTCTGTGTTCACGGAACTCTCACACTGAATTTCGTACACTTGCCGTTCACAGGTCTGCCCGAACCGGAGTATACGCAGTTACCGTGTCGCCCAGTCGTGGTGACAAACTTTGCAACTTCATTGCAGCTGTGGTCCTCTGTGCCCTGAAGCCTTCTATAGTGGAACTGGCCTGATCCATCCACCAGGAGCGGAGAAATCGCCACTGTCCCGTTTCGGAATCAACACTATCTTTGTCGCTGAAAGCCGTAGAGCCGCGAGATTGCCGCATTTGAACCGGCAGCCAAAGTGGACTCGACTGCTGAAGTTTGGTCCGGAGTGCACTGGGGGTCGATGAGTAATTGCAACCCTTACCGGTGGCCCCTAGTGCATCCTTCCATTTGTACGCACGAGTGGCCCCTGAGGGCCCCTTGCCTTTCCACTGCTAGTGCGAACTAGCAACTATTTCCGAACTCTGGAACCTGCTCTGCCCTGTTGGGGAGACCCTCCACGAATAGTGGGAACTTATTCTGCATCATCTCACCCACATTCCTGAGCTGCTACAAACCCTTAAAGAGACCCCGTTTTGCCCCTTTGCATTGCTGCGTGCGCAAACATTGCAAGTACATTTGAGCAATATATTCTGCTCTTCTTAGGGATTGGACTACCTTTGAGTTAGGGTTGTGTTTGATGCAGAAGGGCCTAAAGACACTTTGCACTACCTGTTTCCTTCCCCTTTTAGGTTGTGGATCAATTTCGTGCATTAACCCTTTAGACCCCATTGGTCTTGTATATAGATAGGATTGTGTTGGCTTAGAATAGTTACTATGATTTTATCTGTGTGTTGAAACTCAAACGCCTTGTAATGAATGTACTTGTATTTTTAATAAATCTACACCTGACTGCGAGTGATTTGTAAGTGTCCTTTACTCTGTGTGCTCATTGAGGTCTTTCAGTCACCCTCACCCCTCCTGAGTCCTAGTCTTGACCACCGCCAACGCTACCTTGATTGGCCTGGCTTGTCCAGAAGGTTACCCTGTTCCAAGAACTAGGCTGGCCTTCTGAACCTCTGCCCACCAGGTCAGAGTTCAGAAATCCGTCTCAACAATAACCATAGATGTTGGGCGCAGAAACATGAAGACAAAGTGGTAAGAAATCGACAAATACTTGAAAACCATTATAACAGAATTAAAATTTCACTTTCTGCATACTCAATTTACAGAAACTCACAACCACCTCTCTGCACAGCAATCCGCATATATTTCACCACATTGTGGGTTGAGGGGGTGCAGAACTGTGGAAACATTGGCTATCATGTACTGCATATACTAAAGTGAAGTAAGAAGGAGATTTCAGCCTTCCAGTTGCATTCCAGTAAGCCATCACTGCCCTTACTCCACCCCTCAATAATCATCCAGGTTGTTGGAGCCCTCAAAAGGCAGAGCAACATAACTAGGATGGGAGAACAAAATGCTCGCTAAACAGAAGGTAATCGCATCTAAAATAATAGAAAATAATTTTGCATCGTGAATCTGTCATCAGGCCACGGAGCAAATAATGTGACATAATTGCCAGCATTTCATTTAATATGTCATGCGACATCCATTTGTACTCTGTTCTTTGAAGCCAAGTTTGCAGTCTGGGACATCTCTGCCACGAAGCGACAGATTTGCTTTTATATTAGAGTCCTCATCACTATGGCCCCTAATTGCAAGACCATGGCGAGCTAAAGCCAACAATGTGGTCAAGATATTCACCAGATCACTTCTGTTATCCCTCATCTGCTTGAAGTGGCCCAACGACAGAGCTGCTGCATCATTCATACCCCTTTTCACAGATGCTAGCACCATTGCAATCGCCCGATGAAGATTTGAAGTCTGATGGGGCAGCTATGCAGTGTGTAGTAGGAGCAAAAGGCCTCTAGCGAAAGTCCCGCCCCTACCTTGCCTATATATTGGGAACCGGAAATAGTGACAAAAGCGACACCAGTAATGATGCCTATAACACGAGCAGCCTTTGAAGCAAAGTATCCATTAAGAAAACCATTCTTTATGTATCCACGAAAAGCTAATAGTCTGTTGGGCAAGATCCCTGAAGAGCAAGTGAAGACAAATGGAAGAGGAGACTGGTGTGACATCACTTGAAGTAAAGTGACGCACCTAGAAGATGACATGAGAGAAGGTGAATAGACCATATAGAATCTGATGATGAAGCAAGGAATCGAGTGACCCTTTATGTACAGAATGAAGATTGCACGTGTAAAGAGCACGGAAGAAAATGAAAACAGTTTTTATAATTGTACAGATGCAGTAACGCAAGTAGACTAAGAATTCATGAAGGCTGGATATACGTAGTGAATAGACTGCAGGATGTGATATATTGTACACAGCCACAGCAGTGGCTGTGTAGTTCTGGTTAAATTGCTAATCCCATAGGAAGAGCACTTTTTGGGTGGCTTATAACTTTGCTACCTCTGGATGAATCCTCACCAAACTTTGCAAGAAAATTGAGTGTGGGCCATATACTTTTTTTGCAAAGTGTGGTGAGATTTGGCCCGGGGGGGCAAAGTTATAGGGGGGTCCCAAAATTTCTTTTTTTCCCATAGACTGAATGGGGGAAAATATTTGCTCACGCCTACAGCCCAAACCGCTGGATTGATTTTCACCAAATTCGCGTCGGGAGCGGCGGCTTGGTCCCGAAAGCGTGCTTTCGTAAATTTGGTGAAAATCCATACAGTAGTTTTTTTTTAAAAATGACCAAAAAGTAGGTCACAAAAAATGTGTGATATCTATGTCCGCTCCGCGGACACACTTCCGCGTTTGCTCTGCGGAGAGGACACCGATTGGTTAATCGGCTTGCGTCATGTCCGCGGACATGCGACAAGTTCGCTGATTGGATGGTGAAGAGCGTGAAGTGCGTCAGATTTTTAGAAATGCCCGCCATCTTGGATTCGCGGACATCTGCCGGTGTCCGCGAACATCGCGGTAAAAACATATTAAAAAACACAACATTGCACTTGACAAACTTATCAAATAATCTCTGGGGAGGTGATGGGTGATGAGGATGGGAAGGGATATGGCTGCACGAAGCAAAAAAACAGGTGGTTTTTGCTGCAAAAGTCTGCAAACAGTTCGGATGTTCGCGAACGTTCCTGAAAGGTTTGCGGATACCTCAGCATTGCAGGGTTGGTGAAATGCAGTTCTTGAATGGCTTATAACTTTGGTGCCACTTAATAGAATTTGCATGTATATTTCTGACCTGATTCCGAATGAGTTTACAAAGTTTGGTGGGATTCTGTCATGAGGGGGCAAAATTAGAGGGGGGGGTCCCAAAATAATGTAATGGCTTATAAATGAGGTGCCATTTGACGAATCTACACTTAATTTGGCAAACTGATAATGGATCTAGATATAAATGTTTTAGCGAAGTTTGGTGGGATTCTGTCAAGAGGGAGCAAAATTAGAGGGGGGCTCCCAAAAGATTGTAAAGGCTTATAAATGTGGTGCCATTCGACAAATCTACACAAAGGTTTGCAAAAAGATTATAGATCTAGATATAAATGTTTTCGTAAAGTCTGAATTGATTTTGTCAAGTGGGGGCTAGGTTATATGACGATTGTATGTGCATACATTTGACACTTTTGAAAAAATAAAACATGGGTAGATTTCCAGCAAACATGCGTAAGGAGCATTGCCAAGGACCTACAAGCATGGTTTTGGAAATGTGCCAGTGTTTTATTTTTTGACAAGTGTCATAATGTAGCTACAAAAAATAGCGGTATACCTTTAGTGACTGAGGGGTAGCCTGCGGCCATGGGCAGTGGCCAGATTGTCTGGGTCATGGAATAAGCTCATGATTCGGACAATCTGGCTACTGGCCATGACCACAAGGGACAAAACATAGGATTAAAGTGGCTATGTCCACCTGGGACTGGCTTTGTGGTAAAGTTATTCGAAATTAGGATAGATTTGAAAAGGGAAGAAAAATGTGCACGTGGTAAAATGATCATAGGGTTCTCTTTTTGCCTTCTGCAGGCTGCCATGGAAAGCGAAGAGGGTCCCTGTATGGAACCCCCACCTTCCCTTTCCATGGTGGCCATCTTGGAAAAGGATTTTCTTTCCTACACCGGGACGCTGGCGTCCCGATGTAGGAAGGAAAATCCTCTTTTTTAGTACCCCGGGTTCCCGCTTTGGGAACCTAGGCTGCTAATGGCCTTCATCCCCCATTTCAGGGGCTGAAAAGTAAATGCACATGTGATGTCATCAGTGATGTCATCAATGACATTTGTGATGTCATCTTTGATGTCCTGGGTGTTAGTCTTAGCAGTGCACAGTGGTAGCGCGAGTTATGGCTGCTTAGTTTACCATAACTGGTGAATTTCAGGGGTTTTTCGGTTTTACTTGGAACCATTACGTTCCCTTAACAACGTTTTTTCATTGAATATATATATATAAATATTATAATAGAATCTGGATGTTCCACAACGCATTTTAGCAAACTTGGACCCCGTGAATAGAAGGGCTGAAAGTGTGGCGCAGCAGAGTAAAACCGCTGACGGCGAAGGAAGATTCGAGAAGGCTTGTCTAGCCCAGTGTCAAGGGTGGAGGAAGCCAAGAATTTGGTGATCTATCATGAAAAGGTGCAATGATGTGAGAAGCAAGATGGGATCCTGTTGAGGTGCAATGGAAAAGCACTGAAAGCACCAGGGTTTACTCATTTAATGGTATTAAATAAAACGAAGGAGCTAAAAATGTGGTCTCCAGTCACATGGTGAGATGAAGATAGACTTTGGGCAAGCTACATCGAGACCAGAAGATAAGCCATGCTCACACTTCCTTTTATTCTCAAGCATAGTGATCCGATGCAAGGCCAAGTTCAAAGGGACTAATTGAACTGCAGACAGTAGGAGTGATGATGGATGTGGGTTATTTGGATGGGGAAGCATGACCAAGTCCAACCCACCAGCACCTGGGGTACCAGTTTACGGGCTGCTAGCGAGTGGAATATTCCAGAAGGGTACAATCGTGGGAACCAATTGTAGAGTGCCACGTATCAAAGAGCCCTATAGTTTAGAGACCCAATGAAACATTGTGTAATTGACGACACTGACAATAACTTGCACTAGGGGTGGGCAGAGTTGTCCACCTGACAGTAGAGACCCAATCACAAACCCGTACCACATTGAAAGTAAACTTGGATGTTTCCTGTTAACCAACCACAGTTCTGCGCACACGTTTTCTTATTTTGCCACGTGGTATGGCGTCACAGATGACGAGTTTTTGGTATAAAAGGTTGTTTTTTATGAAATATTATTGAGCATGCTATTTGACATCCGTAGATGTCCGTTGTACTCCCTCTTTTAGATAATTGTTATTAAAACAGCCGAACCTTTGCCAACTTCCTGACTCGTTTTATTATTGATGTTTGAGTAACTTCTGCATCCCCAACACCCTGTAGAGTGTTACCTAGTCTTAAAAGGCCTCTGGGTTCCGTAGTGATGAAGGTAATCGGTTGTACACTATTATCCGACTGTACTGATTTGATCTCAGTAGTAGGGTGTTATACCATTCATGAGTGTTTGATCCTACCACTGATCGCCTATTCACTCTCAAGCCTACGTGCTGGTGAAAAAGTAGTTGTGGCTACACACTAATGAGTAGCGCACACATAATCACCTCTAGGCACCTATGTGAATACTTAGTGTGCTCGTTTTAGAGCCCATGGAACTAAGGTGGAGCTAGATCTAGCTTCTGAACACTATTACTCCACCAGTGTTGCAACGCAAAATGCATTAGGAGGTTGAGGTATAAAAGGGTGGTGGTTCAGAGGCATCACTTATTCTGCCCTTGGTCACTCTGCTGAAACCCCGACAAGGCTGGCGATTAATGCTATTTTATGATGCCAGACGGTTAATGTGTTTAGCAATCACTGCTGCTGTTCTAACTGCAGCTAACCTGCTCAAATCCTAACAAGGCTGACTCAGCCTTTTGTCCATTTGAGGTCGATAAATTATGTACTATTAAATTGGGTGATATTTGACACCTACTTTCAATACAACAAAACGACAAAGCGTAACAACATTGGCAAAATATTAACACGTTGCTGCCATTATTATTAGCCCCATGGAATATGCAGGTTTGGTATATTGATAATCTCATCCAAGAAGGGATATCCATTTAAGAAAATCTTGTGTAATTCGCAAGGCGTATGATGAAGAGCCCGTTAAGATGTGCATTCGCCAGTGGTTTTGTGGTTAATATTTTACGGGGTTGTCACCTAGCGATGCTGCTTTAGAAATCTGAGGTGTTCCAAAAAATTGTGAAGTGATTTTATAAACTACTTTGAAGTCGTTCTTGTAGCGAGGGCCAAGCTTTAAAGGCTGCCGGAAATTACATGACACGGCATTTTTGGTCTTAAAGCTGAAGCCGCGAGTGGCTTTAACACGACAGACGTGCCAGATTCTGGCGCAGTGCGAGGGTGGGGCCGGGGCTAAGCCCCGAATTCACTCTGCCGGCAGGTGCCCGGGCCCCAGAGCACCTGCGTACTTGGCGACCCTGCACTGCTCAGTGTTAATTGGTAGCCCTGGACAGGCTTATTCTATGGCAAAGTTGTGCTTGCCAGACCTCTGTTATATGGCATGGTAAAAGGAAAATCTACAGGTGCGGCAGGTGTTAGTCTGGAGGCAAAGGGGCTGTATACACTCGGGGCCCTCCTTTTAAGGAAGCATCCACTACCGGAAGCTGAGAAATGCACAGCCCATATTCTGTTCACCTGGAAGAATGCCAGAAGGTGGGTGGGGCACAACGGTACAAAATTATTCCTAAATGTACTTGGAGGCATTGCTTCTGTATAATAAGATGAAGGAGGTGGGGGCGATATCCACAGTCATGTGCCAAGTGGGTGTTGACGACCAAAGCTGAGGCCACTGTACTGGTCTAATGGTATGTGAGAATAGGTTGCAGATGCGCTTGTGCTGATGTCATATGAAGTGCTGGAACTTGAGTGATGACTTTCGTTTGTGGCAGATCCACCTGGAGGTGCTGAAGAATGGATGTGCTAGTGGAGGACTCTGATCGACCCACACTGTCTTTGCTGTAACAGAAGACCTGTACCTGAAGACATATTGGACTTGTAGAGATCTGGGGTGGGGGATTGGGGGGGTTGCAATGGGTCTGACGCACTTCTGCGTGAGATTTGGATTGTGTGCTGCTGTGTGTATACTTGATCTAATAGAAACCGTGCCCCACTATTTCTGGATGGGGGATTGAGATAGGTGTTTTGAGACCAGACCCTGTTGTGCCGAACGCTGAGGATGTTCAGAGAGTGCTTCTGTCTGGGTGACTAGCGCGGGAGGTGGGCGTGGGTTTCCAGTGCTGTGATGTTTGTTGTGTTTTGTCGACACGTGTCTCGACTTCAGGGTCATTGTCGGGGCACACTTATTGATTTTGAAGGATGTGTATGTAGTATTTATCCTGGGGCGTGGGAGATCCACGATGTAGGTAGGTAACTGGTGATACTTGGGAGAGCAGAAAAGTCGTTAATTTTCAGGTCAAAGGGTCTGCCTTGATGGGGAGCCGGAGGTCGATGCGCCTGTTGGCAGGGCACGATGGACATCACAGTGCTGGAGACCCACGCCTATTTCTTGTGCTCCTTGCTTGGAGAGATGTATTCTCTGGGTGTCCTCTGTGTCTGGCGCAGCGGTTTAGTTTAGTTTATTTATTTGTACCGCGCACCGAACCCTGGGGTAGCTGGGCGCCGGAGACTTAGAAACAGTTACAGCATGGCAAAAATATACAATACAGACTGTGATAAAACAACAACGGTGTAGCAGACCGGGTTACAGGTGGTCAACAGAGGCATGCAGAGAGGAAGTGCATTAAGCAGCGTTTTTGTTGGAAAGCCATGTTTTTGTTTTGGCTCTAAAAGTCCAAAATGAGGGTTCTGCTCTAAGGTATGGTGGCATAGCGTTCCATAGTTTGGCAGCTAGGACCGGGAAGCTGGCGCCACCTGCTTTTTTTAGGGAGAATTTGGGAACGGAAAGGCAATGTGCGTATGGTGTTCTAGTTGGTCTAGTTGAGGTGTGGTTGTGGAACTTGTCTGCCAGGTATTTGGGTGCGTCATTAGAGCGGCATTTATGGACGATGACGAGGGATCTGAGGGTGATTCTGTCTCGTACTGGGAGCCAGTGAGCATCTTGTCTGAAGCTGGAGATGTGGGCGTTTCGTGGGATACTGAAGGCGGCTCTGATGGCATTATTTTGAAGTACCTGTAGTTTGTTCAGGTTGTGTACTGATGAGCCAAGAAAGAGGGTATTGCAGTAATCAATTTTTGAGAGCACGAACGCTCTGGCTAGTGTAATGCAGCTGGAAGGTGATAGTAAAGGTTTGCAGGCGTTGATGAGCTTATTGGTGTAAGCTGTTGAAGAGGCAGTTGCGTTCACCTGTCTTTTGAGCGAGAGAGTAGAGTCTAGATAAACCCCAAGGGTTTTAATTTCTTTGGCTACTGTGATTAGGTTACCGTCTATGTTGATGGACGCGTAACGGGGGTCTAGTTTGTTTAGTCGATGTTGGGAGCCGACAATGAGGAGCTCAGTTTTCTCGTCGTTGAGGCATAGGCCGTGCTCTGCCATCCAGGCTTGGATCTCTAAATAAAGGTTGTTGATTCTGGTGGAGTCCTCGTCGTAGCACCCTGATAGGGTGATGAGAACCTGGGTATCGTCAGCATAGTTTGTGTAAGTGACACCTAGGTGTCTGGTCTCAAAACATGTATTGGACTTACCTGGAACGGCCATCTATTAGCACCTTGGCCGAGTATTCCTGCCCATAGTCTTTCAGTTTTACTGGAAGGCTTTCAGAAGTCTAGCAATAGCAAGTGAGTTCCATGTTACTGAACGATTTGTCAACTTTTCCAGTATACAGAGTCCAACCGTTGCTCGTTTCAATTTAATTCTTCAAAGAATATTTTTGTTTTCCTCATGAAGGCTTTCTTAATCGAGGACATTTTTGTTCACTCGTGACCTAGGCCATGGACTTGCATTGTGTTGATATGCATTGCACGAGGCTAGAGTCTTGCATACCAACAATGTTTAAGGAACATGTACTGTTTTGTGCGTTATCACTTGCGAGTTTCCCCAAGGCTTTTGATTGCGATAGTGCCACAAAATAAGTCACCTAAATTGTGTGGAACCTATTTGTTTTCGCTGTTCAGTGCTTTCCGTGTTCTGTTTCTCGTTAGAAAAGAATTAACCAAGGTGACCTTTGTTCCATTTATGGAAAAAGACTTAATTGTTTTGGGGGGGGGGGGGGTGAGGAAAAGTTGGTCATGCAGAAAACGTCCCTGCCCAAGTGGCTTACATAGAACGATGATTTGGTAGGTTTGCTCGATTCCTCAATATCTGTTACTTTCGCAGGTGCCGAAATAGATAATTAGACCTTTTTATCATGGCTGCCTGTGGACTGGTGGTTTTGACCAAACGCATAAAATCTGACTTGCAAAACTGCATCGCTCGTCGAGTCGTATGGCGTGCAGTAATGTGTCAGCAAAGGCAACATGCCAAGGATCTCTGAATGTTGATTACCATTGGCAAATTCTCTAGAGACTAAATGGCTAAGCTACTTGAGAAGAAAATCGAGGTAATGTTTGGCAATCTTTTTCTTTACTGCGTAGTCCTTTCTGCCATTGTCTTTATGCACCTTGTGATTGACGTGCTCGAGCATTTTTTGCACGAGCAAACCATTACGGGAAAGTTTGTAATTAGCATGACGCAGCAATGCAAACCTAAAAGTCTATTCACGCTACAAAAATAAAAAAACATTCAACAAAATTAGCGTTCTGATGGGTGCATTTCCTAACAGCAATAATTTTGCAAAGTCATGGGAGGTAGAGGTCGCCGCCCCAACACCCCTAAAGGTGGCCGAAAAACTCAGATTTCGCATGAAGAGGAAGATCGAGATACGAAAAATGCGAATTTATGCTTTGTGGACCAAAGAATTGCAGTTCAACCCTTTCCCTGCTTAAAGCCCAGAGGCTTTGAATTAAACCACCGACTGCTTGTACAATGCATGAAAGTGGAAGTCCACTGAAACAAGTCGGAGTCCGGCTGGCTGCTGCACTTTGGCGTGTTGGAGCGCAGCCTCTGAATGGCACATTTAGGAACTTCCATAGCGTAGTTTTCTGTTTCTGGATTTTACAAGACCTGCTGGTTAACTGGGGATAAGTGGGAGTTTCTGTGTGGAGTGGTTCAAAATGTTATGGATTTATTTTTATTATTATAATAATTTTTTTATGTTATTGTATTTAGCTATTTTTTTTTTTTTTTTTTTTTTTTTTTTTTTTTTTTTTTTTTTTTACACACTAGAGCATCTCCTCCACACCGACCAACGTTTTAACGTTTTGGATGTTTCTGCCAATGCATTTCTTTGATTCTGTGTGAAGTGTTATCTCAAACTGACTATAGTCTTGTCTCCAACCTGTATAGCCCCCAGATTGTGTGTTTAATGTGCTCTGACCTGTTAATTGTACTGTATATGACCACATTTGCATATAGAAAGATATCCGCACTGCATTTATAAGGTGAGAGATTCTGAGGTCATCTCTGTGCATGGTGTGTGGCGCGAATGAAAAAGGATATAACAGCATATGAAGGCAATTCAGTAATTCAGTCTACAGTAAAAGCCGATAAATGCCCAAAATGAATGAGCTTGCTGATACAATTTAAAGCCAAAAAGAACATTCCAAAAGAATACTTTTCCTCTAGTCCATAACAAGCTCCAATGAAAGGCCAAAGACCTATCCCAGTAACACTTTCGCCAACTCCAGTTCTGTTCATGTTCTTGTATTGGAAATTTGACTCAACAGCTGTTTCAATCATGCCCCTGCCGACAATCTGTCCAGAACATTCCAGGCATGTGCAACCTTGCGTCTGGTTTGTACAATGCTTATGGCTGGCATACCAGGTAGCAACCTTTTTCCTTCATTTAAGAGTTTCTGTAAAGCACTGCATGCCGCTACCAGCAATCTTGGAGCCCTTTGCAGGAAGGGGAGTATAAAAGTGAGACTGGCACAAAAGGGAAGAGTCCAGAGAATGATCTGGTGATTTCCTTCAGACTTTTTGATGTCATCGCAATTATAAATGACTGATGGTTAAGCCTCAATGAAGCCCTGATATAAAGAATGTGGTGCAAACCAGTGTTGGGCATCTGACCATTACGGAACCAAATAGAACCGACGAAATGGATAGAACAGACAAAGTGGATGGAACAGACGAAATGGATGGAACAGACGAAATGGATGGAACAGACGAAATGGATGGAACAGACGAAATGGATGGAACAGACGAAATGGATGGATGGAACAGACAAAATGGATGGATGGATGGAACAGACAAAATGGATGGAACAGACGAACTCGGTGAACGGATGAAATGGATGGAGCGGACGGAGCGGACGAAGCGGACGAAGCGGACGGGAAGGAGGAAATGGGTGTATGGAATGGGTTGAATGGATGGAAGGGACGAGTAGATTAAATGGTTTTAACGGACGAAATGCAAGAACTGACGAAGTGGAATGAACGGACAGAATAACTAAAACGGATAGAATAGATGGAACAGATGGAGTGCTCGGTCTCAAACGCTTTACTGATAACCACCATATCACACTACTACGCTTACTCTCTCCTATACACCACCACTCAACTAGAACACAGCGATACTATGACACATTCGGTATAGCTGTTCTCATACTAACACCCGCCACAAACTCCTCATCATCCTAATTAAACACAGCTAGCTGAGCACACACTGCTTGCTTATGCGTCTCCTCAGGCCTAACGCAGCCATAAATTAGTCTGGGTGTCCACCCGCCAGAATGAACACATCCAACTGACCTCCCCACCACCACACCTACCACTAAGAAGCAGCTATCATGCAACTGCCACACCGGCTGCACACATATCCGGTGCACCTAGGCACCTTATGTCACTCTCTCTCTCTACTGACTTGAAATACGGTTCCCAAGGGTGTTCAACCTACCAGCGCTTTGAGATCATACCAATGATACATAAGGCGCTATATAAATGCCAAGTAACATAACATAACATTGCAACAACAGATATTTTGCAGCCTAATTGCAACCTATGGCGTGTTCGGGATTACAGATATATATGGGTTTCTTGAAGATACTTGAGGCTGCGGAGATAGGTGCTTTCTTACTGAGGCTGCCCAGTGTAATGAGAAATAGCCAAATTGTATGAAGACACCTTTTCAATGCGCAGCCATTGAAAAGGTGTCTTCATACAATTCCCTTGCAACAACAGAGAACCCAACAATAGCACATGGGAATTCTGGCACAGACAGAAAACCGCAAACTCAGTGAATGGTGCAAACCAAACCGAAGCAGCCAACAAGACATCACAACTCTCACTTTCATATTCACACTACACCCTACTAGCCCCCCCCCCTCTTCGCACCTTCCTATTCAGATCTGCCAGAGCGCCTGGGGACCTTTAACATTAACATTTCCTTTGTTTGCAGTAAATGTAAAATCAAAGTTTCACTGTGTATGGCTGGCAGCAGTGTGCCAAACAAAATGGATTTGTGGCAAAATGCACCATTTTACAGAAAGCACATTTAAAATTTGTTTTCATCAGTTGCCATGGGTCGGGTGCATGTCTTAGGTCGTGTAGGTAAACTAAGTTACTTGACATGCAGGTCTAGCGGAAATGTACTCACTAATGTCTTACTTCAGCGGTACACAAGACGGTTGTATTGTTGCTCATTTTGTGTCTTCGGTAAAATAACTTCTTGTAACACTAAATATTAGTACAACATTGCTAATCAATTGGGTTTTTTTGCTAATCAAGAACATTCTAATTAGCAAACTCTGATAATAATTTTTTCAAAACTAATCTATACCATGTGAACATATACTTATATACGTACAGTTGCATGCATCCATCTAACTAACTCTGTAGTTCCTCATATTTGGCCGCAATGGAATCCTGTTATGCTACTCATCAACAAATACTGGTTTTAGCGCCAGAAATACAGGCATTGCCCTCCCTTCAGGTCCCTGTCCTATGGCCAGGTTTGAGAAAGTGATCATTTGTCCGGCTGGCCTAGAATCTTTATGCCCCATCCAGTTCATTAAATATTATAACTTTCCCTTAAAGACCATACAATCTAAAATGGCTTGTCCCCCTTCAATACCAATAAGCCTACTTTCTTGATTACGTAACGTAAACAGGCTTGCATGTAATGGTGCTGGAACTTCCCAAAATGTGGGCAGCTGGAAGACCAAGCATTTCCTGGAGGGTTCCCCCTGCTCTGTGGGCTCAAGGCAGGGTTTATTTGGGCCCTTGAAAGGGGAATTCAATCAACCAATAAGAGTTCTTGAACCATTCTTTGAGTTAATTGAGCCCAAACAGGTTGGAGGGCCTGTATAAGGCCCAGCATGCTTCCTGCTTTCTTTGTGGGTTTTGTTTGGCTATCAAGATGGGAGTGGACAGGACAGGTGAATAACATTGAGGAATGTGAGTGTTTTTGGCAATGTGTGGGAGAGTTTTGCAAAGTTCTCTAGGGGTAGGTTTTGTGGTTGTTGTTGATACCGATTTGAACCCCTTTTGTCTTTTTTTTGCTGTTTGTGTATTTTTTGTGTTTCTTGTTCCCTTGTTATTCATTTGCGTCTGTGTTTTATCTGGCCTCCACAGTGTTCCCATTTTACCCTTACAACAAAAAAGTCCCCCCTGAAGTTTACCTCCTCCCTTTACCTTTGTGTCATCTAACAATGGAATGTTCAATAAAATAATACATGTTCCTCCTGTATTTACCCTGATCCTTTTTTGCTTTGTGTCAAAGTTTAAAAAATACATCAAACTAGTTTCTTAACACCATTCCTTTCCTGCGTTTGTAGAAAACTTTGCATGAACCTAAGAAGTCTTCATGTGCTGTGTATTAGTCATTCACCTTTGTAGAGGAGGAGCCAAGTACCTCTACCGGATGTGCTGCTGCTATTCTGCCTATATGTTGGCAGCCGGAGATTCCGACCAGTGAGAAGGCCAATACCGCGAAAAGTCCTTGAAACAAGGTATCCATTGAGAAAACCCTATATGTATCCACAAAGAAATGATGACCTTTTGAAATAAGTTCCGGAAGAAGTGTGAAAATGGATGAAAGAAAGAACTGGTGACGTCACATGAAGTAGAGGTGACGCACGCAGAAGAGATAAATTAAGTAAGAATATAGACCTTATAGAACCTGATGACGAAGTAATGAAATATGCAACATTTCGGGGGCAAAATGAAGATTGAACAGGCGGAGAAGCACCAGAGAAAATGCAAAATCATTTAACAATTGTACAGACACAGTAACGCAAGTAGACAAAATAATCATAAGGCTGGCTATGTAGTGAATAGATTGCAGCGATGTGCCAATGTATATACATAGGAATATATAGAATCTGGATGTTCCACAATGTAGTTTAGCAAACTTGGACCCCGTGAATGAAAGGGTTGGAAGTGTAGCGCAGCAGAATAATAGCTGACGGCGAAGGAAGATTCGAGAAAAGCTTGCCTGGCCCAGTGTAAAGAGTCGGGCCCCCAAAAGCCTTCCCATATACTCAAGAAGATACAAAAACATGAGAAGCAAGCTCAGCTTCTGTTTGAGGTGGAATGAAAAACAAACATTGAGGGTGCCAAGATTTCTTCATTTGACCAGGCCAAACCCCCCCAGCACCTGGAGTCCGAGTTGCGTGCTGCTAGCGCGTGGAATTTTACATAAGGGTACAAGTGTGGCTACCAATTATAGAGGGCCACGTATTAAGGAGCCCTATAGTTTGAGAAGCCAATACTATGTTGTATATTTTCATGACACAGAAGATGACTTGCACTTGGGATGGGCTTAGTTGCCCACCTGACCTTAGAGATCCAATCACGTCCCTGTAGCCCATAGCCAGTATACGTAGATGTTCCCTGTTCACCAAACACAACCCCCTGTAGGTCTTTAATATTTGCCACGTAGTAGGATGTCAATGATGATGATGATTTATTACTATAAATGTGTGTTTGTTTATGAAAAACGTTGAATTATTGAATGAGAGATATGTCTGTGCAGCGTCCATTGTACTCCCTGTTTTAAGGACTTGTCAATAAAACAGCTTTGCCTTTTGCCAACTTCCTGAGTCGGTCTGATTATTGATGTTTGAGTAAGATCTGCATCCCCATCCATCTCAGATACTTTTACCTCGTCTTAAAAGGACCCGTTGTCCGGGTTCACCTTCCCTACGGTTTGTGTGTTCTGAGAACCCTTCCCCAGTGTGTGTGTCTTGTGTGAATCGCTTTGTTTGCCTTATCACTGGATTTGTGTTTTGCACATTGACACATTTAGCTCAGCAACATGCCTTTTTATTTAGAGCGAGAGTACAAGTGGAAGGTGCAGATTTATTTAGAAGTTCACAGACTATTATATTTGAACCACAAAATTACCACAACCTTGGAATTCCATCTATTTACAGTGTGACCGAGTGGGGTGCTGTTGATTGTGCTTTGAGTCGTATTGCCCATAATTCAGTAGGTGGAGGCAGTTTTCATACGTTTTCATACACTCCAGGCACCCTGCACCCAGAGTTCTTAATAACAGTCAAGCCTGGCAGAGAAGCCATTGAATCCAGTCCAACCCCCCCAATCTCCTGTTTGGTCACCAGGTAGAGCTGCAGCTCAGTGCTTGATTGGCCCAGGAACACACACAAGAGGGGTTACATGGGGATATAGCAATATCAGATCCGAGGTAAAAACTGTTCCTTCAAAATCTCAAAAGCCTTATCTTCCAGACAAATGTGACCCCTATTTTAAATCATTTTGGTAATTAATGTAACTTACCTCGAGACATCTTTAAAGAATCTTCAATATAAGTTTACAAATCCTAAGAACCTTTGTATTCCTCTAACTCCATCAAGCCCATCTGTAAACCTTGAGGAAAAATTATAAAAAGCAAACATTCAATAGTTTCCTTATGAAATGGGCTTTTCTCCCTTTTGGGATAAAGCCTAGTTACCCTCATTTTACTTTACGTTGCATAAACATGTTGCAGATGTTTTTGGATATCCAGTAAGAGGATTAAAATATCCATACAGCTGAACACAAAAACAGAGAAATTCTGTCCAGTCCTTGATAATAAAAAAAATCAAATGCAGATGCAGCAATATACAATTAAATAAAGAATCACCTGATGCTCAAATTATCCAAACATAGTTTGAAACTTAGTTTTCTAGTCATTCCCACTTAAAATTTAAACTAGGTCAGGGGTGTTGAAAGTCAGACATCAGGGCGGGTTGAAATCAAACGTACCACTTTGGGACCTCACCATGAGGCCTATGAACATGGACAGCATAATAAATAATGGCGGCAGGTGGATTTTTAAAGTGATGGGTGTAAAGTTTCCCCCAAATTAGTGTAAGTGAAACGACTTAGAAGGGTTGGTAGGGCTCACCTCAAGATTTGTCTTTAATAGGTTGATATGGTGCATTTTACAGTAGAAATTTCAAGAAATAAAAAGACAGAGAATTACAAAAAGTTCTGTAGGGCAACCTATAAAATATTCCACTACTTCATATATCAAATCACTAACAGTAGAGCCGAGTATCCAGTGCAACAAATAATGGGTGCGCCCATTAGAAAATGGTGCATTCATAGAAACAATGGATGCTTAGTACACAGATATACATTTCTACCACACCATCCCAAAAGCAGCCCTTGGCACAGTTTTCACTACCACAGGGGGGTGGGGGTGGGGAGTGTGCATCAGTAAGTTACATGACAGGAGAAATGACAGAGGCTTAAAATAACAAAGGGTTTGGAAGAGCTGTCTTTCAGACTGCAGCTTAAATGTTTGGGATACAAGTTTACAGTTTGGGTGTTTATGAAAGTTAAACTTAAGCACTTTAAGCACGGGCGCATTAGTGTTCTTTGCAGCTTTTGAATGAGATAATGACTGTTTAGTTCAATCTGTTTTTTGCTTTGGCCATTCCTGCACTGTTAAGTTCCCATTCTTCTGGGACTCTGCTTTTAACACAGGAGTGCCTGCTCTGCAGAGAATCAGCTCCTGGAGCAATGCCTGCTCTCACCTTACTGAAACGAAAGCCTGTGCAGCTAAAACGCCTGAGCTTTGATCTCCGAGGAGCTGGGAGGAAGGCACTTCCGGGCATGATCTAACCCCCAGGCCTTATTTTCATCACCCCTGTACTAGATGAGAAGTCCCCCCTGAGATCCAATTACGTAAAAATGTTAGCACCCTGAATTGGATCCAACATCACAGAAATAAGTGATAAAGGATATCTATTTTAAATTGTAATTTTAATGATAGCTCTGTAGTCAATGCAAGTTCTTAATTTTCCCTTTTCTTTCAAATACAAAAAAAGAGATTTAGCTGCTGGGGACAGAGAATGTCCAATGAAAGCCTAGGCTAGATTCTTTTAAATACATTCTTTCAGATTGTAAGATATGTTCATTAATATATTGGTGTGGTCACTAAGTGGGTATCACCGATCTAACGCGGATATACAGTCCAACCCCAAAATTCTGGAACAAGAAACAGGCTGTGCTTTATGGTTAAAATTCTTCAAACAAAATTGAATCAAAAGGTGGTCCTCTTACTTTATGCAAGGGAAGTCATGCTTTACATCCACTACATCTATAGAGCTCATCATGCTGCTGACCCCATATCGCATAGCTAGGGTGACTTTGAAATTCCAGCAAAAAATCTTGATTGACTCATTGTGTTAGACTGCATGTTTAGAAATTATGAATCAAAACATAGTCTGGCCATCTACGCCCAAATACCCTCAGGCCGTTTATGAACATTAACTATGAAATGCAATTGCATGAAATAACAAGACATTTGCAATTAACTAGGTTTTGGCAGGTTGAGAGGGAATTTGGGTGCAGGTGGCCAGACTGTGCTGTGATTTATTCTATTTCGTATAACCTTGGGCTGAGGTCACAGGCTCGCTGGACCATGATGACACAATCCCAACATTCTACTAATGGTACAGCTATTGGATTCCTTATAAAAGGTTAAAGCATCTTGGCAATTAGCTCAAATCAATATTAGCCCCAATTAGTTGCCCATATCTAGCAATTATCTAGACTGAATCTTCATGTTTAGCCCCCCACTACATACATATAGCTAACTATATAGAAGTGACTGCAATACTTTACCAGAACAAAATATCATTAAAGAAATCAGAGTATATTTACAGCCTTGAAAAGAATTGGCCACATTTGGACACCAACTTCAATTTGTTTTAGTGTCTATATCATAGATAGGCTAGCCCAAAATAAATAAGCTTTGTAGCCAGGTTTACATTTTTTCCCCTCTATACACCACTTAAATCTTGGTGTAACTTTACGGCTTGAGGTTAAATCTTGGTGTAACTTTTTAAAAATCTTTTAATTAAGAGTACATAATTAAATTGGTTCAACCTTGACAATAAATAAAAGACAGAATGCTAATAAAACCATAGAACCATTTCTTCCAAAATTTTCCAAAACAGTCAGATTACTTATACACATAATTTACAATGTTAAATCCAAGGTAAATATCATGGAAATACAATTATCGCGAAACACATAATAAAATAAGTTAATCTAGGATATGAGACCAACATGCTTTAAAAAGCTAACAGGCTGAGTTATATTTGTAGGATGGCCGCTGAACACTAAAGCCCACCCATTCTCCTATGACAATAGCCTGAACTGCTCAAAGATTTTTCCCAAGAAAAGAGTGCATGCATCCGCCAAAAATTGACAAAATAATCAGAGATGTTTCCCAGAGTTTCAGTTTCTAAAAGGGAGCTGCAAAAATGGCAGCTATGCTCCTCCATCTTCCATTTCTGGCGATTGCCCAGGACCGCTCTAGTGGGTATGGAGTTCAAACGCAATTTAAGAAAATGACCTCTGTATACCAGACATAGGAATGACTCCAGGTATTTTGGGAGGCAGTTAAAAGCTTTGACTTAATTTCTAAAATCTATAAAGGTTTTAGCATTTGCACGTTGTGAGCACTTGTCAATGCAATCATACGTCCAAAGCTTTACTCTAGCCTTTATCGGATTAGAGAGAAACAAATCTAGCCAAGGTCAGCTGAATTCAGGAGCTCAAAGCAGTCCCTGGCCCATAAAGATATAGTATCTGACTTCATCAATACCGTTCCCTTATGAAGTGGAAATAGAGAGTTCTGCTGAGCTCAAAAAGGACAGCGCTTTCCATTTAGTCATAATGGATAAAGACAGAAAGCACAACTCGTAGCAAATGAGTTGAATGGGGATACTCTGTGGAAGAAGCAGAACTCTTTCCAGAATATACCCGCTAGAGCATTCCAGTACGGTGCACCCAAGCATAACTTGGTTTCAGCACTACGTTTTGAAGCACTTCACTTGTGTATAAGCGCTTTGCAAATAAACAATTACAACTACAATTAACTTAATATCCGGACCACTTTTTTCTTATAGAAGGTAAGGACTAGACAAAGAGAATAATGCCATATCTGTGAAAAATAAACATACCCCGTGCAGCTGCCATGCATGTCATGTGCCGAAGTTGAAATACATTGGGCATACCCCCAGAGTTGTCATTTACGCTAACCCCTAGGCATCTATATTCATTAACAACCACGATGGGTGCATTCTAGATATACCATTGAAAGGGCAACTTCTTGCAGAGTTTGTTAGATTGGAAATTCAAAATATTCAATTTCGCTACATTGATTTTAAAGCCATTAGCATCTGCATAAGCTTCTAATGCCAGAACTGGTCTTTTCAGACCGACCGCAGTCTGGTCGAGAAGGATCAGGTCGTCCGCATACAATAGCCATTGAATGGGCTGAACGATTTATTCGAAGAGGAAAGGCTCAGGCCAAAGTTAAGGTAGCACCCAAATCTGAAATAAATACATTAACAAGAGCTGGGCCAGTATACAGCCCTGCTTTAGACCGCAAAAATGTTACATTTGGTTGAGCGAGTTTACTGGATAAATCCAGTCAAACCTGTGTTACTATATTCTTTCATGATGTTTATCTGATAGAGGGCATTTCTACCAAGCAGTTTTTAACAGAGAAGATCTCCAACAACACAATCAAATGCGGTCTGAAAATCAATAAACGCAAGATAAAGTACTGACCCCCTTCCACTGAGGTCTCTTTTTAAAAACACATAAGATAAAAAAGGCATTTAGAGAGATGCCCAAGCCTTCAAATGAACCCAGATTGATTTCCATCAAAGCTAAAACTCTCCCTCTCCCACAAAAGCAGCTCCCATCGAATCAAAGCAACTAACTTTTCTGGAGCATCAAGAAGGGCGATCTGTGGGAAAAAATGTGGGCAAGCTCGGATTGCCCTTCTTGAATATAGGTACAATAATTCATTTGCTCCAAGAAGTTGGGATCCTTCTACATTTTTTCACATGCCGCAATAGATTAAGCATAATCTTGGCCCAAACTTCAGGATGGGCTTTAAACATGGCATTAGCAAGGTCCCCCGGGCACGGAGCCCTGGATTTACTGCATCAGACGATCAAATACAAAATGTCATCCGTATCGATCGCCAACTGCCAATCAACATCCCAATACAAGCGGGTTCAAGCTATACAGTGAAAAAAAAAGGGTTTTAAAATAAGCTACCCAAACCTCCTCCGATATGGTGGTGAGTTGCAAAGGAAACTGCTGGAAACTATCATTTGTAAGCAGCTGCCAGATCTCTGACGATGTTCTTCCCACATAGCAGCTCTTCTAGAGCACTTGGCATTAGTTCTGCAGAATGTTGCACCATTGTACTTTGATATCCCCTAAGCAAATGTGTATACTTTTGCTTCTGCTTTTTGATCAACAGATGGCCCTGCATTTGGTCCAATTTGAAAACGCTCCCGATATCTGCCGTCAGCATTCTTTTTTGCTTTGGAACAGAGATATCGAAAGATATGAGTAAAACATAACTTATTAGGTGCCAATGTATTCTGGCCAAATAGCCTCAACGCAGGTACGTAGTTATCAAGAAAATGAGCGTCACTGCTCCAATGCCCATTAAGAGCTTCCAAAAGATGGTATTTAAGTTGACAGTACCTGCTCATTCCATACCCGACGTTCCTACCAGCATTCATTTCCAACTTCGATGAAAAGAAGTTCCTTTGTAATGGGGGCATCAGAATGGCCCATTCAGTTTGCAATAGGGAATGATCGCTTTTCCCAGAAAAAATGACAGCGCGATCTGTTACAAGGGGAAAGGCATTCGTAATCAATTGTTGCCTATTTGGTGCCCCTATACCGAGTAGACTGGGAGGGAGAATCACCCCTGACATTCCCGTTAACAATAATTAAGCCCGTGTTCTTCATTAAGGCGAGCCATTGCTTTCCCAGAGATCAGGATGCAGCACAATTGTTGGCAGGGACAGTACTAGTATTGAGTTCAAACACATACAGTTCAAATTCCCTGCAATAATAATGATAGCTGTTATAAGTGGATCCAGTACGCATGCCTCTAAATTATCAGCTACCGCATCCAAAAATTCCACAGTAGCAATTTCAACAGGATTCCAGGATTCCAATAGGCATTGATTGAAGCAAAGGCTCCCAAGTTCCTGAGATGGCGCTCACTCCACACCAGTTTAGGAGCTTGTAAATACGGATTTGGTGACATCCGTTTTAAAAGATTGAAAACCAGAATATTACGAATGGCTGTAAGAAGACCCGATGAGCAATGACATTTCAGACCTTTATATGCCAAAGTTGTTATAATAGAGAAGCCCTCCATAACTGGTACAGTAGTGAGCCACGTCTCTTGCAACAGAAATACATTGCGGGTACTGGAGTCACACATTGAGGAGTCGGGAATGAAGCTCAGACACAAGTTAGCCATGTTTCTGGTTAAAGACTTTTATTGAAAACAAAAAGGGCTGGGATAAGGCCTCTCTCACCCTGCTCTAAGAGGAATGTCCCTACCTAAAACCTAAAACTAAGGATCTGTCTGTGTCAGGATGTCAAAAACATCCTTGTGTCCAAAGGTTCTATTCGGACCCTCACACTATAAACTAAATTATAAGGTGAAAAGGGTAAGGTCTTTAAACTTAGGTGATTGCAAAAGAGTTTGTAGAGGAAGAATAAACCGCTCCAACACAAGATCTCCAAGGACTAAATACCTTGGCTCCAGGAGGCGGCTCCCTTCCCCTGAATTCCTCTTAAATAAAAATGATTGTTTAACAGTTCTTTGTGTCTTTCTTGACCCATAACAGTAATGTCATTTACAAAGCTGCTTAACCTTGCAGTTCTATTTCTTTCAAAAAGTAGCTTTTGTCTGGTAAACACAGATCTATCTGTCTTCTTACGATTTCTTGTAGACTTGCAACTGCTAGTATACCCCCTGCCAGGACTTCATTCACTTGTGCTTGCCTGGTATACCCTCCTGCCAGGATCTTATATTTACACGTTGCTCCCTTTTTACTTCCACAGTTGTGCATATCCTTTTTGGTATAGTATATCTCCTTGAAACATCATTCGTTTTGGGTTCCAAATCATACCATGTTAGGGTTCTTATTCGCAAAATACTTTCTTGTTTCTCATTCAGTCTATTTACTTTCTCCCATTCTTTGATTTTAATGATTACAGTTCGTATTTGTTGCAGTGGCTGAAATGCCCCGGCATCCCCGCTGTGCTTGGGTTGACTCACTGGCTCTTGACATTTTTCAGCCCCATTGGCGCTCAAGCGGCAAATGTGTACCGCCTTCTTTTCTCTCTGGACTGCTCTCGCTTCGGTGTCTCCGGTGGCCTCGCCTAAGCATGCATGTCTCGATCTAGGTCCCAGTAGGTAAAACTCTGCTTTCTGCAGTTGACACACACACACACACACAGGAGTCTTCCAGTGGCTCCTGGCGTATCTGCGGAACGGCCTGTTCTCACAGAGTTTCTCTTTTCCCTTGCTGGTGAGCCGCTCGGCTCCATCACACCAGCTCATGCTTCCAAGCTTAACAAGCCTCGTGGATGGGTCAGACATCTTCCTCCAAACAGCAGCAACAGTCTCAATGACTTGGCCTCCGGTATTTACATCTCCTGCGTACAGGTGTATTTTGAAAACAACTAGAACGCTCATTGAGCTTGTGGTCCTTTTGTTCTGTATTGCTCTTTCCCTCTTCCCCGTCTCAGTATTTGTGTGTTAGGGAGAATTCTCATAAAGGGCCGATTTCCCTTCCCTAATGAGTCCCTCAGCAGATTTGCTGGATTTCTAGGATTTATTTTTTTCACCTGGTAAGAGTGTGAGCCTTTTTCCCACTCTTACATGGGTTTTGCTGTGTGTGTTTTCACTTTTTGTGTGATCTTGAGCACTGGAGCTTCACCTACTCCATGGCCTCTTTTTCATGTGTGTTACACAGCACCTTCAGTGCAGTGACACAGGGTTGTCTTTGAGACTTCCCACCGACTCCATTTTCTGGGGCTGACTACTGTCCCCCAGAAAAGGTAAAGTTGCCATTAACTCTAGTCACTTTAAACCACAGACCCAAAAAAAACATCTGACATGGAGTATTGGAAAGGGTTAACTCTTATCCCTTTTTCTGTGTCTCTTGGAGCATTATTTTGCTCCCTTTACATTAAGACTTGGCTGGTGGCAGTGGAATCTACCCTAACTTTTCTACCGCGATTATTTTATATAAAAGTGGTTTTGTTTTAGGCTATTATATTAGCCTCAAACATACACATCTTGACCAAATACATTTTATTTTGGCTCCGGCTGGGTTTATTCACCATTTCTTTTTGTTAAAGTCTTTCTCGTGTTTTTTCTCTGTGCGCCAAACCGGGGATGACTCCTTTGTTTGCTGTCTTTTCGCGGGCTTCTGCACAAAAGCCCTCCTTAAGGCGCCTGAAAGTCTGGGTAGGCAGGATGTGAGGGAGGGATCATGGACCCCTGCCATGGTTTCCCTTGGTAACCCAAGTCACACTCCTGTTTGATTAGCTGAGGGGACTGTCCTTGCCAGGACAGCCACCCTGCTGTGTGATTGACAGCCAGGCTGTATGAATGGGGGAAAACTTCATAAAAAGCGGTCTCTGGGACTGGAAAGGCAGAGTGGCCACTGGAACAAAAAAAACGAGGAACTGGCAGAAGAGGACCCCTACAACGACTTAAGCGCCCGGTGAAGCCCTGCTGCAGGTCCGAATCTCCAGAATTCAACGACAGATAAGATCCTGCAGGAAACTTCTTCCCTTGAGCCAGGACCCCTCCTCTGGTCGAATTCACTGTATAGCCAGGAAGGTCGGACCCTGCTTGGGTTTTAAGGAGCACACCTTTTATTTGTTGCTTTGCTCTGCTGCTAGTTTCTTCCCTGGGTAGTGCAGGACCCTCCAGTCTTCCTACTTCCCGTCAGTCCGACAGTCGCTTTAGGAACCGAGAGCCTGTAGGAACTACCAGGAATGTCTGCCTCAGCTACAGCTCCCTCTCTGTTTTAAGGTACTGTGCAAATCCGGTTGTCTGTTTTGTTCAACCATGGTGAAAGTGTTTGAAATCTTTCTCCAATCCGAGGGCTTGTCTTTCTCTTCTCTTTGAACTAACTTTTGTATCAACCAACCTCGTCCGGAAACCGTGCCACAAACTTTACCACAAACTACCCAGAACTATATGATCTTGAGCAAAAGACTTTTGACCCATTGACTTTGGCCCTAAGCCTTTTCTACCTGATTCTATCACTGTAGTTCCTCTTGTTCAATTGCCCCGAGTACTTACCTGTTGGTTTGACCTAATTTCTACTAACTTTGTTTTTCCCTCCCTTTTAAATTGCTGGAGTGCCATTTTTCTCCCACTTCATTTTGTGAGCTTAACTTGTCTGGAATTTAAGGGACGTAGTGAGGTGTATTAAGAGTGTGATTTTTAGACTGCTTATAATAGTGCACTGTTATACAACTGAAGAGTGAAATAAATGTATACTCTTTTACTTGAAAACCTTGAGTCGGTGTTTGCCTGAATCATAGCAATTGCTGTTTTGTTTAACTATTTGATACTGCTCACTTACTTTGGAGATAAGCTTAGCTGCTTCGCTACTGCTACCACTATAACTGTGTAGTACAGGCTTGTACCAAAGGTGAAATTGTACCGTCACTTGTAGTCTTAATTGTGTGTGGTGTTCCCAAAGGGTACTGCATATAATTCTGCCCAACAGGGGGAAAAGGAGTCCATTGTTGTCAGGTGATATTTTACTTGGAAAATCACTTTCAATAGTTCTGAATGATGAATCCGTTCTATATTGTGAATAATTAGCACTGGAGAAGGTGGTCTTGGAGCTTCCACATTTTAGACCAGAGATGGAAGTTTGGTCTATAGCATCTTGGTAAAGGGTTTCTCCATTTTCCCTAAAAAGGGGTATGGATGTATGGCAATAGTCCATGTAGGTAGTGTGTATAAATGTGTCATCTTCATGGGCAAATGGGGGATACCATGTCTCATCCAATGAAGCCATGACATCTCCCCAGAGGCTGTCTCCTCCCATGTGATCCTCCCTCATATAGACGCCTCCATGGCCAGGACAAGGTAGCGGCTGCCGCCCCCCTGGCCACATGGGAGGAGGTTACCGCTGGTAGATCAGGGACGCAATTGGATTAATCACAGTACTTCATATATTGCCATCCAGCTCATGTATTTCAAGAAACCATCTTTAAGTTCTTCGTGACACCCCTCAGATCTAGTTATACACACTTTGTCTCGTTAGCTAGCGCTCCTGGCACACAGGACCAATCATCAATCACTTTACCAACATTCTTGGCGATTAGATAATTGAGCTACTCAGAGGAACCGGAGTTAGTTAAAAAACAAGTGACTTTCATGGGGGTGCGTGTAGACATGCCAAATCTACCACCGGCAGCAGCATGGGCCTCCTTATTAGATTGCAAGCGATCCGCCCTGTTAACCTCCACAATGCCATAACCGATTGGCAGAAGATGTCCAGCATTCAAAATAGCATATGCCATAATCTTACAGTGAACATGCAACATAACTGCATCCAATTGATTAGCATCAGTACATTCAATCTGATCAATGTCTCTGGATTAGATAGAGCGAAGAGTAGAGAAACTATCCAACAGCTTTAATACATTAGATCGATTTAAAGTTATGTTGTATTCAGAATCCACTACCGCTCCAAGAGGAGACAGGCAATAGGTCTACATGGCATCGTAGAGCAGGGATTCAAAAAATAATCCTCATCCCACCATATTGTCAAATGTTAAAGGTCTACTTGGAGCCAAAGAAGAGGAATCAAGGTAAGCAGTTTTGTCAGCAGCCCCAATAATAGGGGCATTAGCAAATGCCACACGGCAGCAATCTAGAGGTTTTGCTGGATGAAAACAACTGACTACTTGAGACTGAGATGGCTCTTTGAGAGACCATTGCTTCTGGCCGAGCAGGGATCTTTTCTGCTCCAGTATAAAAAAAGGTGGAGATAGCAACACGCCAATGGACTTGGATTGCCCCAAGTTCTGAGCAGCTGTCAAGGGTATAAGCAAAGGTGGATAAAAAGGACCCGATTCTGGCCGATATTCCTGTAAAGCGAGCCCAGGTGAGATAGGTGGATTTGTTTGAGATCGATCCAAATCTACAGATTGCATAGTAAAATGTAGTAGCTCCTCAAAAGAGACACACTGGTTCTCAGCCTGCAAGCACTCATTAACCGGGCTCAAAAGGTGGATCTGGGTTACTCTTATACAGCTACTTTTTGCTTTTCCCCAGTCACCCCCACGAGACGCACCTCTCGTAGAATTGATCAAAGGCACCACGAGGGACGTGAACAATTTCCTCAAACCATTAGGGAGAGTTTGATATACTCTGATTTTTTCAGTTTTGCCACAAGGGTAGAAGGTTTTATGTTGGTTTTTTGGCTCTATAATCTTGTTGGTGAGAGATTTCCTCTATCGCAGAAGGAAGAAAAGAAGAGCTCAAAATATTTACGACTGATTGCTGAATAGCAGGAGACAGACAGAGCTATTCATGCCCCAGTCTTTAATTTAGGTTCCGGAGGCAATAAGGTCGCTCAAGACTAATTATCATATGGGGATACAGAATCCATTTCATGCCGTTTATTTATTTTGTGCTCGGAGGCTGTAAAAAGGGACCTGGCAGATCTTGACACTGTTAAGAGGCCCTCGATAAAAGAAATCTTGGTGTTCAACTGAAGAAGTAACCCAGCCTGATCATTCAGTTTTGGAGTTGAACAAATTGAGCAAAGGCTTCCATGCCATGCCAGTATTAGGCAGGATGCACCATAAGCCAGAAGAAGCAGCATAAGGGGCTCCCACAGATCTTCCCGGCATAGGCTGCACAAACGAAATAGAGATGATATCAAGCGAACTATCCAATGAATCAGGATACAAATTAAGGGAAGCCAATAAGGGCAACTCCCGGCAGGCCTCAGAGAGAGGATTTAGGAGCCCAACCAAGGGGCCCTCCACTATAGGCTACCACGCCTCTGGCGAGCCGTGAATTAGGGGAAAAGTATTTAGTTGTATAATTGATTCAAATCCGTGTCCCCTGCCTTTGCTAGCCGGTCTATACTGCTTAATTCTCTATTCTGCCTGGAAACCAAATTGCTAGAACTCTGCATATCTGTTTAAAAATCAAATTGGACTGATTTATTGTGACTGCTCATTTACGTACATGATGTAGCCCCGTGTACCATGAGGCGCAGCTCTGCCAGTTTATGCACCTACCTGATTGTGACCGCTCATTTGTATACCTTATGTAGCCCCCCATACCATGAGGCGCAGTTCTACCATTTTATGCACCTACCTGATTTTGACTGCTCATTTGTATACATGATGTAGCCCCCCATACCATAAGGCGCGACTCTGCAAATGTATGCACCTACCTGATTGTGACTGCTCAGTTGAATACCTGATGTAGCCCCCCCCCATACCACGATGCATGGCTCTGCCAGTTTGGGCACCTACCTGATTGCGACTGCTCATTTGTACACCTGATGTAGCCCCTGGTACCATGAGGCTCTGCCAGTTTATGCACCTACCCGATTGTGACAGCTCATTTGCATACCTGATGTAGCCCCCGTACCATGAAGTGCGGCTCTGCCAGTTTATGCACGTACCCGATTGGGACTGCTCAGTTGCATACCCGATGTAGCCCCCCGTACCACGAGGCACGGCTGTGCCAGTTTATGCATTTACCCGACTGTGTGTACATCTTAAGATTGTCACTTTGCACTTTCTGTAACTAGCGCCCTGATGCCCGAGGTTTGGTGCGCTGCTATAAATGTAATAAATACAAAATAAATAAAAAGTAAGACATCAGATATATATTCACAGAGGCAGCTTATGAAAGTGTGGGCAGAGGCACCAATGTATAAAAATTACTTACTTCCAGCAGACGCACCACTTTCACCACTTTGCGCAGACTACCTCGGACACTGTGCTTTGTTCTTTTTGTATGGCATGAGAGGCTGAAGAACAATGGACTAAGTTTGATCCCTGGACCAATGCCAGAGGTAATGAAGATAAATTCAAAATCTTCCGGCCATCACTTCATTTTGTTTTGCTAAAGTCACCTCGAGTGGGATTAACATGTCCAGGGTCGTCACATCACGTCAGACCTGCCACATACTCCCTGCTGACTCCTGACTTTGCTGTGCCGACTAGAGGTTTAAGGGTAAAGAAGGTCACGAGTTCCCCCGATGATGGCCAGAAGCCGAAACATCTGGGGTTACTTGTGGTCTTCTGCAGATTAGAAGGGATGTGCGAGTCAGTCAGGGACCAAAGCAACAAAAAAAAGGTTCCGTCTGCTCAGACTCCAAGTCCTTCACTTAGAATCTTGTCACTCTTGTCAAATTAAGCCGACATAACTTGTTGAATGTTTTTACCATGGTGTTGTTGCAAAAAACAATTCAGCAAAACAAAAAGGAGTTGGGGGGGGGGATGAATTAATCTCCAACGCTGAAATAGCCACTCTGGCCAACCTTCAGACTGTTCTTCAGCCTGCCAATGCCCATGCCATTACAGAAAGGGGAAAGTCTGACTGTACATCAGACTTTGCCCACAGCAAGTCTGCACCCAGTCCAGCACAAGTACTGCTTGGTCACAGACTCAAGCAAAACAAAAGAGGCAATGGGTGGAAGGTTTTGAATTAATGTGAACCTCTGGCATCACTCTTGGAAAACCTCCAGGCCATCATTCTTTCGCCTACCAGAACCAAGCCATTACAGAAAGGGGAAAGACCATATGCAAATCAAGCTTTGCCTCACTCAGAAGCCAAAAGGGGCAGTCCAGCTTGCAGTCTCATTCATAAAGGTTGGGACTGGCCGAGCCCTGTAGTTCGGGCTAGACTGCCCCTTCTGGTGTGGGACCAAGCCTGATTTGCATATGGTGCTTCTTTCTGTAATGGCTTGTCAATGGCATGCAGAAGAACAATGGTCTGGAGGTTTTCCCAGAGCGATGCCAGAGGTTCGATTATTTCAAAACCTTCCAGCTATCACCTCTTATTTTGCTCGAGTCTCTGATCAAGCAGTAATTTGCGCTGGACTGGCTGCGCACATTAGTGGGACCAAGCCTGATTGGTATCAGGTAATATTATTCCCATATATATGGGGACAGGGGCAAAAATAAATAAATAATGTCATAAAAAAAAATAATAATAATTGTTTGGGGGTTGCAGGGGTGTCCACCACATGTTCCATGCAATAATGTCGCCACAAAAAACGGCAATTTTTCGCCGATATTTTTGCATGGCGAGATTTTTGTGGCGACATTATTACATGAAACCGCCTGATTTGCATTTGGTCTTTCCCCTTTCTGTAATGGCATGGGCATTGGCAGGCTGAAGAACGATGGTCTGAGAAGGTTTGCCGAGAGTGGCCATGCCAGAGTTTGAGATCAATTTAAAATCCCATCTCCTTTTGTTTGACTGAATTATGTTTAACACCACGGTAAAGACTTTCAGGAAGATCAAAGATAAGCTTAAGTTAACAAGATTGACACGATTCTAAGAGTCTAAACAGACTGAACCATTTCGGTGAGAAAAAAAAACTCAAATTGTGATCTACAAATACCAGCATGTTCACATGATCTGTAGATAGTCTGCTCCTGAAAGGTGATAATATATAGCCACTGCTACTAGAGACCCATTCAGAAGGAAGACTAGTTGCTGGGATGAACAGGTATTCTTTTGCTAAACTTGACAGTATTGTTAAATTATTTTGGTGTAGTTTCCACCAAATGAGGGGATCCTCATTTCCCGGAAGGATTGGCAGAGCTTTGTAGTTTTCCACTTGAGCAATGATTGCTGCTTCTGGTTCAGAGTTTGCTGCCGCAGAAGTGGACTGCTTCACACTTTCTGTAAGTTCCCCATAGTAAGTCATTTAGTCCTATTCTGAGAGTAACATCAACTGTTTTGCTCGGTAATGTTGGATTTGGACTTGGTCATGGAACTCCATGGCTTTGCAGCTGCTGCTCACTCAGTTCTTCACTGCCTGTGGGGGTCATACTGCTCGTTATTGCAGCAGGAAAATCCTGATCCTCGCCTTCTAGGCTCCTTTTTTCTTGTAAGCCATTTTCTTTTATTGCTTCTGCTGTATCAGTGACATTACTGAGGAAGTGTTCTTTAAATCTAGGATCTAGAAATTAACAGATGTCAAACAACAGTTGTGTTTCATGTGACTCGTATCTACTTCACAGGTCTGCTGCAATAGTTTCCTTCATTTCTCTTGCTCGTGGACGATCAGTGGGAGCACAAGCCAGAACGTTGTTCTATAGATGGATTAATATTGGTCTGATTGCCGATGCAGGGACATGTGCGTCACCAGCAAGAGAATCTGTGAACATGTGGACTGACCCAAGTACTAATGAAATGTTCACAAGGTTTGTCATGCAGTTTTGTTTTGGCATCAAATGCCAGAGATTTCTGTCTGCTGCAAGAACTGCACACACTGCCTGCTGCTGCTCAATGAAGCGCTGTATCACGTCATATGTTGAGCCCCACCTTGTGACTACATCAGGAATCAGGGAATGTTTAGGGATGTTGAGTTCAGTTTCTTTCAAGTCTAGCTCTCATTTCTTCCAGCTGTGGCTGAAAGACTCAACCAGCTGTCTACAGCTTTTCACTGCCGTGTCAAAACGCTCAACTTTCAAACACTTTTGAAACCCTAAATTTAAATTGTGGCCAAAGCAGCTTAAGTGTGGTAGTTTCAAAGGCCTTTCATGTTTGAGGCGTTATCTGTGCCAATACAAGTAAGGAACAAGTTACTTACCTGTAACTGTTGTTCTCCAGCATGGGTCTAGCATGGATTCACATGCTCATGAATATTCCCCGTCGCCAGGCTGGGAATTCACGGTAATGAAAGAATTTGTTTCAGTTACATTTCTGAACTGTCTTTCTCCCAATAACCAATCACTGGTCTTTGGGTCATACTGCCCCCAGCCAATGACTGCCCTCTACCTAAGCCCCTCATCTGGCAGCCATCTTCAGGTAGCATGTAAAATGGCAGTAGGACCAAGAGAAGAGCCACAGAGGGGTAGGAGGGAGGGTTTGCATGTGAATCCATGCCAGACCCATGCTGGAGAACAATAGTTACAGGTAAGTAACTTGTCCCTTCTCCGGCATGGGGTCTGGCATGGATTCATATGCTTATGAATACAAGAATACATAGCAGTACACAGATGCACAACCACGTGACGTGGCAAGGCTCAACATTAAGCAATTACATCATCTCAACCATGGGTAAGCTTCTCTTACCCTTTCACCAGGCCCACCTTCAGGCAAACAGGTTGCGCAGCACTGCTTGTCTGACTCTGGATTCCTCCCTGGAATCCCGGTCGATGCAGTAGAATCTCGTGAAGGTGTGCGTCGACCTCCACGTAGCAGCCCTGCAGATGTCCAGCAGGGGCACACTAGATAGGAACGCCATGGTAGCAGCGATTACTCTGGTCGAATGGGCTCGGACGGCCGGGCAACGGTCGGTTTGCCAACCAGTGACAGTGCATGATGCAGCCGGAGAGCCATCCGGAAATGGAAGCCTTCGAGAGGGCCTTCCCTTGGTTCACAGGTCCAAAGTTCACAAACAGCTGTGATGTCTTCCGAAAACTCTTCGTGCGGTCCACATAGAACTTCAGCGCTCTAGCTACATCCAGTGAGTGCAAAGTCGTCTCGGCCGGCGACAAAGGCGACGGGAAGAAAACAGGTAACACCAAGGGCTCGTTGAGATAGAAGTCCGACGGCACCTTGGGCATGAAGGAGGGGTGCATCCTCAGCACCACCCTCGTCTCGTGGAAAGTCAGGTATTGAGGCTTGCAGGAGAGGGCCTGGATCCCTCCCACTCGTCGTGCGGAGGTTATGGCCACAAGAAACCCCGTTTTCCACGACAGGAACTTCAACTGTGCCGAATGCAGAGGCTCGAATGGCGGCCCCATGAGCCTGGTCAGCAGCACGTTGAGCTCCCATGCCGGGGCCGGAGCCTTCACCGGCGGGAACAATCGGAACAGTCCCTTCATGAACTCCTTCACCAGGTGATGGGACCACAGGGATGAGCGTCCGGAGTTCTGGTGTAGCGGGGAGATAGCCGCCAGATGGATCTTGATGGAGGCATGGGACAGCCCCGCCTTGACCAGCGATAGCAAGTACGGCAGCACTTGAGGGGCCGTAATCCGCAGAGGGTTAATCTTCTGTGCCCGGCACCAGACAGAAAACCTCTTCCATTTGTGTCCATAGCACTTGAGAGTTGAGGACGCCCTGGCCTTTGCAAGCACCTCCTTGCAGTCTGCCGGGATAACGTACCCTCCAAACTCTAATGCTGCAGGAGCCAGGCCTGCAGGTTCAGCTACCCCGGGTCGTGGTGGAGGATGGCGCCGCCTCCTCTGGCGAGGAGATCCGTGTCCATCGGCAGTTTGACTGGGGAGGATGGGGGTTCGGGGACACTGACATGTCCAGAAGGTCTGGGAACCAGATCTGTCTCAGCCACGCCGGTGCGACGAGGATCATCCTGCACCGGGACCGTCTGAGTTGGTTGATGAGTCGCAGCAGCAACGGCAACGGTGGGAACGCATACAGGAACAGGCCGTCCCGGGGGAATGAGAAGGCATCGCCCATGCTCCCCGGCTGGGGAAACCTGCTGGCGAACCTCTGGCACTTGGTGTTCGTCGCCATCACAAATAAGTCAATCTGGGGATTGCCCCATCGTTGGAAGAGTAGATCCACTTGATCATGATGCAGTTCCCACTCGTGGCACGAGCGCAGCTCCCTGCTGATTGAGTTGGCGATGGTGTTCTTTATTCCTACCAGATGGAAGGGTACCAGAAACAACCCTTGGGCGACGGCCCAGTGCCACAGATCCTGGGCTTCCTTGGATATGGCTGGGGATCTGGTGCCTCCCTGCTTCCGGATGTAGAACATCGTGGTTGTGTCGTCGGTGAAAAACCTTACCACCTTGCCCTTGAGGGACGGGAGGAACGACCTGAGGGCCCAGAACACAGCTCGGAGCTCCAGGACATTAATGTGTAGCGACCTGTCCTCCGGGAGCCAAAGACCTCTTGCGCGGAGATCTCCGGTGTGTGCTCCCCATCCCTCCAGGGAGGCGTCTGTCATCACCGTCTCCTGATGTGCCGGGGGTCTGGAAGTCCATACATGCCGCCAGATGCACGCGGTTGCCCCACCACCGGATCGCTTGGCGGAAGGTCTCGTTGAGAGGGATCCTGTCTTCAAAGTTGCCCGCCACCTGCATACAACGGGCGTCGAGGAACTCTTGCAGTGGACGCATCTGCAGCCTGCACAGGCGCACAAAGTAGATGCATGAGGACATCATGCCGAGTAGGGATTTGATGGACCTCACCCTGGCCACGTCCATGGTCGACAGCCGTTGCACCTTGCCCAGGAAGGCCTTCGTCCTTCCCTCCGATGGAGAAGCCAAATCGCACCACTGTGTTGAGCCTGGCTCCCAGGAACAGGCCGACTTGCGACGGCACCAAGTGGGAATTCGCAAAGTTGATCGAGAATCCCAGATCTGTAAGCAGCTGGACGGTCTTTGCTGTGTGCACGACAGCGAGTTCTCTTGTCTTTGCTCGGATGAGCCAATCATCCAGGTAGGGGTAGATGTGGATCCCCTGCAGGCGCAGCCGCCCCGCCACTGGTGCTAGGCACTTGGTGAAAACCCTGGGCGCCGACTTCAATCCGAAAGGAAGGGCCTTGAACTGATAGTGTCGCCCTTGGACTACGGATCTCAGAAACTTGCCATTTTAGAATGGGGATGTGAAAGTAGGCATCCTCCAAGTCCAGCGACGATAGGAAGTCGCCTTCCTCCAGCTGTCCCAGCACGTACTGGAGGGTGACCATCCGGAACTTCTGGAACTTGATGTACTTGTTTAGACGACGAAAGTCCAGGATGGGTCGCCAGCCGCCGGTCTTCTTTCTTACAGGGATGTATCTAGAGTACACTCCGGAGCCCCGGAGCCTCTTTGCGACAAGCTGGATGGCTCCTTTCTTCAGCATTGCCCTAACTTTCAGCAGCAGTTGAGGGACATGGTTTTCCTTCCTGGCCACGGGTGGAATGCGGGGGCACTTCTTTAGAAACTCGAGAGTGTGCCCGCGGGCCAGGGCATCTAGCACCCATCAGTCGGTGGAGATGGACTCCCACACGATGATGAACTTCGCCAGCCGGCCTCCCACCGGGGGGCTCAGATGGGGACCCTGACGCTACAGCCAGTTCAGTCCTGCTTGGCAGCGGCCTTGGCGACGACGAGATCCTCCCGACTTGCCGCGTCCTCTGTAGGCCTCCTGCGACGAGGAGCAGGCCGCCTGGCGGTTCGTCGAAAAGCTCCCGCCGAATCCTTTGGGGGCACCTTGCTTGTGTCTGGAGTTCCGAAAGGGCAGCCGTCATTGATGCAGACCCCCCTCCAGGCCCGAGCCGTCTGTGTCCGCCTTGATGGCCTGCAGTGACTCGTCCACTGTCTTGCCAAATAGGTTATTCCTGTCGAAGGGCATGTCCAGAACTCTGGTCTGCACGTCTTGGCGGAAATCTGTTGCCTTGAGCCAACCACGCCAGCGAAGGGAAACGCTGTTGCCCATCTGGCAGTGTTGGCTCGTGGTTGATGGTGTCGGTGAAAGTGCGCCTTGCCTGGCAGCCGAGGAGCCCGATCTTAGAAGACCGCTCAGAATTCTTCTCACCTACTGCTGGGCTCTTCCCTTCCAGCCAGTTGGTGAGGCGGATACGCCGATCCTTCATAGTCCGTTCCGACATGTCCTTGCAAAACGCACAGTCCTTCTCCACATGCGTTTTGCCTTCGTGCAGGCAGTAGAGGCATCTGGAATGCTCATCCTCCTTGAAGACATTCTGCAATCTGCATACCGGGCAGCTCCTGAACAGCTTGGATCCGGGTGTCGTGTTTCCTTTGTCCTGGGCCATGTCCACATGGGGTAGGCCTCAAAGATCTTCCGGAATCCTTCAAGAAGTGAAACTCGATGAGAACTTCGCCCTTGAGGGGTGTAGAAAATTCCGAAACGGATCCCCGTTGATCGGAAGTAGAAACGGTGGAGCTTGAGGCTCGATTGACCTAAAAAATTAGATTAAACTCTTTGAAAAATCGTAAAACGCAGTAAAAGCTCGAGAGCTATAGCACGAGGACTCCCAACACTTGATCGTGTGGTAGAAATCTGAAGATGGCTGCCAGAGGAGGGGCTTAGGTAGATGGCAGCCATTGGCTGGGGGCAGTATGACCCAGAGACCAGTGATTGGTTATTAGGAGAAAGACAGTGCAGAAACGAAAGTTAAACTGGAATATTCATGAGCATGTGAAACCATGCCAGACCCCATGCTGGAGGAGTCTGTTAATGTCTAGAAGCCATTCTTGTAGCATGCCTTCTTATAGGTTGGCTCTGTGTTCTGGTGTTCTGCAGTATGGTCTTCTGGTACATACAGTGTCTCCAAGCAAAGAGACTGCATGACCCACTCAGGTGAGATGTGGTGGAGTGTCAGGCTAATGTATGGCTCCTCTCTGCCACCATTGCCTGTCCAAAGATCAGTAGTTGCTGCATACCACCTGGCTCTGCCAATAGCTTCCTGCACTTCATTTTTCGAAGCTCAATACAATTTGGGGATTGCTTTTCCACAAAAGAAATGTTAGCGATGCAAGTTCGTATTTAGGATTCAACTTGTTTACTAAGTTCTTAAAACCTGGTCTTTCTACTATTTGACACAGAACCATATCTTTAGCAATAAAGAAAGCAACAGCTGCATTCATTTGTTGTGCAAATTGAAGGGTAGGGTCATAATTGTTTTGCTTCTCTAACATTTTATCCATTGTATATTTGGTGAGGTTTTTAAGCAGAATTGTCTGGTAGCGAGGGTAGAACAGTCTTGCCGACCGATTGGCTTCGGCACCACTGCAAATGCAAAAACATTAAAAACAAAACTCGAAAGGTAAACGAAGGTAAGTTAAAATCATCCACAGTGCATGGCCCCACGCTCTGCCGCCTTTCTGCCAAGGCAGCATCATTTGTTGCCAGTCCAAGTTGGGCCTGTGTGCTGCTGTGTGTGCACGAAGCAGTGCACTGTGCACTGCACTATTGTGCAGCGTCACGCTCCTTATCATTCATGAATGGTTTTATTTGGTGAATGATGTCAACAAAGTTTAAACTAAAATTACCTTTGCAGTGAATGATGCGTGAGTGAAATGTGCTGTAGTAGTGAAAGTGGCAGGAGGGGTAAGGCATTTCCTTTTGATGGACAGCTGCAGTTCTACAAAAGGACTGGACAGTGTTCTTGCAGTCGATTAAACATATTAGATGTGTTTCCAGTTTCCACCCTTAGCTGAAACTTTTTTACAATCTAGACAAATGGCAAAGGCATCTTCATTTACTTCACCTCTGATTTTAGTGTAGCCAAGGTAGTTCCACACCGCCAAAGTTCAACGTTTCACTTGCGGGAACAGCAGCATTTCATCACATGATTGGAGAGCGGCGTCAGTGTCACTGTCATCTACCTCTTCCATCACCGCTGGACTTGGTTATCACTTGTCACTCACCACTTTAGGCATATGGCCTAGCAGTTGTTTTAGCTGCTTGCTACACTTCTAGAAATGTGTCTCAGTATTTGACCCTGGAAATAAAATTGTCTTATTGAGCATGTGGCTCTGCTAATCAAGTAATCAATTATAGCTCTGACAGAGTCAAGGTATTCCAAGTAGAGTCAGTGCAACTGTGAAACCATTCCTCTCTCCTTTTAAGTGAAACTGTGACAGTGTTTTTTATCTGTGTCACTCCGATGTGATTGCAACGTGGCCTTTTACAAATGATATTCATCCTATAAATAAACATGCTTTATGTAAATTGTTAACTAGTTAGCAGCACCTCGTTGATACACATTGAATTATGTCATCCATTAGCAAGAACTGACCCAAACATAAGGATAAACGAGGAGGAAGGAAGCTCTACACTAGTCACTGAGCCTTGATGTCAGAAGACCTTACAGGCTTCCGAATTGCTGGGACCTATGGCCCTGCTTTAATGCAGGCAGAAACAGGGTCGGACTGCGACAAGAAATAGGGCCGGTCACCCAAAATAAGTGGCCCACCACTCTCCTAAAAAAAGTGGCCCACCCCTCGCCTCACGACCCTTGACCTCTGATGACATCACCGGAAGTGATGTCATTTGATCCCATCCCAAAGTGACATCCCGGGAAGCGATGAAACACGACCTTTCACCCCTTGACAAAACAGGAAGTGGCATCAAATAGCATTAATCCTAAGTACACTAAATTACTGTGAATCCAAACAGATGTCCAAGGCCAAATGAGAATATATTATTGTATATCACTTACGCTTAAGCTCTTTTTAATAGAACAAATATGCATACAATATCACCCAACTTGTGTTGGTACTCATTTATCGACCTAAGAAGGGTGAAAGGCTTTTTGAAAAAAAAAAAAAAACTTTTTTTTTTTTTTACACATTTTTTTTCTTCCAAACCAGCCCAGGCATGGCCAGAAACCGGCCCCACTCCACAGGGGCGATTTCGGCCCGGCCACGGGCCGAAAGGCAGAGAGGCCAATCCGACCCTGGCCAGAAAGATCCTGGATAAATTGAACTACCAGTTATGATGTAGTATGTAAATAAACGGAGCGTTGACACAGTAGCACACATATAGAAGACCTGGAAAGCATAATAGGGTTGTGTAAAAAGTTATACTTTTCGGGTTCATGTGACTGACGTGTGAGTGTGAGCTGATGCATGCATTGCACTCAGCTGTGTGTAAAACAAGTAAACAAGTAGCCCCCCTTTCCCAGATATCTTAAGGGAATGGGGATGCTAGACACCCCAGTAGCCAATATTCTAGCCCATGCTTTTCACATCTTTATTTCAAACACTGGCCCCTGGCTCATTTGCACGTCGATGTGACAATTGCAGAACTCGGGCAGGGAGAGTTATCCTTTCCAAGGGACTGAACGAGCCCCGTTTCTTGGCCAGGGCGGAGCGGGCAACCGCCCGGGGCGCAGAGCTAAATAGCTCAGGAGGTGGGTGCAGTCAGGGGTGCACCGAGAAAGCTGCCGGCCAACAGACGAAGCAGCCTGATTCGCCAGTGAGCGCTGCTCTGCAACGTGCGGGTGGCTGCTCTCTGCAGACTTTGGGATGACACGCGACGCGTTAGGCATATTCAAAGAAAGGCATGCATATTCCAAACTCAGCGTGTGAGATGCTCCGGAGTCACGCACCCTGTGCCCCTCATTCTTTGTGCTGACAGCCATGCAAGTGGGGCAAGTGATGGCTTAACAAGCCATTGTTTTTACACAGTATGTGCTTAACATTTAATGTTAAGAACTGAAGATGGGGCATTTGTATTCACCAGGCCAGCACAAGTATCAGTTAGCTGACCAAACCCATGCATTCTACCAAGAGAATTAACGTGCCACACAGACAAATTTTAAACTATTGTCTTTATTATGTCTCTTTCTTTGACACACTAATATTTTTTTATATATATTACTTTTTAGTTACGTATGGTGCATCCGTGGGACGGTTAACTCTAATTTTCTTGCTTAAGTAGTCTAGTGGCTGCTTTGGGACATGGAATAAATGCATTTGCTTGGCAGCAAAGGTTTTTTCATTTGTCTGAACAAGCCAGCCACTGCATAGCCAGCACACCAGATGGCAATTCAATGTCACTTGGCACCTTGATTAGGAAAGTGGAGTTCATTGTGCGTCACTGCGCAGACAGTAGTCCATGGAAAATCAATGCAGTGATGTGTGCAGCAATGTTTTGTGCGCTGCACAAGTCGCCACCCTGTTGGTTTATGGTGTCTATGTGGTGCTCCCTTATGTAACAGCACATTTACCCGTTTTTGTCTGATGTGTCCAATGTCCACACAAGAGCACACTGGGATGTTATGTGTATCTGACTCTGACAAGCAGTCCATACTGTGGCCACAATTAAACACAAAGCAAAGAAGTTGCCTCAAATTGTAAATCCGATAGGCCAAACTCCCTTTCTACACTGTCACACCATGATTTTCACTAGCTGCAAGCCAGCACTAATAAGAGATGCTAATGCCAGCTCTGTTAGATAAAGCATGGGCCTGCTCTTTTTTGCATAAATAACCATTGACGCCGGCGTAATAGTGAAGCGGTAGTGGCTGAGGAACTGTGTACCCGTTATCGGGCATTAGACGCCGATTTTGTTTAAAACGCTTCATCAACTTATTACTGGTCTGGCTAAAGTTTGTAAAAAGGTACAATCCTTTCTGCGCATGGTTTATTGGATCTCTCTTGTGTGGTATCCTGCCCTATCTGTAGATATAATTCCCTAAAGATGTTTCTGTATATGGTTGGGCATGCTTACACTGAGACCCAGCCCTTCCTCCTCTAAATTTCTTCAGGAACAAGAAGCAAAAGAGCCCTTGTACCCCATTTGAGGGGCTGATGTTGCAGCCATTTTATACTCTCATCCAAACAAGTAAGCTGTCCAAATGAGCATGTATGGTTCATGGATACAAACATTTTAATGTTAGGGTGAGTATTGTGAACCGTGATGTGAGCACCAAGCCATGCATCGGTTATGAATTTAGAGATTCACACATACAATCTTTTTTATCACATACTTGTTTATTAAATGTGTAGCTCTCTGATCACTGTTATAGTCCTGAAATGCTCTGTGATTTAATGCAAAGCATACATGAATCCTCATTGGTGCCATTTGTCCCCTTCCCACTCTCAGAGAGGTATTTTGAAAGAGTACAATAAGAGTGTAACAGACTAGCCATCTTTAGAATGACCTTCCATCAGAAAATAATTCATATGGTTAGTCTAGTATTGCCCCTTGCGAAATACAAGTGAGGTGGTACGAACAGAGCACCTGCAACTCAAGGCCAGGTCATTGAGCCCTCAGACCCCGGTAGGCTTTTCAACCACAGTGTACCAGTACGAACAGTTAAAACTGCATTTAGGGAAGGCCTTCCATAAGAGCAGGTGACAGAAAAAACATTTACTTGGGCAGTAACAGCTGTGTTCCCACATTAGAATTCTTCTGTAAAATACTTGAATTACAATGTAACGAACTCAGCTTCATTCATATAGCAATTATTTATTCATATTGAGGAGGGGGTTTTGTCACACGACAGAGGTGTCGTTTGGGAGTGACGTGTGCCGGGCAGTGGGGAGGGGATCGCATTCTGATGTTTCACCCTGGGCACCAAGTTGGCTAGAAACTGCCCTGAACAATTTTCATCTGTGTGCTTTTGCAGCAAGTACTAACTTCAATGAATCTCTTAGTATGCATTGCCCATGCCCAACCCAGACCGGTGCATTAATTAATTGTATAGTACATTTTTTCAGAAGGAAGTTGTGGGGGATGCCTCAGAAACTCAATCTACCCAGGCCGTAGCACTGTGAACAACAGACATCTCAGCCACAGTTACCAAACCTGCAGCGTTCTGGCTTTCACTCGTCAGGTCAATACATACCTACTGTTAAAAGTCACTGCATTATAATAAGCAGTTCATTTATATGATGAACAGTATTTTATCCCCAGCAACATTGGCCGTTTACATGTATGGCCAGAAATTGGAAAGTGTTCCACATTTATTTTCTATGGGGTCAAAGTGAGGTTCTGCCACCATTGCTAAAAGGAGTGAACTAGGGGTAGGCGGGGGGGGGGGTGGAGTAGCTCTGGCATTTTCCATGTGTAACATCAGCAATCGATTTGGCACCTTCATGCATGACAACTGCACATTGCGCAACATTTGAAATCTCTTGTGCAGCATGCAGACATGACTGTATATGTGGGGCCCATTTCGACATGATGGTTGGTGGAGGCCCCCCCTTACTTGGAGAGAAAAATAGTCTGGCACCAGAGGGGTAAGGTATACATTATAAGAGACACAGGGCTCAAGTCGAGGGTACACGCAGGGGGACAGAGTCCACCCACTTTATTCAGAGGGTGGACAAGCTAAAATGAGAAACATTGAATATCCTCTTCGAATTTATGAATTAAAACAGACCTCAGGGATCAAACTGCAGTCGTCAGGTTTGTAGGGCAGACACTTCCGCACTGCACTATATAACCTGAGGAAAAATAAACAACTAAAGGTGAAATGTCCCATTTCGGTACTGCAAGTTCCAGGGGAAACATTTGTATTGGTTCTTGGAGTAAAACATGGACACCTTTTAAAGTTTTCAACACTATTAGAGGAAAATATCCTCTCTTGGTTTTGTGTGTGTGTTGATTTTATGAAAGTCAAATGCCTTTTTTCCTGGGCTATTTGGGTGGTGATGCAAAGCCAATTTAATGAAATGTGAATATTTCACCTTAATATGCTAATTTCTGGCGATGTCACATCCCACAGCGTTTGTTGATATAATTTTTAGGACTTGACCCCTGAATAGAGAGCAGACAAAGCAATCCAGACGGTGGCAATAACTGTGGACTCTTCACAACACTAGACGGCCAGCCAGCAGGGCTCTGAAACACTAAATGCACAAGATAGCTAAAGGTAGACATCATTCCTAGTCAGCACGTGGCTGCTGTGGAGGGGGAAGTGGATCGGGTGTGAAAAAGCAACAAGGTGATAACAGTGGAGAGAAGCCACAGCCGGAGGGTTCCAGCAAATTCAGCTTCTAGGGAGAGAGCTGCAGTCAAAGCCGAAAGCAGAACGAAAGTAATAGAACACACTGCGGTTTGACTGCTGGCTGGCAGTGGCAGCACGGGAGCAGTGGCTGGGAAGTGACAACCTGCCCACTTAAGGTCGTCGTGACCAGTTTGCAACTGAAAGGCCCTGATGCAGTGGCGTCCCTGGCAGCAATCACAAAACCCGTCTCAACACCTCGTGGGAGGAGGGGAGGCGGGCATGTGATGACACTAACGGGTCAACCCCTACTCTGCTCAGGACCGGGGAACAGTGGCGTCCCTAGGGGGGAGCCTTGGGGGCGGGGCCCCCCTGTGAAACCCAGTGCCCCCCCCCCATCTGCCCTCCCCTTCCTAAGACGAGCAGTGACCATGTTCTCCACCTACTTTTGTCTGTCCCCCCTGACTTTTGTTTTTGGCCCCCTCTGTGCCCCTCCTAAACGTGATTCCTGGCGACGCCACTGCCGGGGAATGGAATAGCATAAAACAGAAAGTGTCCCGACAGGAAGGAAACCGCTTGAAGGAAATACGTTCCTCTAAGTTTATAGCTATAGATGTCTAGTTGGCGTTCCAGGCCTGTGTCACTAGTCCTGGTAGTCCTAATCGAAATCCAGGATTCAGTCTTCTAAGACCGGGGAAGAAAACCACACATTTGCACATAAGTGCAATTGTCAACCTTGCATGAAGCAAATGATGCAGTCTGAATTATTTTGCACACAGTGTTTGCATACAACAAAACATATGGAGCACAAAGTAAGCCGTAATCTATACAACATGTACGATATAAAATCCGAGGCGAGGACATGGGCTGCCTCAGGGTCTAAAGCGTGCATGTGCTGTGGGAATTGGTCTAGCCTATTACACTCAAAGGCCTCCAGGTATCACAATGAACATCTGAAGGCCAGCCGCATGTAAAGATCCCTGGGTGCAGGGTCCACATGCGGCACTGCTGAATCCATTGGGACTCTGCTGCCACCTGCCCGTGCCTTTCACAAGACCACAGGGGGCTTCCCGCTCAGCTCAGCTCAGCGCGATGCAGATCTAGCGCCACCTTCCTCAGGACCAAAAGAACCGATTGAGTTCGAGTGAACCCTGGCGAAAAAGAAGAAGAAAAACAAAAACCACGCTGTGCCTGCCACTTTGATAAATCTAGTAGCACAGATCACATCCCCTTCACCAAATCCCAAATGAAAAACAAAAGCATGGGAACACCCCAGTGAAAAACCTCCACCAGGAAAGCGGTAAGATTATTCGACCAACGTGTGCAGGTCTCTCAGAGCGGCAGGTGAGACAACCACCCAAGTGGTAGACTTACCCTTACAAAAGGGGAACCGTTTCAAAAGAAGGTGTGCCGGATGTCACTCTCGTGGGAAGTAGAGGCTGTCAGAGTCCAAGGGTAGATTCCCAAAAAATCCTGCGCCGTGTGAAGCGCCGTAGCAGGAAGTCGTACCTTAAGTACATGTAGCTGAATTCTTGCCTAATCGAATACATAGACTAACCTGTAGGTGGGCCTTTCCAAACGTAAAAGGGAGGTGCGGAACCTCTCCGCTACTTCTGAGCGACAAATCAGGCATGATGGTTAATGTCCAAGGCATAAGAAAGACCAAACACTCGACATGGCATTGACAATGGGCGTGAGATTGAAATAATGTAGACAACTACAAGAGGCTGGGTGCAGAGATAAACCATAGGTCCATCCTGAAGTTGTGAGATTATAAATGTACTCACCCTACAAGGGCCGTGTTGCACAACGCGTTAACTAAAATGACAGGAGGGAGTCCCACTTGCCCCCGTCGCCCCTCTTGTGATGGCCGGTAGTAAGAATAGTGGAACAAGGCGATTCATACCAAAAATGCATCCTCGTCATACTTTTCTGGCTGCAGTGGCATCACAATGCAAGTGGTTCTCCCTCCCGTCCTTCTAGTTAACAAATGGCCGCCACCACTGGGGTTAAAGGGCGAGCACCTGGACTGGCCCCATGCAAACTGCAAAGCGACGGGGTCTGCTGCGCTACAAGTGCAATCAAGGCTATTAACTAACGGCACGTGGGACGGTATGCAGTGATTAGGACGAATGGAAAATAACGTACAGCAATTTGATCTAAACATTTTAAATGAATGCATATGTGAGGAGTGTGCTAAGAGGTTAAAACGGGTGGCGAGGGGATTGGGTGGGATTAGTGATGAAGCGAAAGGGGGTGGGCGGAACCCCAAATAAAAAAAAAGTATTTGTTATACATGTTTAGACCAGTGTTGTTAGTTACCAGGAGGGATAACAGGGCTTGAGTGGAGGACTGCCGCAAGTCCATGATTTGTTTTTACGAAAGAGTACTTCAAACTGGAATCGGAGCATTTTTTTTTTTATTCCAGTAAGTTTTGTTATACTCCGAGGCGGCACCCGGGCACTTCTGCAAGCAGCCCGTGGGAAGCGCCAGTTAAATAACAGGACATGCCTGCCTTACTGTGCTGTGTGCTGCACCCGCCGGTCATCAGCTTTCTGTTCTACTTTGAGTGGTGCTGGTGACTCGAATTTTCTGCAATCTACAGTGGGAGTGCAGTGGGCCATGATGGCACAGGCTCCCCACTGGCGGGTACCGTCTGGCAGTGGGCAGTATTAACTTTAATAAAATGCCCCAGGCCCCGGGTCGCATGAAATGCGGGATAATGGAGGGCCTGGGAGTTTAGGCGCGGGGTGGGGGCAAACGGCGCTAAAGCGTAGGGAAGGGCGCCCGAACAGCGCCACAAGAAACAAAAGCCCAGGAAAGGGCAGGAAGCAGCACCTGGGGAAGGTGCGAAATATAACAGCAAAGGGCCAGGGGGGAAACCCAGCCCCCAAGAAGGAACAAAAGGCCAGGGGTGTATAAGTAAGCCAGGAAAAGGAGAGGCGGCACAAACCAGGTAAAGAGCTCACCTCTCTCGGGTAGGCTCTTAGTGCCTGGATAAGGGGAAGGAAAAACGTTTGCTCTTGCGGGCTCACGCATTTTCCACATCCTCTTATTTCGGTCTAGACGCAGTGTCTACGAGTTCGTCCAGCCGTGGCGGAGCAGGAGCGACGCAGAAGTACCAGCAGTAAGCGAACTGAGCACTTTCGACGTGGACTGGCGAGACAGGCGAGAAAGATCGGTAGAAGAAGAGCAGGAAAAGCAGAGGACGCACGGTGTGAAGGAGCGGGAAGGCGTGGCTGACAGAATTCAGACGAGAAGGATGGCGGAAGGAAGAGCAAAAAGGGCCCAAGAATTCTCAGAATGGGCAAGGAAGGCAGAGAAAGAATATGGGGCACAATGGGTGCTGGAGATAATGCAGAAGGAAGAAAGGGTGAAGACAATGTCACCCTTGCTATTCATACAGCCCAGCAGCAGAGAAGGGGAAGATGAGGTACCGCAAGGGCAGAAGAGGGGGAGAGAGGAGTCAAAGAGAGTGGAGGAACAGACAGAGGCACCTACCAAGAGGAAGAAAAGAAAAGATAAAAACAAAAAAAAGGTACTGTGAATAATAATGTGGGGAATAAAATCGTAAAAATGTTAAAAAATTGCGTCACAGTTTCGGGTAACTCGCCCAGAACCAATGGCAAGAAGAGCAGACGTGAAAAGGGATCCAGGGAGGAGCGACAGGGGAATCTTCAACTGAAGAAAGCAGTGATGACGAAGAAAGGGATCATTTAAGGGCTTGGGTAAAATGGAGAGGAGTGGTGAGCAGGGAGAAACAGAGGGGCGGGGGGGCAGGGGCAGAACCCAGGGAAACCCCGGTCCCGGCGCCACAAGGGGCACCAGTAGTCCCGGCGCCACAAGGGGCACCAATAGGGCCAAACACAGGGGGAGCACCGCAAGGACCCAACCCACAACCGGTGGTGCCAACAGGCACACCAGCGGCACCAGTGGCAGGGGACCCACCGCCGGGGGCAGTACCGCCAGTGGCAGCGGCGGATGCTGGGGGGCCACTCATGACGAAATATGGCAGACCAACCATGGGTAAGGATGCACAGGGCAGGTCAATGAAGGCAATAGCTTGGTATATAAATGACAAAGTAAAGGAGAAAATATGGAGGAAGGAATTGATCGATATTTTCACATTGTTAGATTGTCAAAAGAGGGGGATGAATGTGGCACTAGAGGACATTAAGGAGGACGAGAAAAGCTTACTGAAAAAGGGGCCAGTAGTAAGGAATTTGGACAACTGGATGGTGGCCTTCACCATAATCTCTACAACTATATTACAGAAATTCCCAGAAGACGGGGTAGCATTAGTGTCGTATCAGCAGAGGGTGCTGAAGGTACACGCAGCGTTTGGGGGAGACGCATGGCTGGAGTACGATCACGAGTTCAGAAAGGAGATGGACTGCTTTCCGGATATGGGATGGGATGAGGAAAATTTTAATCTCTACATATTTAATGTGCTGAAGGAGAAATGGGATTCCAAGGAGCGAAGCGCAGGAGGGCAGCAGAGAAGGCAATATTGGCAGAATGATTACAAAGCTGATTATAGATACAATAACAGAAGATATAAATACAGCTATGACAAAAATAGAGACCAACATTTTCAGAGAAGGAATTATGGGTCACAGAGAGGGTGGCAGAGGAGCCTGCCCCAAACAACGCGGGGGGGGGGGCAGCGGGAGCATGGGGACAGCACGGGTGGAACCAGGACAATGTCGGAATTTTGAGAAGGGAGCACCCTGTAGCTGGGGATGGAAGTGCAAGTTCAGCCACAAGTGCGAGAGATGTAAGGGTGACCATAGCAGCTCCAAGTGCACAAGGGCCGCAGCTCCAAGTGGCAGAAGCGATGAGACGCGAAAATAAGAACTGGGGCGGGAAGGGGGCCACGCCAGTAAAAATTGAGAGGATGGAAGTGTGGCTCCAGAAATACCCAGGCCAAAAAAAAGCAGCAGATGAGATCAGGCAAGGCTTTAGAGAAGGTGGTAACATCCCGTTTACCAGGCAGGGAGTGCAAGACATTCCTAGGAATCTAAAATCAGCAACCGAAAACAGAGATATAGTGACCAGTAAGATCAGGAAAGAAGTAGAACTGGGGAGGGTGGAGGGCCCCTTTACGGCCTTACCATTCGAGGAATTTATATGCTCTCCATTAGGGCTGGTGCCGAAAAAAGATGAAGGGGAATACAGGCTGATACACCACCTATCCTAACTCCTGGGGGCCTCGGTGAACGACGGCATCGCCCAGAGCGATGAAACAGTATCATATTCAGACTTTGAGGAGGCAGTAGAACTGGTCAGGAAAGCGGGAAAAGGGGCATGGATGGCGAAAGCAGACATTAAATCTGCATTCCGGCTGTTGCCAGTCAACAGCAGATCTCAAAGATGGTTGTGTATGCATTGGGAGGGGGAATACTTCATCGACAAATGTCTCCCGATGGGGTGCGCCATCTCATGTGCATATTTTGAGAGGGTAAGTTCATTTTTGCATTGGGCAGTCACAGTAGAGATGAGGGAGGCCATGGTGGTACATTACCTGGACGACTTTTTATTCGTAGGGCCAAAAGGTTCAAAGCTATGCAAGGCAACCTTGGATAAATTTGTGGAAATAACAAGCGAGTGGAGTTTTCCACTGGCGGGGGAGAAAACGATGGGCCCAACGCAGATTATCCAATTCCTAGGGATAGAAATTGACACAAGCAGGGGAGTGTGCCGGATCCCGGATGACAAGGTGACAGATCTGCTGAAGACAATAAAGGAACTACAAGGAAGAAACAAAGTGACAGTGAGAGAATTGCAAGCGCTGGCAGGAAAGATAAGCTTCGCAGGAAGAGTCATACCACAGAGGAGGGTGTTCCAGATAAGCATTGAGCTGAAAACAAGAGGGGCTACAATGGGGCACCACAGAGTCAGGCTAGGGGGAGGAATCAAGAGAGATCTGGAAGTGTGGGCAGAATTTCTGAAGTACTTCAATGGGTCGGTGATATGGCGCTCACCGGTAAATGAGGAAGGGAAAAGGGTGTTGTTCACCGATGCAGCAGTTGGCCTTGGTTTTGGCGAAATACTGGGGAAAAAGTGGTGTGCAGGCAAGTGGCCAAAAACATGGCAGGTGGCGGAATGGACAAAAAAAACATAACGCTGCTGGAGCTCTTCCCAATATGGGTCGCGTTATGCACATGGGGGCGGGGGGAGAGCTAGGAAACAAGGAGTTGGCAGTATGGTCGGATAACATGGCCGTGGTGCACGTGTTAAATAAAGGAAGTGCGTCATGCATAATAGTGTTGGAATTAATGCGGGCAATCACGCTGGAAAGCATAAAAATGAATACATGCATAAGGGCGAGGCACATCGCTGGGGAAGCAAACGTTGTGGCTGATGCAATCTCTCGCTTTCAGTGGAAGAAATTCAGGGAGCTGAGGCCGGACGCCGACAAGGAAAGAACGCCCACGCCGCGGACGCATGGGTCCCGTTGGAGCCACTGGAAAGGAAAGCACGGTTGGCTACATGGTCGACTCCAAAAGATGGGAGAAGAACGGAGAAAGGAACGGGTCATTGACAAACTGACCAGGAACGCCCTAACGTACAAAACGGGTAAGCAGTACGAAAAGCATGTAAAAGATGTGTTGGTGGAAACAGGTGGAGAAGAGGTGGAAAAAATTTCAACTGAAAAAATGTGTGCATTTCTCGAAGGGGCATTTGCCAAAGGGAAAAAGAAAAGCTGGGCAGCGGCGCACCTAGCGGCGGTGGCATATACCACTAAAGTGGCGGCCATACCAGACCCAACCAACAGCGCTAGAATAAAATACGCTATGAGAGGATGGGCTAAATTAGAGGGGAAGAAACCAGATAATAGAAGGACGGTGAACTTTGGGAAGTTGATAATTCTGTTAAAAGTGTTACGAGATACATACAGCAGCACGTACGAAACTGTGCTGTTCAGGGCAGCATTTGCGCTGGCATATTACGGGGCTTTCAGGGTAGGGGAACTGGTGGGCAGTAATACGGTGGCAGGAGATGGTCAGGCCAGGAGGGATATTAGTATGGGAAACAAGGGGATGTCTATAAACTAAAGAAATCTAAAACAGACCAAACGGGGAAGGGGAGAGCAATAGAACTCAATTGCATCAGCGAGAAGGACCACTGTCCCAGATGCATCACTCAAGGATTCCTAGATCTCCGACCAGAGGTCGACAGGCAGCTATTAATACATAGGGACGGCAGCGCACTCAGCAGGTACCAGTTTCAGGCGGTATTGAAACAGGCAGTGGCAAAAGCAGGATGGGATCCAGCCGAATTTGACACACATTCATTCAGGATCGGGGCAGCAACCTCTGCATGGGCAGGGGCCTGGGAGCAAAGGGAGTGAAAAGAATTGGGGGATGGAAGTCACAATGTTTTAAAAAATACATAAGGGAGGAACTGATATAAACACTTATCGCCTCTGTTTCCATAGAGGCTGGACCCTACAAATCGGCATGGATAGTGGGGCACTCTTTCGTGACCCGGGCAGGCAGGTGGCTGGAAGAAGTGAAGCAAGGACTACATTTCAAAAACACAATTACATCCTGGTGGGGCCTCCCGGGGATGCACTGGGAGGACATTCACGACAGGCTGTCGGAACAATCCGGACATGTTTCACTAGGATGGGGTACACCTATCAAGGAAGGGGATGGGGGTTTTTTCCGACAACATTTTTAGAGCACTCCAGGAACGGGGTTGTAGGTAGGGTGCTTTTGGGGGGGGACCTGAACAGACGAGAATAACATCCGCTCAGGTGTGGCGGCATGTGCCCAGGAACGAAGGCCCAGGGATATCAAGGACTTAGGAGGAGCCTTGGGCAACTTCGGGACTGGACACAAGGTGCCCAAAAGCATATGGCAGTGTATTGATTTTTGTTGTTTTGTATTTTCTGTAAGAAATTAAAATGCCTACGGCCTACAACTTTTCCATAAACATAATTGGTCTGTGATTTATTATTTAGGTAAGGATCTGGTAAGAAGAGCAAAGCGAGCCCACACTACTCAGCCTATGCCCCAGGCCCCAGGCTGCATGAAATGCGGGACGATGGAGAGCCTGGGAGTTTAGGTGCGAAAGCGTAGGGAGGGGCGTCCGAACAGCGCCAAAAGAAACAAAAGCCCAGGAAAGGGCAGGAAGCAGCACCTGGGGAAGGTGCGAAATATAACAGCAAGGGGCCAGGGGGGAAACCCAGCCCCCAAGAAGGAACAAAAGGCCTGGGGTGTATAAGTAAGCCAAGAAAAGGAGAGGCGGCACAAACCAGGTAAAGAGCTCACCTCTCTCGGGTCGGCTCTTAGTGCCTGTATAAGGGGAAGGAAAAACATTTGCCACCCAACCCACCCTACAAGAATAACGGAAGAAGAAGGGAGCGGGAACGCCTAGTGCTCTTTGGGTACACGGTCCAAAAAGAAGGAGCAGGCAGAAGTGGGAACGCCTAGTACTCTTTGGGTACACGGTCCAAAGCATGTCGTAGGCGGCATGTGCCCAGGAACGAAGGCCCAGGGATAACAAGGATTCAGGAGTAGCCTTGGACAACTTCGGGACTGGACACAAGGTGCCCAAAAGCATATGGCAGTGTATTGATTTTTGTTGTTTTGTATTTTCTGTAAGAAAATAAAATGCCTATGGCCTACAACTTTTCCATGAACATAATTGGTCTGCGATTTATTATTTAGGTAGGGAATCTGGAAAGAAGAGCAAAGCGAGCCCACACTACTCAGCCTATGAGCCATGTTATTTTTGTGGACTGTGCAACACACGGAACGCTGCTGCCAGCTACACGTGCAACTGTCTTCAATGTGCATGGGAGGGGGCATCGCAGCCCATGCAGACTGCGCCTCCTCTCCCAGGTTCAGCCTTGGGTGGGGAGGAGCACAGAATCCAGAGCCTGCCTGTGCCCACAGTGCTGCACGCTGTTCGTCAACTGCACGGCACATTGTGTGCACGCCGCGCATGTGTTAAAAGGAAGGCTTCACAGCGTCAATGCGGTAAACCATCGCAAACAAAGTACCGGTTATTAAATAAGAATGACATTGATCACTGCATTTATACCGGAATACCGCTACACCCCTACTGTGAAGGTTGAGTCTCATTTGGGTGGTCTGTTAATGAGGAGGGAGCATAGATTGTTTTGATGGTCCAGTACTAAATGGAGGAAGAGCGATTCACAATTGGGCATGTTGAACGATGGTGCCATTGCGATTCTTTGGTGATCTTCATTGACTCCCGGTGGATACAAGGATTACATTTAAAACCCTCTGCATTGTCCACAAGGCTTTCTGGGGCCCGAGTCCAAAATACCTTCAACTATCCCTCCGTAAATACCTCCCCTCTCGAGCTCTTTGCTCCTCTACTTCTAACTCCCTCAGGGTCGGTTGTTTTGCAAAAAACGAGCTGGGGGTATATCCCAGTCTTCGGCTGGTGCCTCCCTTTGGAGCAGCCTCCCGGCCACCTTGAAACTTGAGTAAAAACATCTTTGGTTCCAGAAACTTCAAGACCTTCCTCTTTGCCCCACTTCTCCCCTGTTTATCCGTTTCTTCTCTTGGCATTGTGCACCTGGCTACCTTCTGTTCATTCAGGCCAAGGTACCTGCTCACCCTGCCACCCTCCTGCACTGCCTCCAGGCCACCATCTGCACTAGGGATCTGTATCTGTACCCATACAGTCCCCCTCCCACGTTTCATCTGCACTTATCAGATATACCATTCTGACTAATTTTCACCTGCCACTTGCTGGCTGCACTACCATGGTGTAAAGCCCTTATTTAATATTTATTGATGTTTTCTCTCCTCTGCTTCGCACTTTCCACCCCCCCCCTTTTCCTTGCACGTTTCCCCCATTTTCCTTTCACATGCACTTGTGCTTTCCTAAATGTCACTGGGCCTTGTAAAATCGCTGTTTTTCTGGGTTTTTTTCTCCCTTGTTCCCCTCCCTCTTTGCCTGGTCGCGCTCTGAAACACTTGTGTACGAGCGCGATATAAATAAAATATTTAATTTCCTTTCATGCCATTTCATCTTTGTATGCTATGGCTGGGCCTTCTCCCCCTTTTCCTTTGTGGTTGGGCTGCGTAGGTCTGAAGCAGAATTTGAGTAAATTGCGGGGGAACTACCTAAAAAGTCATTCATTAGCCAGGTTTCTGTGAGGAAAACAATGTCTGTTCCCCCATTGCTGAGGAGCTCATGTATATTTGTGCTGCAAGATTGATTTGGCGTGGCCCAGAGTGCAGTAAATCCTCCTGTTTTCTGGGGTTTGTTTGTCCTTTGTGGGTTGCGTCGGGATGGTGATTGCACCTTCCTGCCTCCTGGTGCCTCCTGTCTTTTGATCCAAAGATTTGAGGGATCAGTGGTGGACCTTTTTTCCTTCTGGTTCTTCATTGAGAAGGTCAAATAGGTTGCGTGTACGGTCAATGTCATTTTCGGAGTGCATATAACTGGGCAGTCTGTTCTCTTGTCCAGTCCCAGGTGATAAAAGTGGCGACCCAGTGGAGTGGTCATTTGATCGTCATTTGGTGGTTGCACCCAATGACTAATCATGACCTTTAAATTGGCAGAAAAGGAGGTTCCTTGCACACCACATGGCCACATGGCTCATAGGGGGGTCCCTGTCTGACTCATGGGGCAAGGCGAGGCACTGTGGCACTTAGCAGGCCTTATGATAGGCTCATAGTCTGATCTTCACAAGGGTGGCGTGTAAGAGGAAACCAGGATTGCCATGACCAGGTCATCTTTCTCGTTAGCCTCTAGAATCACCCAAAGCAGGGTTACAAAGTGTACTATACCGATTTAAAATGATCATTTAAAATATCGTGCAGTACATTTCCAAAGATAAAGTACACTGCTTACATGTATGCGGTCTGTTACCACTGGAAGTATTTACATTAGTGAGCTTGTTTTAAGAGAAAAAAAATGCGATTTAAGAGGGGGAAGAAAAAAAAAAATCACATCTTATTTTACATTTGCAAGCCGTGTTCTTTGGTCTATGCAGTCATCGCCCACACACACCTGCTTTGGGAACAGTCGTTGGTTTTGCTCTATTCTGCTTGCATTTCTCGACTCTGATGAAGTTCAAAGCGTTGCTTTCGCTGCAAGAATCCGGTCACAACAAATGCACTTTGAGTTGGAGCAAATGCCAGACTGTTAAGCAGCACTGTCACTGAATAGGCCCCTCCCCCTCATGATTACAAACATCAGGTCACCGGATCATGTTAGCCCCACTAATGGTTTAGCCCCAAACATGAACATGGAGGTTGGTGCCCAGCAGCTAGATGTACGGTACAAATATATAAACATCAGTTATTTGAAGAAATGTACGTTGTAATTCTAAACTCGCGCAAATTTTAAAATGTTGAATTGGCCTAATTAAATAGTTATGACGAAATGGAAAATATACATCGCTGTAATTGAACTGCTATGGGTGGCGTGCGCCCTCTAGTGTCTATGTGGTGAATGTCGCTATTCTGAAGGCAAAACCAGCAGGCCTTTGCTTTCATTGACCTATATAAACCGTTCTCTAGGAACAACCATTCGCTACCATATGGACAGGCTCGGCAAATCTTAAGCTGCGAGGTCCCTGGGAAAATCACAAATCCCTACCTCAAATTAAGGGGATTTGTAGGTCTTCAGGAAACTTACAGACCCGTCGAATCACCTTTGAAAATTGGGCACTTTAGAGAGATGTTATGTCCACATTTCCGAGAGAAAGTTAAGGAAGTTACAGGAAGCTCATTCAACCGAGACCTTCAAAGGAATCAAAGGCTTCAGGAATTCAGAGGAAAACAGAAGGTTAATGGTTGGAAAGTTTTGAATTAATCATAACCACGATCATTGCTCTGGTTAACCCTCCAGACCATCATTTTTCAACCTACCAAGCCATTACAAAGGGGGAAAGACCATACTCGGAGAACCTTTGGATCTGTAACCCCCACGTTACACGGGACAATGAAATAGGCCATGTCGTAATTGTAAAACTACACTCAACAGGAATACTCTGCGCAGCCCAATGCAGTACACTCAATTGTACAGTAAGAGAAGGCATTTATGACTGTTGGTACCGTGTTAGTCTCTGGTTACGGGGTCACATTGGGGAGGTCACAGATGCGAGATATGAATGCATAAACCTCCTAGATACGTGCACATGTAACAGAGAAGTTACATTCAGATATAGTGATGCATAAGTAATGATTTCACATAATGTGGTTCCACTTCCTCAGGATAAGGCACTGCAAGTAAAGTCTTGTTTACATCTTAATTATGAGCGCGGTGCAATTTCTGGCCATGTGGGACTTGGAACCTTTGTTCTGCACAGGAATTGTGAGCCAGAGCTCCAGGTGGGACTGCAGCACAGTGGAGTGTGCCTCTGCCTGCCTGGCTCAGGAGATGCAATGAGACTGAAGTTGAGAGGGGTCTGCATCAGCTTCCCTACTGGGCTTGCTTTGCAGCAGAGTGAGAGCTGCGGCCCGAAGGATTCCTCTTTGGGAGCATTGCTGCTCAAACCCTCCATTCTGGGCCCAGTAGCCCTGTGCAATTATCCCTGCAGCTGGGACCATTGTGGCAGAGTGAAGTGTGTGCCAGGAGCCAGAGCCCGAGTCATCTGCCAGCAGGACGAGGAAGGAGCAACAACAGTCATGGTAATGTAACCTCTAATTATTCTTTGGAAATTGTAGGCATTTTGGACACATTATTTTCCATGTGTGCTACTGACTAACAAGGTAAGCCACTTGGTCAGCTATCATTCCCAAAGCATTTGTAAGGGAGCTTCTACTTTCTGGCCACTACAACTCTTTACAAATCGGTGTAAAAGGTGTAATTTACATAACTCTTTCCAAATAAATTATACAAATAATTGATTCATATGTGATTATTAAGAAAACAACCAGTCTAAGCCTTCAGAATCTGCCACAGTACCTAGCAAAATTACTACCTCTGAGACAATGCAGAAAACGATTTATTCCACTGGAAGAAAACAAAAAAGCGTATCGCTTAACAAAAAACAAAGGGAACTCATAACTTTTGTGGCTGGAAAAAAATTCAGACAGGATACATTTGCAGATGGAATAATGACAACTAAAAGGAACCTCTGTTATAATGATGTAATTGAAAAGGACTGTAAAACATAATATGTACAAGGATGAAAATTGCATCAGAAAGAATTAACCACAGAGTATGATAAGAATCCCTCGGCCTCTCCGCATGACATTGTCCTGTGAACAAAACTGTGGCAACACTTACTCAAAACCACTCTTGCAGCTAAGAAGCATACTTACCAACAGCCCTCCCCCAAAACAAGAAAATGTGTCCAACATAAACACTAAGCCATGAACATATAGGCGCCTCCATCCTCCTTTCCACAAAGCTCTACTGATATTTTCAATGCAGTGGCCAGCTGAGCAGTGGCAGAGGAAGGAGCTCTAATACGGACTGATTTCAAGAGGAATTTTATGGGGAAGGAACATCGTTGAATAGGAATAAAGTATCCCTATTGGCAAGGCAAATAACTCGTTTACTTCCTGAAACGTCATTTGATTCCATGTAGGGAGTAAAATCGCATCAGAGCCCTGCTTGTAACCATGACATAAGAAGTGAAATGACAGAGCACATAATACAGCCTATAGTTTTACCCACGCTTCTTCACCACAGCCTAGACAAAGTTCAACATCCTAACTGAGGTTTCCCATGGAGCCTGTGCAAGGAATGCATATGCATTTGCCCTTTAGGTTAATAGCAGCATTCGCAATTCACTGTGATCAATTAAACAAGCTGCATGGGGATGCTAAGGGCACTAAACAAGAACACGTGATTATATTGAAAAGCCCTCAGCTAATGAGCATGGAAAGAAACGGAAGGCACCGTTTCCTAGAATGCTACTAGTGTGTCCTATCCTTCAGCAAACAAACACATTTCCTTCACTGTGCTGTACTGCTGAAACATTCGACTTGGTTTTTAAAAGTCGCTCATTTGTTCTTCACTGCCAAGGAGTTTTCCTGTGTCCATCTCCACAGGTCCCCAACATCTCCTGTGCTAGTCTCCAATACTAGTTGGCAGGGTTCTGTATAAAGTGAGGGATTTCAGCAGTAAAAGACTTACTGGGATATTTGCATACCCACTATACTTTGCAAGCAAAACATGTTTAAAGCCTCACTGTGATTGTATGGGCAATTTAAGAAAATGACATGAAGCTGCATGTACACCATTATTTTACAATGCATAAAAGATTGTTTGCAACATACCGAAACCATAATAATATTGGCTAGGATTATACAAGTGCTCAGTGCACCATTTTTTTTATAGCAGAGAGTTTCAGTATAATTTGTTAAGGGCTATGCCCAATGGAACTCCGAAAACCTGGAAATGCTGCCGATTGTGAGAAAGCATTCTAGCAGTCTGAATATCGGTTTTCCTAAAACAATGTACACGTTATTCTAGGCATAGTCCTTGCCCATGGCCCCTGGTGAGCCAAGTAAATGATATCACAATGTTACTCTCCACTTCTAGGGTAATGTTAACAATTCTAAAGTAGGAGACTGTGAGCCCAGTTCTGTTGTGGGAGGGTTGTGTGTATAATCCCCCAGACTGGCGGTCCTTGCTACTGCTAGCAAGCATATAGCCTTGGGGGTTGCCTCGGTTTGTTCCTTTGTGAGGGCAGGCAACACCCTCAGGGCAGGTAACACCCTCCCCAGAGAGGCAACCACTCCACAGGAAGCTGTCCTGGGAACAGGATTCCAAGGGCACACACATTCACAAAAGGCTTTGCCCCACACCAGGATGCGGCACACCAGACGTGCCTTTGATCCTATTGAGAATGGAAGGGGGCGAGGTTAGTGTAGACAGAGGGAGATCTTTGCAGCTGGAGAAAGGTTGCAAAATATTGGTTTTCTCTGCCTAGATCTTTCCTTCCTGCCTCCTCCACTTTATTTAGCACAAACCACTTCGGGTATGAGGTCAGATGGCAAAGTCCACTTGTTCTAAGAACAGGGATTGGACTTCTACAGCAGGCTAGCGTTAGTCCAATCAACTGTGGCCTTTTGCCTTTAAAAGCAGGGGTAACCCACTCCTTCTTGCATTCACTTTTATACAAACACTTACCTCGGTTGGGAGAGTTGATCTCTCCAAAGTCCTCCGCCAGTGAGGTGAAGACGAATGTACAAGGCAGAGACAAGCTCTGTCCCCTAACCATCCCCAGGTACTATTGGGGGTGAAATGCTGTTGGGACTACACCTGCCTCTCTAACAGCCACAATGGCACCCAGGACCTCACCATGTTCAGGGACACCTGTGGTTGTGGCCCAGTCTCCCCTGTGTGTGGGAACACAAGAACAATGGCTGAAAACATATCCTGGAGTCCTTAGATTGGGCCTCACAGCAACCATAGGACCAAAGTAGCCAGGAAGCCTGTGTTGCTCCAGTTGAACTGCTTCGAACCTTGATTCGAGCCTGTTGAATACCCCAACCAGCATCGACTGCTCCTTGCCAGCACTGGACTCAAACTGCTGTCACTGTGATCGAATGATTCAAACCCATTCGCTCTCAAACTGCTGCTTCGCCGAACTGCAGGTTAGAACATCAGTGTCACAGCTTTGAACCCATACCTGACCTCGAATCACTGCAACATCACTCATCGACCCTAGCAGGTCTCGAACCAGTTTGACTTCAGACCCATCCTGTTCAATATGCTTACCCGCATCTCTTGATTGCAGCTTCGGAACACCTAAAACCCTGTATTCGACCAGGCTCGATGCCCGGATCAACTATGACGCACAGTCCTCAAACTTGGTTCAGCCTGCTTGCACAACAGCTTGAAACATGATTTGATGTGCTCAAACCAACAAGAACCACAAGATGGTACTATTGATTACTGACAGGCCCATGGTCCATTTGCAGGCCCTAGAGACTGGTTAGGGCACGATTTCCCCCTTTTTCCTCCAAGAACAAATCCCTTTTACAAACATTGTGGTTTTTGCTTGCTTTTACACCTCTGATTCATTACTCAGAGTGCTGCATTGCGCGGGATTTGCTTATTCAGTGTGCTTTTCTCAGGGGTGATTTTTTGCAGTGTTTTTCTATATAGCTATGTCTACAGATGGCGTGTTTCATTAAAGTATCACTATTTTTATAGAACCTTGATTGGACATTTCCTTTATTTTGGACTGTTGTACTACTGCTGTTTTGGTAGCTACTGAATCACATTCACACCCCTCTTGAGAGTACAGCCTTTCCTCTGCCCACATTACCACAAAAGGCGAAGGAAGTATCTCTCCTAACTGCGCCTGTATTACCATTAAAATTGGAATCACCCTTGGTTTGTAGCAATTTGAGGGCAGAGTAGGCGTTTTAGACACTACTCGCCCATTTCAGGATAGCATCACACTGACACGATCACAAGGCACTCTTTCTCGACTGTGGCCCACCCGAGATCTCTACCCTGGTTTATTTACTGATGATGATGAGATGGTCCGTGCCCTTTTCATCTAGTTGGGAGAGAACTGCCACTAGTCCAGCTTCAAAAATGTCTGTTAGGACAACGAAGGACTGATGGTTGTAACAAGCTCAGGGATTTGAAGCTTTCAAGGGGGTTGGGGGGAGCCACGGACTCCCTACTAAACTGGAGTAGTTGGCCTACCAGTTAGCATATGCCAGAGCAAATCCTACCATAGGGGTGGGTGGGATAGTTAGGGAAGCCCCAGTCTCGAGCCCCCTTGAGTTTGCCTTGTATTCTTGTATTATGTACTGTGAGAAACCTGAGGGTATCCTGACTCCTACTCCCCTTGGATCCTCTTCTCAAGTGGCCAGGGAAAAGCTATTGCTTTTGGATCCTGACCCTGAGGGTGGAGCAGCGAGGGAGGATCACCTGGTTTGAGGGTCCTTGGGGAGTGGGGTGCCCTTTTGAGAGACATGGTATACCCCCTTTCCCTATTGATGACCAACCTACCCCTCCCCCACCCTTTATGGGCTATTGTAGAACCTCTCCCTTCATTTTCCCACATTGTACCTTTGATAGTACTGAGACAAGGAAGAGACGACTAAGAGTAATGAACACCAAGACCTCTTTTTACCACTCTAGTACCGGGACGAGGAAGATGCCTGCAAAGTACTTGCAAGTTCAGGCAGGTCGCTTTAATGATAGGCAAACCCAATTATGAATACACACTTGCAACAGGTCAAGTGGTTGCAGGTGTATAAAGGGAGACAAGCGGAAGAGAAAAGAGAGCAACAGAGAGGCCTGTGTAGGAGAGACCAGCAGACCCTTTCCGGAAGGAGACAGACAGCCATGGTGGGACCTGAGGAGGAGCCAGGATGCCGGGCGACATCCCCGAGGACCTGTGAAGCCCAAGGCGAGTTGGATGTGGGGCTAACAGAGGCAGGGGCGCCACCCTGGTGGAGATCGAGCAGCTGGGGCTGCGAACCACCAGGAAAGAAATAAGACACCGTCCGCGTCCTCGCAGATGCAACAAAGTTGCCAGCGTATGTAGGATTCCACCCGTTGCGCGAGCGGTGCTTGCTGAGGGCAGAGAGCCAACCAGAGAAGCAGTAAACGAGCCACCGGAGTGGGATGCCAAAGACAGATGAGTGTCGGGGAAAGGCACTCAAAAGCTAGGGTGCTCTGGGCGGGATTCACATGAATAACAAAGTACCGCGTGACAAAGCTTCAATCCAAGCTGGACTATGTCTATTGAATATCTCACTGAATGAAAGTTTAAAACCAAAGCTAAACTATGCATATTGAATAGCAAACTGAAAGAAAGGGTGAAGTAACGCTAAACTAGACATATTGAATGCCAAATTGACTGAAAAGATTGAAAGTTAAACAAACTGAATACTGAGTTGAAATACAAAGTTACAAGGCAAAGCAAACGGCTAATGAAAGTCAAAAGAAAAAGTGCCCACGTAAAAGCAACCTATGCAAAAAAGAGAGTGCAACAAAAAGGTGGGCATGAACAAGATCACCATAAAGTGAATCATGAATGAATACAGTTCTGCAAAGCCAAAGACTGGCAAAGAGGTGTGTGACACATATTGGCAAAGCCAAGAGGCGGACACAAAGAAGCCCAGAGAGTGTGAACCTGTATATAAAGCAGAGGCCAACAGGGAGAAGCCAAGTGAAGGTGAATCTGTACACAGGGAAAATGCTGAAGAACCTGTGTAGGCTGAAGAGCCTAGGGGTCCTGGTTGAGTGACCTGTGATGGGCGGACCGTGTGGTCTGACATCTGCGCCTAGACCAGTGTGCCCTACATTGTGAAAGCCAAAGACATTGTGAAATAAACCAAGAAGGGGCACTGTAAGTGAACTGTTGTCTCAAACCAGAAGGAGGATCAGGTTGACCTAAAAATAAAGTTAAACTTTGAAAGACTGAAACAAACATTGGTTGCTACGTTGAAGTCACAGGGAAGGAAACCCCAAGACTTGATGAACTGCAAAACTCTGTCTTGAGAATGGAGCCTCAAGGCCCTTTTCTTTTGAAGTGTATTTCTTGGAACTTGGGGAAGGGAACCCCGAGTATTGCGTGGAACGTCTTGAACTTGAACAAGGTAATCTTGAGACGTTTGTGGAACTTTCTTGAACTTGGGGAATGGCAGCTGAAGAGGAAGCAAAGAGCTGGACGAAGCTCTGAACAGATCACCATTTCTTTGATTATTGACATCCCTACACATTGTTTAGCTTCAGTTGTGAGGGCAAGAATAGGTTTTGGACACAGACAGACTCAAGTTGAACTCTTTGACTCAGACTTTCCTTAGGTTCGTTCAGGTAGGGAAATCCCACCTTAGCATAGGGTAAGTTAGGCCTGCTAACATCCTGACATTTGATTTAATAAACCATTTTGCTTTTGAGTTTGAATCAGTTGTCTGGGTCTTGACTCATGATGCCTTCACATTACTGCCTGGTCAGCTTTCTGGCCCAAGTTCTTTTCTTTTCCCCTCTGTTTCAGGACTAAGACTTCCAGCAACCAAAGCAAACGGAGCCGAATGAGAAAAAAAAAAAACACCACCTCAGAGTCCCATTTTGTCAGGATGCCAACAAAGGCAAGGTTGGCAGTTGGGTGAGGGGGAGGTTCAGGGGGGCAATGAGCCTATAATCAGCGATGCCAAGCTGCAGACCGAAACAGTGCACAAGTGAATGGTAAGAGGGTAGGGCCAAAGACGTACTTTAAAAGGTTTGGCTAGGAAAGCCCAACCCCAGGAAAAGTACAGGGGAAGAGGCCGGTCAGGGGACCCTTCAAATAAAATAAAAAAATGTGCTTTCAGTGGCTGAAGCAGAGTGCAGTTAGACAGTTGAAGCCCAAACCTCACATCGGAGCATTGGACAGTGGCCCCATTCAGCGCATGCTTAAAGAAATATAGAATACTTGGTTGAGCCTGCTTTCAGACCAAGTGCCCATTAACAGGAGGGGTGTCATGCCTGCTTTCAACACTGTGCCCCAGAACCACTCATTCACTGCCACAGGCCCAGGCTCCTTTAATTGGCGCTAACCCTGGGAACGGGGAATGTCCAACGTCACCGCCACACTGCAGGGGCTACATCTGTCAGACGTTGTGCTCTACATGAGAGGGAGTGGAGCACTGCATTAATATTTCTAGGCCTGCCCCTGCTAGGGTGGACCCGCAGAGACTCAGTGCCACTGATGGAGGACACAGCCAAGGTAGAGTAGAAGTACCTGGCGGCTCCCCATTGCTGCAATCAATGCCGGGCTGCTTCTTGCATACCCAGCCTAGACAGACGTACTACAAGGAATCCCCCCACACTGCTGCTAACATGGTGGACTGCTCCCAACATACGCAGCCCAGTTTACACAGACATTGGGTCCCCTGCAGACTGCTGCTGCCATGCCTGCTGAACATCCAGTAGCACCTAAAATCAAGAGCTGCAGCAAGAAGAACCTTGAGACAGCCCTGGCCAGACTACCTTGCAAGTAAGTGTTTTTGTATATAATTTTAAAGTGCGTATAATAACTCTTTTATTTTTGGAAAGACTTGTTAAATAATTATTCAGATTTTTTAAAGGACATTTTAGTGCTAAAGGACTCTTTTTAGTTAAATGCAACTGCTTAAAAGAGTTGTATATAGTGCATTGTGATTCCCCATTTATGAAAAAGTTAAAAACCGCTGGTGTAAAATGTGAAAGGAAGTATCTATCTATAAATAATAACTAAAGGAACTGTACACCAGCATTTCACTTTCTGCCTTTCCTTGTCTGTGGTTTTAAGTTACGATAAACTTGTATTTCTTTCCTAACAGGTTTTGGGAATCCTAACTTTTGCCTTTCCTGCCCACGCCATTTTTAACAGCGGTGTCACCAGGGTGATCTTAAGCTCAGGTAAGCAGGGTTGCTGGAGACAGATAAGGGGCGGGTTATGTATTTAACATTGCTGTGACCGTCTACTCATGTCTACCACCAAGTGTGTTATGACAATCCCCACTACATTTTGAGACACTGCTGAGATCCCCCTTTGGTGTGTGAGAGGAACCAGGAATGAGACGCAGACACAGAGGACTCATGTTTGTTGCTACACATTTTTATTAAAATAAAAAGGGGGTTGGGAAACACCTCACTGTCCCTACTCTAGAAGGCATTTCCACTTCCTGTGTCTGATGTCCAAAGCAAAGATGTCCCGTGTCAGAAGTTCTATCCTAGCCCTCTCGTCCTAAAATTAATTATAAAGGTGCGTAAGGGAGGAAGGGTCTCCCAGGCCCCCCCTTCATTCCTATTGAATGCACACAATATGCTCATTCTGCGGATGACAACACACCTCTGGCCAAGGTGTGCGGTACCCATTGAATGACACATAACCGTGCATGGCATACGAGCCATGAGACTCCCTTTTGTTTAGTTACTGACTCAATTTTCTATTAGGCCAGATCTAAATGCTGAAAGCCAGCCTGCATCTCTCCCCTTCAGTGTCCGTGCATAGTCAGCAAGCCAACCCCCACCTCCTCCACTCTGCCTTCTCTGCGGCTGTCCTGTTCTCATGGAAGCCTGGGCGTGCGAAGTATCAAACTAAACACTGTATCTCTCGCCTTCCTTTTTACATCACTGCCCTGTGAATGACCAGGCCGGAGCCTGGTCCTGGAAAAAACTATTTGTCTCCACAAACCTGCCTCTGCACCAACTGATCCCCTTTAAAGAAACATAGAGCACAAGCCCCCTCACCCCACAGCCTTTTGATGTAACAGTTGCATGCCCCTTGTTTGTGTTCCACCCCAGTTCACCCCCTAGCACTAATCCCATGTGTGGCTATATATTCTCTTCGTACTAACAAACAATAAACCATCCTCTCAATAAGGGGATATTTGATAAATGTGTCATTGAAATATTGTGTTAGATAAGGCACCTGAACTCATGTACCCTTACTTTTATTGCCCAGGTTAAAAGTTCACTGATTTGTATTACATGTCGAGATTTATAAATAATGTTCAAGGTATGTGTGGCCAAAAGGGCAAATGTCCGATAGTGTACAACACAGCAACATGGACATCGCCTGACCCTGCACCCCTCCCAGATGAGCCCAGCTGAGCCACAAAGTTACAACTTGGGGCCTACCAATTAAGGAACACCATTCATATGTGCTACACATTGCCCAGTCCCCGTTGTCTAATGAATACTACTGAATGTAGCCCCTATAGCACACGTCATAGATGACGTGTTTTTGTAATAAAACATGTATTGTCTATTTGGGCAGAGCGCTCTCGGAGTAAGCAGTGTTCTGCGTGCCCCATTTTACTTTATATAAAGACTTGTCTTTTACCTCACCTGCACTTGGTCCTGGTCTCATTCCGTACTGGGGTGTGTCCATTAGCGTCTCTTATTTGGTTATTTTACTATAATTGTGGGGAATGCCAGCTTTCAGGTGCTAAGTGTAATGTTGTATGCAAATGTTCAAGTTCAACAAAAGGGTATAAATCCAACAGAAGTCTCCAATGGATAACATTCACAGTTCCAGGGAATGGTTCCCTTCCCCCGGATTCTCTTCACCAAAGCAAATGTTCAAAAAAAGAAGAATCAAGTTACTTGTAGGCCAGAGGAGATCCCCTTCCAGGGAAAGGACCCCCTTCCTCAGGTCTTTTCCACATGCAATGCAGTTCAGAATCCTAAGGACATGAATCTTCCTTTGGATTCTCTTTTCAAAATGTCACATCTTGGGTGTGGGTTCCAGACTCTCAACACCAGCCAGTTTTTTTTGCACAGTTCCTTTACACAATTTGGGTGCAGAACCCAGACGCCTGGTATACTCTCCTGTCAGGAGTTTATGTTACAATTCTCTCTCTTTCATTCAGTACAAGGGGTTATGGGTCTTCCCAAATACTGGGACCATGAAGATCAGTTTGTGATGTAAGCCATAAGGAATAGGTTTCCCCTTTCAGTTAGGCAATGCCTTCTCCAGTTACCTCTCGGGCCCCAACCTTCCACTGTAGGCCCACCGGTTTTAGGACAGCTCTGTTGGCTTTGTCAATCTTCCCGGGTCCTTCTCTGCTTCTGCTTTCTCTCTCGGTTTTGGGCAGCATGTCTGTGCAATTGGCAGCTGTCTGCGGGTCGGTCCGGTTTCCCTGGCCGGTGCGAAGCATTTTGTTTGCCTCGCAACTCGCTTCAGTATCTCTTCAGCCTGCAAAATACTTCCCTGGTCCAGACACCGCCTTCCCAGTTCTCTGTGCCGTGTCTCTGTCTCACTCGCTGCCTTCTGGATTCCCAACCCTCGCTGGGTAGTCGCAGTTCTCCTGCGACTTCACCTTCGCCTGCCCACCTGACAGCTTGGCTTCTCCAGCAGTGGCTAGCTGGTCGGATCTCACTGAGTTGCTCAGCTGTTCCAGGGTTTCTCCAATTGCTAGACTGCTAGTTTTGCTTTGGTCAAGCAATCTTCATTCTGGTTGCCCTCTTCCACATGTCAGTTTTTGTCATTACGTTGGTTACAGAATATTGAAGGATACTGTCAACAGACTTTGTGGGTTGTTGAAGGGGATTATTACAATATGCCATCAAGGCATGAGGAATGGAGGGGATAGAACTAAAAAGCGAAAGTGGGATACCATGTCTTATCTGAAAATGTCTCATTCCCCCACCCTGAGGGTCGCCCCCCACAATGTGATCCTCCGTCGCATAGCCACCTCCAGGGTCAGGACCAGGCCACATGAGGAGAGGCTACCCCCGGGAAAGGAAATCATCAAATGCATCACATAGGCCTATACCTACCCTTCCAACCTACTTGTCATATATACTCCTTAATGTCCTGGCGTTAGTGTACATATTGCTAGCATGGGTTTCTGTTTTTCTTGTACAAACATTATTCCGTGCAAATTTGGAGATTGGATGATTTGTATATCCAATAATATTCATTGAGTTGTGGTTTGTGCTTTACCACATTTTCCACCACACTAAGAGGCACCATCCCCATGGATCGGCTTTAGCTAGTCAGCTGGGCTAAGGGCAGGAGGATTAAGCCAGAACTTGGCTTAATTATAGGTGGCATCCCATGGATCATACCACTCCATCAGGTGCTCAAGTTGACAGACTCCCTCAAGTACCTCACGGCCAGATCAAGTGCCTGGGTAAAGCCCCTGGCCCAGCTGGGAACAGTTTCCTGGTCTGCGATGGCCCCAAAGAAGTAGACTCTGAGACTCTGCCCCTTACTATTTACAGGAGAGACCCAATAGTGTCCTATCCTCTTTGGGCCTTAAATACATGGGCAGGTTTGCAGGTTAGTCGACCATCTATTCCTTGCCCAAGCCCGACCTGACCCAGTGCTGCACCTAGTCATCTTGAGGTGCCCACTGAAGGAACCATCATGGCTGTGCCCACAAGCACCCATAGTTTATCTGTGCCTAGCGCGCGCCATTTCTACACCGGATGATGGACACCAGACCGATGGCTTCCTCCATGGCGGATGCTTTCAAGGATGTGTTACATGAGGCCATTGCCAAATCATCAGAACATAGGCCCTATGTTTGCTTGAAACCCTGCTGAGGGAAGAAACCTACTGGCAATGTGAAGATGAATACCATATATGGGTGGACCAGACACACCAGATGCTCCACGCCTGGAGAACTCCTGACCAGGTGAAGCGGTGACAAGTCATTGAGAGTCTGTGATGAGGGTCCTCCAGGCTCTGTGCCACGTATCCAGAACCCACAGTGAAGAATAACATGTACATTCTGGATGTAGTGTTTGGAACCCCAGAATCCGGTGCGAAGCTAAGGAAATACTACAACACCCGCCCCCGACCGGGTGAGAGGCTCTCAGAATATCTAGCCATGACTCAGCCTATTCTGCCAATGGGGGTTGAGCCAAGCTGCCTTAACCTGGTCATGCTGCAAGAAGTCATGTGCAGAGCAGGATCACTGCTCCTGATGCTGCTGTAACTCAGAACAGACCCATAAGGCCACCATCCGTTGATGAACTGGTCCAGGAGGTGTGTACTCTGCAAGGAGAGTTGAGGGACACAGTGTATAGTCTAACCAGTCAACTGGTGTCCCCATATACAGCCCAAGAGTATGGGATTTCTTTGAATATATTTCTCCTAATTGAGATTTCACCGAATACCAAATCTTTTTTACTTTTCTTATGCAGGGGGAGACCCCCCGCATTTCCCCCTCACCACTCCCTACCCCAACGTATACCTTTACCCCACACCCCACCATTTATGCATTACACATATAACATTTCCCCTACCTTTCCGGTGAAATCTTATTAGGGGAAATGGTATTTGAAGAACTCTATGGTAACCAAGATTATGACCCGAGACATCAAGTGGAGGAGTTGCAGCAGACCACCCAGGCGATGCAGCGGGCACTGGCCAAGACACAGGCTTTAGCAACATCCAGAACACGTGGTGCACGGAAGATGCTCAAAATTGCCATCCTGGAAGAGGGAACACCACCTCTTCTGGCTCACTCAAGAGCCATGGCTGCCATCAGAGTACCAGCTGTGAAGTGCACCCCTCCAGCCCTGGCAGTTCTGCCAAGGTGTGGGCAGGAGGGCCACATCTTCCATATGTGCACAAACCGATCGGATTACATCAGAGTCGCAGGGCGCTTCCAGGCATTGAGCACTCCTGCATGCTCAATGGTGGGAAATGCCAGTGAGGAACAGGAAGCAGAGCACCTAAATCCTTGTGATTACTACAATCTGACCGAGTAGAGACAGAAACCATCAAGTGTGCACCACCCAGATGAGCCCATAATTGCAGAGACACCACTGGTGGGAAAGTCATCTGGGAACCAGCATCCAAACAAACTGGCTAGTACACCTGATAGCAAGACCACCTGTAGTCCAACTACCAGCAAGCACAGCACCCGAACACCATGGGATGTTCCTGGAGGGCTGGTAGTGCCACCAGTAACCATGACAGTTACCATCGCTGGGCGGCAGGAACAAGCCATTCTACAGAAAACACCTGGCGCATAGTCCAATGAAACCATTGGCTGGACTGAACCATCTGCATGGGATACAACACCTGAAAATATCAGGAGTCCATCTCAGTCAGACTGTAGTTTCCACACAATGTAGCTGGAGTCAGCATGCCCATCGAAATCCTGGCTCTGGTCTGCAGGAGTCAGAATGAAGAACCTGCAACATCAGTGGTGATGGCAATCAACTCCTTGATGTTCTATGCACTGGCTGCATTATGTTGGGAAATGGCTGGACCACGACATGGCAGCATGTTGTCCATGCACCCCATGTGGCAGATGGCGTACTTTTAGAGAGAGAGGGAGACCCGTCCCAGACCTCCACCTGAAGGACCTGTGGAAGATGTTTGTACCACCGGGTTCAAGCAGATCACTCTGCCACATACCATAGTGATGGTTCCAGGCAGAGTGGGATTCAGCAGCGAGCAACTCACAAATGGGCTCCAAGTTTGCAAAAGGAAAAATGGAAAGTCAAGAATACTCCCATATGGGGCAGGCCGAACATTTGTTATATTATTTGGCATTTATATAGCGCTCTATAGCTCACTGGTATGACCTCAAAGCGCTTGTGGGTTGAACGCCCTCGGGGACCGCTGTCCAGATCCGTCGAGAGAGTAGGGTATCATAGGGTGCTTGGGCACACTCAATATGTGAGTAGCTGATGAGATGTCTGATGGTAGCTGCATCATAACATTAGGTGTGGTGGTATTGAGATCAGTTGAATGTGTTGCAGTCTGGAGGTTAGTCTCCGAGGCTGGATTCTGGCAGCAGTAGGCCTATGTAGGACGCTTATGTGTGCAGTTATGTGTGCAGCTAGTCCCATTTATTTGTGGGGTATAGCTGCGTTCCTGCAGGATGTGGAGGTGTTCTTGGAGTATTGTTTGTATGTGAGCAGCTAGGCCTAAATTGGCTGAGGTGTGTAGCTGCACTCTATTGTGTGTTGAGTAGAGAGAGCATAGTGATAGGAGAAGCAAGTGTTGGTAGTGGATGTTTTATTCTTATGAGCCCACGGTTCCTTATTCTGTCTTGGTGACTTATTAGTAGCTTTCAGTGGTGTCATTGCTTGGCATCTCCTTGAACCTTTGTCTGCAGGTTGCAGGGTTTCCGCGGCCCTAGATGGGCATAATCGGGTTGATGGAAAGACAGGTTTTTAGAGCTTTGTGGAAGACCAGTGTAGAGGAGCAGCTGAATGCCTCTACAGGAAGTCCCGCCCCATTCTTGCCTATATGTTGGAAACCGGAAATTGCGAAATGCACGACACCAGTGATTGTGCCTATTCCATGGAGTCTTTGTGAAAAGGTGCCCATTAAGAAAACCCTATGTGATGTACCCTCGTAGAGATGATAACCTCTTGGAGGATATTAAGATGAGAGGAAAAGAGGCTGGTGATGTCACAAGAGAGGAGTGTGATGCACTGAGAAGGATGGTCAAAGAAGATGCATAGACCTTTGATCAAGTAAAGAATTGAGTAAACTTTCATATGCGGAATGAAGCTCGCACATGTGTGACGCACTTCAGAAAATGCAAGCCGTTTTATAACTGTACAGATGCAGCAACGCAAGTAGACAAAGTGATCATGAAGGCTGGCTATACGTATTGAGTAGACTGCAGGCGGCACCGCCATTATATAGAATTCTGGACATCAGTGTCACACATTTAGTAAGCTCAGACCCGTGAAGAAAGAAGGATCGGAGGGCTGTGTCGCAGTAAGAAAAGCAGCTGAAGATCGAGGAAAGGCCTGGAATAGCTGTCTGGCCTGGTGTCAAAGGAAGGAGCAGCCAAGAACTGGTTATCTATCCTTGAAGAACAGTGAAAGATAAGCTAAATCAGCTTCTGTTAAGGTGCAAGAATGAACATCGCGAGTGCCAAGTTTATTAATTCAAGACAATTAAATACTGCAAAACAGGCTGCAAAACAGGCCGAAATACAGTCTCCCGTCACGTGAGTCAAGGATGGAAATAGGAATTGGGCGTACCGACCAAAACTGCGTCAAGAGTGTGCCTATACTCTTTTATTCTCAGGAGTAATGATACTTTGAAAGGACAAGTTCAAAGGGAACCTGAATGGCAGAAGACGGTGAGTCAGCCTTATTTGGTGTAAGAGTTACGCTGCATCCCAATCCTTGTATGACATGTTACTGATTTAAAAAGGGCCCATCCTTCGGTTCAAGTGGTAGCATTGTCGGATGGTTGCACGGAAGACCCATCAACATGTTGACTCCAGAGCTTCGGACGATCGTACATCCTTAACCATCCAGCCGGAAGATTGCAGGGTTTCCTGTGGAGAGCGGTGTCATGAAAAGCCTCTAGGCGCTTGCAGTGACCTGCACTTGCACTAACCTGCTGAGCTATCTCGCGTGTATTTAGAGCTTATTCGAAAGTGTGGAGGAAAAATGCTGAACCAGCCAGGCCTCTCGAACTGAGTGAGCCAGCATGCTTGCGAGGGGTTAACTGCGAAGGCCCTTCTTGAAGACAAACATCTAGCTTTGCAAGAAGCCCTGCGCAGCCTTTAGGAGCCAGGCACAGCCTTGCTTGTCTACGCTCCGCAAGTCAGGTGCACTGATAACACAGGAATGTCAGTCCTTCCCAAAACAACGTACACAAAGCCTGGGAGCTAAGACTGGCTTTTTCCAGTCTTGTAACTTTCCAGACGAAAACATGTTTGCTGCCTGGAAGGGTGAGCCTAGAAGATTCTCGAAGAGCTGGTACGTCATAGTGATTGATGTGCAGCCCCTAATAAGAGAACTTTACCTGGGCCAGTGAGGGAGGGACTCATCCTGGGCTGTTTGTGAAACGCGTGCATGGAGAGGAACATCGCCTGGATGACCAGCCGTGCACTAGAGAGCCGGGACTCCTAGCATCACATCCCCGCTTTGGTGCAGGCCTGTGGGGGGCTTGGCCAGTCCCCCCTCCTTTCTTGAGGGGTGCCAGGCACTTGAGTGGCGAGGGTCCTGATTCGATCGTATCTCCATCCACGATATCTAGGAGCGTAAGATCAATAATTGCATATTCATCTGTGACTGACAATTGGTATTATCCAGCTTGCACTTTCATTCCCATATTATTGTAAAATGCTGCTTAGTTCTCATTAGACACTGTAGTAATAAATGCAAGAATCACATTTTCTGTGTGATTGGCTTTCTTCCAGATTGAGTTCACTGTGCTTCGCATAGATACTTACTTGTGTGGGAAGGTGATTAGGAGTGATTTTATTGCACTAAGGGCTGGTCCCAGAGAAGTGCGGGTTCTCCCTTTTCACTACATTTGGCACTGTGAGCAGGGTTTGCAAGCACAATGCCCTTCTGGAAGAAACAAGCAAAGGATGAATGCAATGTGGGGGATAGTGCACTCTGTCACATTCCAGGATGGCCGGCAACAAACTCCTGGTCGGGTGTGGCAGACATTTTGCATCGGTATTTGGCACCGAGGGCATGGGAAATGCTTGAGAATGAGGTTTCCCCGGCGGTAATTAGTGAGTGCTTGGAGAGCTTGCCGCTTGGGAAACGCAGACAGGAGCTAAAAGCAGCAGGAAATATAGGCTGGTTATTCCTGCAGGCGCTCAGGAAGTTGCATGAGCATGAATTGCTTAAAGATGCGCAGATTCGCTGAACGATGAGATTTCCCTGCTCCAGGAGCAACAAATCATTATGAGAGAAACCCTTGAATCGTCTGTTAAGCGGGCCGATCAGATGGAGGACAGGTGTGCCTCTTTAGCTGTGCGTGTAACCACGCACAAATGCAGACAGCGGCGGGGCAACCAGTCAAAGATAAGGATTCGTGCATTAATTAGGAAAGATATTTGGGACCCAAATTTAGGGTCGGGTGAAGTTAGTGATAGCGAAACCAAACAAACATTTGACTGGAATTAATCCGTTGAAGTCAGACTTGCGGGGCTAGACTGCTCTGATGAAGAGGAGCTGGAATGTGCTCCAAAGAAATGCATTTATCCAGCAAGGCCATTAACCACTAACAAGTCAAAAGGATAAGCTGGTGGTGGAAACATTCAGAATACTAGTATTGTCCGCGATTATACACAGACAGAGCTTTTAGACATTGCCAAGTTATTTAGACAGAGGGCAGGTGAAGCACTTCTGAAGTGGTATCGTCGATTGTGGGATACAGGTGTAGATGGGATCTTCTTAACCCCAGAAGAATTGTTAAAAATGGGTTCACTCACTACTAATGTAATGCTGGGGCAGATAGTGCACGGTGCGCTAGGGTAGCAAGGCTCACATTCCTTGTTTAATTGGCTTCAGACTGCCCTATTGAATCTGTATGCGAGTCCAATGGACATGGAAGAGAATTGGGGCCTTTGGGGGTCACTAACGAAAGCGGCAGATCAGCTTAGAGAGATGGGTTTACAGTGCGCACTGTACAGTGCACATTTTGCAGGGCCCGACATGGAGTCGTTTACAGCTGGAATGCACGCGCGTGTGCGCGTGTACTTGTTGAGAAATGGTCCGGGTCATATGAAGGGAGCTTTGCTTTCATTGCTGGGTCCAGCGCAAGGTAAAGCCATAAGTGGCACTGCTGCTAGGGCAATTAGAAGGGTTCGAAGCGCGCAAGGCGGCGCGCCCAGTGGCAGCGAATAATGATTCAGAGAAAAATCGTGGTAAAAATGTAAAGTCTAAAGAGAAAACTGACAATTGAGGTCAGGCACAGACAAATGTGGGTGGACCTGCCAAAAGCGGGAATTCCAAAGGAAGAGATAGATGGTAAACCCACACCTGTGCTGCTTGAGAAATGGAAAAAACTGAAAAAACTGGGATCAGGAAAAACTAGGCCTTCTGCACCCTCTGAAGAAGCGGTGTTGAAGCCCAAAGTGCGAGCAAAAGGCTGCCCTGATTTGGCAAGGGACAAGTGTGAGGTCCCAGACCCAATTTATGATTGAAGGGCTGGCTCTGTCTTTGAGGTATGGTTAATAAAGAGAACCAGTCCCAGAGACAGACACCCTTTTGTGCCACTAACATTGTATTTGGATGAGAAAGTAAACCACGTCCTGGCTCTATTAGACACGGGAGCTGAGGTAACCATTTTGAATGTCAATCCCAGTAAATTATCTGGTCCCAGAGTTTTAGTCAATGGCTATGGGGGAGCAGAAACTGTTGCAAAAGCCTTTAATGTAAAAATGTCAATTGACGAGGGATTGCCTTTCACAGCGAATGTCTTGAATGCAGACATACCGGAATATATACTTGGCGTGGATGTGTTGTTGGGCAAAAGTGTAACTACAGATTTAGGTGACTTTGTTTTTGGCAATTGGAAAATCCATGTGAGAGTTGTTAACCCTGTGGTGGTTGGGCACGCAAAATGGTCCCCCTTGCATTTACCTCCTCCTGCTGAGCCAGTGTGCGTGAAACAGTACAGGTTGCCAGGAGGGCACAAAGAGATTGATGAAACTATTGAGTCATTGGTGAAAGCTGCAATAATGAGGCCGGCAGTCAGTCCATTCAACTCGCCGATCTGGCCTGTTCGCCGTCCAGATGGGGCGTGGCGTCGGACAATTGATTATTGCGCTTTGAACAAGAAGGTGCCACCTGTTACGCTCACCTGGCTCCCACAGGGGCGTCGGTCGGACCCGGACGGCTGCGGTCTCCTCCAACGTGATGCATAGTGCAGAGATGACGGACTGGACTGGCCCTCCTAATCTTGTCTGCTTGACCCGTAGAAGTATTCTCCTGCAAGTGGAGAGATGGATTTAGCCACCCATGGATTCAAGTGATGGCACCCCCCACAGTCCTCCCCACTAATCACCTCCGAAGTGCCCTCTCAGCAATCTCGCCTTATACTCTTGAAAGATGAGCTCTCCATCCTGAATGGAATGCAGGAGCGTGTTGATGCCAGTTACTTCACTGGTTTGAAGGCATGGGAGAGTTCCGGAGAGTATTGACTCTGAGGTTCCTGGCGAGGACCAGTAATTATCAAGTTCATAGAGTTCAAAATGTCCGATGTTCACTCTTGTTCTCCCCCCTTCCTTCCTTCCTTCCTTGTAGCTGAGTTTGTGAGAAGATGCTCTTGTGGTAGCTGGTGGCGTTCAGGTAAGAGTCTGTATTACCAGACGCTGTCCGGTAAATGTTGCACGTGTTCAACGTGTTGTTTTCTCTCTTTGCAGGTGCGGCACATGAAGATGTGGAGAGTTATAGAATAATGCCTCCGGTGGTAAATCAGGTAAGTCTATGGTGATAAGAGTTATATTTGTTGGTTTTCTCGGCTCACCTTGTTGTTTTCTTTTGTTCCCCAGGTGCCAGAGTTCGGCGAAGAAATGATGGAGGCAGTGCTGAATCAAAAGATGCTGCGAGGACTGGTGAGTATGGCGCAGTGCTGCAGCTGGAGATGCGTTGCGTACTGAAACTATGTTCTTTCCAGGTCCGGAGGCGAGATGATCCAGAATCAGGCGAGGAATTCGAAAATAGTTTGTTTTCTAACCTTGTCCTTTTCTTTCCTCTTTGTTTTAGGAGCTCCAGATTCGAGGCGGGCGTGGCAGAAGACTGGATGCTGACTGCAGGCACGGTGAGCGTTACGCTGGTGGATGCAGAATAACGCGAAGCGTGTGCTGCTGTTCGGGCATGGTTTAAATAGCCTCCAAAGTAGTTCCAGGTAAGAAGTTCCCCAGAACCACGCCAGAGTAAAAAATAGTCCCTGTAATAAAATTGTCCCATCCAGGCCTCACGTTGGCTTGGACTCATTTGCAGCATGGTCTGCATCAGGTATGTAAAGTCTATGAGCCTGGCGCCTATGGCGCCAGGACCGATTTCTATGATGAGCCTGGCGCCTAAGGCGCCATCTGAACCCAAACAGGGGTTTTAATAAGTATCTGGATGCCTGCTCCCGGAGCTGATGGGCTTGGTCCTGATGCCCGGGGGTAGGCATCATGACACCACCCTTAGCTGTGGCAGTGCCAGACATCATTACTCTGATTGAAAACCTTACAAAAGAAGTGGGTGAATGGCATGTGGTCTTTGACTTGGCCAATGCATTTTTCTCCATTGATATTGACACTGAATAACAAGACCAATTTGCTATCACTTGGGGAGACAGACAATTTACCTTTACTAAATTGCCCCAGGGGTATTTGCATAGTCCCACTCTTTCAGGGATTAATTGCCAGAGACTTAAAGATGGTACAGTTGGATGATGTGTATGTTGCTCATTACATTGATGATATCATGCTAACCAGTGCTGAGAAAGAACATGTAGAAAAAGCTTCTGAAAAGTTGATTACACACATGCAAAACCGGGGGTGGGCCATAAATCCCAAAAAGGTACAGCGGCCCGCTCAAGAGGCGAAATTTTTAGGTGCAATCCGGTCTGGGTCAGTTAAGAAAATTCCCAACCCTGTAATTGACATGGTTCAGCAGATGACTCCACCAGCAAATAAAAAAGAGGCACAAAGGTTCATTGGGTTAATGGGTTTTTAAAGAAATCACATACCTCATTTAAGCCTGATACTGAAACCCATCTACAAAGTCACCAGAAAGAAAAATGATTTTACATGGGGCCTAGAGCAACAGCCTGCTTTTCAGCAGGCTAAGGACGCTTTGCAGAATTACATCACACTGGGCCCCATGACAAAAACGGATCCTTTTGAACTGGAAATTCTTCTCAACAATGATGTTGCTGTGTGGAGCTTGTGGCAAAAGCAAGGACAGAAAAGAGTGCCGCAAGGCTTTTGGTCAAGAAAGCTCACAGATCCTATGACAAGATACACTCTGTTTGAGAAACAAGTTGCTGCAGTGTACTGGGCTCTAGTTGAGACTGAAAGAATCACAGGCGAGCAACCAGTGACAATTTGCACAGAAATTCCGATGATAGGCTGGGTGTGCGACACTGCTGCAAGCGGAAAAAGTGGCAGAGCGCAATACGCCACTCATGTCAAATGGAAATGGCATTTACAGTGTTAGGGAGAATTCTCTTATAAGGCTAATTTCCCAAACCTAGTGAGTCCCCCAGCAGCTTTGCTGGATTTTTGGGGTTTGTTTTTTTCTCCTGCTAAGAGTGAGACTCTTTTCCTCCAACTCTTAGGCATGATATGAGGTATGTCTGACTCTTTGTGTGCTTATGGGCTATGGGGTTTTCTTTTTGCTCAATAGGGTATCATCCATTTCTTATGTGTGTGTTACACAGCACCCTCAGTGCAGTAACTGCAGTAACGCAGGGGTTTCATAATGACCCTCAAACAGGCTCCCTACCCTGGGTCTGACTACTGTCTCCCAGGGCATGTAAAGTCACCATTGACTTTAGTAGTCCTAAATTGTGAACAGAACCAGTACAAACCTTCATATTGTGGAAGGACTGGAAGGGGTTAATTATATTGCCCCTGGGTCTGTTTTCAAGGGCGCACTGTCCAGTCCCCCCTTGTCGAGTTTCTGGCTGGTGGCAGTGGTTACCACACGAAATATTCCACCGGAATATTCTCTATAGGATTTTCCCATTGATTTTAAACGCAGCACTTTTTGGTGCAATGTTAAAGATACTGCTGGTTTATTTATTTAGTATTAAATCAACGGTTGGGTCTTTTTGCCAGAACTCTTTTCTAAAATGGCGTTCGTGTCCGTCTCTGTAACTCTGACCAAGGTCGAGCCCTTTGTTCCACTTTTTGGCAGGCTTCTCCACAGAAGTCCTCCAAATGGTGCCACTCTGTCTGGGTTCCACAGGATGGGTGGAGAAGGGAATTGGCACCCTGGACTGCGTTGCTCACCACTTAGCATGTTTGAGTGACAGCTAGGCTGTTGAATGGGGGGTTGTCTGCATAAAAGCAGGGCCTTTGGGACTGGAACTTCAGACGTCGCCACAGGACCTATGAATCCAAAGAGGGAAGAAGCTGAGCCATCTGCAACGACACCACCGGTGAAGCCCTGCTGCAACTACCTCACTACTTTCCCGATGACAAGAGAAGATCTTCTGCTGGACGAGTCTTGTGGGACCACCCAGTTCACCCCTTTCGCCTTCCAAGACTTCTCTTGGTCGAATCGCCCGTGCCAAGCACCCCGGCGGCCGGATAGCCAAGCTTCACCACTTTAACCGCTAATAAAAGGAACGCACCTTTTATCGACAAACTTCGCGGCTGGTTTCATCCCTGTGCAGTGCAACGACTCCACGTTTCCTCCTTGATGAGATCCTCTCTTCCCCCGGGCGAAACCATGAACTGCAACCACTGCCAGTAACAACTGGCACAGCTGGAGCTTCCTCTCTCTTTAAGGTACTGTGTCCTGCCTGGCCTCCCTTTCTTTGGTTTGCCCAAGGTGACCCTTAAATCCTTGGCTTTCCAACTGGGTTGGCCCCAGACCTTCTAACTTTACCTTCTTGAATCACCCCAACCTCTTTTGAACATTCTGCAAAGACTTTTAGTGCATTTTAAACCATGTGATCCTGGGCACATTTCGCTTTGCTCCATTTAAAGTGGGCCTGGCCTATGAGCTTTGGCTCTACAGTGTATACTGCCTTTTTTCCCTTGCTGAGAACTCCTAAAAGTGTTGGGACCCGTTTTATTTCTATGCTCTGCCTTTTTTTCTCCCTTTAACTGAACTATTGGAGTGCCATCAGGTTACGCACTCACATCTGTTTTACCAAATCATGGTGTTTTAACTCTGACTTGTCTAATAGTTATCAAGGGAGGTGTGTATACTTTACCTGACTGTGTTTTAACTTGCTTTTGATTTAGAGTGCTAGTATATTGCCTAAAGTGTGTTTTCAATAAATAATTATATACTTTTTATACAAAGCTCTGCTGGTCAGTGTTTGTTTGCTCTGCTGTGTTTTTAGCCCTATTGTGTATGCTCTATATACTGCCCTACTCTTCTTGAGAGGGGTCTGACTGCTCAGCCACAGCTACCAGGTAAATCTGGGTGATGCAGACTGCTACCAATTGGGTTTACTGCTTACTCCAATAGTCTTAATCTTCTTGCAGTGGTCCCCAAGGGAACTGCACAGGATTCTGCCTAACATACAGCAATGTGCGAAAGCTGGCCGCACAGGGGTTTCCAGACTGCAACAACAAATGTTGGAGGCAGTGGATCTGGAAGCAATGCCTGAACCAAGCACCCCTGTGGAGTTGCCAGAATCTCCCTTCAAAGTCGCACCTGCTTATGATACATTGACAGATGAAGAACAAAGTTTGCATGGTCCACGGACGGCACAGCAAAGTATGATAAAGGGCAAAGACACTGGCAAGCTGTTGAATTCCAGCCCCACCAAGAAACACTGCTGATGAGAGGTGTGGGAGGATCCAGTCAATATGCTGAACTGCAGGAGGTGGCCTCTGTGATTGAACAGGTGAAAGAGACAGAGACTACATACATATACACAGACAGTTGGGCCACATATCAGGGCCTGACGCATTGGGCACCAGCATGAAGAAGAGACGGCTGGCAGATCAATAACACTCCGATCTGGGGAGGGCCGGACATCTGGGAAGAGATGTGGTGGGAAGAGATGTGGTGCAAAGGTGAGAGGTGCAAAATCTGCATTGGGTATGTCGATGCACACATGCCCCCTGACACCTCACTGGCTGCCCTGTTCAACAACGAAGTGGATCAAATGGCAAAGATTCACCCAGTGACAACACCTGAAGAAGCTGAGGTATTGCAAGGCATGGAGGACTGGGCACACCAAACCTCAGGGCATCTAGGGCAAGCAGGAACCTATGAATGGGCTAAGAGGAGACAATTGCCCATTACAAGGATCATGCCAAGCAAGCTGCCTCCCAATGTTCCGTGTGCTGCGAAGTGAAGAACTACGCGCTGGAGAGGAAGCCTCAAGGCCCTTTGAGAAGAGGTGAAAGAGCTGCTAGCGTATGGCAAGTTGACTACATTGGCCCTTTACTGTCAGAGAATGGAAAGCATTATGTGTTGACCATGCTAGACACATATTCTGGACTGCTGTTAGCCTATCCAGTTGTCCATGCAGATCAAAGGGCTACCTTGCAAGGAATGGAATACCTCATCAGGCATTATGGCATTCCGGATGAAATCCAATCAGATCAAGGCAGCCATTTTGCTGGACACAATGTGCAGAACTGGGTGCTAGAACAAGGTATCAAATGGACACTGCACATCAGTCGATACCCAGAATCCGTTGCTCTGGTGGAGCGCAGCAATGGGCTGCTCAAGCAACAAATAAAGAAACTGACTAAGTCTCACACTCTCAAGGGGTGGTCCAAACACCTGGCACAAGCACTGTTTGAACTGAATAATCATCCATTGGGAAACCGGCACACACCCTTTGTGAGACTGACAAGTGAGAAGGTGGAATCCACAAAGACTCTTATTGTCTGGAAAACAGACAAAGAAGCAAAGCTGCCTGTGCAAGCCACGGCAGGCAGCATTGGACTTGATTTATCTACCTATGAAGATGATGTCATACCAGCGGGGCAAACTAAAGCCATATCACTGGGTATTGGCATCAAATTGCCGGCTGGTACTTATGGACGCATTGCTGCACGATCCAGCCTGGTGAAAAAAGGCATTGACATTTTGGGAGGTGTGATTGATCCTGATTATAGAGGGACTGTTGTGGTAATTTTACATAATGCTGGTGCATCTGCAGTACCATTAACCAAATATGACCGAATTGCACAATTGATTTGTGAGCAAGCAGTTGTCCCCCTAGTGGTTGAAAGTAAGAAAGACCCAGACACTACACTGAGAGGTGGGAGGAGGCTTCGGTAGCACGGGGAAAAAGGTGTGGGTTCACCATCCAAATAAAAAGCCTGAAGCTGGGGAGGTGTTAAGTCAAGGTGTTGGAAGTACTTATGTTGTACTTTTCCAGAATTCTGACATGCCTGTTTATATTCCCGCTACTAGGCTCACACCACTAACGTAGAGCAGTATGATGGGGATAGGACTTGCCTTGCTGTGGGTGCTCCTGACCTGCCAAGCAAACGCTTTCTCTGTAAAGAATGGGTTGATGCAAGACGCTACATGGACTCTGAGAATCGCATGCACTACACCTGATGCTCCAGTCCTGCCCGACAACTACAACAGCACCGTAACCTGCGAGAAAAGCGCTACAAATGAGTATCCACATGGAACTGCAAGATTTCTGGCTTGGCACATTGTCGGGCATCTTTTGTCACCGATTCATGACTGGCGCTTATGAAATCTTAGGCCCAAACGTTTCAGTGAATGAATCCAATAATTTGTTTGATGTTTCATGTTTCTTCTGCCCCAAGAACTGCAGCGAGTGTACTCGCCAAGATTTTTTGGACTATAACTGGACAAAATGCATTTCATACAATTGTGAGCTGAAACAGCCACTGCCGGATGGTAGTATGGTATTTGTATCTAAAACTAATATTGCATATGGTAGGCATCCCACTTGAAGAATGGTGTTCTTCAAATCACACAAAGTAGAAACTGTGAACATGCTAGATTTTCCAATAGTAAGACAACATTTAAATTGCAAACACGTAATGCACGCCTCTATCATTACAGAGGTACACTTAGACATAGATTTATCACGAGGCAATGTTTCCTTATTACTACCAAGCTGCTACAAATGGAGTCCATTTTTATGGCCCATCGCCAAATTGAGCGTAGCTAGGGGGTTAGATTCATTGATTGCGGGAGCAGAGGGGGTGGGAACGGGAGCTTTAAACACTTTTGACATAGAAACTGTGCACGATACGTAAGCCACTATGGGTTCTGATGCCAGCGCTGCTATAAAACGTCTGGCCCAGTGGGGCCCATTGATACGCCCTACCCTGCGCAACACTGCTACAAGTATTGGCAACCACTGGAGATGGCAGAATTTTAGCTATGAAGACATTTTTTTCTGCCATAGAGAAGGTCAACAAGACTGCTAAAGACACACGATGAATTTTATGGGAAACTTTGTTAAATCAGCAGGTGTTGGCTTTTTGCCCCAAGAGGGGGCGATTATCCTCAAGCCACTGGCACACAGAGCTACAGTTACCAGCAAACATATGGATTAAACCGCTTGCTTTTGATTGCATGAAATGGTGCATGAATAACACATGCCACGCTTTAATGCAAGTTAGTAGAACCGCTTATGCTTTAGAAATATGGTGTCCTTTTATTGTCTTGCCTATGAAAATAAATGATCCCTGGTGGGTTCCGCAGATACGAGGAGAATGGTTAGACAGCCAAAACCAGACCATCCACAGTCATACCTGCATGCCCTGGGATCAGGGGTGGGTGTGTCCCCAAACTGGAAGGATTCCAGACCCATGTATGCATCCTATAGCCGGGGAGTGCACTTGGATGCAATACCACATAAATGGGACATTTTCCAGATAGATCAGCATAAAGACTGCTAGTTACTAATCATTCCTTGCTTATTAACAATTATAGGTTATTGGGGAATCCTCAAGTATTTTGCGTAAATCAGGTTGTGACTATCTTAGACATTGCTACTCACACCTTATATTCATTAACCCAGTGGTCTCACACTACTCTGCATGCCGAGCTCACGCATTTGTTTAACTGGACGCTACCATATGGGGTGATTACTGCCCCGCTTCAAGCTATTAGACAATTTGCTCAAACTGCTTGTAAAGATTTCCAAACGCTAGTTACCTCAGTTATCTCTGCAGAGTGCAAGTTGATGATAGACAGAAATCAATTAATTAAAACTGCTGACCATCGGCAATCGGTTGCTACTCACTACTGGTGGGATGCATTCACTGGATGGCCTCCCTCCTCTACAAGGCTGCTTAATATAATGTTGCATCCCTTGCTGTGGCTGCTGATCTCCCTAATTGCTATAGTTTTTATTGGGCTCTTGCGCAGGATGACATTTCTCTATAATAGAATGACTGCGCTGGAAAAACGGCTGATCGGCCTACAGCACACTGTACATGCTTCTAAATCATGGCACTGAGTCAGCATTTTCAAGCCTCACTTCAATAGGGGTGGAATGTCATGAAAAGCCTCTAGACGCTTGCAGTAACCTGCATTTGCACTAACCTACTGAGCTATCTTGGGTGTATTTAGAGCTTATTCGAAGTGTGGAGGAAAAATGCTGAACCAGCCAGGCCTCTCGAACTGAGTGAGCCAGCATGCCTGCGAGGGGTTAACTATGAAGGCCCTTCTTGAAGACATAAACATCTACCTTTGCAAGAAGCCCTGCTCAGCCGTTAGGAGCCAGGCACAGCCTGGCTCGTCTTCGCTCTGCGAGTCAGGTGCACTGATAACACTGGAATGTCAGACCTTCCCAAAACAACGTACACGAAGCCTGGGAGCCAAGACTGGATGTTTCCAGTCTTGTAACTTTCCAGGTGAAAACATGTTTCCTGCCTTGAAGGGTGAGCCTAGAAGATTCTCAAAGAGCTGGTACGTCATAGTGATTGATGTGCAGCCTCTAATAAGAGAACTATACCTGGGCCAGTGAGGGAGGGACTCATCCTGGGCTGTTTGTGAAACACGCAAATGGAGAGGAACAGCGCCTGGACAACCAGCCGTCCACTACAGGGCCAAGACTCCTAGCATCACATCCCGCTCTGGTGCAGGCCTGTGGGATGCTTGGCCAGTCCCCCCCCTTTCTCAAGGGGTGCCGGGCACTTTGAGTGGTGAGGGTCCTGGGAGTGATTCGATCGTATCTCCATTCACAATATCTAAGAGAGTAAGATCAATAATTGCATATTCATCTGTGACTGACAATTGGTATTATCCAGCTTGCACTTTCATTCCCATATTATTGTAAAATGATGCTTAGTTCTCATTAGACACTGTAGTAATAAATGCAAGCATCACATTTTGTGCAATTGGCCTTCTTCCAGATTGAGTTCACTGTGCTTTGCATAGATACTTGTGTGGGAAGGTGATTAGGAGTGATTTTATTGCACTAAGGGCTGGTCCCAGAGAAGTGCGGGTTCTCCCTTTTCAATACATGCGGCCGATTAGAAAACTTGCAAGTAGAATAAAGACGGTGGGCAGGGTCCCTCTTTGACAAAATCCCTACCTGGTTTCCACAGGCGCTTTGCAGATGGAAGGATAAAGTGGTCAATTGGAGGAAGAGACGATACCAAAGGCTTCAAGCAGAACGAGCGAATGGTGAGTAGATTAAGGGGAATGGCAAACTGAGGAGATAGGGTTGTGGTAATTAAAAAAGTTACAAAAGTAACGCGAACAAGTAACGGGTTAAGAAGAGATTTCTTTTGTATATAAAGAGAAATAGAAGAGAAGGCCCGGGAGTCCTAACCCAAGGGGTCTTAGAAGCAATTGTCTTACACTCCAGTCAGAGTAATTTAGGCTACGTGCAGGACAGGTCAACATAAGATGACAATCTAAACTCTGTGTGTCAAAGCACATGCCCAAGCTCAAAAAGTATAGTGCGGAATGGGTGAAAGGCACGACAGATAAGAGGTTCATGGCATGGCCACAAGGGGGATCACTGTCAAAAGCAGTATTGCAACACACGGCCACATAATAGCACGCTGTGTACATGAGGAAGAAGTTAGAAAAAAGATTTGCCATTTTAGAGCTTTGGAAGATGTACCAGGAAGAGAGGGAGGCTCTGGCACCTGAAGAGTGGATGCTTAATCAATCAGATTAAGGAGGTAGGTGTTGAGCCCTCAGCTCCCCTTAGCTCACCGGAAGTAAACAGCGATAGTACAGAAGACATAGGATTGTATCCATTAAAGGAACTGAAATCGGCAATAGGGTATAGTAATCCGATACACAAACTGCCCGCTTATAACAGTGACGACAGTCCAGAGGAGAGTAAGAGAAAAGAGAAGAAAGATCTTACAGGACAAAGGGGAGAAAAGCGAGCAAATAGATTGACAGAGATAGCACGAGAGATTAAGAGATGGAAAGGAGAGAAGGATAAAGCTGACAAGGTAGTGCTCATACAGAATGAGTGGATGGGAGGACAGATATTGTTCAAGCTAGATGGAACGAGCATTGAGGAAGTAGGGCAAAGAGAAGATCAGGACGAACAGGATAGAAAGGACAGGGAACAAGAAAAGAGATTAGAGGAAGAGGAGCAAGAAAGAGCAGACAGCAGCAAGAACAGATGCATCAGGATTAGCAACAAAAGAAAGAAGAATGGGCAGAGGAGCAAAGGAAGCATGACAAAAGGCAAAGAGCAATAGAAGAACAGGATAGACAAGAAAGAAAAAGAAGAGGAAGTGCAGAAATTAAAGGATAGAAGAATACATAGATGAGAAGAAGAGGGAGAGAAGACAGCAGGGACAGAAGAGATAAGAGAGGAAGAGGAAAGAGTTAGATGGGATGGGATGGAAGCAAAGAGAATTACATGAAGACTTAGAACGAAAGAAGACAGCAGGAGCGCGATATTGATCACATTCAAAAGGAGCTAATGGAACCAAGTCCAGCGATACAATGGGGCACTATAGAGGAGTTCCATCAGGATCATCTAGAGTAGCCTTAGAAGAGAATCTTTATATAAAGCCCATCAAGAGTTAAGGGACGGTAGTAAATCAGGAAGCCGAGCAAAGGGAGATCACATGTTGGTCTTCAAATCAGGAAGCGAAGAGGAAAATCTGTTCAGTCTCGAGAATAGAGCTTTATCCCTAAGCAGACTGACCTTCGATAAAGATGAAAGGAATGAGAGTCCCACTAGTTGGGGACTAGATATGTCAGATGAAGAAAGAGAATCCTTCCATGGGTAGGAGGAGGTGCATGTGCCCCAGAGAGAAGCCTGCAGGTGGAAAAGAAAGTAAGAATGTCTGATCTAGAACAACCAAAGGATAGAACGCCAGATCCCATAGGATATCCAGTGTCCCAAGGGACGATCGTATAGTGAGAAGGGAGACTCACCGCCATATGTGAGCAGGTTAAGGTCTTTGCCACGGAGATGACAGTCAGGAACCATTGTCCCTACTATGTTAGGCCAACTATGAGAGCCGATTACGAGTTCGGGTTTACGCAGTTTCCCTTATTGGAAAAGGGAGAAGCAATACCACAGTATATTCTATTGGAGCAGATGGACAAGGACAATTTAAGATGCAAACTTTTGACATCGGGTGCAGGAAAATGAATTAATGAATTGGAAAACATGACAGGAGGAAACACGCTAGCCATAGGAGACATTAAGGTTGTCTTGGCAGCTATTCTTGGGGAAAGAGTGGATGGCATATTCAAAAGCCGAACGCGGATCACGAAGGAGCTCCAGACTCTAGGGCCCAACAAGAGCCACTGTATACACAGGACCACCTATATGGAACAAGAACCCAACAGGGGGGCGCCGGGCCAAAAAAAAGCCTTGAGAAGGACCTGCGGGTCAAAACAAGTGTTGGCTGACCAAGAAAATAAACAAACCAGGTTACAATCCAGCACTTAACGCAACAGTGTGGAAAATGTATTATTTTGTATATTCAACAAAGACAAGGTATCCAGGTTTCCTTCATTTTCTCTGACATATGGAAGAGAGCAGGCTATTCCAGTGTGACAACTCAGAACACAGAGCATGATGGAGCACTGTTTAATAATTGCAGAGCATATGTTTGGAGGGGTCTCAGGTTACAGTATCCTGACATATCAGATATGGGTGCAATCATGACGTGCAAAATTAAAGACGAAGATCCTTTTGCTTACATTCAGGATATTCAAGAGCGCTTGAAACGAGGGAGCCGTAGGGAAAAACGGTGGCATTATCTTACCACATTCTACGTCAAGGGTTGCCCGAGCAAGTGCAGAGGCAAACGAAAAAGCAGGTATGAATGGAAGCAAAACCATGGGCAGAAATACAATTGACAATAGTACATCACTTTCGGCTGTCACAGGAGAAAAATAAGAAAGGAAAAGAGGTTAGGAAACCTAAGAAAGCCAAGTTAGTCCAGAAGGAATTGTCAAACTATGACATAGAAGGGGTGGTATTGACAAGCAGAGAAAGACTAGGACTACAGCAAGCAGCAGGCTCACCATAGGCAAATAATCAGCACCTGATGGACCAAGGAGGCAATGGGGGTTGTACCACGAGGTAGAGGCATGGGACACAGAGGAAGGGGTGGATTCCAAAACAATTAAGGTGGGTTTCAGAATGCGCAGAATGAGAATCAGAATGCGCAAGGAGGGTTCAACCAAGGGGGACTAGTTAGAACGGCTCCTCCTGTATGTTGGACTTGTGAGATAACCGGGCACATTGCGTGCGTATGCGGAAGCCAAGTGTATGCACAGAATGGTCAATTCTGTAGAGGGGGGACAGCTTATCCTCCAGCATATAGCTCACAAGTTAGGGAAGGGTTTGCCCAAGATGAGACAGTATATCAGCTACAGATGCCCCAAATACATCAGGCACAGCAACCACAGCAATTACAGCAAGCACAAATGAATCCACTGCGAGGCCAGTCACACTACGCCCCTATGCAGATACAGCAGAATGCAAACACCGGACAGTTACTGACACCTAGAATAGGGAGTGTCACTATGGTGGGAGGAGGTCCTTTCACGGGCACAGGGGTATGCATGTATCCACAATAGGACATATCACATTGTGACTTGATATGTTCAGTAGTATCAGTGACACCAGACCCCCAAGAGGAACCAAGGGTCGATATGATGATAGGAGGCAAATCTTTTTCATTTTTAGTAGACACTGGGGCTACTCGTTCGTGTATACGAGAGGGAAAATATCCAATGTCGGGAAATGCCATGAATGCTCAAGGGTTCTCTGGAGCTATGAGCCAAGTTCCTTTTACTGATGAATTACCAGTCTCTATAGGAGATTGTGACATGTCTGTTCCATTGTTGTATTCACGACAGGCACCAGGTAACATTCTGGGAATGAGATTTGATGACAACATGACGATTTCTTTTACTGATGAAGGGATAGTGCCTTCCACCCCTGGAATATACTACATGAATGTGGGCGAAATAACATTGCCATTTACAGGGCAAATGGCTCTGCGAGGAGTTCCAAGAGAGCCACAGGTTGTTCTTTATGGTGTACGCATTCTGTTAACTTGGCTACCTGGCTGAGTGGGAAGATCATGAGGATACCTTAAACCACAGATACCCATGGACGAAGAGGGGGGACAGACCACCCCAATAGAATTAAATGCAGCCATAGTACGAGGGGAAATGGTGATGTTCAAAGGAATGGATGATGAGGGTAGACCATGGAGAACAGTGATAGCTATTGAAGAAGGGTGTAGGCTGACCGACAATGACATGTTTAAAAATGACCCAACAGATGATGAAGTAGTGTTCTTTATGAACATCACATATTAGATTAGAATAGAGAAAAGGGAGATCCCACAGTGAATGGCGCTAATGCGGCAGTGCCTAGCATTCTTTGACGAAGACTTGGAGAAAGTGGCAAGTGCTTTATGGACTACAGGCCCTTAGGACGAAGGCCTATTGAAGGGGGTAGGAGGAAGTTAAAACTGAAACCAGGAGCCATTCTACCTCGAGCAAGACAATACTCAATGTCTCGAGAGGCGATGAAGGTATTTTTAAGACTCTCTCAGCACTGATGGAACAAGGTATCCTGATACCGTCAGAATCATTAGGCAACACCGCAGTGTACCCTGTGAAAAAAAATCAAAGGGAGGATTTATAGAAGATATGAGACCGATTTATTAGACTGTAGAGGCAGAGTTTCCTTTAATTTCTAACCTGGCGACGATACTATGCAATATCCCGGTAGAAGCTCGATATTTCACAGTGACCGAGTTGAAAATTTTGTTTTTCTCAATCCCATTGGAAAAAGACTCACAAGACTTGACTTAATTTACGGTTCGCCAGACTCATTTGAAACACACTAGGCTGCCCCAAGGGTACTGTGAACCTCTATCGATCTTTAACAGAGTCCTCCAGATGGACATAGCCAATATTGATTTGAAGAATGCTGTGATACAGTTCGTAGATGACATTTTAATTTGTAGCACCACAGAAGATGAGTGCACGTAGGACTCGAACCAGTGGATGACCATCCTAGCAGACAAGGGATACAAGGTAGACACAGAAGCTACAGTATTGTCAAGAAGAGGTATTATACAAAGGTCAGTTAATTTCACATGAAGGAAAGAGAGGGACACCTGAAAAAGCAGAGGTGATCATGAAGACTGCCAAACCACACACGGTAAAGCAGATGCAACAGTTTTTGGGGCTATGTAAGAGTCTGAGCGTTTGACTACAGTTTGTCTACAAGACCCATTTTGCTGGCCTTAAAGAAAGCACATGCAAACAAGGAGAACATAGAATGGACTGAAGAAATGAAGGGAGGATATGAAGAGTAAAGAAAGCAATTTGTACAGCTCCTGTTTCAGGAATTCCCATTTATACCGATGAGTTTTCTCATTTTCGCACACAAACGGGACAGTCGTGACTGCAGTGCTTGCACAGAGGACCACGTTGGGGTATAAGCCTCCAGGATTCTAGACCCAGTTATGAAGGGATACTTTACTTGAGAACAGTCATTTGCAGCCGCCACGTTTGCAATTGAGAAGTCTACAAGCATTGTAATGGGTTGCTCCATGACGCTTTTTGTAAAACATGCTTCGTTTGCCATATTAGAGAAACCCAAAGGAACATTGACATCTCAGAGAGCTTCTGCTTATGAAGTAATCTCAAACCCAGCGATTAAAATTGTCAGATATAAAATAGTGAACCCTGCCACCTTTGTAGCTGAGCCAGTGGCAGAGGGCGAGCATGTGAATCTCTGCGCAAAATATGTAGAGTTTCATATTGATATAACGCGTTAAGGAAAATGCGTGGTCAGGTGGGGACATTCTCTTTATTAATGGTTCTTCAAAAATGTATTTTAACGCTTACCTCGTCTCTGTAGGAGCGTTTGGGACCTCAGGGTGATGGGCGTGGTCTGCACTGAAAGATTAACAGGACTGCACTTAAAATGAGGGGATATGCATTAACCAGTGATTCTGTACACACCCTCCCATCTCGCCCAGTTGTTACTGGGATTATTGTGCCTTTCAGATGCTATTTCACCTGTATGTAAATGAAGTTGTGCTCTCTGTCCTGCTATTCTCTGCAGGGGCGCTGTTGTACTTCACCAGTTCACTGGTGCTCCAACCCAGACCCGCTGTGGCAGGATGTTGCTTCTTCACTCTGCTGAGGGATGAGATGAGGGATAAAGTGAGCTGTATTAGTCCTGGCTCGTCATGATTAATGTGAATGTGTTCCGCGCTGTCTCAAGTCTTTCACTTGTCAAAGGTCTGCCTTGCTTCACGAGAACCTGGGCTGTCTGTTCTCAAAAAGGCTGTTGCCGTAGGAAACCGCTTTCCTCTCTTGCAGGTTGCTTGTGCGGTAAGAACAGAGTTTGTTTCACTCCTGGAGTAGCTGCCGATCTGCTGCTTATGTAAGGTAAGTTCCGTATGAATGCTCTGATTTTTTTGTATGCACGAGCGTGCACGCTGCTTACTTGGCTTGTGCAACAAAGCTGTGTTTCTTTCCTTGCAGGTGTTCGGATGCCGAGTTCTTCACGGGTTGCGGAACGCGTGTGAGCAGTGAAGCCAAGACGGGCGCTTGAAGTGTTGCCGGAGATGAACCAGGATGCCGAAGCAGGTCTCGTCGCAAAGGTGAGTTCCACGGTAAGCATAAACTTCGCTAGGGTGACTTTCATGTGCTGGTCTTCTTTGCAGGGCGAGGTTCATTGCAGGGCGAGAGAGGTCAGTAAGCGTTATGCTGCTTGAGCAGTTACATGATGAGGGTTGGTTTGCTCCCAAGGATTGCGCACACAACCAAAAATTAAAATGCTCAATTGGGCATAGTTTAATGCAATTCAAACAGCAGCCGACACGTGTTTCGAGCAAAAGCTCTTCTTCCAAGGCTGCAAAATTGTGAACATATTTTGTAAATTTTAGACAAAGTATTAGGATGAGCAACAGTTGGACATGAGACCCAAAGGCCATACAGTAAGCATAAGGGTGGCATACAAAATAAACGTCACAAAATTTCCCAACAAGATATGGCAAATTGATTAGCATTGCAGAGTAAAATAATAAAACATGGCACAATATAATTCAACCATGAAAGGATATGTGGCCCATTGGTCATTGAAGTAATCGGACCGTCGAGTCAGTGCCATGTGTAAAAAAGGAAAGGAAGAAAATAAATGTGCATGAATGATGGAACGGCCCCGTAAGTACAAGACTCGTCACACTTGTGTCTAAGTTCTTACAGTTAATAGGAAATTAGTTTTACTGGAGGAGGCTTGGCACTAGTTCTATTGCATGGGAAAGACAAAAAGCAAGAAACACAAGGTATTTGTTTTTCCATGGACAATTTAGATATATATAAAAAAAAAGCCCTTATTGGTTGGCTTTCATAAATTTGTTAAATAAAAATTGCTTGCCTGGAGCAAGTTTGCCCAAATTAACTTGCATCTATTCTTACCTTTGTATACGGTAGAAAGATATCCAATAATTGTTTTCCCCAATTGCGGCTCCGCTGCAAGCGGGAGAAAACTAAGTTAGCCACTTTGCATATGAAGAAATTATGTAGCACATGAGAAAGGACAGTATATAGATTGTAAAGCCATACCTATATAAACGTGTCTGCGTATTCAAACGCAGCTGTCAGGCAGACCAATTGCGATGTAAAGGAGTGAGATTGGAGCAGGCACGTGGCATCAGGTAGAGGGGGAGAAAGGGAGAGACAGGAGAGGAAGTATCTAATTAGTCAGATAATTAACACTCGCGAAGGCGAGACGGTCACATGCGCATACCCCCAGGGCGAATTAGCCGTAGGGGTCGACACAAAAGCCCTGCACTTACCGGCGTTTCCGCCTGACTGATGAGATGGAGCCTTGCGCGTGATGGCTGAGCTCGTATTTACAATGCGGCCAGCGCCATGTGAACGACTAGAGCTCCAACATGAGCTTGTGGCGGCCATGTTGGGTGTGTACACAAGACCTATTCTATATGCACGGATGTGCAACTGGGTTGGAGTTCAAGAGCCAGTAATAACATTACAGTTAAATTAAGGGACAAATGCCATGTACATGGAGATGCCGCCGAAGTGTAATTCGGACTATATTACAATAATACCCGGTAATGTTCACACGAGCGTGAGCAATGGAGTCTTGTTATATATGCGAAAAATTGGGGGTTATAAGTCACCTGAGAAGGACTTAGTAATTCTGCCCAGTGCCAGGGATTAGCCTGATTAACGAATAAGGAAGATGTAAGTGGCCATGATTAGTAGTCCCAATGTTGCCCCAATTCTCGATGCTACATGCTTGCAGCCCAATAAAATTGGATTAGTTACACTAAACCGTGGTCAAGCCATAGTATGATTAGAAGTGATCAGTATTGTAAGTACCAGATAGTTCCCATCATCAATTATAATTAAGTATGTATGGAGCCCCATACTAGTCTGATGTAAGGAATACGCACAGACTTCAGAGAAACACAGATAATTCATGGTCGCTGTTGAGGCCATTGGATACGGGGCAGTATTGACAAATTAACCGTGCTTCCAATTGTCTCAATTTGAGGGTAAGATTACCTCCACGTTGTGGTACGGACACTTTAAGCAATGCCCACATGTTTGATCTGTGACTTGTCATCAAGCTGATGGGATTTTTCCCAGTGCATGGTAAGTGGATATTTAGACTCCTGGTTTGAAATAGTAGATAAATGTTCACGTATTCTCATTTTGAGAGGTCTGATAGTACTACCAATGTGGTACATTTTCCACATAGGCATAGAATGCAATAAACACAACATTTTGTATTACAGTTCATGAAAGAATTCACTTTGAACATCCCAAGTTTACCAAAATCAATATTTTAAGTCTCGAGTGCATAGCATCACATTGAGCATCTTCCACATTTGTGGCAACCGTGGTTAGATCTCTGAGAGAGCCAGGTTATGGCAGGTTGGCGGTTAGACATAAATGAGGGTCACAGGATGTTTTTGAGGTTGCTTGCTTTACTGTGAATGAAATTTGGAGTTTTATCCAACCATGGTGAAATCTCATGGTCTAACTGTAATAGATGCCAATGGCGTCGGAAAATTTTGAATAGCTTTGAGCTATCTGTGTGTTACCGTGTAATAAATTTCTATTTATTTGTATGGGTAGAGTTATGTCTAATGTTAGGGGTGAGTAGATCCACCCTCTTCATGTTATGTGCAGTTTGTTGAGCTTGAGTTACTATGCTGCGGTCATAACCTTTTGTTTGGAATTTCTCACGTAAGAATGCACATTCTTGAGCAGTTACAACACGAATCATGAAAGAAAGGCTGGGCGTGGCTTATAAAGTGAGTCACTCCCAGCACCCGGAAAGGTCCCCCTTGAGTCTTTGCCTGCAATAAACTTAACCCCTCAATGTTTGTGTGTGCTATATCCATATTGGGTGTACTTGACCCTTACAACATTTGTGGCTACAGCAGCGCCAAACATGCCATACCTGCGCACACATTCCCCTTTCCTTTTGGGCAGTTTTTACATAACCGAGTGTTCCGAGGGACAACACATCCCTGAATGGCAAGTGTGGGTGCACCTGTAGGGCTGTTCTGTTGGGTACCATGACATTGATCAAACGAGTGGAGAAAGGCATTCTGGCGCAGCTGTAGTGAGGCATAGAGCAAATGACGAATGTGAAGTTGTTGGGAGTGCAAGACTACCATCTCACTTTTCAGCACCAGCAGCAAAAATAGTAGCGCTTATTGTCACACTTGAAAATCATGCAGGGCAGGAAGTAAAGGTGTACAGTGACTTCGCCTATGTGACGTCAACCGTACACGCAGTGCTAGCATGTTGGACGAGGAGGGGCTACCTCCGAGGGGACGGCACTCCAGTACAGCACGCACATTTATTGGACAGACTTATTAAGGCACTACAAATCCCAGTAGCCATAGCGATAGTTAAATGCACAGCGCACACTAAGCAAACTGACTATCTCTTGCAGGAACGAAGCCGCAGAAGCCAAAAGGGTTGCATATTCACTTGACATTTCAAGTTTTGATACTCCAGATGTTAAGGAAAAAGTAGTTCCGATCATGGTAGTGAAAGAAGGATTTAATCATTTACTGAGAACACAATTAATGGAGATTCAAGGAATTGCACCACAGGAAGAACAAGAAATGTTGAAGTGAAGGAGGTGTTCTTTATCCCCCACTGAGGCATTGTGGCGACCGGATAGCACTGGAAAGCCGGTGATACCATAGCCTTGTTAAGGTTAGCACTCGAACAGCTGCAATACCCTACGCATATAACAAGGAAGGGTCTTGCTGCAACAATTACAGCATACTTGTTTGTTGCAAACCTATTAGAAAAAGTCGCATTTCATGTAGTTAACTGTACCGCTGGGCATACACTGCTATCATTTACAGGAGTAATCCCTCGACTGAATGGTCCTTTTCAGAATTAACATATCAATTATGTTGATATGCTGCAAGTATGTAGTGGATACAGGTATCTGATAGTGGTGGTGTGTTGTTTCTCTAGGTGGATCGAAGCAGGTCCATGTACACACCCCAATGCCACTTGCGCAGCAAAGTTTTTAGTATGTGAAGCCTTTCCAAGATGGCGAGTGTGTGAAGTGCCGAGATCCGATATTGGGCCACATTTTGTTAATCAAGTATTCGAACAGATAGGATTATTGTTAAGTATTAAGCACACGTTTTCTTCTGCTCATCACCCGCAATCGAACAGGATATGTGAGAGACTCAACAGGCTCTTTAAAGAAAGGATTGCAAAGCTCAAGTTGATGCTGAATAAAGGATGGCTATATTGCCTACCCTTAGCTTTATATGCCCTAAGGAATCAGCCTGGTTCGGACCATCACCTCATGCCCCACAAACTAGTGACAGGAAGATGGATGAGCAAGCCTTTGACTCCTCCATAGAAGATCAGAAGGGATGCCCAGAGTACAGCAAACATTTTAGAAAATGAATTACGTGATTGACGTGTATGACCGCTAGTATCTCTCTCATTATAGGTCAACTCAAGCGGGGGTCGTTCTCAGAACACAAATGAAACCCATTCAGCAACCGGATCTTTAGAACTTTTATGAGCCCCAAGACATTTTGTTGGTGTGGCACAAGCCAAGGTTTGATGGCCGGTATGTAGTAGAGAACATTACTCCCTCAGCAGTAAAGGTTCAAGGCAGACAAGCTTGGATCCACCTGAACAACGTCAAACTCTACACCCGAGAGGCCGCAGCAGCCCCAACCATCGATCCAGAAGTAAGAAAAGAAGAAGAATTTCAGCATTTGCAGACTCGATCGATAACAAAGAAGGACAAAAAGGCTATAAACGGACTAATAAATGCAGATTTGCATTTGGACTGTGGGTTGGTCTCTCCTAATAGATATTATAGCAGGCGTGCAACTCTTTTGCTTGAGCCACAGGAATCTTGAGAATGAACTTTAGAGAAATTGATATTTCATGATTAGGCCTAAACGACAACACTTGATTAAGAATTGGAAACGTGAACTGCCAGATTAGTTTCTTACTGAATCTTTGTTTGGCTGATTTTATGGTTCTCCTCAATTGTAATGTGCATCGTATCAGGCTTGCTATTTTTGTGTTTATCCTTCGAGCTTATCCAGCCCTTGTTGGAAGAGATGTGGACATCCACACCTTTTTACAGGATCCTACGAATGGCCCTGTAATCAGAAGGCTACTTGTGGCAATAGTAGAGAACTACTGCAAATACCGAACCTATTACAGTTACCCGAGTAAGGTGTTCTTCCTTCCTTAAATTACAGCCAAAATGAGAAATGTTGAAGATAACAATTTCAGAGAATGAGCAATCTCAAGAAATTCCAGAATGGCATAAATGGTGGGGATTATTTTGGTTCGCGATATAGATATGCACAGTTATGTTTTGTGTCTGTTTCTTATGATTCACCTTTTTTATACTCGATCCAAAAAAGGCAGAAGTCCCTTTGATTCTCCCCACTCCAGGAACTCTTGTTGGTTTACCCGTTACCAGTAAGCCAAGGCCTTACGTGTTTTCTCCCAACAGAGCTGCGTTAGAGTTGTTTCCATGGGATGCAGACATTTTGTTAAAGAGACACAGGAGAAAAACAGAGGAAGACACTAATGGGATAAACACATATCTAGACAGTACAGCACACTTGGGTAATAACATGGGGTATTCGCACATGAAAAAGGTGGTATAGAGAATGTTTAAGGAGTGCTGTTATGTCTGTGCGCTCAAACCTTATGCCATGAAAGCCACACAAAGTTTCATTCCTAGAGAAGTTCCGGAAAACGACGCCAGATGTCTTCGTCATCTTGCAGCATGTACGACTAGGAGACAGTTTCAAGGAAGTCGGGCCGCTCTGCGATGGGGAGCAAAATGGTCATTTCCATTCCAAGATGATTACATCAAGACTACACAGATGGAAAAAAGAGTTTGAATGCATAGGCACAATGCTTGTGTATCCTGATGCAGGACAGGATGAGGTAATCATTAAAGAAATAAAGAGCCTGAACTATTCTGATAAGAAGGAAATAGCTTGGATGCCCAGATGCTGGGAACAAGCTCAGCTGCTGATCTATGGAAGAGTGAGATCTAAAAAGGGATGGGAAGAAGGGCTGATGTCATGTACAGCTCATTTACCAAAGAACAAGTATATACGAGAAGTACAGAAGGTAGATAATGAATGTTTTAAGTTATGGGTCAAGTATGCCAAACTATTAACGTGGGTCGAAGATGAATCTGGCCCAATGATGGCAATTCCATTGATGAATGCAACGTTGTGCTTCCGAAGAAAAGGAAGAATTTATGTGGGAAATAACAGGGGCCGTAACAAAATAGTTGATGTCTCCAAAATGGGAGAAGGAACAGCTGTCTTAATGGACCACTATTGGGCTTGTGGATCCAGAGCTTACATGTAGCTGCCGAAGGACCGGGGAGGGATGTGTTCTATAGTGCTTATTCATGTTCCAAATTTAGTGATTCCTCAAAGTGACCTGAACATTGGAGAGTTTCAAAAAGCAGATACTCATCTGAAGAGTAGAAGATCACTTGAATTCCTCAACTGGACAAGGAGGGGGAATTATTTCTCTGCTAAATTTACAGTAGCCTTTGGTGCTATTCCTTATGAGCATAGGCTATTCAGTAAGACTGCTTCTATCTTCACAACTATCTTTATGCCAGGGATCCAGACAATGGCGAATGTAAAGTGGTTACAGATAACTCGCTGGGAGCTCCTGCAGACAATCAGCACTACCATTAAGGGATTCAATGCTATCAGAGAAGAATGGAGGGCCATAAGATTGATGACCGTCCAGAACAGATATGTCCTTGATACGATCACAGCAATGGATGGAGGAGTTTTTACCAAATTCTGAGAATCATGTTGCACGTTCAGACCTTCCCATGATGATGAGAATGGGACCTTGACAGAGGACATAACACTGTTGACGAACCTGCACAACAAGATGGAAGACGAGACAGAAGATATTGCAGATGAGAGCTGGTTTGCATCTATCTTCTCATGGATTCCACTATGGATGGCGAATATCTTCAAGCTCCTGGCAGCAGTATTAGTGATGATAATGTTTGGATTCTGTGTGATCAGGATTATAATCACAGAAGACAGCAAAGAAAGCAGTAGGAATGAAGATCATGATCGATGTCGAGTCAGGGTTTGGACCCAAGGAATTGACGGATGAAGAGATCCGAAAATATGTAGAGGCCAGCATCTTAGCACCTGAGGGAACAAAGTTCCTGCATCCAAGGAACCACAAGAAGTATGTGGAACGATGGATCTACTGTAATCCAAATGGACAGTGCAGCTACATGACCTAGAGTGTTGATGAACATGTAAAGTCAGCGGGATCCTTGATGGGAGCAGTGAAAATGTGGACTTGAAAGAAGCACTTCAAGAGAGGATACCAAGAAGTGCAGACTGATGGAGGAGTGGTCAATGAATCAACCAAAGAGGGAGTGTAGAGGAGCAGCCGAATGCCTCTACAGGACGTCCTGCCCCCATCTTGCGACATGCACAACACCAGTGATTGTGCTTATTCCACAGAGAGTCTTCGAGAAAAGGTATCCATTATGAAAACCCTATGTGATGTACCCTCGTAGAGATGATAACCTCTTGGAGGAGATCCCCGAAGGAATATGAAGAGGAGAGGAAAAGAGGCTGGTGAAGACACAAGAGAGGAGCGCGACGCACTGAGAAGGATGGTCAAAGAAGATGCATAGACCTTTGACAAAATAAAGAATCGAGGAGACTTTCATATCTGGAATGAAGGTTGCACGTGTTTGACACACTGCAGACAATGCAAGCTGTTTTATAACTGTACAGCTGCAGCAATGCAAGTAGACAAAGTGATCGTAAAGGCTGGCTGTACGTAGTGAGTAGACTGCAGGCGGTGCCACTATTATATAGAATTCTGGATATCGGTGTCACATATTCAGTAAGCTCAGACTTGTGAAGACAGAAGGATCGGAGGGCTGTTTCGCAGAATGAAAAGCACCTGAAGATCGAGTAAAGGCCTGGAATAGCTGTCTGGCCTGGCGTCAAAAGATGGAGCAGCCAAGAACTGGTTATCTATCCTTGAAGAACAGTGAACGTGAGAAGCTGAATCAGTCCTTGTTAAGGTGCAAGAAAGAACATCGTGAATGCCAAGTATATTAATTCCAAAACAATTAAATGCTGTAAAACAGGCCAAAATATGGTTTCCTGTCACGTGAGTCAAGGATGCAAATAGGAGTTTGGCGTACCGACCAAACCTGTTATGAGAGTGCCTATAGTCCCTTTTATTCTCAGGAGCAGTGATACTTTGCAAGGACAAGTTCAAAGACAATCGATGGCAGAAGGCATGAGTGATGAGAGATGTTGGGCTAACTGGGTGGGAAGACACGGTCAAGTCCACCCGCTGGCACCTGGGGTACCAGTTTACGTGCTGCTAGTGAATCAAATGCTCCAGAAGGGTACAAGAGTGCCAACCAATTGTAGAGGGCCGCATAACGAAGGGCTTTATAGTTTGATAGCCAGTGATGTACCGTGTATCTAGTAACTGATGAGGAGGACTTGCACTAGGGGTGGGCATAAGTGGTCCACCTGACTGTAGAGACCCAATCACAACCCGATCCCTTAAAGAAAGTATACTTAGATGTTCCCCTTGAGCCCATCACAATCTCCCATAGGTTTTTCTCAGTTTGCCACGTAGCATGACGTCACGTATGATGAATATTTGCTATATAAATGTGTTTTTTATGCAAAATGATTATGAGCATGATACAACAGACATTAACAGACGTTCTAACTCCCTGTTTTAGACAATGGAAAATAAAAATGTTGGAGGAGACATTTTGCCAACTTCCTGAGTCAGTCTTATTATTTGGTGTAAGTTATTCTGCACCACCATCCTTTTATGACGTATTACTGATTTAAACGGGCCCATCCGTGGGGTCACCATATAGTCTTGGGTGTGTTTGGAAAAACATGTGGGCAAAAGGGGAGAAACGTCTTATGATCGGACATTTAGATGCCCATATGCCTGTTGAAACTTCCTTGGCTGCATTGTTCAACAATGAAGTTGACTAGATGACCCAAGTGTGCCCTGTGCAGGAAGATTCAACAATCTTGCAAGCAATGCCGGACATCTAGGACAGCATGCAAAACATTCCAGTGTCCCCATATGAGATAGCTAAACATCTCAACGGTTGAAGCAAGGCAAGCTGCGAGTACCTGCCCAGTGTGTGCTGATTTGAAGAAGTTGCCTCTAGAGAAGCACCACTCTGGCAATTAGACTAAATCAGACTACTGTCGACAGATGGAGGAAAGCAGTATGTTCTGGTCATGGTTGACCAGAACATACTGCCTGCTCATGCTGGGGTTCCCTACTATAACAGCTGATCAAAAAGCCACTCTGCAAGGAGTGGATTACCTCATTCAGCATTGCAGTGTTCCTGAAGAAAAGAAAAGTGACAGCTGTAGTTCTTTTGCAGCAAATGCTGTGCAAGGCTGAGCCCAAGAGCAAGGAATCCAATGGATATTGCACATAAGACACTGTCTCAAGTGTCAGGATTCGTAGAAATAGCTAATGGACCGATTAAAGAGCAGATACACCCACTCACACACACTACAAGGTTGGGCTAAGCATCTGTCGCAGAGTCCATTTAAACGGAACATTCACCCTATGGGACAACAAGCACCAGAATGACAGGGCAAGTCATGGAACATTCTCCTACCCTAACAGTCTAGTAAATGAGCGACCATGCAAGTTACTCTTGCAAGTAACTGAAGGAAGCATTGGGTTGGATCTGTTTGCGGCAGAGGCAAGTTGTGCAGAAGGAAAACACTGTGGTCATTCAGACAGGAATCATAATAAAGCTGCCAAAATAAACATACAGCAGAATCACAGAACGATCAAGCCTGGATGCCAAAGGACTGATAGTTCTCAGATGAGTGTTTGACCCAGATTATCAGACCCGCTGATCTGCCTAGTGAGATGTATGACAGTATTGCATAATTGATTTGTGAAAAGGCCCAAATGCCACAGGTATTAAAACAAAGTGGAGCTCCTGGAAGCACAAGCAGGGGGACTAAGGGTATCAGAAGCACAGGAAAGAAAGTGTGGGTGCACTACCAGGGAAAACACCTGAACCTGGAGAGATGATTCTATGTCAATGAGGGGGAGGTTTTTACATTGACTTATATTATTATTTATGTTCCTGCCACTAGGCTTACTCCTCGATCACAATGAGATGGAGCATTTTTTCTGTGTACCTTCATGATTTGTCAAGTCTGTGCATTTGTAACCCAGGATGTAATTCCCTTTAATGTTACTTCGAACTTCTGGATCACATGTGCCAGCGATTAAACACCTTATTTCGTGATGCCAGGAATAACACTGTTCCTTGTGTGAAAACAGCTGTTATCCCAGATCAAACCTGTTGCACTAAATCTCTAGTGATGAGTCATGGGTGTCATTGTAGTGGGGGCAGGGGTCTTTGCCCCCCCCAATAGGTTATGTATTAACATAGACTCACATCACAGGCCTGTATGAGGTTTTGGGGAGCAAGATTTCAATTAATGGCATGGATCAGGGGTTCATCTTCACTTGCTTATATTGGCCACAAAACTGAAAATTGTTGCAATACTTGGTCGCCTTATGACTTATTGAAATTCATGCATTATGTCTGTGCAATAAGCCAAAGTGTATGTGAAGGACGCATGGTATTGTGCAAGGAAGGTCAAGCACTTGGTGGAGAATGTTCTTTTATAAATCCTCAAAGAAAGAAAGTGCTCACATCATAGACCCATTATTAGACAACATATGAATGGCAAAAGTGCCAGAGATGCCTCTGTTATACATGAAGTAATATTGTAGATTGATTTCTCTAAAGGAGATGTATCAGTTTATCAACCAGTTTACCAGCTTGTGCTATATGGGAAAGGGTGACGTAGCTGTTATGTTTTGCATACATACATGATATTCTTGTTAGATTTACCCTCTGCAAGATGTTCCCATTGTGAGGGGTTTACATTTCATTATACGTTGTGTTGACATTCTAATCTGAGCTCTGGAGTTCTGGAGCTCAGACAGTTGGTTAAGGTTTCTCCCTGCAGCTGTGTCTGCCGCCCGTTCCCTAGAACTTAAATAAATCCTCTTTACCTTCTTACCGGTTTCCTCATCATTTAACACTGGCGAAAGTTTTGATCGTTATTAAGAAGTCAAATTAGAGTTAAGCTTGTCAGAGGATGGCGTTAAATTAAGGAGGGGCTCCAAGGTTGTTCCTCCTTCGAGTATTAGACCTCGTTTAGTTGATTTATCTCATCATGGTCATGCAGGCATGAGTGGTACCAAAAGACTACTGAGAATCTTTTTGGTGGCCCGGTATGGGTAGTGAAGTTGAGAAGAGTGGAGTGTGCAGAGTGTGTGCGGACAGATAAAGGTAAGGTGGTCAGGGAGTTTCCCCCTTAGTCCTGTTCAAGTTCCCAGAGAACCATGGAAAAAACGTGCTGTGGATATAATGGGTCCCATTCAAGGACTAGGCGATGGGTTTAAATTCTTGGTGGTGTTAGTAGACTATCACTCCAAATGGCTGGAATGGAGGGCTTTAAGAGAAGCCACTACGAATGAGATGATTGTATTCTTTTAAGATATTTTCTTTAGAGTAGGATTTCCCACTGAAATTGCCACCGACAATGGGGTGCAATTCTGCTCAGACAAAATCCGGAAGTTCCTAGGGCATTTTGGGATCAAACACTTACGCACTGCATTATATCATCCAAGGGCTAATGGCTTAGTAGAAAGAGCTAACAGGTTTATTAAAGGGGGAATACAGTTAGCGCTTTGCTCTGGTCTAGAGTGGACTGAGGTGTTAAAGGAAATGGTTTGGAGCTACCGCTCAACACCCCATTCAATCACTAAGATCTCACCTTTTGTGTCTTTGAAGGGCCGCCAACCTGCCACAAAATTGTGCCCAGGATGGTTGGAGGTTGCCGGGTGCGTGGAGGTAAATAGAGAAGAAGTGATGAAATTAATTGCTGACGTCCAAGATAAATATAGACAAAGATTAGATTCCACTTTTAAAGTCAAAGAGGTGGAGTACAAAGTAGGGGATTTGGTATTAATTAAGAATCCCCGTTTTGGGTTTAAATGTTTGGAAAGTAGGTTTCTAGGACCAAAAAAGATTGCTGCAATATGTGGAAGTGTGGTGATACTGGAGGGTGGTGAGTGCTGGTCGAAAGCAAAATTAGTTAAGAGTTCGAATGTTCCTGTTCATGAGGAGATGGGGTGGATAAAGAGGGTGCTGATGTGACAAAGATTTGAGTGTGGAGTCACCACAACAAAGTCAAGAGGGTGTTGAAAATCAAGACACTAGCATAAAGATATCCACATCCAAAAGGAGGATAAGGAGAACACCCAACCGTCTCAAAGATTTCTACCTTGAATAATGCCGTTTATGTTCTCTGTATATAAGGAGGGAGATGCGTTATGTTTTGCATACATACATGATATTCTTGTTATATTTACACTCTGCAAGATGTTCCCATTGTGAGGTGTTTACATTCCATTATACGTTGTGTTGACATTCTAATCTGAGCTCTGGAGTTCTGGAGCTCAGACAGTTGGTTAAGGTTTCTCCCTGCAGCTGTGTCTGCTGCCTGCTCCCTAGAACTTAAATAAATCCTCTTTACCTATCATTTAACAGTAGCCTACCCCTAAAGTATGTGTTGCAAGAGACTGGAGTTCAGTGATTGCTAGTGCTGTAGGTGAGGGGCGGGAGCATTGATGGTTTATTCTATATTACACATTTTGTACGCCTTGTATGTTTATCAGAATAAGGTCTTTGCACAACCAAATAGTCACTAACTAATTTTCTAATGGGCAAACACCCAGACCGATTTCCCTCTAGCGGTGGAATGTAGTGGGCCTGAAAGAGTTAGCACATGGGGAAAGAGCTACATAACGAGAAAACTAGAAAGAGGAGTGAAATAAAGTATGCGTGCTTGGCTGCTGCTTTAATAATGAAGGAATAGGCGCCTCTCAGCAGCTATAGCCTTTTAGGAAACGAGCTGGCTTATCCTGCTCTACTATGCGTGGCAGAGGCAGAACGCGCCATTCTGTGCCAAATCTTTGTTTACATTTTCTTGCCCCATCAGCAAATGGAGAAATTTCCTTGAGCATCTCCATTGATAAGGGTTAACATGTTCTGTTTGTAGACAGGATATAAGGGCATTGAACAACCACTGAATAAAGACAGAAAGATATATAAGGGAGAGCAAACTAAAATTAGATGGAGGCCCCCAGCAAGTCGTGCAGATCACCAGGAATCCCCAAATTCAAGCAGCTGCATCTGTACTCTAGAGGTATGATTGCTGAGGAGAGCTCAGTCGGAAGATCACAGAGGGGTTTCTCTGCGCAGAAGGCATATGAAATGAAGTAGCCATCTGAAGGAGCTACCAAAGCCAAGACCAAGCTAGAGACCGCACAGACAAGGCACAGTAAAGGAGCGGGAGGCGCACCAGCATTTCATTTATCTAACTATTCCACTGCATCCTTGCTAGCTTTGCGGATTAAACTGTTCATATCATGTGCATTTGATTAAAGTACAAAGCAGACGTGAATGCTCTGGGTCTGAAGTGGTGATTTCTTATGGTTGTGGCTACATTTCACTGTCTACACCGAAGGAAATTGTGAAAGAGGTGGCCGGTCTCATCCCCTTCTGTCCACTGGCGAACTGCTGGAGGCGACACAGACTCAGCCCAAGACAGGGCATTTGCGCTCGTCGGATCAAAATATTGTACATTTAGCCCAAATGACGGTGATACCATTGCCGACATTTGGAAAACTGTAGCCACGCTTCACCAAGATAACACTTCCTCCGGGTGATCTTTGTGGTCCTGGTTGACAGGCTCAATTGGTTTGCTAGGAGCTTCTATCTTACATGGAGTAGTGCTAGTTGTACTTCTGTTTGGAGTATGCAGCTTGCTTATTCCTCCTAGTGTGACGAATCACTAGGTATCATCGCTTCTCCACGGGAAGTGAAACATTTCCCATGAGGCTAGGGATGTGCGGCCGCTACCCAATATTCCCCCTAGCATTGGTTCAATGTGGGAGGACCTCATGGGGAGGCACTCTCCTGCTGGGGACAAGGACTACCATCTGGGGTGTGTCCGGGTAAACAAAATTGCACCAACACATACTCTAACCCCTCTTTCCTCTGCAAACCTCTTTCTTGATAGTAGAACCATGTACCATCATAATGCAGAAAGCCCCAGTGTACCATGACCAAGAAGGAAATGGGAACCCGGAAAATCACCAATTATAGAAGTACTGGTACAAGGTGGCCACGTGGCGGCATGAGGATTATAAGCAAGACAGAGAGAAAAGGGACACACAGTGTGTCGAATGAAACCTTGCTACATTGTATAAAAAACGGACAATGGACTCAGTAATGTGTCAAGCCCAGCCAGGATAGGCTGGAAGTGAGTAGCTCATCCGACCTGGGAGTTCAAGTTTGTTTGGCAGGCCTGAGGAAGGAGAGTACAAAGCACACCGGCAGTCAATCGAGTGAGCTTTTGGGCAGGAGCAGGCCTATTCAACAGGCCAGAGGGAAGGCGAACGGAGGAAAGCTATCAGTGGTGCCAACACCAGACAGCAGCTCGAAGAGCCCACAGAAGAAAGCTGGATGGCCGCTGTCCCTGAAAGCCCTGGCAACGAACCTATGCCCAAATTAAGATAACGGGTGGTGCGGGAGAACCGGAGGGGATGCGGCGGTGCAAGTAAAGCAGGCAGAGGCTAACTCCAGTGGGCCCTCATAGGCCCAATGTGTAGCCCAGCTCCTCTTCCTCGTTCCAGTGGCTGTACCAATAAGCCCACTGACCACCAGGGCAGGGTTGAGGACCCCTAACATCAAGAGTACTGCATCCAAGGAACTCTTCCTCATGCCAGTGACCATACCAATAAGGTCACTGACCACCAGGGAAGGGCCGAGGACCCCCAACCAAGTCCAGTCAAGCAACAGAGGAGAGCCCAATGGCTGAACTAATAAGACCACTCACCACCGGAGATGAGTTGAGGACCACTACCACCAGGAATACAGCATCTGAGGAATCCCTCCTCATTCCAGTGGCTGTACCAATAAGCCCAATGACCACCAAGTGAAAGGTTGAGGGACCTACCATCAAGAGTACTGCACCCAAGGAATTCTTCCGGGTCTCAGTGGCCATACCAAGAAGTCCGCTGACCACCAGGAAAGGGTCAAGGAACACAGCCAAGTCCAAACAAAACAAAAAAAGAGATGAGAACATCCTCATTGTACTGACAGGCATAAACCCATTACACATAAGAGAAGGGTCGAGGACCCCCAACATTAAGGAAAGTTAAGTGTACAAAGTGTGCCTCAAAGGAAAGCTTGCTTTTTCAGTGACAACCTCAAACCCACTGAGCTGTAGAGAAGGGCCAAGGACCCAAACAATACAGAACTGAGGCAAGGAGAAAATCCTCCTCAATTCAGTGAGGAGGCAAAGCCTGCTGAATGCAATAGAAGGGTCTTGGACCCCGACGAAAAAAGTGAGAAAGGGGTCTGGGACCCAGACAAAGAATACCAATAAGAAAGAGCAGCAGTTTACCTACATTTGGAAGGAAAGGCAAACTGTATTGAATGACTTTATAACATACCAGGTGAACCAGAGGGCTTCAGAGGAAGAGAGCTATTCCCCCTGGCCCTGTGAAAGGACGTGGAAGTCCATACCCAACCCAGGAGAAGGGAGTCCTTGCCCTGGATCAGGATCTATGTACTTTGTGTGAAATTTTGTGGAAAAAGATATCAACGTCAGGGGAAGGGAGGCATTCCCCATGGCTTAAGAACTTTGGATAACTTTAAAAAATAACTCTCAGCATCTACCAGTAGAAGAGAGCGATTATCCTGGTGGAAGATCTTTTGTGTTATCAAATATCCTTAGTTGTAGAGTGTAAGGGCTAGAGCTAGGTTTGTACACAGGATGGTGACTATTTGGTTAATGGACAATCGGACTGTTTTTTCAGTTTTGGTTGAAGCTGGGAAAACCCTCTTAGTGATGGGACCAGATAGGTTTTTCTTTAACAGGTCAATAAATATTTGTGAAAAATGTCACCCCGGTGTCAGTGTCTCTTCTGCAGCACTGTTACACTAGCCAAATGTCTATTTGGTTGTGTAGAGAAGCAGACCTCACTGCACTGTGAGTTTTATTTGTTAAATGACATACATTTATAATTACACAGCCGAATACTGTCCGACTCCGCTTGTATTCTTCGCCAAATACTGGCTCACACCACTTATAGTTGAAACTAGGTAAGCAATAGTAAATCTTCTAGAAAGAGCTCAGTGCTGCAGGATGACATTTTGGCTGCCCGGCACAGGGCCAGGGGAAGCAAAATAGTTACAGCACGGTTTTGAAGTTCTTGTGATAAGCCAGAAACCGAAAATGTTCCACTACAACACCAAGGCTAGATAATGAGTGCATTTATCTATAGAAAAGAAAAGTTCGTTAGAATGTACTAGCAGGCAGTGGTAGTAGATGTATTCGAAATATGTCTAACAGCTGAAATTAGAGGAAAGCAGTTGATGTTTCCAGAATGTAAGTAATCAAGGAGGTAGAACCCCATAGGGGTCCGCTGTACAAGCTTCTTGCCATGCTCGCATGGCACGGAGCGCGTACAACTACAATTAAACACTGCCCGACATGTTTGCATGTTAGACAGAGTTTATTTAAAATTGTGAACACTGATTAATGTGCACGCATGGTGGGCAGTGTTCATAATTGAAATTAAGCCCTGCCCGACAAGCTTGCACAGCTTGCCATGGAAACATGCCAAGCGGCGCTCACAATGAAAAGTAAACACTGCCTGGCATACAAAAAGCTTACTCCCTGGAGCAACATGAGCTCCTCAGTGTATGAGAGACCTGATAGTCAACGAGCTGGTAATTACCAGGACTCAGTAGAACTCAAAGTTCTAAGCACACCAAAAGTAAAGATCAAGTGGCTATAGGGATTTATTCTGAGTGCACAGAATTTTGGTAGGTAACATTAAGGGACTATACTGTGCACAGAAAACAAATATGGCAAATAGTAGCAAGTCTAGGGGATCAAATGATTTGCTTGACAGTCCTGAGTAAAAATAAAGTGTAGGCCAGCCGGCATGAGTTTCTTTAACAGACCCCCGTAAGAAATAAAGCAATAAAGTGGTAACCATCAAGTGAATGGCAGAGCTAGGTTGCGACGAGTGCATGTTGAAGGCCCTGAAAAGTGAGAAAGCTATTTGGATATACTGGACAAGAAACTAAAAATCTTTAGACTAGGAGGAATTGTCATCTAGCAAGATTGTGGGAACCCTGGCTTTTTTGATTTGTATTAAATAAAATGATGCTGGTAATTCCATATTCAAAAGGAAAATCTGCTAATCAGATTCCCCTTTCATAAGCTCTATGCCAAAGGTATAGTGTGTACATCCCTGCTGCATCAGTGCCCTGATCTGCAGCACCTGGTCTACCAGTGGCACAGAGAAGGTTCAGAGATCACAGGTGCCCTCTTGACAGCTGCAATTACATCCAAGTCTCTGCAGCGCAGGGATTGCATTTAAAACATGCACACCTGTTCCCAAAACTGCATAACCCTGTAGATCCTGTCCTGGTGGCATGGTAAACTGTACAAATAACAAAGCAAGAGGTCACACGGATCAATACAACAATTATTCAATTAATAATGGACTCTGGTAGGTGTAGGGGTGTGAGAGGCTCAGTCAGGTCAACAATTGAATACACTTATTTTATTGGTTATACAAAAATCACAATAGGATAAAAAAAATGAATTCACACAATAACATCTTAAAATGTATATAATCAAAACAACCTGTAGAACACTGCTAAATGTAATACACAGCCCACAATATATCTAGAGCAGTTTACAATAGTCAATGTAAAGGTGTTATCAAAAAGTGCTTGCTGCCTACTATGAGTACATAATTACAAGGTATCATCATGAACGTAGTTTCGAAGACTCAAATAAACTGTACAAATAAGCCATACCCGAGTTAAGGCATGGTGGCCAGCATCTGCTAGAGTTATCCCAGCCACATTACAATGATATCACACATGTAAGCCCCATGGGCCCAGTTTAGCAGTGGAAGGATTATGTGTATTCCTCCCAGACAAGGCGCACCCCTGCCCACTGGCAGGATTGTAGCCTAGGGGGATTGCTTCACTTTGTTCCTTTGAAAGGGTAGGCAACACCCTTTCCCCAGGGACAGTCACTCCAGAGAAGCTGGGAACAGATCCCAAGGGGCACACCCATTCACAGAGAGCCAGCCCTCAAACTAGGGTGCTAAAGGCCTCGGTTCTAAGAAAGAAGGGAAGGTGTGGGGATTAGAGTAGCCGGGGGGTGGAGGGGGTCCAAGGGAAGCAGATTTCCACCATCTTGAATCTCTCTGCCTCTCTCATGTTCCCGTCCCCTCCACTTCCTCTGGAGCAAAGAACTCTTGTGTGTGACATCAGAAGGGCAAAGTCCACACATTTCAAGAGCAGTGATTGGACCCCTAGAGCAAGTTATCTTTAGTCCAATCACCTGGAGACTTTTGCCTATAAAAAAGGGGTCCCCCACCACCTTTGAACCATCCTTTGACTTTCATCCTGAAGATTTCACCGGACCCCACTGGTAGAGCAGTCCTTTCTAAAGTGTTCCAGTTGTAGCATAACGGCAGGGGCTCCAAGGCAGAGGCAAGCTCCGTCCCCTAACCATCCATGGATCACTGGGGTGGAACTCTGCTGCTGGACCATAAACCTGCCTCTGCCAGCCACCCTAGGACCCTTGCCTAGGGCCTCACCTTGTTGCAGATTCACAGAACGCATGTGCCACCCTCCCTTGTGTTTGGCATCCCAAGAAGGAGGAGGACAGGCATTGGCCCTAGAGAGCCTGGAGTGGGACTCACAGCACCTGGAAGCCAGAACAGCCAAGGCCCCTGTTGTTGGCAATGACCCGCTCTGAGCCATGATGCCAGCGCGCCCAATGGCAAGTGATCAAGCAGGACCCTTCGGTGCTGCCCTTTGGCGTCCATCGTTCTCCGAATTGCCGTCCAATTTTCAGCCCCGTTTGCTGCTGCACTGCGTCTGCTGAAGTACGTTGTTGCCTTGGCTTGAACTACGAAGTACCGCTATCTTGCCTTGCTTGAGCCATCCTGCAAAACACCAGCTTCTTCCAAATCGCTCCTTGCAGTAGAACGACCCGACCCTGGTGTTCCCCGAACAGCGAACTCCCAGCCTCTGCATCGAAACTGCTTGCACATCTTGGTACCAGCTCAACTGCCATCGATCCTCGCCTGCCGAACCAAACCTGGTAACCACCTGATCTGCACAATATGCTTCGAGACCATAGCTCCCCTTCCGTTTGACCCGACTCGATGCCAGCTTGCCGCCGGACCATTGGGACTGCCGCATCCACAACCCAAGCTGACGGTGAGAAACCTGGTTCTACGCTGTTAAACCACCAACACCTTTGCAAAAGGTATTATTGACCAATATCTTCCCCTGTTCTCTGGTCCATCTTTGGGGCCTAGAGACTAGACAGGCCATTTTAATCCCTTTTGCATTCTCAAGAACATATCCTTTGAACATCTGTGTCTTGCTTTTTCTCCCTCAGTCACATTACTCAGAGTGCTGTATCTATTCTATCTTTGCATGTTCTGTGTTCATTCTACAGGGGTGAGTTTTTACAGTTGTTTTCTAGTTAGTTATTGTACATGGTGCGTTATATATTTTTATAGAAGCTCGTTTGGACATTGCTTTAGATTGGACCGTTATACTTCATTGTTTGGGTTGCTACTGACCCACATTCACACCTCTCTTGAAAGTATAGCCTTCCCTCAGCTCACTTTACCAAAAAAAGGCAAAGGAGGTAGATCTCTTAACTGTGCCTGTTTTACCTTTAGGATTGTGCTTGCTCTTGGTTTGTAGAAGTGTGAGGGCCGAGTGGGCGTTTTAGCCTCTACTCACCTTGTACTGCTGCAGGGCAGATGTCAATTTGTCACATTGGTAGCAGCAGTGGGATTTGGAACAGACTGTGCCTACAGCCTAGTAATCAAGTGTACATTTAACGTTACTTTCACTGCCAAGGGATATTTTTTAAGTGCTTCAATGAAACTTGATATGAGCTCTGCCACCACAACAAGTTCAGAGAGCTGCTGTGGCGCTACAAGATCAGAAACGGCCGGACTTTCTGCACCTGGGCATGATGTAGATATAGCAGCACGGGGAAGAAAGGAGGTCTTCAATTGGCAAGGGACACCAGCAGTGGTGGCACCCGAGGGAAGCCAAGGCGCCACATCCCCAATGACTTAATCCCTACTTATGAGATGGGGAAGGACATCGTGGATTGGTTTGATGGGCCGGAGCTCGCCTTTCGCATGCATGCTGGGGAAGAAGAGTTGTGGAGTGCAGCCCTTATGAGTCATCTACCGACAGCTGGTACTGATGTAATAATTCTATTGGCTCCTGAGGAGAGGCCCATTTATAAGAAAATGAAGGTTACTGTTCTCCTGTAGTTCTTTAAGATGACCGAACAGTACCAGAGGAGCTTTAGAGAGCTCTCCAAGAAAGGAGGACAAACATTTTGATGCATTTGCACATCAATCTTTGAAATATCTGAATGGACGAGTTACAGGTAACAAAGTGAGGGCATGTTCAATCTGATTGCATTTGAGAATATACTGAAGAATTGTGAAATGGAGTTAAACCAGCATCTAGTGGACAAGAGCATCACAGACCCAAGGGGTTTGTATGAACGTTTGCCACAAAACTACTTCGTTGAATGACGGTACATCACCGAATAATCAGTTCACTGAATGTGGGCGCACCGCATTTATTTCACCATGTGTCGCAGTAACTCAGTTATTCGCAATCCATTCTACCGATTCGGCCGCAAACGATTTACTATTACAATTGGAAATTATGCAAGATAACATGTAAATTTACTACAAGGAAGTTAATTTCCTTATGCATTGCTGCCAAGGAACGCTGAGTCTCACGTCACTGAAATCCATTACTGTTACGAAGACTAGAACGGTAAGAAAGCACGAAAAACGAGCAGCTTAAGAGAGACTTCAAAACGCTAACATAGAGGTTTTTAAAAGGCGGGAAAAATGCTGTTTTATTGGCTGTATAATGAAACTATAAAATTGAGGTTAACACAGTGTAACAGTTAATTGATGTAATTTTTTGGTTATTTATATGCACAAAATAAAGTTTTTTTATGAACAAGATACATTCCATCGCCTAGAAGTACATAAAGGTCACTGCTACATTCAAGAACAAAGAAAAAAAAAAAGGAGAAAAAAATGTGGTGGAAATGCCGTGAATATTATTCCCTAAATTGTAGAGGTAGACGTTGCACAAACAGCGATGACATTAGGTATGTATGGGAACATAATCATGCACCAGAGGTCAGCAAAGCAGAGGGTAAATAAATGGTACTAAACATGAAGCAAAGAGTAACATCGGACTCCTCTTCTACAAGTGACCTGGTGCATGCATCACTGAGAAATACCAGCTCATCTAATTTGGCAAGTTCCCAACACACTGTCACTAAAACACAGTATTTGTAAATTGCGATTATACACAATACACCGCATGGTGCAGGAGGAATGGTTCCCCTTAGTATACATTTTGATGGAGGTTATAGGGATGGAATGTACGTAATGAAATGTGGCTAAGATTTTGAATTTTGAGTGATCGAAGCATATCACCAAATAGTCTCAGAAAGTGTCATTCAAGGTTGTTTTATCCACTAACGTCAGTCTATTTGGCGTCATATGCAAAAACATGGTCTGCGAGATGGATACTGTAATGACAATAATTTTCCATACAATGAGCTTAAATTGTGCGCTCTAGCATTCGTTCCTGAGCAGGATGCACTCTGAAGAAAATATCCCAACACACATTTTTGGAGAGTAATGAAAGTGTACTGTGTACATTTTTGGAATTCTATGAAGAAACATGGATGGCAAACAAACAAGCTGTAGCAGGACACATCCCAAAATAGACTTGGAAATATGGAACTGCTGTATTAAAAGGAATGAAAAAAAAATAGGTTTGAGAATAAAACCAACAATATGGACATTTTAAGAAAAAACTCGTTTCAGAAAATGAGTCAGATCTATAACACTAAGAAATACGCCAGAAGTGTAAAAAAAAAATAGAAATTGAAATATGTTGCTCGAAAATATGGTACAATGTCACTTTCTGATTACAAGTCTCGTATATCATGTTACTGTTATGGTCTTTTAAAGTATTTACAATGGATTTTGTATACCTGTAGAATATAGTATTTTTTTCACATTAATAAACTTAGTATGTGTGTAAAGTCTTTTCTCAGTGTCTTGCAACTGACGTGGTAGCGTCAGTGGAACTGACTTTATTCTCCACACAGAACAAAAAAATGGATGAATCTTGTGGAACGCAACCTATGCCAAACAAGTACCAGAACAAGTCGCCAGTGGACTTCAAGAACCCGCATAAGGTAGGGTGTGTTCAGCATATTGTGTTCAATGAGGGGTGTTCGGTAAAGGATTTTACAGCAAAGGGTTATTCGGTACAAAAGTGTTCGGCGAAAGGTTGGTAGATGCCCAAGGAAGCTTGCAAAGGTTACTGACAGGTATGTGAGCAGGTGAGCCCAGAAGGCGGCTCAGGCAAGTACATCTCATCCAGATGACAAGGCACTTGATTAAAGTAAAGATTATGGTGGTCAGGAGCACAAGCTCCCACCCCATTGCCAAGAAAGGGTGCCAAAAGCACAAAGGGAAATCCCCGACACATGGTTCGTTAGTACACGCAGAAAGGAGTGAGGGTAACCCTACCACTGGCGCACCCACCTCCACAACCCCAAGATGCTGCTTTCAATGTGGGGACATGACACATAGGAAAGGAGATCCAGCATGCAAGGGTAGACCCAAGCAGGCTGTAGTTAGTGCTACCCTAATGGAGGAAAAGGAAATGGTCAATGTGGGCATCATAGATGATGAATTCCTACTAGGCCCATGGTCTGTCAAATGCACCATAATGTAGCTATGTGGGAATGGTACTGGGTTTCGGGAACAAAGCCCCAGCACTTTGCGATACTGCTGCAAGTATCCCAGATGTCTGAGGACAGTGGGTGCACAAGCCCAGATTTTTCAAGGGCCTCCAAAGTTAGGGGATTTCATGGCTTCGCCAGACGCCAATTGGCTACCCTGGAGTTTAGCTAAATGGAGGCGAGGGACCCCTCAGCTGTGCATTGCTGTCAAGGACACCATTTCAGTGGCCTGTCTGTAAGGGAATGACAAGCCTGATGCTGAAATAGTTGCCCCGATCACAAGATCTAGGGCCAAAGAAGCATGACAGTTGACAAACCTCGAGGCCATGGGTCCAGGGCCATGACCCACTGAAGATGGCACAAAAAAAAAAACGCACTGCCTAGTCCAGATCGGGAGTCCACATAGGGAGAGGCACTAGTGGTCACTGAGGTGCTTACTGTAGTAGCACTAGATTCAATGATCCCAGGATGGTCTACAGGTGTAGAACCACAACCTGGGGTGGAGGACACAGTATCTGCGACCTCAAGGGCCTGCCAGGGATAAGCAAATTGTCCTTAGCTGTAAGTCCCAGCCAGACTGGCCTCTGCCAGGTGCAACGTGACTTCAGACTCTGGCAGAACTTTGTGAGCAGGAAGAGAAATAGTCACAGGGTCACAGGGGGAAGCCACTGGGGGTGTTCAAAGAGTACCAGGAGAATGGTCTCCTGTATGCTGAGCTCATGAATCCTATGGCAGGGGTCAACGGGAGGTTGGTGCGGCTCCCATGTCATAGGAGGTTCCTCCTGGACTTGACTAAGGAGATCCCTTTGGCAGGCCACATAGGAGTTGGCAAGAGAGCAGGCAGGCTGTCCACCCATTTTCACTGGCCCCAGATTAGAGTAAAAATAAATAGTTTATAAGGTCCTGCCCGGCTTGCCAAGCATCCGGTAAGTCTGACGAGGCCAATGGGCATTTCAAATCTCAGACAGTGGACTTTAGTAAGATTTTTTGAGGAGGTGCCCGAGAGAATGGCATTACAATAGTATAATTTGCTGCCGACGATTGGCCCTAGCAAGGGTAAGACAGTTCAGTGACAGAAATGTTCTGCTGGGGTCGATGAGCTTAGTGGTGTAAGCTGCTGAGGAGTCAAGGGCCTATACAGGTTTGTGCAAAGAAAGTTCTGTAACTAAGTGGTAGCCCAAGGTTTTTACATGGCTTGAAACCGCTGTGGGATTGCCATAGATAGAGAATGAGGCAACTGCTGGGTCCAGACGTTTTGAGTCAGTGTAGTGACTTAAGAGCTCAGTTTTGTTGTTGTTCAAGCAAAGTTGGTGTTCCAGGCCTGAACGATGTTGTAAACGTGGTTAATATTAGCAAAAATGCAGGAGCCATAGTGCCCCGCTGCCTCGGATCAGCAAAGTAAGCCCTCAGGACTATTTCCAATGATTGGAAAATTCTCCTTGCCTCGACATGCTTTTTTGTTGAAGCAGCACCATCGTAGGGCTAATTTGTACCTGCGCACCTTTGCGCTGTGTTTTGAAATATGCTCGGCCAGGAGTTACAGCTCCCGACACCGTCTGCCTGTTCATTGAACAGTATCCAGGAAACACTCTCCAAAATGGCCTCGCTGTGTTACACCGGAGTGCGAACTCGCAGCAGCCTGATGCAGTATTGATTGGCCAGCCCAACCTTCTTCATTGCCCAATCCGGGAGCTGGCAGGTGAATGCCAGCCCCCATCAAAGGCCCGGCTTGGCCCCTCACTATCCATGACTGAAGTAGCTGCTCCTCTGCCGTTGCAGAACACGTGGTAGGAGCCATAGTGGCGCGCTGCGTCGGATCGGCAAGGTAAGCCCTCAGGGCTATTTTCAATGATTGGAAAATTCTGCTTGCCTTGACCCCACTTTTTTGCTGAAGCAGCAACATCGTAGTGCTAATTTGTACCAGTGCACCTTTGCGCTGTGTTTTGAAATATCTTAAGCTGCCCAACCAGGAGTTACAGCCCCACAAAGGACCACGCTCGAGGCTCCTGTCCCGCGAGTCCTGCCTCCGAGTAGGCCAACAACACATACTCCACCCGAAGTCTCCAGTCCGAAGCCCATTCAATCTTTGGTGAGTCGAGCTATCCTAGTGCAATCAACTAGCCTACGACTCTGCCTTGTTTTTGCTCACCGCTATCCGTTCCCCTTGCGCCCGCATCTCCGACCGAGCTACTTCTCACGCTCAGCAATCTTCTACTGGCATCAACAATACTGCCTGTAAAACTAAAGCACCTCTACCCCGACACTGCCATAGCCCGGTCCCTCCTCCACACCTGTGTTGCGAGACCTACTCATCGCTGATGTCAGAAGCCGCCCTACGACTTGCACCAGCACGCTCTTAACTCTCAGCATTGCCATCAGCGCCTCCTGATACTTGCGGTAAGAATCCTGCAGCGCAACTCGCAATCAGTCATCCACCTAATAGGAAAAGGCTCCCTCTCGCCTGATGCTTCAAGCTGGACATATGCACGTCTACGTACAACCGCCCATAAACACTTAAGTTTCTCCATCCGATGCGCTACCCTAACGCATTGCCCCAACTTTATACCGTGACTCGCTACTTGCCTCTCACCTTATGTTTCCTGGCACTCCATATCACGGCCACTCACACCCACTTGTGAGGATTGTTATAGGCACTTGCTTGCCTTTAAAGTCTGTAACTCTGCTGCCGCTTCATGTATCTGTTCTGTTCATATACTGTGTCACCAGGATACGGTCTAGACTTCCGCCTGCTTTAACTTCCTTTGACAACTCTGCTATATGTCACAGCTCATTTGTCCTAGAAAAGTTGCCTCTCTGAATGATCAACCCACTAATGCGCCCCCACTACATGTTGTGCATGTTGTAAACATCAATAATACTTTTACTGTACATGATCAAACACTCCTCATGGGAACAGTGTTACTTGCCACATCTCATTTGATTTAGGCAGTCTGCCTAGCTGAGAAGCTTCACAGCCTAGTGCCTTTGCATTAATACTAGTCGATAGCGCCAGTATAAGAATTTCATCACTACTCCGGACCTTGCTGCACCTGCTTACATCTGTTGTATTTTGGTAGCTTCCTGCTATCTCTCCAGTGTTCCTCAACGCTCTCAGAAACCCATACACGGTCAGCCTTGTGCTGCCTAGCCTTACAGACTCCAGGGCTAACCTACGCAAGGTAACCTTAACTGTGGATACCCTTCTACCTGTACTCAACTCCATAGCTCCTACCAAGTTCCTTCCTGCTCTCCAGCCTGGCTGGACTTCAGTCAATGCTACATCAGGAGCTTTAACTAACAGCCACTGCTGCCTCACTCCTATACAATGGATCCAGCGGTTTGCCACCTGCCCTACACCGAACCAACCTTGTCCAGTAAATATTAGAAATGTCAGACTAGGTTCCCGATTAAAGAACAATGGATTGCCAAAAACCTATAGCAAAACACACCCCTCAGCCAAGACTATTATAGACAACCAGGAACTCAAAAGCCTTAGCAGCTCCACTTCTCAAACTGTCCGGAACCTCCCACACCCAAGTACACCCACACTAGATGTACATCCTCATATCAAAAGGAGCCCTCATAAACGCCAGGTCTCTGATAGCTCACGCACTTGATTTAGCTGATCTCATCTCTTCGGACCACCTTGACTTCCTGGCTATTAAGGAAACTTGGTTACATCCTGCAGCCTCCCCTACCCTCTCACAAGCCATTCCTGAAAATTACACAATTTTCAGAACAGTTAGGGAAGATAGAGGCGGGGGGAGTAGCAGTCATTGCTAAAAATCTATTAGGCCTTAGAGAAATCACGAATTAACCGTTTGCCTCTGCAGAACTGCTCTGAGTCAAATTTCCGCTATCAGCAGCACGCACCTTATCCATATATCTTCTGTACGGACCCCTCGGCCCACTCTCCTCATTTGAGGAAGACATCACGCATCTCCTCACCTGGAACACTAAGCCAGGCTCTCAAATTATGTTGCTGGGAGATCTAAACTTAGGACTCAATGACACAAACGATGAAAATGATATGGCCTTGGCCAACGCCCTTTCCGAACTAGGCTTCTCTGACTGTATCTCCAGCCTGACACAACAAAGGTAGAACACTAGACTGGATAGCAGATTTAAATTGCGATACTAAAATCCTCTCCAATTCTCCTTGCGCATGGTCCGACCACCAGGTCATATCCTTTACCATCCAGGACTGCCATCAACCAAGCCTCAGTGCTACACTAGCGCCTCCCCCGCTTACCAGAAACAATCATAACGTCGCACTGGAAAATCTACTGCCTCTACTCCAGTCCATCACAAACCAACCTAATCTCAAAAATAAGGGATCCGTTCGCTCTTGTAGAACTGTATAATCACACCTTTCTCCAGGCCGTGGACAAAGTCGCTCCCATAAAAATGTGCAAAGCCAAACTACTAGCTCATCTCAATAAGTGGTTCACCCCAGACTTGAAAGCGCTGTGTAGACTCAAAAGAATCTCAGAAGCCAATTGGAGAAAAACCCCTACAGATCTGAACAAAGCTCCATTTACAACTGCTTCTAATGAATACAAAGTGGCTATACAAAAAATGAAAAGCAACACCTTCAACAATAGAATCCTCAATGCCAAATCGGGCACTAAAGAGCTATTCATCATCCGTAGAGAGCTAGAGTCTCCAGTACCACCCACTGATTCCTGTATTAAAGATACATCTTGGTGCTCCAATATCCAAAATGCATTACTAAATAAAATATTGTTCTTACAAACCTAGATAGAAGTCAAAAAACGCAGTCTAACATCAAGCTCTAATCTCCCCGAGCCTCAAGACCCACAGCCCCAACCCTGCCGCCCATTCGAATTCTCACCCGTTGCAATCAGGGAAGTAGAAGGAATCATAACCAGCCTGAAGCCATCAAAATGTCAAGGCGACACCTCCCCAGCAGTATTCATTTAAGAAGGAGTCAAGGAACTTGCACCCTTCATTAACTCCGTGATCAATGCCTCATTCAGAACCTGCATCGTCCCTATCAATCTCAAAGATTCCTGGGTCATGCCTCTTCTTAAAAAACCTAATCTGGACCCAAGTATCTCTACCAATTTTAGGCCAATAACTACAGTACCTTTTCTTTTGGAAATCCTGGATAGAGCAGCGTACCTTCAAATCCAAAACCACTTAGAAGCAAATAGCCTTCTAGGCCTGCATCAATCCGGGCTTCAACCAAGACATGGTACTGAAACTGCCCTCATTGATTTAAAAATCCAGATAGATGAAGTAAACGATAAAGGAAATCTTGCCCTCCTCATCCTGCTCGAATTATCACCTGCTTTAGATTTAGTCGACCACAATATCCTCACTAGACATAACATCAGCAGCTGCCTTTTCCACAAAGGCTGCTGCTTGGATACAATCTTTCATAGCAGAGAGAACCATGAGGGTCTTCGCACCAACAGTCTTGGCGACCCTGCCCCATCTTCTCCCATAAGGGTTCTGCGTTTCCCTCGACGCTATACAATATTTTTACGAAGCTCTTATTCGACCGCCTGGATGATCTAGGTGTCACCTACACTAACTATGTAGATGACACGCAGATCCTCATCACGTTGTCAGGAGCTTACGACAAAGAAGCTAAACTGCTGAATGAAATGTACCTAGAAATTCAGGCATGGGTGGCCACCCATAGCCTCTGCCTAAAATGACGCTAAGGCCGAGCTACTTCTCATTGGCTCTCGGTCACGCCTAAACAAACTTGACAGCCAATACTCAACCTTCAACATTGATGTTAATAACATCAAAGTCGCAAACGAAGTGAAAACTTTTGGTATATACCTGGACTCCACCCACTCCCTCTCTAGAAAAGTAAACGCCACAGCCTCAGTCACAGCATACACAGCGTAACTGATTAATGCCTGCAAGCCTTTCTTGTCCACCAACAGCTGCATTACCTTAGCCAGGGCACTTATATTGTCTAAGCTGGACTACTGCAATGCTCTATATCTGAGCACTAACAAACGAAACCTGAAGAAGTTGCAAGTGCTCCAATATAATGCACTTGGATGGCGCTCAACATCCCGAGAGCCAACCACATTTCCTCAGTAAGACGGAACGCATATTGGCTCCCTGTGCAAGACAGAAGAGATTTCAAAACTTTAGCGATCACACATAAATGCCTCTCGAACTCCACCCCAAAATATCTGATCGACAAATTCACCAGAAGCCAACCAAACAGGCCCACTGGGTTTCAATACACACACTGTTTAAACATTCCAAGATAAAAACTACAATAATCTGGTGGGATCAGTTTCCCTGTTCTTGCAGCCAAGCTCATTGCCCCTAGCACTAAGAGCTGAACCATCATTCTGGATATTCAGGAACTGTTTTAAATCCTGGCACTTTGCCCAGCAGGACTAAGGTTGCCTAGCTCATTGTTACAAATGCCACATACGTTTTCTGTATAGCTGCCCAGATCTGCAACAGTACGCAATTGGCATGTATGTCAATCTTCTGTTTTGTAACCTAAGTAACGATTCTGACTGGTATGTAGCCTTGATTTGTAACACCATGCGACCACCAACGGTAATCTCTGTGTATGATACCCAAGCTAAAGCGCCCAGATACCCTCGGGCTCAGCACGCTCTATGAATAATAAACTAAAGTCAGTGGGAATGGTTCTCAGTGACTTTTAGCAGGATTTGGGTGTTGCCTGCACAGTTTGTGTAGGAAATCCCAAGATGGTCTAGTTGGTCAAACAGAGGCTTTGTGTATATGTTATAAAAAAGTGGGAGCGATGCAGGTCCCCTGAGAAACACTGTAGGGGACGAGGATGGGGTCAGCAGACCCGAGTCGGCAAAGACCCTAGAGCAGAGGTCTTCAATCTGTGGGGTGTGCCCCCCATGGGAGGCATGGCCACATGTTTGGGGGGGGCGCGCGATGCGAACTGAGCATGTGCAATGGGGAGCCACTGGCTCCCATGCACATGCTCAACCAGTGCGACGTGGTGGGGGTGTAGCCCTGAAACAGGAAATAAACGCAGCCTGGACGCGTGCTTCCTTGCATTTGGATCGCGCGTCCAGGCTGCGTTGTGGTGTCCCGTGTTGCCGTGTCTGCCCTGCCTTGCTTCCCGTCCTGCCTGGTAAGTGCTTACCTCCCCTGCGCCACTCTCCCTCTTCGCCCCCACATTAGGGGGCATGAGGGAGAGGAGGCAAGCGGGGGACCGAAACCGCTGTTTGCCAGTGTTGTATTTCTAACGCGGCTCCCCTTTGGCAGTTTGCTGGAGCCCAGCAATCTGCCGCGGGGGAGCCGCGTTATGAATACAGCACTGGTCCCCCCCTGCACCCTTCTCCCTCTGCGCCCCCACATTAGGGGGCATGAGGGAGAGGAGGCAAGCGGGGGACCGAAACTGCTGTTTGACGGTGTTGTATTTCTAATGCGGCTCCCCTGCGGCAGTTTTGAATAAAGCACCGGTCCCGCCCCCCCTCACTGCTTCCTGTACCCAAAACGTTGGAATGCTCTTCCAGTCCTGCCTCTTCTCATCATTTTTTTTTGTTCTGTTTTGGTCAACTTTCCTCAGAGTGGGGATCAGACAAGAACATTCCAAGTTAACCAAAGATTTTCATCTTTTATTTTGTATCATCTTTTTGCAAGGTTGTAAGATTTAGCCCTTGCCTCCAGTCGAGCCTTTGCAGACTTCATTGAAGTATAGGCCATTAGAGTTCTGCATGCTGTAACCAACATGCACTGTAGTTCTTTCATTTTACTTTTCGGGGATGCTACACACAATTTCTATCAAATGCATTCTTAGGTTTTGCCCATAAAAATGTGAAACCTCCACCTCAGCGTCTAACCTGGACGAGATGGCTTGGTGGGTATGATGGTAAACACATAAATGCAAAGAGCCTACTTGTATAAATTACGCACATTAATAACCTTTTCATTGACCTTTATTCCGCAGACAATATAATGCAGCCGTGTTTATTTTCAGATGCTTGAAGGTCTGACTGCTATGCTAGCGTGAAATGTCTCGCAAGTTTGGACTCCTGGAGCCAGCATGCAGTGTCTCCTTAGTAAAGAGGCATGCTAATCATTTAACTAAGACATGACATGACTTCTTGTCATTAATTATTATATTATATGGTTTTGTTGCGTTTGTAAATGTTGTTCTCCTTCTTTAAAAATAAAGCACCTATGACTCACATTGATTGCCTGGCAGGCAGGCACGGAGTTGAGGTAGTTGCAGCTGTGTGGAGGCTTTCAGTTTGAAGTGTCCCATCACGGTTTCAATTGCCTTCACTATTTATCCATAGGAATAGTGCTGCTGCTAGCAATGTCCCACGTTAGGGCTATTTCTAGACAGCGCTGCTCTGAGTGGTCAGCCGGAGAAGTTATGCTAGGTTTGTGTGGTAGTCTGACAAAAAAAGATTCACGCTTCAAGGCAAACAAGTGAATGCAAGTTTAAGCACCACTTTCGAGTTTGGAAATGCAAGCAATGATTTTGAAACAAGTTGATGTTTGGCACCCACTCCTGCATTAGGGGCACCATTCTACTCCAGCGTGTGATAACCGTTTGCAAACGAGTACAATTTTGGAGTCCATGTCTATAGGGGGGGGGGCTGGGCTGCAGACATTTTCCTTAGGGGGGGCTCAGGGTCAAAATGTTTGGAGACCACTGCCCTAGAGGATCGCTCACTAAGAAAGGATTTGATATTCTCCTGCAATGCTGTCTGTTGACCATCATGTTAGGGGTCCACCAAGCCTGGTGCAGGAGGAATGTGAGGGCAATCCCCAAAATACTTCCCACAATATAGTGGATTATGTGCTTGCCTCAAATGCAAAATGCCCAAGTACAGAGAACAGAGCACTCAAACCCCAAAGGCCAGCTAGGAGATCATGAAGCATTGGCATGACCAGAAGGCCACAGTGATCAAATATACTTCAGGACGGATGGGCTAGATTACAGAACCTGTCAGACCCAGCACACTTCATGATAAATGGACTAGGACCTATGTGGTGCTTGAAAAGATTGTCGGGAAGGAGCTAATGCCTCTTGTGGTTTCTAAGCACTACAAGAGTCCAGGGGGAGGGGGACTAAAAAGAAGGTGGTTATTTAAACATAAAAGGTGCAAAAAACTATTAGCTGAATACATTTGTAAAATGTTTAGTTTTTCTAAAAGCACAATAAAAGAGCAGCAGGCTCTGTGCCTAAAGGAATGTAGTCTCTGCTGAAAATAGATTTCAGAGCATGTAGTGTTGAGTCACTAAGGATAAGCTCTGGCAGAGCACACAAAGTGGCTCAGCAGCTGTTGACAGTCTGTCAAAAGCCCATGCAGATAGGGGATTGAACATGCTCAATGCACGACATGCAGAATTATGGAAAATAAGGTTTTAAGAGGAATTACAGGACCAGATAAAAATATTAGTCAAATGAGTGAAGTATGGAGAGTATGACGGGAAATGTGTTTATATATAAATGTTCATAATATAGCAAAATGATGAAAAATGAAGCTACAGTGTATTCTTGCATAGTCTAGCAGCATGTTAAGTAGTATGTCCTAAAACAGACATCACCGGCCATGAAGAAAGGAAGACTGCAGCACCCCTTGTAGGGATGAAGGACAATGTTGGATGAAGCCATGCCAGTATCCAGTGAACAAGTCAAGAAGTATAGAAGGCTCCTGCCTGGCACCAGTCTGGAGGAGCTTGGAATGGTTAGGGACAGGAGGCCGTTCAGCGAGCAGAGTTCTTTGCCCCTCATCCTCATTTCTGTATAGATTAAACTTGGTATCCTTGCAAGAGAAGACTCTCGGCCTTAATTCCCTAGAGGGGTGACCTTTAATCTGGTGTGAGCATGATTAGGGGTACCCCTGTAGGTTGGGCTACCTTTCAAGATCAGTGAGGTTAACTACCTCATTGACATAAAGACCCCAAGGAAGATGCACAGGGTCTTCCAAGTCAATCAGCTGAAGCATCATTAAAGCCGAAATGATTTGGTGATGGCTCTCGTGACCGACGACGAGACTGAGGAAGAGACAGACATGTTGCACTCCGAGTTGACAAATGGGTCTCTAGAGGGAGTCCAAATCCCCACAGACAGACCCGAGTGTACAGCAATTACGGTACTGCCAACAGCTGCTGGGCCAGTACTTGTAAGGAAAAAGGGCTTGCTGGGCTGGAAAAGGCATTAATTCAGGAGTTTGGTTCAAAGTAAGGGAAAATACTACACTTCCCATGAACCTTTGTCCAGCAGTTGGCTAGAATGAGGCAGGCGCAGCCAACTGCTATTTAAGAGCTCTTTCGGCCCGTGCTACCTGTTGGTGATTGTTGGCGTGGCACGGGCCAGAGGGAGCAGGTGCTCAGTGGCAGCACGTGAGGAATCTTGGCAGGCAGGACCGGGCCCGGCAGTGAAACAGTGCGACACGCAGCAGCTTGTCCTGAGAGCAGAGAAGTGCACGGCAGGAGTCTGTTCAATGCAGGAAATTCACTGCCTCGGGAGGTGCTGGTGAGCCCACCCTCCAGAGCCTCAGATATGTGCCTACATGAATGTTTTGTGACTTTTGACGATGAGTTCTTGTGATGGATGTCTCGTCCAATTCAGTATATGCTTGCTATGAACTTCGCACAACTGTGCCGATTTGCGTGCCGTTAGGAAACGCACATGGTTACCTTTTTGTTACAACATATCCACGTGTGAGAATAACGCAGGTGTTTCTTGAACAATGAAAGATACTAGTCATGGTGAAAGCAGGGGCCTAAGCATATTGTGAAGTAACGCAATGTTTGTTCGTGGCTACTCCTTGTCACATTTCATGTTGTATCATTTCATCATGTTTCAAGTCTTGTTCTGTGTTACCAGGAGGTTCATTTGCCGTGACAGGAGCACCAAGGCAACATTGGGGGTATTACTAAATAAGCGCTTGCCTGGAAATATCCTCCTTGGTTCATGAGTGTATAAGTGTTATGTTACCAACCATTTATGCTTTTGTGCTTATGTTTGTGGCTATCTCAAGAAATCTGCACAAGTGTAAGGTGGAGAGTGGGTATTCTAAATAAGAATGATACTAACCTTAGGTGTTAGGAAGCAAGACAAGTTATGTTGCATGTTCTTTGTTTGGTATGTTATCCACCTCCCCTTTCCCGGTTACCATAAACACCCCTCCCTATCCACAACTTCTCCCTAACCCGCTTCCCCTCTTCGGCTGTCTGTGTACCTGTGTGTATAACAATCAGGAGCCCCTGCCAAACAAGGTGGGAGAGTTCATTACATTTGGCTTCCGTGGCTAGGAAGGAGTTGTGTATACTCCAGGGGTGTGACAATCACCAACCCCCAAATTGGGATAATCCCGCCACCCGAGCCAAATTGAGTCTCCTCCCCTGTTAACAGAGGTCTTAAGTCCCTGCAGGATATTCAGACAGAATTGATGCAGTGTCGTCAGGCGACTGCCACATTGAAAATGCAAGTTCGTGGTTTGGTGGCCCAATTAACACCTCTGCATGGAGAGGCGGCAGCACCGTCATCAGCTGGGTCATCTAGTAGGTCTAGTACAGTGGTGGTGCAACAATTGCCGGTACCCTTAGCCGCCCCAGAGAGGTTTGCATGGGATCCTAGGAAGTTCTCCACATTTCTAACCCAACGCAAGTGAAACTTTTTATGCAAACCTATGGCATTTGAGTCCGCTCAAGCCGAACAGCTTTTATCATTTATCATCTGACGGGGGAGGCCGCAGCCTGGGCAATTCCGTTGGTACAAAAGGATGAGCCAATCTTGTATGACTGGGCAGGGTTTTCAGTGGAGTTTGCACAATTATTTGCTCGAAGAAATGTGTCTTTGGCTCAGGATAAGGAATTACTAGCCTTAATACAAGGTACAAAAGACTTAGTAACATATGTGACACAATGTAATCATTTGGTAGTGGAAACCGCATGGCCGGAACCTAATAAGCAGTATTATTTTACCAAAGGTTGAAAGATGAACTTAAGGATACAGTAGCTCATGTAGAACCTCAGCCGGAGACATGTAGTGCCCTAATTAATTTAGCCCGGAGGTTGGACCATAGGCTGGGGCAGAGCAAGGGTGAGAAACTGAGAACGGATGAAATGCCCTTTGTGCATTTATATAAGAGCAGAGAAGGAGGAGGCAGGTCGGGTGGGGATATGGGGGAGCCTATGCAGATTGGGAGTGTCTGGGGTCCCTTAACAGCGGAAGAAAAGAAAGTCCAACAATTTAGGTTTGGATTGTGGACAATCAGGGCAATTCATCCGGAACTGTCCCAACACTCCCACCCGAAGTGGGGGGAAAAATAAGGTGGAGGCAGGAAAAGACAGGGCTCGGTAAGTGGGGGAACCACTATTCTGAGCCAGCAGGAGACAAAGTTCCCTTCAGTGGTGGGAAACACTATGCAGCTCAAGGCCCCTCATATATATCTATTGGTGTCTTTGATTTTTGCAAATAGTAAGCAGATGGTGGATTCTGGGGCCACAGGAAATTTCATGGACATTAACCTGGCTACCAAGTTAGGAATTCCCACCAGAATCAAGAAGGAGAAGGAATTGGTACAGGCAGTAGACGGGTCTTGTTTAACATCCAGTCCCATCACCACCCAGATTCAGGCGGTGTTTATGTGGTGTGGTGAGGGTCATGAAGAGATAATCACATTTGATTTGATTGCAGCTCCACAATTCAGGGCGATTTTGGGTATGCCCTGGTTAGTGGCACACAATCCTAGCATTGATTGGCGAGGAAGTACTTTAACCTTTGAGAAGGAACAGTGTGCATCCCATTTGACGGGTATAGGGGGCCAACTGCCTTTTTGGTGGAAGGCGTTAACCAGCAGGTTCAGGTGGGGGCGGTGGTTACCTCTTTGGCGGAAATGTATCAAGAGCTTGCTGGGCTTTTGACAGAGGAGGGGCGTCTCAGTTACCACCCCATAGGCCTTTTGACTGTGTGATTGAGTTGGAGCCACAGGCAAGGTTATCTTGCAGTCGCTTTATCTGAGAAAGAGACACAACATCTGAGAACATATTTAGACGAGACGTTAGCCTGTGGGTTATCAGACCATCTAAGTCACCAGTTTCCTCTCCTTTGTCTTTTGTGCCGAAGAAGGAGGGCATGTTAAGGACTTGCATCGACTATAGGGCCTTAAACAGGGTAAGCATTAAGAACCAGTTCCCGCTACCTTTAACTTCTGTATTGCTGGATCAGGTCAAGATGGCACCCATTTATACTAAGTTGGATTTGAGGGGCGCGTATCATCTCATCAGGGTGAAGGAGGGTGATGAGTGGAAGACAGCTTTCAGGACAAAATTTAGTTTATTCGAGTACTTCGTGATGCCTTTTGGGTTATGCAACACTCCTGCCGGTTTTTAACATTTCATGCAGGCGGTGTTGCGACAATATTTGGATTTATTTGTAATTGTTTACATAGATGACATTTTGATTTTTTCAGAAACTGAGGAACAGCATGTCAAGCATGTCAGGGCAGTTCTGACTCGTTTACAGGAGTAACATTTGTTTGCAAATTGGAAAAGTGAATTTCACGCCACTAGAGTGGAATTTCTGGGTTTAATTTTGACCCCCTCTGGGGTGGTTATGGATGAAAGAAAGGTGCAGGCAGTAACTAAGTGGCCGGCGCCTCAGTGTGTAAAAGACATTCAATCATTTTTGGGTTTTGCCAATTTCTACCAAAGGTTTATTCATAATTTCTCAGCAATTATCACACCCATTACTAGATCACTGAAAAAAGGCGACTAAGTTTCAGTGGGATCAGGAGACAGAAGACGCCTTTGTGAGATTAAAGATTGCCTTCACTGAGGCCCCAATTCTTTGTCATCCTAAATTAGAGAAACCGTTTTAGGTTGAGACAGATGCCTCCAATTTGGTGCTGGGGGCCATCCTGTCACAGGCAGACGAGGAGGGGGACCTACATCCTGTGGCATATTTTTCTCGCAAATTGACACCATGTGAACAAGATTATGCCATCATGGATAAGGAGCTTTTGGCCATTAGGGAGGATTTCCTGGAATGGCGACATTATCTCATGGGGGCTCCACATCCTGTAATGGTCATTACTGATCACAAGAATTTACAATATTTAAGATCAGCCGGATTTTGAGTTTGCGGCAACTGAGATGGGCCCAATTCTTTGAGGAGTTTGATTTTACAGCAACCTACAGACCGGGTCGAGTAATGGCAAGGCTGATGCTCACTCCCGGTGAGAGAATCTAGGTGGGCAAGGACAGGTAAGGAGTATTATTCCAGCGGAAAGGATTGTGGGGGCAGTAACGCAGGTGGTGTTGGAAGAAGTACGTCAGGGTTTCCCCAAGGAAGGGTGGACAGAGTTGGTACAGAAGAGAAAGGCCAGAGTTATACAGAAGGGTCTACCATATCATGAGGGGAAGTTCCTAATGTGGCATTGAGAAAAAAAGGCATTGTTCTGGTGTCACGATTCACCTATGGCAGGCCACAGGGGTGTGAGAAAGACACAGGAGATGGTGCAATTATATTTTTGGTGGCAGGGTGTAGTGATACACAAAATTGCAAATTTGCCAATCAGGGCTTTAGATGACAGCATTAGCCGCTGAAAGCCAATAGTTTATTCAAAGTATGTGCCAAAAATGCTGACAATAGTCTGTTGTAGCACTTCCATTATGCAGTAGTGAGCTACAAGGAATATGCAGGCCTAGTAGGGGTGGTAGGTCACATTATGCATTGTAGATAAACTTGCAGGGCGAAGGCCCCAGCTCTGTAGCTAATAGACATTATTGGAGTGTTTGGAACATTATGGCACCTATATAGCGCTTAGATAGCTTAGTGTTCATAGCGCTTAAGATTGGCTATGAGTGCATGCCTTTTAGAGCTTGCTCACATGGGGTTAATTCATCTCGGCTTCTCTTAGAATATTCTGCCTTTCTAACGGTAGCCCTGCATGGCTTCGTAAACAAATCCTCTTTCTCTGAGAAGGCACTGATAAGACATTCCTGAGCTTTCGCGCAGATGGGCTCCAAGTAGGGAGGGGCACAGAAAAGGAGCACAGTGGAAATTCACAGAGTTGGGTTTTTCCATGAGCAAGCCTATATTTTGCACAGGGAAAGTTCTGGAACTGTGCATCGTGGACTGACAGCACAAGGTTATAAAAATGCATGCCCACATGACTCAGGTGGGAGATCGATCTGTGGACTTGGTTCGAGCAAGATCAAGTGTCCGGAATTTGTGGCTCTGTCGGCACCCTACAGCGCTGTTCTCTGAGCGGGGCTTGTTACAGCTAGCTTATGAGGGCCAGGGTCTCCCAGTGCTGATTGAAGGGGCGTAAGACTGTGTTTCTCTATGTTTCTCTAAGTTCTATGTTTCTCTATATTTTGCATTTCTCTCAATTTTGTGCTTTGTAATCTTCTCCAACTTGAATCCCAAGATGTTGCTGAAATTCACTGTTTAGAATAAATACTAAAACTTTTTGAAGGTGTCATTTGTCACTAGCATGAGTTCACTGCTCGGCACAATAGAACCTGTATTTTGGGCTGAATTGGGTAATTTTTGCTCCCAAGGGCTGGTCCCGAGGAAGATTTTCCCAATATCAAGACTTTTGGTGGCAGCTTGGGGATTTGTGCAGAGCAGTGCCTTGCTGTGAAATGACAAATTGTGTGAGAGAACACAGTGCAGAGTGAGGAGCAGGCTGTCGCATTTCCTTGGTGTCTCACTGCAGCTCTGAGACTTCAAAAGACAGCAACGTTGTGTCGGCTTGCCGTGGCCGATAGCTTGTGTGGTTAAGACTCCCTTCAGTAAATCAGTTGTGACTGACTTATTGCTTGGGAATGGAGCCAGGGAGCACATGGCGATAAACAAGCGGGAAATGGCTATGTTTAAAGCGCTCCGATGAATGGTCAAGAAAGATTTATGTTCAATTAAGAAAGAATTTTATCATGCGGTTTCCCCAAGTTTAAAGTTGTAATTTGAAATGCAAAGTGAGACGGAGTTCTCAACTCTATTCTGTCATGAGGGCAGGAAAATAGTTGCGAGGATTTGATATGCAAATTGTGAACAGTAATTCTAACCATTGACTCAGCCCCAGTGTGCTAGCGAGTGGGGGGCTGTAATGTAAGGAGGCGAAGGTTCGCTTTTTTTTAATGTATGCTTTTCAAGTACTCACATTCCTGAAGATAATGTGGGAATGAGCCGTGTTTAGGAGAAAGCGTAACATCTGTGTTGAGAGCCTAAAGGGTTTGTTTTTCTTTTGGCAACTGTAAATTCCATGTGCTGGTGGTGCATTCTGTTTAAAGGAAACATACTAAAATGGCTACATTGCATTTTAGCTGTGCCATGCTTACAATGGGTGAGAGACTCACTTAAAAAAGAAAGTGAGTGAATGGTATTTGGATTTCCGATTTTTGTGTATTGATTTGGAATTGCAGAATCAGTTTGCAATGG